>NC_068299.1:13554617-14181911 GCF_025860055.1 Xyrauchen texanus | reverse complement strand
CCCCCAGCCGGGTGCGCGGAGCAAGGTAAGTGCTTTGAGTTCATTCTCAGCACCAGAGCCTCGGGACGCCACGTTGCCTCCCGACGCCGCGTTACCTGTTCCGCACCGCTGCGAAGCCCCGCCGGGTACGTCCAAAAAACCCGTCCCCTTGGTGCCCCTAGCACGGAGTTTAGAGGCGTGGCTTTCACTGCCCAACCCGTCACGCTGGCTGCACCGGACCATTCAACTCGGTTACGCAATTCAGTTTGCCAGGTCTCCGCCCCCCTTCGTGGGCGTACATTTTTCCGCAGTACACGGCCAACATGCCCTCTCCCTGTGCAAAGAAATCGCCTCCCTTCTATTAAAGGACGCGATAGAGCCTGTCCCTCCAACCGAAATGAAGAAGGGTTTCTACAGCCCTTACTTCGTTGTACCCAAGAAAGGCGGCGGCTTACGACCGATCTTGGACCTGTGAGTTTTCAATCGGACCTTGTCCAAACTCCCGTTCAAAATGCTCACCCAGAAACAAATTCTATCTGGCGTCCGGCATCTAGATTGGTTCACAGCGGTAGACCTGAAGGACGCGTACTTGCACGTCTCAATTCGCCCTCGACACCGCCCCTTCGTAAGGTACGTGTTCGACGGCCAGGCGTATCAGTACAAAGTCCTCCCCTTTGGCCTGTCTCTGTCCCCTCGCGTCTTCACGAAAGTCGCAGAGGCAGCTCTTGCTCCGCTCCGAGAAGCCGGCATATGCATACTCAATTACCTCGACGACTGGCTCATACTGGCCCACTCCCGAGAGTTACTATGCGCACACAGAGACCAGGTGCTCAGCCACCTCAGCCGTTTGGGGTTTCAGGTCAACTGGGAAAAGAGCAAGCTCTCCCCGGTCCAGAGCATCTCTTTTCTCGGTCTGGAGTTAGACTCAGTCCCAATGACAGCACGTCTCTCCAACGAGCGTGCTCAGTCAGTGCTGAAATGCCTCGCTTCCTTCAAGCCAGGCGCCATGGTCCCACTAAAACATTTCCAACAGCTCCTGGGGCATATGGCATCCTCCGCGGCGGCCGCGCCGCTGGGGTTGATGCATACGAGACCACTTCAGCACTGGCTCCAGACTCGAGTCCCGAGACGAGCATGGCGCCGCGGCACGCACAACATAAAAGTTACCTCTGCCTGCCGCCAAACCTTCAAACCCTGGAGAGACCTCTGCTTCCTAAGGGCAGGAGTACCCTTGCAGCAGGTGTCCCGACGCGTTCTGGTCACAACTGACGCCTCCAAATTGGGTTGGGGCGCCGTATGCAACGGGCGCGCAGCCGCAGGCCGGTGGAACCAAGGCCCGTTGCGCTGGCACATCAACTGCCTAGAGCTGCTGGCTGTTTTTCTGACCCTGAAGAAGTTTCTCCCGTTAATTCGGAACAAACACGTCCTAGTCAGGACAGACAGCACCACGGTCGTAGCCTACATAAACCGCCAAGGCGGAGTACGCTCCCTCCACATGTCACAGCTCGTCCGTCGTCTCCTCCTTTGGAGTCAGCAGCGACTCAAGTCACTGCGCGCCACTCACATCCCCGGCAACCTCAATGTGATAGCGGACGCGCTGTCAAGACAAAGCTTGCCCGGCAGAGAGTGGAGGCTCCACCCCCAGTCGGTCCAGCTGATTTGGGACCGGTTCGGCAAGGCTCAGGTAGACCTGTTTGCCTCCCAAGAAACCTCCCACTGCCCGCTCTGGTATGCCCGGACAGAGGCTCCCCTCGGGGCAGATGCGCTGGCACACAGCTGGCCTAGTCATAGATACAATCAATCAAGCCAGAGCCCCCTCTACCAGGCATCTCTACGCTCTAAAGTGGCGTCTGTTCGCGGACTGGTGTTCTTCCCGAGCCAAAGACCCGCAGAAGTTTCAGTTAGGTCAGTGCTCGTGTTTCTTCAGGAGAGGCTGGAGAGGAGGCTGTCCCCCTCCACCCTCAAGGTGTATGTCGCCGCTATCGTGGCCCACCACGACACGGTAGACGGCAAGTCTCTTGGTAAGCACGACTTAATCGTCAGGTTCCTAAAAGGTGCCCAGAGGATAACTCCCTCCCGGCCTAATCTGTTCCCCTCCTGGGATCTCTCGGTCGTCCTTACGGGCCTCCAGAGACCCCCCTTCGAGCCGCTTGACTCAGATGGACTCAGGGCCCTCTCTCTCAAGACTGCACTGCTGATCGCGCTCGCTTCCATCAAGAGGGTCGGGGACCTGCATGCGTTCTCTGTTAGCGACGCTTGCCTGGAGTTCGGTCCAGCAGATACTTTCGTGATCCTAAGACCGCGACCGGGCTATGTGCCCAAGGTTCCTACCACGCCCTTCAGGGATCAGGTAGTGAACCTGCAAGCGCTGCCCCGGGAGGAGGCAGACCCAGCCCTAAGCAGGCCTCTGATGGTTTTGCCACTTAAACTTGCCTCCCCTCTCGGGTAGGCGTGGCCTCCGCAGGGTCTTCTCCGCCCTGGATAAGGGCTAAGACCCCCTTCCCTCAATGCGTGTAAGGGCCCCGGCCTAAGTTGCTCTATGCGAGAAACAGAGAGAAAAGAGGCCCGGCCAGGCTTGGCCCGTTCCCAGGTTGGTGGCCAGCACCTTGTTCCCCTTCAGGGTAACGATAAGGAATCCTGATGGCTTAAATGGGGCATTGGGGAAGGGTACGTGCAGCCTGATACAGTTGGTCGTCCTGCACGTAAGAATACCTGCTCGCTCCTGTATCAGCAGTTCACGTACACGGCTCACCGCATGGCGCTTTTATAAGTGGACCCCTAGTGTCGCTTCTCTGACACAACGTGGAGAGAGCGACAGAAGGGGAACGTCTAGGTTACGTATGTAACCTCCATTCCCCGATGGAGGCAACGAGACGTTGTGTCTCCCCTGCCACGTCGCTGACCATTTCCGGACCATTTCCGGCTCCTCAGAAAAATCCTGAATGAACTCCCGCATTTGCGCCGCTTAAATACCCGTATGTCCGGGGGCGGGACATGCAAATACTGGTTGCCAACTCTCATTGGCCTTATTTCATAGTCCAGAGGTGAATATCGGCGCTCAAGAGAGACCCCTAGTGTCGCTTCTCTGACACAAAGTCTCGTTCCCTACATCGGGGAACGGAGGTTACATACGTAACCTAGACGATTTTTATAACATGAAGAATCGCTAAGCATTGTTTTTACTTTAACAATATGTGTATCAGTGTTTTGTATAACTATTGCTCCCCCTTTATCTGCTTTTAGAATCATGATCGATTTATCATTCTTAAATCATCTAAAGCCATCTTTTGGATTTTATCTAGATTGTTCAAACCAAATTTAGATTTGATATACCTTTCCACCATCCGACAAAATTTATTTACAGAGGGATTGGAGACATAGGGCGTGAAGGTACTTTTTGGTTTAAACTGGTTGGTTACATACCACTGATGTTTTTAAAGCCAACATTTTTTTTTTAATTTAATGTTTCTCATGAACTTAAACAATTCAATCGTAACCAAAAAAAGGATCAGTTCTTGGAGATGGAATAAAGGACAAACCTTTGCTGAGAACTTGTTTATGTTCATTTGAAAGTTCTTTGTCAGGTGTTCTTCCACAAAAAAGTATACCATATTAAGTCTTGTATAACATGATCGAGTAAAAACATGATTTACCTTCTCCAATGTCCATGTCTATTGATATATGTTGGAAAAACATAGAGACCTTTGAAGATTAGAGTGAGTGAACACAATCAGCAATTTGCAGACATGATGTTACCTCTCTGATTGTTAGACACTTTATTGAGTCTAATCACATTATCGAACAACTTAAATGTATAGGCATTGAGAAAGTAACGAATTCTCACCATGGTGGAGATATCGATAAATAACTTTCGCAAAGAGAGGCGTTTTGGATGTTTCATTTACAAACTATGTCTCCTTTAGGTTTAAATGAACATTTTGATCATGGATGTTTTTTGTAATTTGTATTTATTTATTTTTTTCAGTCATGATGTTTATGAACGGCATTATTGCCTGATGTGTTATTGTTCCAATCATTATTTTCAGTTATTATATGTTGTTCCATATGGAGTTGAACTGGAACTGGAGTCTGATTTATTGTTTGATTGTTTGATTATGATCACCTGAAGATTTATAGCATGTTCTTTCTATTTAACTATTGAGAACAAGTTAATTGTTACACTGATGAAGGCAGACAGCTTTTTTATCTCCTGTTTGAACTTAATAAAAGTATTTTTAGAGTGCAGACCTTTTTGCATTTTCATATTGATACATAGGTCTTAGCACCTAATTAGCTGGGAGAGCACGGTGAGTGCTTTGATTGGTAAATTTACAGTAACCACACAAGTGGTTACTATTTTACCTCCATATTACTGTACTAACAACACCATGGTAAAACTGTGGTTTCTGCACACTACAAAATTAGTAATACAGTGATGCAATCTACGCACAAGCAATGCTGAGCCATGGGAGAGAACGATTGCGATTGACAGACCCCGCCTCTGGATCAAACTCTTCCCTGAACTCCCAGACATTCACCATGACCAAATCACTGCAATGAAATCAATATTTTAATGAATTTTTATATATTATTTTAAGTAGCATGAAAATACATTTTAAGAGAGGAAACAGGAAATTGGATGGGAAAAAAAATGGGAGAAGACGCAAATTCGAAGCACATTGCTAGGACAAAAGTGCACATTCACACATCATCTTTACATCTTTACACACTACTGCAATGGCATCTATTGATTAATTTTTTGTATATTTCTGTCGTTTCACCGGACTATTAGTGTGCAATTAGACATTCTGTATGTACTTTCTCAACTTCTACACTAAATCTTCTTCAGTGAATAGTAAAAAACTCCCCTCTATAGAATGAAATCTCAGTGCACAAGGACTAGTATTTGGTGTAAATATCACTCCATTTTGCTACCATTCATTATCAATATAGGACCTAATTTAACTTTTTTCCTAATTTACTTTTTCAAGAATTAAACAGTGCATTCCATCTGGCACCATTGAATGCTATTCTGAGATGCGGGTTGGTGCTATTTTTGTAGCACGAGGGGTCCTACACAATATTAATTAATGTTGTCACTGATCAGTGTATATTAGTACAGTTGAAGTGTTACTTTTTTGGATGTTAAAATGCTATCTTTTATCCCAGTTGAGACAACTATAAGTAAGCCATTAGTGGTTGGTTTCCTTGAAAAGTTTAAACTGTTACAATGAAAAAGTACTGTTTTTTGAGCATGCAAAGCAACATTGGCTCAACCATTGGTGTGATATGTGGACATGACAATCTATTTGAAAGATGTGGGAGGGTTTGGGAAAACTTTTTGAAAACAGTTATTATTTTTGGAGTTCCGTTTGGTTATATAAGTGGCAAAGAAAATACACACTAAAGCTTTAAGAAGGGTTCATTTTAATTTCAAGCACAACTTTGTCATGTGTTTATCATTCCCTATCTGTCTCTCACTCGAAGTTGTGTCAATGTAGTGACACTGGGGTCATTTTTGGGAGCCCAAGACACCTCTGATCTTTGATAAAAGGCCAATGGGAATTGGCGAGTGGTATTTGCATGCCCCTATCCTGGGACATACAGGTATAAAGGAGGGAGCTTGCATACCGCTCATTCAGATTTTCTCTTCGGAGCCGAGCGGTCACTGTTTAATTGAGAAATAAGCAAGCCGAGATGAACCCTCCAGCTGAGATGAAGAGCGGGTTCTACAGCCCCTACTTCATTGTACCGAAAAAAGGGCGGTGGGTTGCGGCCAATCTTTGACTTAACCAAGGCTTTATACTGACTCCTGTTCAAGATTCTGACAATAAGGCGCATTCTAGCGAGCGTCCGGCATCAAGATTGGTTTGCGGCTGTAGACCTGAAGGACGCGTACTTCCACATCTCGATTCTACCTCGACGCAGACCCTTCCTGTGGTTTGCATTCGAGGGTTGGGCGTACCAGTACAAAGTCCTCCCTTTCGGCCTGTCCTTGTGCCCTCGCATCTTCACGAAGGTCGCAGAGGCTGCCCTTGCCCCATTAAGGGAAGTGGACATCTGCATTCTCAACTATGGTGCACGCTTTATGCATCTATTTGGATCCACGCAGAGCTTTAGGATCTCTGAGCAACTCTTTGTCTGCTTTGGTGGACAGCGAAAAGGAAGTGCTGTCTCCAAACAGAGGATTGCCCACTGGATCATCGACACCATCCTGGGCTCTGACCAGTGGGCCTCTCTAACTGACATTTATAGAGTAGCAGGTTGGGCTACACCCAACACCCAACAGCGAGATTCTACAATCTCCGGGTTGAGCCGGTCTCATCCTGTGTCTTAGCAGGAACGAACGTGTAAGTCCGGGTCGACCAGCCGGGTATATCACTTGTGCCTAGCACCTTTCACCTCCCTCGAGCTTTGAGTTTATGGAGAATCTCAAACTAAGCCCCGTACTGGGACAAGTGCTCCGCATGCGCTGGTTCCCCGTAGGCAACCACTTGCAACGTATATTCTGCTGAAAAAAGTTTCCCTGTTGGCAAACTGCATCTTCCTTGGAAAAAGGCCCCTCTGCCCCAGTCTCCATGCTCGTAGAGCCTCCTCCCCCATTGGGCAGGAACTAACATGGGACTTCAAGTCTGTCCCTATCCTTTGGCAGAAAGAGCCTTCGTGTCCCTCCTGACACAATGCTATACTACCCGCTGAAATGGCCGGGACCTTATTCTTGGCTCCTCAGCACAAAACCTGAATGAGCGGTATGCACGGCCCCTCCTGTCCGGGGGAGGGGCATGCAAATACCACTCGCCAATTCCCATTGGCCTTTTATCAAAGATCAGAAGTGTCTCGGGCTCCCAAGAGTGATCCCCAGTGTCACTACATCAACACAACATCTCGTTCCCTACATCAGGGAATAGAGGTTACGGAAGTAACCAGGACGTTTTCTCACATTACAAGAGCAGGGTTGGGAGCAATACTTTTTAAATGTATTCTACGACAGATTACAGAATACATGCTATAAAATGCATGTATAGAATGTATTTTCGTTAGATTACTCAAGGTCAGTAACATATTCTAAATATTTTGTATTACTTCTGCAGCTCTGGTAGATTTTTTCACTTGTTTGGACTATAAAAACAGTAAGTACAGTAAGACAAAATACATATTTTAAAAATATATTCTTTGAAAAACCTTAAATATCTTATGCAGTGTTGTTTCTATAACAAGAAAAATCGAATTGATCTTGTTTTAAAAATTATTATTAAGAATACGGGTTTTGCCCTAATATCAGGTCTTAAGGACACAAGGTTTATTTCTATTTCTTTTGCTCCAAACTTACTTCAAACGTACTTCTCTGTCTGTTCGTATGAATGTAACACATCATAAGAAAGTGTTTCACCGCTGCTCAAATGCTCTTTGGATTGCATCATGTATATGTCAAAATGTTTTCAATCTGAAAGGACTAAATATTAAATTAAACAAATGACAATGTATTCTCTTCAATAATCAAAATACTTTTTGAATATAACTATTCTAAATACCAATGACAATAAATTGCAATTGGGCGGCTGTGGCTCAGTTGGTAGAGCGGGTTGGCCACTAATTGCAGGGTTGGTGGTTTGAATCCTGGCCCACATGACTCCACATGCTGAAGTGTCTTTGGGCAAGACACTGAACCCCAAGTTCCTCCCAATGGCAGGCTAGCTTACATACCTTACATAGCAGCTCTGCTGCCATTGGTGTATGAATGTGTGTGTGTATGGGTGAATGATACGCAGTGTAAAATGCTTTGAATACCGTTAAGGCTTAAAAAGGTGCTATATAAGTGCAGACCATTTAGTGGAATACAGTTACTTATATTTGTATTTTAAATATGTATTCCCGTTACATGTATTCCCTTACTTCCCAATCCTGAACAACAGCGTCACACCCTTTTCTATCTTTTTCAAAAAGTAAAGTGAGATCAAGGCAGAGTGCGGCTCAGGGTCTCTCTTGTGTAGTGATAAGAGTGACTCATTGCTGTACTCTGCAGGTCCTCTGAAACCCCCCGCAGTGATTCCTGCCTCTGTGACAGCACTGTATTGGTCTCAATCAGCCAAAGAGGAGCACGAGATCATGCTTGTTTTAAATGTGCATGCCAGAGTGTGTGTGCATGATAAAACGGGCTATAATAACCCACTGTCATTTTTATAGTTTCTGGTTTATATGACACCTGTCTGTGTATGACTACTGCTCTTCCATACAATCTTTGTGTGTGTGTGTGTGTGTGTGTGTGTGTGACTACTGCTCTGCTACTGAGTCTCTCTGCAACACATGTCTTGAGGAGACTCTTGTTAGAGTTTATGTATGACTGAAGGCCTTGGATCTTTAATGCAAGACAGATTCTTCAGCTGTGTTCAGGCAGTCATTGTTTAGGGCGTTGACTTTTACTACATGCTTACATGTTTACTGCACATTCGATTTTGCGATTGTCCGTCAAGACATGAAGTACAGGAGTTAAAAGTTAACTGTAAAGGGCAGCTCACAGAGTCTACGAAACTGCTAATAATTCACTCTGCATGCACCGGTGTACTTTTAGTTCAACAGCTGCAGCATGCGTTTAGGAGCTTCCAGTTTTGTGTTGCCATTAGAATAAAAATGTATTGATTTGCGATGTACAAAACACAACCTATTATATATAATGTTAGGCTGAAGTGTAAAAACTTGAAAATCAGTTGTTTAAGGGTGGTGATCTCCTAAAGCTTTGCTGGTTTGAATCCAGGTAGAGGGCTTCTATCACCACTTACCATTTAAGCAAGGCATGTGACCAAGTTTGACTGTCCTTATGTCTCCCATTGGTTGGACAAACAGAGTTCAGTTGACTAAGCCAATGTTGCTATGTTGGACTGATTGGGACACTTAAACAAATCAATGTTTTGGTAGTGCCACAATGCCACAGCATTTAAATTACAAAAAAAAATTTAGAGGGTGGGGGGGGTTTATCTACTTGTCTCTGCATATTAAGCTGAGATAAGCAAAAGAATTTAATATTGAAAAATTTACACAATTAATCCCTAAACAGCATTATTTCAGATAAATAGTGTTCTTAATTGTTGAAATCGTGATTAAAAGTTGTTCAAAGTTAGAGCCAGGCCTTAGCGCATCTCTTACAAGCCGCTGATCTAAACGATGTATATGTAAATCTGACTCATGAAATTTCCTGATCTTGCTTCCCACTTTTGTTAATATAATTTATTGTTCTTTCACTACTATCCTATATGTAAAAAGTCCCAAAAGGTTGTTTAAATATGACCACCCTTAATTAAAGTTCTAGAGACATTTGTTTTATGTGTGGAGTAACTTACAGTCAGGCTTGTGTCCTACAGACCTGGAGTATTTACACTTTTACTACAAGATGCAGTATTTATGCACATGCAGAATTATGCTAGCCAGCTTTGGTACAAATAAAGCACCAATGGAACCCCTCTGTTCAGATGGTTGCACTTAAAGGATCAACTCTAATCTCTATATAAACACTTTTCTATCCTCTATGCATCCAAATTCAATTTAAAACAACAGAAATGTATATTCTCATTAGCACTGAGGTGCCAAACCTGGTTTTACAAGGTGAGCAAAGAGAGTATCTGAATTTTTCAAGAGCTTACTACAACTCTACTGAGGCATTTCACAACCTCTTCACCCAGATTCTCTGGTTCAGGATCTGGGCATCCATGGATTTGGTTAATCTCAGTCAATCTGTGTGCGATTTTTAGACTGTTATTTCATTCAGTCCACAAACAGCAGGGAACATAGGGTGGCCATAACCACTTGAGCTTTGGTCAGAGGCTTGGTTGGGATAGAGATGTCAGGACAGGTGATGCAGAGCAGTCCAGGGATCTGCTTATTCCTGTGGTTTTGGGAAGTGAATTGAGAACTGCCTGGCTCTACTGCTTGTGGATTTGGCGAATTGATTGTGAAATATTTTGTACAGCAAAGCATCACAGATGCTGTTATCGTTTTACACGAGAAGTTTAGCTGAAGGTCAGAACCTCATACGACCTTGAATGTTTTATGTATCGAACATGAGATGACTGAACAGGAGCTGCCATTGACTGGGTTTTGAAATGCCTGAGTTTACAAATTAATTTTCTGTAATTTCCACAGAAAAATCACATCAGCAAAATTTGTGTGGCATCAATGAGCAGGAGAGAAATTGGATGAGACATAAAGCAAAACACTGCTACTATAGTGCATGATTCATGACTCATTTTATCATTTGTATTACATGTGTAACCATGTGCTGGCACTGGAAATGACAAAGATGTGAAGATGAAGATCCCAAGTGCAGTTTTATTGACATACGTGAAGTCCAAAACCCTAATTATAGACATTAACTAAATTAACATAAACATGAACAATTAACATGAAAATAAACTTGACTTAAACTAGACTTAGAAAACAAGGTACATTAACAATATTTGACAAGAGACAATTGTAAACATGAGGGATTAAATACACAGACATTGGGTAAAACAATAACAAGTAATCCAATAAACAGACAGAACGATAATATAACAAGACTAATAACATTAAACCAATGACAAACTAGAACTGATAAGACAATAAACCAATGAAAACAAGACACATGAATATGGAGGGAAACATGAAATCACATGACAAGGGAAACACGTGACATGAAACAGGTACAAGAATTTCAAAATAAAAGAGATGAAAACAAAACATGAACAAAAACACATATAGACATGACAACATGAGGCATGATCATCTATATACAAGATTTAGTTTACAAGAACAATATTTTACAATAAAAATATAATCTGACTCTTGTTGCATGTACTGTCACGTCAAATTCTACAGCAAAGAATTTTGGTGTTATATCTGATACCAATATAAAAACAAATTTCCAATATTTGTAGAACTGTGTTCTTCCACCTCAGAAATATTGCTAAGTTATGACACGTTATCTCTTTCTTATGCCGAAAAACTAATTAATGCGTTCATGACCTCAAAACTGTATTATTGTAATACAATACTAGGTGGATGTCCAGAAGGTTTCATAAATAAACTTCAGTTGGCTCAAAATGGGGGTGTAATAATTCATCGAACCAAGAGTTGTGACATATGACGAGGGCACACGACACCTTGGCAATTTATGTACGTTACCGTTGCGGTGCTGTCTGAACGGATCAAGACATGCTTGCCTCGAATCAGTGGGAGAAAACTTCGCAGGGCAAGAAATACAGCCAGCAGCTGTAGGCAGGTAGATGTGCCAACGCAGTCAAGGGTCCATCCAGGAACGGCGGCAGTGTGCCCGTTGCACACGGTGCCCCGACCCTGTTTGGAGGTAACCACGATGCGTCAAGACACCTGCTGCAGGGGGACTCCTGTCTGCAGAAAACAGAGGTCTGTCCAGGGGTTGAGTAACTGACAGCAGAGGGGGTGAAAATCACACAATATGTGCCGTGGCGCCATGCCCATCTCGAGTTTGAAGCCAGTGCTGGAGTGGTCTCATATGCATCAACCCTAGCGGCGCGACCGCGGCTGAGGATGCCATATGCCCGAGGAGCCTCTGGAACTATTTTAGGGGGACCGCAGTGCCTATTTTGAATGAAGAGAGGCAATTCAGCACTGACTACATGCGCTCGTTTGTGAGGTGCTCTACCATTGAGACTGAGTCTAACTCCATGCCGAGAATAGAGATGCTCTGAACCAGGGAGAGCTTGCTCTTTTCCCAGTTGACCTGAAGCCCTAGATGGCTGAGGTGCCTGAGTACCTTGTCCCTGTGGGCGCATAGTGTCTCTCAAGAGTGAGCTAGGATCAGCCAGTCCGGTTGCAAATTCTGTTCGCCAATTTGGCATTGGCCTTTTTCATATTTAGAGGTATCGGATGCTCCCGAAAGAAGCCCCTTGTGTTACTACAATTAACACAACGTCGAGTGAGTGACAGAAGAGGAACCACAGATAACAAAATAGTTGTAAACAAGTCATGGGTATGTAAGTAATTTGAATTGGATTAAACTGAAAAATAAGCTGTAATGAAAAGATTTATGATCACTTGTGTATGACTTTGGATTGTCATATTTTGGATGTCCCAATGTGGATACAAAATTTGCACTTTTCAGACAGATCAATAAAAGTTTCAGAGGGCAGTTTTTAACTGATTGTGTAAAATAGCCACATAATATCGGAAAATCGATCGAATCGAATCAAATAAAAATTGTATCGTGGAAGACTTTGAAGTATCAACGAATATTGAATCGCAGGCAAAGAGAATCGATATAAGATTGTATCATGATGAAACATTTACACCCCTAATTCAAAATGCAGCACCTAGAGTGCTAACTTGAACCAAGAAAGACAATCATATCAGCCCCATTTTATTGGCGCTACATTGCCACCTTTTAAGTTTTGTATTCATTTAAAATTCTGTTAATTACATAAAAAGCTATCTGCGACACAAGCAAAGCGCAACAGATTCAAAGAGGTTTAAAAAATGCTTTACCAGCAGAAGGTGGGCTTCACACTGCTTTTTCCGCTAAGCTGAGAATTGATGCCATGGGTGGTTGCAAGAATTTTACATGCTCACGACAAGCTATGGCCTTCATTAAATCAACTGAATGAGTGGGTAATTTTGCCTGCACTCGGTCAGAAATTCAGACTACAAATTGTGCATTTCACTGATACAGCCAATGATGGTATGCTATTGTGTTGGCTGCCCACTGATTCTCTGTCTTTTCTTTTTTCTTTTTTTCTCTGTCTCCCTTTATTTACTTATTGTTGAGTTTATTTGTTAATTTTGCGGGATTGATGTGATTATTTACTGGGACTTATTTTATGGAATCCATTTTTGTGCAATATATTAGCATAGTTTATGTATAAAACAAACAAACAATGGACTTGAGCAATCTGGTAGCAATAGTGATGCAGAAAATCTCATGAGCATGCATGAACCGTTGGATTTCCGGGGGATGGATGCCAGTTGTGACCGTTGTGCACGGGGTTGAAGCATTTTTTTCTGTTCTGTGGGTTGTTCAGGACTTGATTGTTACATCAACACTGGAAAGTGGTCTATATACGTAAGTTTGCCTTGGGTACACAATTTATAGGTAAAATTGTTCTCTCCACATGGAATTTGAATGGGCTGGGGCATCCTATAAAAAGAAGAAATGTATCTTTCCTTAAGCGTAAAAACTATGATATAGTGTTCCTTCAAGAAAAGCACCTTTCTTCACAGGAAACTGAAAACTTAATAGGGCATGTGATTTGCAGTACTAGTTCAAGTAAGAGCTGGGGAGTCATCGCATTGATAAGTTTGCATTTACAATTCAAATGCTTGAAACAGATCAAAGATAATTTAGGAAGAGTCATTATTGCTTTGGCTGAAATACAGGAGCAAAACCTTATTTTGGCTAATATTTATGCACCCAAAGCTGATGATCAGAACTTTTGTATAGATCTTGAGGGATGCTGATTGTACATGTGCTGAAAGTGAATTTCCCCTGTCTCACTAGCTGCTGCCTGTCTGTCAGAAAGCTGGTTATCCACTGACAGATAGACTGTGGGAACAGAGACTTGGTGTAATAATTTAGTCTGGAGTATAGCTGGGATGATGGTGTTGAAAGCCGAACTGAAGTCCACAAAAAGGATCCTTGCATATGTCCCTGGTCTGTCCAGATGTTGCAGGATAAGATGCAATCACATGTTGACTGCACCCTCCTGTTTGCTTGATAAGCAAATTGAAGGTTATCAAGACAGGGTACAGTGATGTCCTTCAGGCCAACACCAGTCTCTCAAATGACTACAGGACCACAGACGACTACAGAGCGATGGGTCTATAGTCATTAAGTCCTGTGATTTTTGGTTTAATTTGAACAAGAATGATGATTTAGCGTTTGATGCAGGTTGGGAATTCACACTGCTCCAGTGATCTATTGAAGATCAGTGTGAAGATGGGGGCCAGCTGGTTAGCACAGGATTTTAGACAAGTGGCTGAAACACCATCTGGGCACTGTGGTTTCCTTTTCTTTTGTTTTTGGAAGACACTGCACACTTCCTCTTCACAGATCTTAAGTGCAGGTTGAGTAGCAGGAGGGGGCGGAGGGGGTTTGCAGGAGGTGTTGAAGTTTATGTGAAGTGAAGTGAAGGTCAGAGCAGGTGTGGGATGTGAGATTGGGCCTTTCAAATCTACAGTAGAACACATTGAGGTCGTCAGCCAGGTGTTGGTTCCCTTCAGTGTTGGGGGATGGAGTCTTGTAGTTAGTCAATTGGGCGATATACATGGGATATACATTTGGCGATATACATGCTTTATTGTTGTGAAGCAATGATACAGTATATTTCTGTCTCTGGTTGGGCATGTAATGTGCTGTTTATATTTGGGCAGTTCACATGTGAGGTTTGCTTTGTTAAAATCCCCAAGAATAATAATAAGTGACCAGCCAGCTGTTGCAGTGCTGCATTCATGCACATGTGTGGATAAACACTCACCAGAATAAACTAGGAAAACTGCTGCGAAGAGTAGACAGGCTTACAGTTAATAAAGAGCTCTTCCAAATTAGAACAGAACATCTTCTTTAATGTATTTACATCTGTACACCAACTGTAAAAGTATGTTCCAACACCTCTCTGGTTTTCCCGTTACTCCGCGATGCGATCCACTCTGAACAGCTGAAAGCCACAACCTGCCAGATCAACTCCGGTCCTGCCTGATGTCTGACTCCCACTGTGTCACTGAGTGATGATGGCCAACTTCAGAATGTGCAAGCCAGACTTCAATTCAGTCTACTAAGATGTACTTCACAAAAATCATTTTGTTTAACCATTGACCCACAACACTTACTTAGTTTACTAAATTTAACCACTAATAGTTCTAAATATGAATACAAAAGTATTATAATAATTTTCTGTTACAGCATAATTTCATGTACAGTTGCTTTGAAACAAAGCCTGTTGTGAAAAGCATTATACAAATAAATTTGACTTGGCTTGACTTGAACTATATTCACAAGCTTGTTTGTGCATGACTAAATTGCGCAGTAGCTCAAGTCATAGCGTGTTCCACTTGTGACGCAATGAACCAGGTTGCGAGTCCAGAAAAGCATGTGAGCTGAAAAGGTCACAGAAGAACTACAAACATTTACGGATTTCATCTCAAATTTGCTTTAATAACAAAATTGGCTTGGTTCAGTTTTAAGGTTTGGGGTAGGGGAGTAGGTTTTGTTGATTTGAAACTCAATACATCTGTTTAACTAGCTTTTAACACTACTCAGCCATTTTGCAAATGTCACCACAGTCATGTAATCTCATGAGATCAGGCTGCTTGTATGATGACTCTTGTTTTGATCATCAGTTGCAATTTACAGGCTTCCACCATCTAACACCAGTTATCAAACACTTTCACATTTTCACACACACACACACACACACACACACACATGTTGTGTTTCCATGTTTTATGGGGACTTTCCATAGACATAATGGTTTTTATACTGTACAAACTTTATATTCTATCCCCTAAACCTAACCCTACCCCTAAACCTAACCCTCACAGAAAACTTTCTGCATTTTTACATTTTCAAAAAACATAATTTAGTATGATTTATAAGCTGTTTTCCTCATGGGGACCGACAAAATGTCCCCACAAGGTCAAAAATTTCAGGTTTTACTATCCTTATGGGGACATTTGGTCCCCATAAAGTGATGAATACACGCTCACACACACACACACACACACACACACACACACACACACACACACACACACACACACACACACACAGTTTGGTTTCCATGTTTTATGGGGACTTTCCATAGGCATAATGGTTTTTATACTGTACAAACTTTATATTCTATCCCCTAAACCTAACCCTACCCCTAAACCTAACCCTCACAGAAAACTTTCTGCATTTTTACATTTTCAAAAAACATAATTTAGTATGATTTATAAGCTGTTTTCCTCATGGGGACCGACAAAATGTCCCCACAAGGTCAAAAATTTCGGGTTTTACTATCCTTATGGGGACATTTGGTCCCCACAAAGTGATAAATACACGTTCACACACACACACACACACACACACACACACACACACACACACACACACACACACACACACACACACACACACATACACACACACACACACACACACACACACACAAACCCTTCCATAATGCTGTAGTTCCAAACCTCAGAAATGTCTAAAACACATTGCTGCTGAGCCTGAGGGAGGATGACAGCAGATCTTAGTGATCTAATGTCAAAGATTTCCTGCTTTCTTAGAATTAATGAAGAATCAAATTTTTCTGAGCTTGAATCTCACTAATCTCAAATTACACACACACACACACACACACACACACACACACACACACACACACACACACACACACACACACACACACACCCCCTAACATGTCTTACATTAACAACTCTGCATGTTCAAAAGCATACTGTCTCTCTCTCGTTCTCTCTCAAATTTCTCTGGGGAATCACAGCAACATTGTTACAAAACAACAACAGCAGTCCTGCGCTGGACCCTGGAGGCCTGGGCCAGAGTCTCTCGTAAATGTGAACTCCTCTTTGAGGCACTGCCCAAATATTTCTATCAAAACAAATGCAGAAATCAACTGCACTCACAGCCTTCTCATTAGACTGCAATTAAGACTCTAAAAATTATATTTGGGGGAGGAGAGAGACACATTTAAACTAGAGGAAAGGAAGCATTAGATGCTGGAAAGGCTGAGTCAAGTGCATCAGTTCTATTTTATAGGTATGAGTGATCAGTTTGAGCATCAACCACTGTGTTTTTACTTTTACACATCTGCTTGAGGGACTAACAAAGCTCTGAGCACTCAGCATGTGATTATACCTTGCGTAAAAATCACCCGTTGCATCAGGAGATTGGAGTTTTGATCTCACAGAGGCAATCCATTTTCTCTGCATGCAAAAAAGTTGATGCTTTTAATGTGGGATTGCTCAGCTTAGCTGCTGTCATTCCACACTCTGTGTTCTTGGCAGGGCTGAGATTTCCCTACAGGTCAGTGCTGGAGTCCTTGCTTTTCTCCTCTGCCCATTCACAGTTACTCTCTGCCGTGCCGTTAATGAAAACACTTAAGAATACTTTACAGCTCACCCAAGCCTCTCTTTTGTGCTGCATGAAAACAATTGCAATTGTTTTTTGGTGTCTTTATTTTATATTATCCACTTTTTTAAGCTATTACAATTTCTGGAAATTCTGGAACAAAATCAAAAGCATAAAAGCATAAAAGAGATGAAAGATATTAAAAGAGCAGAATGTAATATTTTACATAGACCACAGCTGCTGTGATGATATTAATAGGCAGAAGAGAAGAAAAGAAAGGGGATAAAAGGGAATTAAATATAAATGTCCATGGAGACATTTTTTACTGTATGGAGGGCTTGTGTAAAGACCAGCGGTATGTGGGCTCTGCACTTATGATAGATGCCCATCACTCTTCTGTGACACTCCAAGATGATGTAATAAAGAGTGATGGGGTTTAAATACATCTCATCATCACACTCCACCCTGTTATACACCATTTCCCCTTGGTGACTACAAGTTCAGGTTAAGCAAGTTAGTACAACACATTTCCAACTGAGACATATTTGTGCAATTACCAAAGATTACAGAGGTTTTATTCAGGGTTCAGGACCAAATTTTAGCAACTCCCTAATGAATGAAAGAATAACACCTTTCACACACACCTCCTGTAAGTGCTTAGGAATAACAGCTCAAGGTTTCTTCACCCAATACTCCCAATGGAGGGATCAGAGTTCATCAGTTCAACCGTGCAGTTGAAGGTGACAGAAAACACACCTCTCCTCAGCATGGAGATGTACAATCCTGTTGTGAAGTTTGAACCATAACCAGGCATCTGGCACTAATGGATGAAACCAAAGAGTTAAAATGGTGATAAATGGCCCTGTTTACACCTGTTATTAAGATGCATTTTGATCGATCCCATCATAAACGGAAAAGCGAGACGCGTCGCCATTTGCAGCTGGTCGTGGTATCACTGACCCCATTTACACAAGGTATTAAAAAGGGTAAGTATATAAAGGTACCTCTGAAAATTAATTAATAGCTATTTTCCAACACATTAAGGCTCACATAATACATTTCCTTTTTTATTTTTTGTTTTTAAAATAAATGATTTTTCCCCCAATTTTATAGCTTGCAGAAATAACAAAATAACATTGAAAAGATAGGAGCTTTTGTCGGGATCTCGGGTTGATTTAGCGGTGAGTCCGTTCTGCTTGTGGAGTGTTTATTTTTCCTCATGTGTATTCCCTGTTTGTTTATGAAGCCATGTCCTCATCAGCACTGCTGGGTTTCTCCACAGGGTTGGCAGCTCATTATCATAATTAGTTTCACCTGTTCCCTATTTTCTCCTCTCCCATATTAAGCCCTTGTATTTGCTGTCTTTTGCCAGACTGTATTGGGCGTTCTCCTTGCAGTCAGCCTCTGTCAATTGGTCTAGTTTTTCCATTCTGTTTTGTTTTGGTTGTTCAGTGTTTTTCCCAGATAATTCTCCTCATTATTGACAGTACTCACCTGCTTCCACTCACTTACCGTCACATCTGCTGCTGTCACTTACCTGCTCCAGATTCATCACCCATCTTCATCTGCATTCATCACCGGCAGTTGAATTTCCCCTCAGATCCAGGGGAACCCTGCAACCTCTGCGGCTCTGCTCCATTTCTGGACTGTTGTGTTGGACTTTCTGCTCAGTTTACCATTGGAGTTAATAAACTGTTTACATGCTCATCCTGTTTGGGTCCTCCTTAAACCGGTCTTTACATTACAATCTGGCCAACATGGACCCCTTCGAGCATCCAGATTTAAGAACAGCGGTCTCCAAGCAAGGAGTGCTTCTCAGCCGCCATGAAGAACAGCTTACCACCACCAATCAGATTCTTGAGGCCGTTGCTAACCAGCTTACGGAATTTACGGAGCAGATGCGGTAGCTTCGGAGCATAGCTGAGTCCGGTGCCTCTTCTTCGCCAACTCGACCGTTCCTCTACCTCCAGTCAACCCTCCTGTCCAGCGAGGTTCAGAACCACGCCTCAATCCACTGGCTCCATATGATGCCGATCCCAAGTCCTGTCGTGCCTTCCTGTCACAGTGCTCGCTCCTCTTTTCGCTGAAATTCTCAGCGTTTCCCTCGGAAGCATCTAAGATCACTTACGTCATCACACAACTCATTGGTCAGGCACGTGACAGGGGAACAGCTGTCTGGGGAACTCAAGCTGCCTACTGCACAATTACACTGAGTTTGTCGTCTGAGATGAATTTTTTTTTTTTGATCAGACCCTGCAGGGAAGGAAGGCGACACGTCAAATTTGTGATATCTGTCAAGGGGAGTGATCGGTCATGGACTACGCCATAGAGTTCCAAACTCTCTCTGCTGCGGGTGATTGGAATGAGGGGGTGAGATGGGACTGTTTCCTGCATGGGCTCACTGATCATATCCAAGACGAGAAATATTCCCATGACCTACCTATGCGCTTCAATGATCTAGTGAATTTGGCTTTCTGATTTGACATCCGTCTTTCACTGCATCATCAGTGGCGAGTCCCTCTTAACCTCTGTCTTCTTCTGAATATTAGGTAGGCCGGTTTTCGACTAAAACCTGAGGAGAGAAGATGCTGGCTCACACAAGATCTCTGACTTTACTGCGGCAAGCCAGGGCATTATTCCATTGACCGGTAAAAGCCGCTGCTCACCCATAGAGAGGGACAAATTGGAGCGCTATGTCTGTTGATTTTGCCCCTATTCGTTGCACTCTCCTCCCCACAAAGCTCTGTTGGAATAAGAGTAGTCACCAGTGTTCATCTTCATTGACTCGGGGGCTGAGGTGAATTTCATAAATTCAGCTCTGTCCATCCAGTGTGGTCCTCCGGTCCAGTCTCTCGCTACTCATTGGATGGCTGGCGACATAAAGGAAAGTCCACTGGAGAAGATTTCACAAGTCACGGCCCCTGTGAGTCTTATCCTTACTGGCAATTATGAGGAGGAGATTGTGCTTTACTTAAACAGCTCTCCCTTTGCCCCTGTTGTTTTGGAACATCTCTGGTTAGTAAAGCACAATGATCTTATTTTTTTTACTTAAGGGCTCCATCTTCTCTGCCTCGTGGCATATGGTTTTCACTGTCTGGTCCTGAGAGAGAGGCTATGGATTAGTACATCTAGCAGTCCCTGGCAGTGGGGCTCATCCACTCTTATTCATCGCTGGCCGATGCAGGGTTATTCTTATTTTTGGGGAAGAAAGATGGATCGCTTAGCCCTGGCATTGGCTACTGGGGGCTGAATGACATTACCATCAATAATAGGTATCCTTTACCTCTCATGTCTTCAGCCTTCGAGTTGATAGGGGGGCAACCGTGCGTATGAGGGAGGGGGATGAATGTAAGACGGCTTATAACACCCCTACACTGCATTTTGAATATCATGTTCCAGGCCTTGGTGAACGAAGTGTTGCGTGACATTGTCAATCAGTTTGTCTTTATGAACCTGGATGATATAATGATTTTCTCCCAATCTATCCAGGCTCACACCCAGCACATCCGCCATGTCCTGCAGGGGCTTCTTGAAAATCAGCTCTTTGTTAAGGCAGAGAAATGCCAGTTCCATGCACAATAAGTTCCATTCTTGTGGTTTGTAGTCTCCTTTGGGGATTTTCTTGTGGATCCTGGCAAGGTAAGGGCTGTTTCCAGTTGGCCAATCCCAGATTCCCACAAGCCCCTGCAGAAATCTCTGGGATTCGCCAATTTTTATAGATGCTTCATTAAGAACTACAGCCTTGTTGCTGCTCTTTGGATGGATCTTAATTCTACCAAGAATTGTTTCATTGTTCTGCCCTTGCTCAGGCTGCTTTTGATAAACTCAGATATTTATTTACTTTAGCAACCATTTAAATCTTTCCGGACCTTACTTGTCGTTCATGGTAGAGGTAGATGCATCAGAGGTAGGTGTCGGAGCAATCCTGCCACAGCAATCACCTCATGATGGTTTGACTAATCCCTGTGCCTTTCTTCTTATCATCTCTCACCGGCTGAATTTAATTATTGGCAACCAAGAACTCCTGGTGGTCAAGATGGACTTGGATATGTGGCATCACTGGTTGGAAGGATCTAAAGAACCTTTTTTTGTCTTGACCGACCAAAAAATCTCTAATATATTCGGTCTGCTAAGAGTCTTAATTCCCAACAGGCTCGTTGGGCTCTCTGCTTTGGGCGGTTTAATTTTAAGATCTTTTATCACTCTGACTCCAAAAATATCAAGCCCAATGCTCTCTCTCATGTCTTTCATCAGCCCGAGTGCCCGATCCACCCTGATACAGTCGTTTCCGAGTGCCCGAGTCACCCTGATACAGTCGTTTACGAGTGCCTGATCCAACCTGATACAATCGTTTCCCCTGAACAGCGGAAACACAATCGTGTGTGTGCAGCGGTCTTGTGGGGTGTTGAGGCTCAGGTCAAGAGAGCACTTGATATGGTGCCCACCCAGAGAGGTTGCCCAAAGCTTCTGTTGTTTGTTCCTGATTCAGTCAGATCGCCGTTCTCTAGTGGGGTCATGCATATAATCTCGTTTGTCATCCTGGAGTCAGGTGCACTTTGGCATTGGTACATCAGAGGTTCTGGTGGCCGACCATGACGAGGGACATCCTTCTGTTTGTGTTGACCTGTTTGGTCTGTGCTCAAAACATGTCCTCCAATCTCCCACCTGCCTGCCTCCTCCAGACCCTCCCCATTCCCTCCTGCCCTTGGCCTCACATAGTCCTTGACTTTGTCACCTGTCTTCCCCCTTCCCTGGGCATTACTGTGGTGCTTATAGTGGTGGACCGTTTCTCTAAAGCTGCCCACATTATTCCCCTTTGCCAAATGTCCCTCTGCCCTGGAGACGGTGACCGCTGTGATGGACCACATCTTCCGCCTCCATGGCCTCCTGGTGGAAGTGGTCTCCGACAGGGGTCCACAGTTTGTTTCCCATTTCTGGAGAGCTTCTAGGGGCCTCTGTTAGTCTTTCCTTTGGATTCCATGCTCAGACTAACAGCTAGACCGAGCGAGCCAATCAGGATCTTGAAGGATTCTTCATTGTCTCTCCTCCCAGAATCCTGTCTCCTGGAATCGTCATCTCTCGTGGATTGAGCATGCTCAAAATTAATTGCCGCTGTGATCTACGGGTATGTCTCCTGTCAAGTCTTGGTTACCAACTTCCTTTGAGGAGCCAGAAGCTCACAACAGAACAGAGTTTCAAATATCAGAAATGTTCACAGATAGACAGTCACTAAAATTAATAAATTAATGGAATACAACAGCAGCTGTTTTACTCACAGCCTAAAAACTCTTTAGTTGTGCTCAGCATATTTACAACAGATGTGGCTTTTTTGTCGCATGTTTTTCATGAAACATAAACATTATATGAAAAAACTGATATAGATGATTACTTAAAGCAGATTCTCTCAATTATAATAAGCTTGAAAACACCATGATATGATGCGTAAATCCTTACGGAATCTCCTCGGAGCGGATCTGACATGCTGCTGAACGGCTGATTAGAAGTCGGTCGGCTGCTCCCGGGTCCTAGTTCATGCCATATGCAACCTTTGACAGTGTGACTTATATACAGATACGACACATCAGTGTTTTTTTTCTCTCTCAACAATGTGATTTTGACCAGGTGCAACTTATTGTTAGGTGCGACTTTATATCCGGAAAATTCGGTAAATGGATCAGCATTCCTGAATGGAATTTATAGACATCTTGAAACTCCTGCCTCTTATGTTCGCATCCTATTTGCAGACTTTTCCTCAGCTTTTAACACTGTTCAGCCACACATGTTATTAGAGAAGCTGACACTTATGGGTGTAAACCTTAATCTGGTAAAGTGGATTCAGGACTTTTTAACAGGCAGACTACAATTTATGAGAGCGGGTCATAGTCAGTCAAAAATCATTATGACAAACACAGGAGTACCACAAGGATGTGTTTTATCACCATTGTTATTAATTCTATATACAAATGATTGTGTCAGCCATCATTCCAAATGTTCATTGATTAAGTTTGCAGGCGATGCTGCCTTGGTTGGGCTTTTAACAGATAATGAACAGGACTACAGAACTGAGGTTGACCACTTTTATGAATGGTGTAGTGAAAACTCCCTAATTTTAAACATTTCAAAAACAAAAGAAATGGTCTTTGACTTTAGAAAAAAGCCCCCTCCATTGCAACCGGTTACTATTAATGAGACAGTTATTGAGATTGTGGAAGAGTATAAGTACTTGGGTACTATTATTGATCATAAACTCACTTGGTCAGCCAACCCATTAGCAAGATACTCAAAAGCACAGCAACGGCTCTTTTTTTTAAGAAAATTGCGCAGCTTTAATGCAGAGACTAGCACCCTGACATTGTTTTATTTAACTTTTATTCAGAGTGTGGTGATTTTTGCCATCCAGTGTTGGGGGGGGATTACTGGATCAGATGTGAAAAGCATCACAAATCTTACTGACCAGCATACCCTCAATTTGGCACTGAGGATACTGGAGGATCCATTGCACCCACTTCGCACAGAATATTCCCTCCTCCCCTCTGGATGTAGATTTAGAATGCCCCGAACAAAAACTAAACGACATATTACATCATTTGTGCCGAGGAGCATTCAATTATTAAATGGATCATCTATGGGCACATGGATTGATTTTAAATGTGCATTATTGAATATATATCTATTTATTGATTCTTTAAGCTGTTGAACATTTTAGATGCGTATTATTGAATATATATCTATCTATTGATTCCTTAAGTTGTCGAATTGATAATTTTATGTCACTATTTGCTGTGTTATTGTTGTTCTATGTATGTTGTGGTTATGTTTATTGTGGTTCCCATGAGTGTAAAACAAATTCCCCATGGGGCAATAAAGGTTTTCATCATTTCATCAGCATTTATATTACGAGCCCAATGTGGTCACATGCATTTTTGACCACATTTGACCATCTCAGAATAAAAGTGGAAAAATCATAAAATATTTTGGAGCCCATTTACCATACCTGCCAACACTCCCGATTTTACTGTGTTTCTCCCATTTTTCCACCCCTCCTCCTCCAATTGGCTGTACGGCCAATTTACAATTTCTCTCGATAAACTCACGATTTTATGCAGCTACACTTTGCTCATGAGAATGTATTAGTCCGGTGGTTCCCAAACTGGGAAGCATACACCCCTAATGTGCCTGACCGAAGTCAACAGGCGCAAAATCATATTTGTAACATGTAAAAAATTTGTCTCTAAAATTCTCTTTATAAAATGTAGATATTTCTGGCTTCAGAAGTTGGCGTATCTAGCAGACATATTATCTATTCAGAATGAGCTTCATTTAAGTCTTCAGGGTCACAGTGCCACTGTTTAAACACCCAAGACTAAGTTGAAGCACTAATAAAAACATTAATTGTCTGGTCCAACTGTCACTCCCAATCCCAGAGCAAGAACAATTACTGGAATTATCATCTGATGGGAGACAGCATACTTAAAAACAACAAAACAAAAATTGTTAGATTTCTGGGCATCAGTAATGGTGGAGTATCCAGGGTTGTCAAAGTGAGCACTGCAAGTATTGATGCCCTTTGTAACCAGGTACTTATGCGAGACAGGCTTTTCAGCACTGACATTGTACAAACAAACATCGACAACAGGGGTGGAGCTAGGGGGTGGCCAGGGGTCTGGCCACTATGGACCGAAGCCTGGCCACCACACTCACAATTGCTGTTTTGGTAATTTTTTGTCTTGGGCCCAATTTAGACTTTCTAATCATTGATGGCCCACACATAAAACTAAAACTATGGATTTTTTTTTGAAAAACAGAAGGTTCAATATAAATGTTCAATATGATATACAAAATTACACAGATCCAAAAATGTATGAATACATTCACTGAGTCATAAAGACAAGAAGTACAAGTGAAAATTGTTTAAAAGAGTATATATATATATATATATATATATATATATATATATATATAGCCTTTATTGCTAAAAATGTGAAGGATGTGAAGAATGTGGGAAAGAACCATCTGAATACATTTCTTGATATTATTATTCTTCATTGTAGTATTATTGAACAGTATTGATGCTCCCTATATGCATATAATGCAGTCTGTGTAGTTCACTGACTCCAAACAGGGGCACCATCTTACCCTATACCAGAAACTCCACCGGCTACCGTTCCTCGCACATATAAACCACGTACCCCCACGCTACCCTGTTAGCTGTTATCAGTGTAATTGAGTGACAGCTGTTATGTTCTCTCATAATATCCCACGATAGACAGTAGCAGAAGTTATCACAATAATTTGAGGAAATATTTATTTGAGCATTTGAATTTGTCATCAAGTATGACCATTTATCAAGGCGCGAGGATCCTGACATGACAGGGTTACCTTCTAGACACAACCCATTCCTATCAACCAATCAGATTTTGGAGTTAGTTTTAGGGTTAATGTTAGGTTAGGGACTCTTATCAACAACATTCTCATCAACTTATCATTTCCCTTTCATTTTTGGGGTAGTTAAAGTTTAGGGTTCAGAAACATGTGTAACTTCGCAAAATCAAGGTGACCACATCAAGACACACACACACATACACACACATGACATGCCTCACTCATGCATACACACTCAGGGAGATGCTTTACACCCAGAGATTATTATTTGATCATTGAGAAAGAATGACTGTGGGATCTCAGGAGGATATATAAGATGCAGGACTATAATATTACACAATAATATTCTTTAAGCTGTGATTGATTATTTTTTTTCCCCAAGAATGTATTACTTACACTTGTAATGAAAGACTTCATTTAGCTGACAAATGACCAGAAACATGGACCACATGCAACCTCATGACCTCTATCAACACTGTGTAATGTAGCACAAATGTGAAATTATTTTGATAACAGATGTGGGAGAGAGTAATATTGGCAGAATACAAGTAGTTGCATCATAATCAACACACTTTTCTGGACTATTTCACCCTTTCAGCTCACCAGCGTTTGTACCAATGCACTCTAATTGAAAATACTAACCATGCAAGTGTTCAGAGCATGTGTCCTCAAGCTAAGAGTGATTTGTGTGCAGCATTGTAAGTTGCTTTGGTAAGAAAGCATCTGCTAAGTTCGTAAATGTAATGTGAATGTCCTGTAAACAAAAAGTCAGTCAGGACAGTTTGTCTATGTTAGCAAGTGCAATGAATTAATTTGGGAAGACTGTTAAAGACAAGAGCATTTTCCTGGGCTGCGAGAATAGGAGCAAAGTCTGCTGGGATGTTTCATGTCAGCTGTAAAGTAAACACGAGTATCAAAAATCCAAATGAAAATAAGCTGTTTTGTGTATTTTTCCTAACTGATTGATACGTAGGCAGGCCTACCGAATGCAAATATTTGATACTTGGTGATTTGGTTCCAAGAAGTGCAGGCAAGGCTGCAAAATTATGCTATGAAGGTTAGTTGCTTCTCACCCAGGAAACACTGATGGAAACACTTAATGCGTGGATGATCACCTTCCTAGTTTACAGTTTATGACAAAAAAGGCCGATAGAAAAAACAATACAAAACACTTCATCATACGTGCTTATCCCTGAGAGCATTCGACCATGGTGTTCCTTTCTTATCCTGAGATGGACAAATGTGTCTTTTTGGAGTCAAACGTTTCAGTACGATTCTAATTTAAGGTACACACTGTAAATTACAGCCTCTAAGAAAAGAGAAAGAGGATGCAAATCTTCTACCTTATCTTTCAGGCATTTTGAATTACTATCAGAAGCAAGTCCAGAGCATTGTTCTCAGGGCAGAGGAATCCTGCAAAGGGATGCAGCTCCATGCTTGCAGACCCAGAGCAGTGCACAGATTGTTCGAGATCCCTGGATAAAAACAGATGTGTGTCTGCTCTGTGGCCTGACTGGCAATCCAAATAATGCTTCGTAATCTGGATGTCCAACATCCTTCATTCAGTGCCTTGACAACTGGTCTGGCAGCTGTGCTACGGACTCCATTCAAATGCACATACACATTGCTTTCCAATGCAGATTAGCTTCACATCTAAAGCATAAACTTTTATTTGTCTCTTTATCTTAAGGAGTTATCCCCAAAGTGTCATTACTTTAGTTGTAAAGTTTCCACATGAGAAGTTTTTTTTTTTTCAGTGAGAAATGAGGAAAATGTTCTTGAATAGGTCTTATCAAAATGTGGCTTCAAGGACATTTAGGCACACACTCAAACAGCTTGTTTGCCCAGGGAAAGCAAATACCCTGCTACACTCATGGCCCAGTGTGAGAGAGGAGTAAGGGAAGGAAAGTACATAGCATGAGTTTACCCTATTCCCCAAGGGGATAATAATCCAACAACAATGGTATTACCAGTATGATAGGCCCATGTTTGTGCAGAAAACAGCCACCATGGAGGGGAACAGGTGGAGTGGATCAGCCAAGAGACAAAAGTCATTGATTAACTCTTGCCAAGCACATACAGGATGTGATCATAAGTTCATCAGTGTCCCTTGTTCAATTGGGAATTTATAATGAGACTAGTTGTGATTGCTCTTCACAATAACTGATTGGTTGATTCGCACACAGTGTCATGGGTATTCTTGGAACTTTAGTTAGTAAACTTGATAAAAAAGATCAGCATTGCTGGTCACCAGCATAGGATGTTGGAGTCCCTACCAGGCTTCTTAACTTGCTTAAAGGGAAAGATCACCCAAAAATGAAAATGTACTCACCCTTATACCATTCTTATCTCATATGACTATCTTCTGTGGAACACAAAAGTAGATGTTAGGCAGAATGACAGTTACCATTCACTTTCATTGTATTGGGGAAAAAAAAAAGATGCAATGAAAGTCATTGTGACTTAGGCTAACATTCTGTCTAACATCTCCAGCAATGATGACATAACTTAAATTTTTGGGTAAACAAATCATTTAACCAGCAAGACTCACTTGGAAACAGTGGCGTTGTCCGAACAAAAAAAGTGGTTTACAATTACCCAGTCCCTGATCATCTGACCGGGGGGTGGGTTAGGTCTATTATATGCAGACTGCGAAATCTGCAGAGAGTGGCGGAACTACAACTCTGTACACAATGGGTCATTGTTACAATTTGGTGACAATCCAGCTTTTAAACTTTTGAAAAATAAATACATTCTTTTACAGGTATCTTCATGTTTCATCATTACAGGGACATTCATCATTGCATGTTAAAAATTGTATTAGCCATACTGGTCAAGCTAAATTACAAAAAATATTCCATCCAGTTAAATGTGAGCATCAGAGAAGAAAATAACAGGGTGGACATTAAGTGCATCATTTAGCCAATACATGGTTTGTGATTGATATCTAGCAAACATATTTTTAACAAATATGTTTTTTATTTTATTTCTGTGAACATAAATGCTGTATATTGAAATGTAAAAATTATATGAATTACCCATATATCTTCCCATAACAGGGTGTAGATGTTCAGGAATAGACGTCCTGTACCTATTGACTTCCTGTTGCTGTCCAAACGCCACTGGACTTCCTGTTCCCCTTCTGTCACTGAATGAAGTGCCTCGCGTACCTCTGAACTTGTGAAAAGGCCAATGAGAAATTGGCAGACAGAATTTGCATGTCCCACCCCTTGACATACAGGTATAAAGGGAAGTGGGCGTGTGTCTGTCAGTCAGATTTTTTCTTCGGAGCCAAGCAGTTGTGCAGCAGCAAGCTGAGTCTCACTACTGTTTCACTCACCTCTGTTGGCAGAGCACTGCTGTTGGATCTACGGCACATTTCCAGCGGCTCTCTCGCTCTCTGCACGCTGTGCAGTCCCCGCCCCTGGGTGCTTCGACAGTGCTTCTATCTAAAAGAGGATTCTCCCTCCTAAAAAGAGATTTATTTCTCTAAAAGATTTTATTTTCACTCACAAATGAGCAATACACAGCAGGCGTTGAACTTCCTTTTCAGGGCGCATCTTTTTAAAGATGTCTTTCTGCCTCTGTGTAGTTCCTGGATGCGGTCGACTTCTCTCCGCTTCTGAAGGTCATAAGAGCTGCCTCGCGTGCCTGGGCTGTGATCACACACAGGCAGTTTTTTATGAATGGTTCATGTGCTCAGTGCAAGAACATAGCCATTGTATCGCTGCGGTCGTGGCTTTCTTTCCTCATAAGAGAAAGCCACTTCAGCCCCCCCGCCATCCTTCCTACATGATTGGGTCTGGCGCAGCTGGTGATGAAGGCGATTTGGGGCGTTCAGCGGGCTCGATTTCGCCAGGTAAATCCCCAGCTCTCAGCCCCAGCGTCGAGCACCCCGCAGGTGACACATGCTCCTCTAGGACACGGAAGGCTCCTAAGCACTCCTGAGATGGAAGACCCAGGGAGTTAGACGTTCGCTCCGGAGCTGGTACCAAGACCACTCTGTTCCCCGGTGGAGGGCTGGCAGAAAAATCCTTCCCAGATTGTTAATAAATGTGTACCACTTCTCACGGCACCCCGGCACCAAAAACCACAGTCCCGGCTCCCCGGATGCAGTTACTTCTCCTCCGGACCCGCTACTGCCCATCCCCGGTGGGCCGGCGCTGACGAGTTCTGAGGATTTCTTCACAGGACCTCCTCCTCAGTCTCTAACTCACACCCTGCAGGGTGCGCGGAGCAAGGTAAATGCTTTAAGTCTTTTCTCAGCACCCAAGCCTCGGGACATGCTTTTGCCTCCCGACGTGTTATTACCTGCTCCCCCTGCGCAAAGCCCCACCCGGTACGTCAAAAACGATCGTCCTGTAAGTGTCCCTCGCACGGAGCTTGGACGCATGGCTTTCGCTGTCCAACCCATCACACTTGTTGACCAGGACCATCTGACTCGGCTATGCGACTCAATTCGCCAGGCTCCCAACTCGTTTCAGCGATAAATGCCAGCACCTTACAGGCAAAGACTACAACTCTGCTATTCAAGGACGCGATAGAGCCTGTCCCTCCAGCCGAGATGAAGGAGAGTCTCTACAGCCCTTACTTCATCGTACCCAAAATGCTCACGCTGAAACAGATTTTAACCTGCCTTCGGCATCAGATTGGTTCGCAGCGGTAGACCTGAAGGGCGCGTACTGCCATGTCTCCATTCTGTCTCGATGTTGACCCTCCCTAAAGTTCGCGTTCGACGGCCAGACATTTCAGTACAAGGTCCTCCCCTTCAGCCTGTCCCTGTCCCATCGCCTCTTCACCAAGGTCGCAGAGGAAGCCCTTTCCCCGCTACGGGAAGTGGGCATCCTCATACTCAATTACCTCGATGACTGGCTCATTCTAGCTCATTCTCGAGAGTTACTGTGTGCTCACAGGACTAGGTGCTCAGGTACCTCAGCCGTCTAGGGCTTCAGGTCAACTGGGAAAAGAGCAAGCTCTCCTCGGTTCAGAACATCTCTTTTCTCAACATGGAGTTAGACTCAGTCTCAATGACAGCGCGCCTCACCAACGAGCATGTGCAGTCAGAGCTCAGGTGCCTCGCTCTCTTCGAGCTGAGCACAGCGGTTCTGCTAAAACAATTCCAGAGGCTCCTTGGGCATATGACATCCTCAGCCGCGGTCACGCCGCTCAGGTTGTTGCATATGAGACCGCTTCAGCACTGGCTTCAGACTCGAGTCCCGAGATGTGCATGGCGCCACGGCACATACGTGCGTTAATCACCCCTTCCTGCCGTCAGACTTTCAACCCTTGGACAGACCTCTGTGTTTTGCTGGCCGGAGTCTTCCTGCAGCAGGTGTCCAGACGTGTCGTGGTCACCACAGACGCATCTCAACTGGGTTGGGGCACCGCGTGCAACAGGCACGCTGATGCTGGCTCCTGGATAGGGCCCCAGCTGCGTTGGCACATAAACTGCCTGGAGTTGCTGGCTGTATTACTTACCCTGCGGAGGTTTCTCCCACCGATTCGGAGCAAGCACATCTTGATCCGTTCAGACAGCACTGCTACGGTAGCGTACATAAATCGTCATAATTCGGCGGAGTGCACTCTCGTCATATGTCACAACTCGCCCGCCAACTCGCTCGTGATTACTCTTATCCTGGGCAACTTCAACATGACAGCGGATGCGCTGTTGCGACAGGTTTCGTCCAGTGGAGAGTGGAGGCTCCAGCTGATTTGGCTTAGATTCGGCATGGCACAGCTAGATCTCTTTGCCTCCCAGGACAACACTCACTGCCCGCTCTGGTACTACCTGACTGAAGCCCCTCTCGGGACAGACACGTTGGCACACAGATGGCCCCGGGGCTGTGCAAGTACGCATTCCCCCCAGTGAGCCTTGTTGCACTGGTGCTGTGCAAGATCAGGGAGGACGAGGAACAAGTCACCTTAGTGGCTCTAAAGTCTCTAGACTCAGCACCTCATGCTCCATGAGGCCCCGTCTGCTGGTACGTCTGACGTGGTAGTCCCTTTGGTCCCTCTCGCATGGGGCTTGGGGGCGTGGCTCGCGATCCCAACCCATCGCACTGGTTGATCAGGACCATCCGACTCGGCTATGCGATTCAGTTCGCCAGACGCCCGCCCAGGTTCAACAGCGTCCACTTCACTGCAGTGAGAGGCTAGAATGCCACTACCTTCCGCGCAGAGATCGCCATCCTTCTACGGAAGGATGCGATAGAGCCTGTCCCTCCAGCCGAGATGAGGAAGGGGTTTTACAGTCCCTACTTCATCGTACCCAAAAAAGGCTGCAGGCTGCGGCCAATCTTGGACCTGCGAGTTCTGAACCGGGCCTTGCACAGACTCCCGTACAAGATGCTCATGCAGAGACGTCATGTCCCTCTTGCCACAACACTGAACCAACCACTGAAATGGCTGAGTCTTTGGCTCAGCTCCTCAGTGCAAAACCTGAATGTGTGTTTGAAGCGACACTCCTTTTATACCCATATGTCTAGGGAAGTGGCATGCAAATCCCAAACACCAATTCCCATTGGCCTTTTCTCAAAGATCAGAGATGTCTGGGCTCCCAAGGGTGACCCCTAGTGTAAACTCATCGACACAACGTCTCGTTCCCTCCATCAGGGAACGGAGGTTACATCAGTAACTGAGATGTTTTAATGTCCTGTAAAAATAAATAAAAATCCTTAAAACTAGATTAATTTAATTTATCTTGTTTTAGAAACAACACTGCATAAGATATTTACGTTTTTCTGTTCTGGCAGTTTGTATAGTCATAACAAATGAAAAAATCTACCAGTGCTGAAGAAGTACTCCAAAATATTTAGAATATGTTACTGACCTTGAGTAATCTAATGGAATACATTACAAATGTATTCTGTAATCTGTAGTGGATTACATTTCAAAAGTTACCCTCCCAACACTGCCTATATTCTATAAAATTATGTTAGTTAACTTATTTACTGACATATTAACTTCAAAACTGGTTAAAATATAATCTCTCTCTGATTGCTAGTGTGTGTGGACATGTGTATGTGTACGCAAAACTAGTTTTAGAAGGAAGTATACAATCTGTGGGAAAGATGCATTACCCAGTGGAGCAGGTGAGCTAGAGAAAAGTATGGGGCTAGTGGTTAAATCTGAGAAAATTTCAAATACTTTTAGGCCAAATTTGATTAATAGATGTACAAAAAGTATTTAATGCTGCATAACATCCAGAAGTTAGAAGGTGAAAGGTCATAACTGGTTCTTCCCATACAGGTCAAAATTTTACCTCAAAGACAATGTAAGGAACAATTTGTTTTAAACTGTTATTTCTCTTAAACAATTACTTGCAACAATAATATGAAATAATAAATATTAATACATTTTCTTTTTATAATTTTATTTTATATCTAGTTTGTTTTGATGGTCTTGACGAAGTCACAAAGTTACATGACTTTAAGACAATAAAAGGTTGCAGAGCATATTACATAATCCTCTGAACTGAAATGAAAATGGAAAAATAATGCTGTCAGGGCCGGCCCATCCTACAGGCAAAACAGGCGGCTGTCTAGGGCCCCGATATGCCTGGGGGGCCCTGCAAAGGCATGAACATGAGCAAAGTATATGAGTTCTAAGATAAAAAAAAATTAGGACTTTCATTTGGAAATTGTCCGCAGTCCTATCATTTCTATCGTGTACACACTCAAAAGGACATGCAACGTGTGAGGAGCTGATCATTTAACCCTCTGGGGTCGACGGACGCGCTGGCGAATCCTGCTGGATTTTTCCGTCATTACACTGGAAACAACATAAAATTCTCCATCATTTTGGGGCATACAGATAAGTGTAAGACATCATTAGAGACTATAAAGGGTCTACTTTTATTTGTGTACACTCACAATAACAACAAAACCTTGTGCTTTTGTAAAATAAAGAAAATAAAAAGGGTGAGCTGTCAGCAGTCTCTGGGTTTGCGAGCATTCAAATGAACTGAAACTCCGCAAATACTTATCACACAAACATGAAACATATGTCTAAAGAAAACTTAAAATGTCTCATTTTAAATAAAAAAATTCAAATTTAAAACAAATATTCTCCTGCAATGTAATTGGTATGAAACAAAGCGATGTACAATTTCTCCTAGCTCAACTAATTAAAAACACAGTTCATTCACTTTTCTGTGCAGATCGTATGATACACAAGTGAGAAAACTCCTGGTTAGTGACGAAGAGTTAAGATTTTCCTCAGAAGAAGAGCGGGACTCCGATGAATGTTTGTATTTTGAAGAGAGACTTGATCATTAGTTGACATGCTATTTTATATAAACATGTACATATTTTACTAGTGGGACTGTTTCCAGATTTGTCAGCCAGGATTCAGAGTATTGAAATTTGAAATATGTCCTAATAGGCAAGTTTTAGTTACATTTAAATGCTGTTTCGGCTAAAGCAGGCATTTAAATTGTATGCTGTATGATGTAAAAATAATATGAATGTTTAGATTATATTTTAACTAGTGTTTATGCTGCCTCATTATCATCAACAAAGCTTGTGCTTGCAAATATGTGTTCAGATTAAATTAGTAAAATGCACTTTAAATATGCCCATATTAGAAAATCAGCATATTATAATGATTTCTGAAGGATTATGTGACACTGAAGATTGCAGCAATGATGCTGAAAATTCAGCTTTGATCACAAGTTGCATTTTACAATATATTCAAATAGAAAACTGTTTTTTTAAATTGTAAAAATAGTTCACAATATCACTTTTCTTACTGTGTTTTGGATCAAATAAATGCAATCTTGGTGAGTAGACCAAATGACCCCCCAGGGTAGGGGTCTTTGTCTCCTCAGGTGTGAATTACAATCAATATTTATGATAGTTCACACCTCCTTGCATATGACCTTTCTAACACTAAAAGTGTCTTACAAAAGTTAAATTACTATATTGTTTTGTATGAATGAGTGATCAGGATAGTTTTCACATCATTTTGTAGCAAAAACTCTAGGCTACAAGATCCAGTTCTCAAAAGGCTTGTGGACAAATATTTAGTATGTGTTATATGGCTTTATTTCAATGACTTAAACATTTAGTTTTTTCAAAATCCATGCATAAACGTTATTTTCTCAAAAATATAAACCTGTACACATATATTGTTCACATATTATTGTAGCCCAGTTTGTGCTGAATACAGTGTTATCAGACTTTAGCCATTGTGTTTTTAAGCAACTGAAAAAAGCACAAATGTCAAGGCATGTCAAAACTTCTCCAGGGCCCAAAACACCCTCAGACCCCAGAGGGTTAACGTACAAACCACAATAATGGTGAAAACGTATTAAGGATCACATTTTAATTATTAAGTATAAAATAAGCTTTGAATAATCACTAAAAGACAAATAACTGAAAGTTACATCAAATAAAATAACAGCAGTATATCTCAAATCGGAAAGAAGTAAAACTATGCAGTTCAGACTAATCTGCATAATTTATTCATATTGCAAAACATTGCTGGGAACTTGAGTGCAACTTCTTTTCACATTATTATTACACACAGATCGCACAACTTGCTGAATAATGTGCAGGCCTGACAGAAACGCAGGAAATACGTTATGAAAAATATTCTTTAGAGTGTTAGAGGCTTATTTTGTGTTAAGTATAGCAGAAACAGCGATTGGCAAATTATTAGGGCTTTTCACATTTTCTGAAGAATAATCTGCTGGGGAAGAAATTCAGACACTGCATGAATAAATAAGCAAAAATCTCACATAGAGTTAAGATTTGAGCAATTAATCTCCAAAGATCTCTGCTCTCTAAGAGATGTGTTTATTCTTTACATTTGTTTACAAATATATATATTTCGAGGTGTTGTGTTTAAATTTATTTATGATTATTTCTACATACACCAGTTCATTTTTAACATTAAAATATATATACTTCAACATTAGTTAATACAGTATGAACTAACATGAACAAACAATAAACAATTGTGTTTTTTTAAGTTGACATTAGCCAAGATTAATAAATGCTGGAAAATTGTATAATACATTGTTAATGAGACTTGTGTTACCAAGTAATTTTCATACTTGCTGTTTCCATGACCTCATATTAATTGAGACATTGGTTTATTTGTACTTCTAGAAAAAAAGCTGAAAGGTGATCAAAATACAGCAATAAAATTGTGACTTGTCACAGCTCCTAAAATACACATGTTCCCTTATGCATACATGTACATTTTAACCTTACATATTTGGCAGCTATTGAGCTATACAGTATAGTGCTTCTTGTTTTAAAGTTAGGACAATTTTCACAGCAGGGAGGGCCATTTTCATGATTTTGCCTAGGGCCCCACAAACCCACAGGCCGGCCATGACTGCTGATTTCATGACGTAGGCAAAACGTCACTATAGTAATAATGCCTTGGATACCCATATCTAATGTTGGTGGCTGTGGATCCTGCTACTTCCTGTCAGGGATGGTATTCTTGACCCCAACCTTCGGAGGGGGCCCTTGGAGATAATTGACCCCAGGGCCTTTGCAAGTCATAATCCGTCCCTTCCTGTCATACAATCTGCCATGATCAAAATGTCTGAGAATCCTTCTGTCATATGTCTTTTCTGTCATATGTCTTTGAGCAACAAACAAACAATTTATTTTCCTGTGTCTGTACACTAAGATACACAGCTCTTTCTCGCCACCATGCAGCGCTGTCCTCTGGTGGCCGGAGTAAGTCATCAAGCATCCTGAGGTCAGTGGTGTCAGGCCGAGCATGGGGAGCTCATGCAAAAGGTCCGTTCCACCCTTGGCAGGCCGCAGTGCACCACCACAGAGCTGGCTACAACTCCAGCTCATTTCCTCATAACTGAGCTACATTAATACACATTTCAGCACCTTCCCTCTGCCTGTCAGGGCTGATAAATTACTAAAGCTAGCTTATCAGATAACATGAAAAATGAAAAACAGTCACATTAATGGTGTTTTCTTTAAGATTTACTATTTTTCTCAGACCTTGAAAAGCTGCGCTATAATGAACCATTATGAAAGTTTCCCCCTCATGAGGTAAGCAATACCTTATTGGGGATCAAATTTAGTGACCCAACAGATTTTAAACCATATAAGCTAAAAGAGCTACATGCCTAGACCAGACACAATATCAATAAGAAACAGAGTCATTGTGTTAGAATTGCAATATGTTGAAGTTGTTTTTGTGATACAGTTTGACATGTATTCCCTAAATTTCATGATGACCCTCTTTTTATTCTTTATGAGCTACAGTAAAACATACATCTTTCGTTGACCCCAGTGTAGCATTTTTAGGGCAACACTTGGCTGCCGTACACATCAGGTGGATGGTTAACCTTTAGGCTGACTGAATGGATGAGACAGGTGGCATATGCTACAAATTGTCCCAGTTTAAAAAAGGTTTTGCAAAGGTAGCCTGGAAGCACAGACTCAGGATTGGCTGTGTGTTTTGAATATGAGCCAATTAAATTTTGCATTCTTTCATTGGTGTTAAAATTGTACTTTTCCCCACAGCTGAGCACAAATCAAAAGTTTGTATAAAACATATTCCTTAACCTGATCATTAACAAGCCAAGTCACATTCTGGCAAATATGGACTTATTTATTTCTCACATTGCTCTGCACAGACCTTCTAAAATGTGGTTAAGCAACATGATCACACAAGAAATGTAAATGTTGCTTCCGAAAGTTAATGTACCCTAAAATCAACCCCATTCAGGCATTTTTGCATTAATTCAAGCATGAATACAATTCCCTCTAGTGCTACTGAGAGCACATTGTGCAAACAACCTCAGAGACGCGGGTTCTGTTCCCATGGGAACCAAGAAGTAATCAGGTTTAAATAAAAGATGATGAGCACAACTCAGAGGTTGCATTTTCTGCTCTAAAATGTATGTTTTTACTCCAGGGTTTAGGTTTAGAGCTGAGGTTTGGGTTAGGGGTACAGTCAATAAAATATGAGTTCATGTTAACTGTACTTTATCAATTACAACTAAAAAACAATTCACTTTCGGCACCAATCATTTCAGATGGAAACAGAAGCTCAAAGTTGAGCTGCCACTCAGGGGCACTGATTTGATTTTCAGTAAGCACAGAATGATTTCATCAGAAAAACATTTGAATTAGCCAATTGTTGTCGAATTCACTCTGTGGTCAGTCTGGGTTAGGATGCACTAGATTATCTATCAGAACACTCCTAATATGTAGAAGGGTGATTTTGTTATTGAAACAAGAAAACCATAAAGCTGTAAAAAGAAATAGAGCTTTTGAAACTGACTGCATAACTCATTTTAACATTATGCACCTGATCTAACCAGACTCTGCAAGAACTCACCTGATTTAGAATTCATGAACACAGTGCTGAATCTAAAGTCAAACACTGGATAGTTTTCTTAGAAATACAGTGGTCTAACGACCCTCTGTGAGAAACCCAGGTGGCTGTTCTCTATGTCCACAGTGCCTACTGTATGTTGAGGGAGTAGTGACAGAACAGGGGCCACAGGAAACACTAGGACATGGCTGAGGGATACTGTTAACAGCATGTGTATCCAAACTGTCAGAGAGTTTACAAATGCAAATAGGCACATGAGGAAATAGACTTTATATTTTCAGAATTCCAAAAATTGAAGAATGCCAGCAAATTCTAAAATAAATAATGAAAGTAAATTTCAAGAGATATGTCATAAAAAGGCTAGTGCTTTTTATAGAGTGGGAAAGCACAGATGTCACTTATCATTGTCAACGTGTACTAAAATCTATATATTTATATTCAATATGTTTTGGAGTTAAAGGTGTTTTGTTTAGTAATTTGCTTCTCAAATTACTACTAAACAGTGAAATTACTTGACCAAGCTCAGAAGTGTGTTTTACAAATGGTAATTGATAAGAGACAAAATTGAGAATGTTAAACTTAGAGGGATAGGTCACAAAAAAATTAAGTTATGTTATAATTGATTCACCCTCAGGCAGCATGACCTTCTTTCTTCTGTGTAACACAAAGAAATAAGTTAAAAAGAATGTCAGCCTCAGTCACTGTTCACTTTCATTGCATAATTTTTTTTTCTGGACAAAGCAAGTGCATGGTTACTGAGGCTAACATTCTGCCTCACATTTCCTTTTGTGTTACACAGAAGAAAGAAAGTCTTATGGGTTTGGAACAACATGAGGGTGAGTAAATGATTACTAAATTGTTGTTTTTGGGTGAACAATCCCTTTAATGTGTGAAATATTAGTATAGTACAGTATGTACAATGTTGTGCCTGCTGGTACTCTCTGAGAGCATGACATTTTATTTTCTCTTTTATGTAAAGTCAAATATATGTTTTATATTTTAAAATTTACAATGTAAATTCCTCCCTCTTTCAGTTGCATTTATTATTCGTTCACCATTTACACTGTTGCAATAGACTGTCCTATGACATCATAATCCACAATCCATGTTGACCTGTTTCTTGCGATGTCACTGTATGACCACGCCAAAATTTGTGTGACTAAAATATATATATATCTATATATATAAGGTAATGGTTTATATATATACAATATAATAAATATATATATAAAGGTAACATATACCTTCATTGTGCTGAACTGTGGGATGCGACAAAACCCTTCTTCATGAGCTCTTATATTCATGAGACGGGATCATCACATACATTTTGTAATATTGTTACCAAATCAGACTTGAAAACAACACAAAACATTTGTAACTTCTGAATGAAAGATGTTTACAGTGATGTGCTGGTGGACGTGTGTACTCTTCAGTCACACATCAGACTCAATGACGTACAGAGATTAATCGTGGATAAAATATATTTAAATGTCCATGAGAGTCCAATTTGGCAATATTTATGCTGTCTTCAGACCTGTATGAACCTTTCCTGGGACTTGCCATGGATCAAAAGCAATTTTTTAGGATTTTCTTGATATTGTTTCACGGGTGTTTTTCCATTCACCGTCATTGTTTCCTCCTGCTTATAATCAGAAATATGGCGGCTGCGAGAAAAAAGTGACGTCACTGAAACAGGTCAATAGAGTTTATCTACGTAACCCATACAGTTTTTTTTTTAAGTATTATTCATAAATTATTTAACTGCATAGCTCAAACCATCATCCATACAATTCATAGTCTTCAACTACTGTAAACAACAACCAGAAGTGGGTAGTAACGCACTACATTTACTTGAGTAACATTTTGGGGAAAAAATACTTTTAGAGTAGGTTTAGAAGTGGGTACTTCTTACTATCACTCAAGTAAATTTCTAATAATTTTTGTTTTGTTTTACTTCACAATGTGCTGTGTTCCTGTTGTTACATTAAAGGGTTTAATTTGAATGAATGTGTAATTTATTGAGAGATTATTGAATTGGACTGTAACAAAACTTCACAGCAGAAGGGAAGGAGAACACAGGAAAGTGGGTTTTCCAGGCTCAGGTAAGACTTTTAATTGGCCACTTCATTGCTTTACAACTTCACAAACTCATCAGCTTCACAGGCACATAGTCACTTAAAAACATTCGCTTCACGAACACAACAGAATAAATGCAACAGCTTCAGGAGCACTGTGGCATTCCTTGTGCCAGACTCTGTCTCTCTCTTCTGCTGGTGGTTCGGCTGCTTATATCCCGCTCTCCCCATTCTCACTGAAATTAGAAACAGGTGTTAAACATAATCTAGCTCAGGTGCAAGGGCCCTTACTGCTTTCTCTCTCTTTGGATGGACACTTGACCATGCCATAGACATAATTTCTGCACGTGCACAGCGAGGGGCGCGAGGCGCACATGTGAGAGATGTGCGGGTGCGATGAGATTGTATGGCGAAGAGAGTGGCTGTGTCCACAATAGTTCACTATTTCTATATAGTGAATGGCAGTAAGTGCACTATATCTCAATAGAGAGTGAACGAAACGAGTGAGTGAATTCGGATGCTGACGTATTCACAAAGCGTCAGATCTCTAAGGATGTCACAGAAACAATGTCACATATGAACTTTTAAAATACTCGGGCCTTACTTATTATTCTTATTCAATAATATATTAATACAATAAATCTTCATTCTGTTTGTCATTTTTAATATATACTTTGTGTTTATATAAAGAGTAAACACATTTGCTCAAATAAAGAGTACATTTTAAAATCTATCTGTATGTTTTGCCTCTGTATATGTTATTATGTTATTTTAATCAAGTAATGATTTGTCAAAAAAGTACTTTAATACATTCAGCATGAAAGAAATCATTGCAGGAGTGAAGGAAGCAGTAAACTCCCAGCTCGTAAGTCTTCAACGTTGTGGATTATGGGCTATTAACCATCATTGAGTGTACATAGAATTTACACTCAAAATTAGTGAATTGTGGGTAAGAATGAGTGAACAAAAGTAAGAAACGAGTGGCTCACTCAGAATTCTGACACTCCTACAAAATGGTGGCCACACGAGTGCAATATATAGTGGATAGGGTGTTCCACGAGAGGGATTGGTGCCCTACGCATTAGGCTGTGTACTCTGTATTTAGAGAGTGGCGGTATCGCTGAACAGAACTAATGATCTAAATACTTATGACACTGAAAACTGTAACTACACTGAAATAAGAATCCATGCAGGACTTGAAAAGCTATAAAATAGCAAAAGAAGGCATTAATAAAGCATGATCTTGCTTTGGTTTATATTTCAGCATTATATATAATGTCCTTGTGGCACATTTTCATGTTTTCACTGTAATAATTACTAGAAATGTTTCAAACCTCTCTTATTGACAAATTCATCCAGATCTGACAAGAGTCCTAAAAGGGATAATTCACCCAAAAATTCAAATTCTCATTATTTACTCACCCTCATGCAACCCCAGATGTGTATGACTTTCTTTCATCTGCTGAACTCAAATTAAGATTTTTAGAAAAAATCTGACAGTCTCAGCCATCACTTTCAAAATATGGAGGAAAGAAAAATTCACTGAAAGTAAATTGTGACTCAAACATTCAGTCTAATATATACTTTGTGTTGGATGGAAGAAAGAAAGTCATATGGATTTGGAACAACATGATGGTGAATGATGACAGAAATTCCATTAATAATAATAATAATTCTGTATGGAATATGGGGTAGATAACATCCATTATGTCATTTGTGAAAGTAATGAGTTTCTACTTGAGTACTCTTTTAATTGGATACTTTCTTACTCTTACTCAAGCAATTATTTATCTTAGTATTTTTACTTATAATTGAGTAATTTTGTTTTTGGCTACTCCACCCACCTCTGACAACAGCTACAATGTATGACATACATATTCAACCAAACCAGACGTTTTTGACACTGTCTAGCAACTGCATGATGTTAAATCCACCAGAGATTTACATTGAAAAGTAAGCAGAAAATCCTCTGCAGGGAAAGGTCACACTGGAACACTAGTAATGGCACAATATTCTCCACAGTAAATATGCTCCCTGGACTCACTAATTTAAAAATTGGTGGAAATGATTCATGTCACAAGATGCTTTTTATGCCTCTTTCATAATGCTTTTAACATAAAGATGAATTGCTGATGAACTGCTTTTTATGTAATAATGAGTTCATATGATCTCAATAGTCACTGAACTTTGCAAAAAGGAAACAAGTCAATTTATTTATTTATTTTAAAAAGTCTCAGGTGCACCACATTAATTTTAATAAGCACTTTTCCAATATGTATAAATTTTTATGGGCATATAATGGCACTAGTATGCTGCAGGATAAAAGATGCATTGAGCATGTTACGAGGCTGAAGATGTAATTAAAAATCATGGGGGGTGGTTTGGGACCAAACTATATTGCCTGTTACTTGCTATCAAGGAAGATCAAATCAAATCAAATCACTTTATTGTGACACTACCATGTACACAAGTGCAACAGTAGGTGAAATTCTTGTGTGCAGTTCCGAGCAACATAGCAGTTATGACAGTGACGAGACATATACCAATTACAATAAACAACATACTTACACAACAACAATTTACATATCAAATGTACACATACTTACACAACACAATAATTATATACAATGCACAGTAAACAATACACACAATATAGAATACACAATATACAATAAGTGGGAGTATATGAAATATATATAAGTAGTTGAATTGAGGAGAATATGTTGACAGTCCAGTGTGAGATTATAGATTAATAAAGTGCAGTGCTAATTATTGATCCTGATAGATCAAGTGTTCAACAGTCTGACTGCTTGGGGGAAGAAGCTGTTGGTGCGGGTCCTGATGCTGCAATACCGCCTGCCTGATGGTAGCAGTGAGAACAGACCATGACTCGGGTGGCTATTATATTTTATACAGGAATTATCTTGTTTCTTTGTACTTATTAATTATTTTAATCTGACCAGATTGCTCTTTCCCTGACTACAGGTACCAGTCCCAGACAACTGCCACTGCACCACGCAGCATCAATGAGTATGGGTATCTTTAAGCAAAGTGCCAACTGTGATATTCTTTTCTATTGTTTGTGCGTTTACCTAAATTATATAGGGAAAAAATGCTGGTACACTGCTAATGATCCAGTTTAAGGACATTGTTACAACCCAAACAGAATAAAATGAAACATTTAATTTTGTTTGACCTGACAAAGACTAATTCAGCATCAAAACATTGTCTTTAAACTGAAAGGTTAGAAGTGTACAAGCATGTTTCTCTGGATAATATTTTGCAGATGTGCACCTGCATATATTAGCTATGAGTTTCACATGTTGTATATGTAAATATAAATTCAATACCTCTTCAGCCACCAGACTTGCATGAGTAATTTTTATATTAACATGCTTTCTTAAAACATTACTAAATTCAAATGCCTTGGTAAAACACTGAATGAAATATTAAAAAATTTAAAGGGATAGTCACCAAAAAATGAAAACTATCATCATGTACTCACGTCCCAAGAAAGGAAATGTTAGGCATTATTTATACTTACAGCCTCAGTCCCCATTCACTTTCATTACATAGTAATAAAAGCAATGTCAACATTTACAATTTGTGTTCTACAGGGGGAAAAATAGATCATATGGGTTTGAAACAATATGAAGGTGAGCAAATGGTGACAATTTTAATTTTTGGGTGAACAATTATAAGTGCAGCCAAAAGAAGAAAATGTTAATTATTTAGGTATATGTTTATTGCATTTTAATTTGAATACATGGAAAATGACTTAAGTCTGACTTCAGATCAGAGAACAATAAAGGAGCATATTATATATTTTAAAATGTATCCTGGAGCTGGAACCACTGAGTTTTGGTGCAGGTGAGTCAGTGCTTGAAGTTGACAGGCAAAGCAGGGGAACAAATCTGAAAAGATTGTAATGGGAAACAGCTGGTAGGTAGCTGTGCAGTCTGTAAACCTCACTCCCTGGCCTCAAGAGTAGCACTTGTGACTGACACTAGATGCTGTAGCCTTTAACCTCCTCGTTAGCATGCCTGCCTCCCATGCTGGAGACAACGGTTCGAGTCCCGTTCGGAGAGGGAAGAGCAGGACAAGTTACAAGATAGCAATGTGTCAATGATTATTGTCTGAATCTGAAATAGTATTTCATAGAATTCATATTTATTGCCTTATTTATGTTATAAATGTTTATATACATTTACATATCCAATTCAATCCAATACAAACCTTAATATAAAGGTATTTATGGTATGCTATCATGATTGCTGTTTTGTAAAGGCATTTCTAGCTGTGCTGTTGTTCTTCTGCATTAATGCTTTTTATTTCTCTCAATAAAAAATCTAAACAATGCAGTAAGGTTTTGATACTCTTATTTTTAGTTTTGTGTAAGTTACTATAAAGAAGTAATTAAGTACTAACTACTAATTACATCTTCTACAGTGTAATAAGATTACTGTACTAATTAATTTGTCTGAAAAGTAATTGCATTACTTATTACTAATTACTCTCTAAAAACCTTATCAGCCTAGAACAGATGAAAAATACAAGGATAGACTTTAAATTTGTTCTTTTAATTATTTCAAATAAATAATATAAAATCAAATAAATTATTCATGAACTGGCCAAAGAATTTAAGGGGGCTACATTAAATAAATAAAAATGTATTTACATTAAACATTTTAACATTAGATGTTATATTCCGATTTTAAATTCACTATTGTTTTATATAGAGATTTTCTATAGTATATACAGTATTTAACATAATTACATCAGAAATAACTGTAATTAAATCACTGAAAATTAAGAGCAATCCCTTACTTAACTTTTTTCAAAGAAAAATTCATTTAATTACAGTAATTAATTACTTAGTAATGCATTACACCCAACATAGCCAAGACGTAACAGCTTTTGACTGTGAGACAGGATGCAACAGTGCCAGCTGTTTGGGTATGGGGTGGGCAATATAACCAATATTCTATATCACAGTAACGGTATCTATTACAATATAATGTTTTTTCCTGGAAAAAAAAAAAAAAAGAATCATGTGATAGGGGTGGGCGATATAAGCAATAAAGTACACTCACCTAAAGGATTATTAGGAACACCATACTAATACTGTGTTTGACCCCCTTTCGCCTTCAGAACTGCCTTAATTCTACGTGGCATTGATTCAACAAGGTGCTGAAAGCATTCCTTAGAAATGTTGGCCCATATTGATAGGATAGCATCTTGCAGTTGATGGAGATTTGTGGGATGCACATCCAGGGCACGAAGCTCCCGTTCCACCACATCCCAAAGATGCTCTATTGGGTTGAGATCTGGTGACTGTGGGGGCCATTTTAGTACAGTGAACTCATTGTCATGTTCAAGAAACCAATTTGAAATGATTCGAGCTTTATGACATGGTGCATTATCCTGCTGGAAGTAGCCATCAGAGGATGGGTACATGGTGGCCATAAAGGGTTGGACATGGTCAGAAACAATGCTCAGGTAGGCCGTGGCATTTAAACGATGCCCAATTGGCACTAAGGGGCCTAAAGTGTGCCAAGAAAACATCCCCCACACCATTACACCACCACCACCAGCCTGCACAGTGGTAACAAGGCATGATGGATCCATGTTCTCATTCTGTTTACGCCAAATTCTGACTCTACCATCTGAATGTCTCAACAGAAATCGAGACTCATCAGACCAGGCAACATTTTTCCAGTCTTCAACTGTCCAATTTTGGTGAGCTCTTGCAAATTGTAGCCTCTTTTTCCTATTTGTAGTGGAGATGAGTGGTACCCGGTGGAGTCTTCTGCTGTTGTAGCCCATCCGCCTCAAGGTTGTGCGTGTTGTGGCTTCACAAATGCTTTGCTGCATACCTCGGTTGTAACGAGTGGTTATTTCAGGCAAAGTTGCTCTTCTATCAGCTTGAATCAGTCGGCCCATTCTCCTCTGACCTCTAGCATCAACAAGGCATTTTACGCCCACAGGACTGCCGCATACTGGATGTTTTCCTTTTCACACCATTCGTTGTAAACCCTAGAAATGGTTGTGCGTGAAAATCCCAGTAACTGAGCAGATTGTGAAATACTCAGACCGGCCCGTCTGGCACCAACAACCATGCCACGCCCAAAATTGCTTAAATCACCTTTCTTTCCCATTCTGACATTCAGTTTGGAGTTCAGGAGATTGTCTTGACCAGGACCACACCCCTAAATGCATTGAAGCAACTGCCATGTGATTGGTTGATTAGATAATTGCATTAATGAGAAATTGAACAGGTGTTCCTAATAATCCTTTAGGTGAGTGTATATTGTAATAGTATTTACATTTTTGGTCAGAAATGATATGTATGATATAGAATATAGCCTACACATTTTGATGGAAGTGATTCAAAAACTTATGAAAAAAAAAAGTTCCTTTTTTATTTAAAATGATGCCCAATGTAGCCTTTTGGAAGACCTGTCATGTCCATTACAATGAAAAACTTTATCAATAAACAAATATTAAACAATTATATTTGATCTGCTTAATCTACTCTGCATCGCAAATATATAATATTCCTCCTTCTGCATTTGACTTGTTTTGGAGTCATCCTGAATTCTGTTTGTTCATCTATCTCCATGTTTGTTTGTTCATCTCTCTCACTATCAGTCTCACCTTCAGTCAAGTGGAGCACTGCAAGCACAGATATTTGCATACCACAATATAGAAGATATAGATTTTTTTTTACCGATTGACACTTTATTCCATTGCCATTATATATATTGCCATTCCACCCAGCGGAATTGTACTCATGCTTTGACTACACAAATGAATATTTCCCATTGTGTAGACAGGAATTTCAGTCTAGAAACTAAATTAAGATTGAAGTAGCAGACTCTAACGCTGACCTGGAACAAAGACCCGGTGCTGGAATCTTATTAGAAAGAAAGCTAATGACATGTAACACAAACGTGTTGTTACCAGGACTTACATTAAAAAAATTTTTTTCGCCTTTTAAAATGTGACAGGACATTATACTTGGTTGTATTTGAGAAATATTGAGACAAACTTTGGATACTTTTTGCTGATCTCAGACACTTTGCTTGAAGTGACGCTTGTGAACTGCGCATGCCGAATGACCTTGTGAATAAACCACACTCCGCCTGATGGTACATTTGTAAAATGAGAACGCTGTCTAGTGGTAGCTGTTTTTACTATACAAAGTTACATGTGGATCATGCAAGGCAAAACCAGTGGAAAGGAAGTCTCAAAATTCAAATGAATGAAACAGAAAACACACAAAAAGACATCAATGAATGTATGTGTGTCACATGATCCACAAATACACATTCAAAACTTCACAAGGCCATTTTGTGTTTCATTTGGAAAATCTTAATTACGCAAACTGTGATTTATTTGTACAAAAGGGAACATTTATATTCACAAATATGTCTCTATTTATACAAATAGCTGCACATTCATTTAATAATAAATTACACAGACACAAGAAAAAAAGACATTTCTATAAGGCTAATAACACTCATTTGTGAATTGTCCCAAATTGGTGGGTAGATGTAACCACACTTATGGATAAATGTAGGGCTTATTCATTGGTAGTTGCTAAACAAAAGTCTTGAAAATACAAAGAAATAAAACAGCATTGACATAAACACACGTCAATGAATGCACGTGTGTCGTTTGATCCACAAATGCATGTTCAATGGTAGTTTGGAACATCATCATTTGGTTAGACACGCAAATTGTGTTACATTTATACAAAAGGGAACATTTGCATTCACAAATATGTCTCTATTTGTACAATTAGGTGCATATAAATTTGGTATTTCACAGATACAAGTTGAAAGGCATTTGTGTGTGGATCGTAAGATGCATGTATGACATTTATCGAATTGATGGATAAATGTCATTGTATTGATCTGTACATAATACACTGTATTTTTGTTCTTTATATAACAGATTGTATTAGATTTGCACTACGTGTGTATGTGGGTATGTATGAAGGTGAGTGTATGTACATATATGTATAATTATTTATTTTGTGTTCTTTTTTGTTTTAATTACCTATGTCTTGCTGCTGTTTTTGGTATTGTTTGTATTGTTGTAGACTGGAAGCTCCTGTCACCAAGACAAATTCCTTGTATGTGTAAGCATACTTGGCAATAAAGCTGATTCTGATTCTGATTCTGAAGTGTTTACACATTTGTGAATAATTTTGATACTATATTCTTCCCATACATTTCTGACCAGAACTTTTGAATGCCAGGCACACACAATTAACTCACCTCTCTCTCTCTCTCTCTCAATTCAATTCAATAAAATTCATTGGCATGAAAGTTTCAAAAACAATGTTGCCAAAGTATCATATAGAATAAATAAAATAAAAGCTAAATAAATAAATAATAAAAGCTAAATTATTTTATTTTATAAAATAATATCTCTCTCTCACTCTCTCTTCTCCAGAACCTGACCACCTCAAACATTCATTCACAAACTGGCTGAGGCCTGATTGTAGGTTGGTTCTCTATTTGGACATGGTGTGGATTCACCTACGCTCAATTACCTTGGCTTGTATCCTCCTTCCCTCTCACATTAAATTCAGCCAGCTAAATCTGCAATCAATTTCAGTCCAGCATGATTGGCGTGTGGGTAAAATAGCAGGAATTAGGCACCAGTTTAAATGATTAATGTTCCTCTAAGGCCCTGTGTGTAAAAGTGCATATGTATTTGTGTGTATGCAAGTGTAGAACAGTCAGGCAGAGTGGGAGGCATCTGTTCTGATATTGGGAATGTCCGCATTACACAAAGAAGCCCAGCGAGTCTGAATGAACTCTAATAAAGTCTCGGGAGAGAGTCATTATTACCTGCACTCAACCTGAACTGCCTTCCACTAGAGAATGAGTGGGCCAGCTTTAGAGAAACAAAAGACCATAATAAACAGACACATGTATATGTTAAGCACTATGTATGTAATTATATGCCTGAGAGCTTTTTAGTGATATACAGTGTTTTTAACAGCCATGCGAATTTTGATTTTAGTGATGCGGTTCCTTGCTGTGTGTTTGTCTATTTATGACAGACCTGTCTACACTCTGAGCTCTAAAAAGATGGTGTGCTATTTGTGCTAAACAGCAAATAAAACATTGTGTTGTAAATAAGGGCAAATCAGTACTGATTAACTATCGTCACCAATGGTTCTCACGAATTTCGTTTTTTGTTTTGGTCAGGCCCTGCTTTGAAACGCTTTGAATCATAATCTGATTGTCTTTATGTGAATGCTAATCTGTATATTAGTGCAAGTTGTTGGCACATAATACAGTTGAATAATCGATAAAAAAGTATTTTAAAAGAAAAACTATTATAAAAAACATCAACTACATTTTCTTTCAGCTTTTTCTCAATATATCTGTTGAAAAAATAAAAATAAACTTTTCATTGAAAAAGAGATGAACCAGTGGCGTTTGCTTTTTGACTACAAAGAAAGCACAACTTCCCCTTCCCCCTTCTTACATGTTAATGTTTGTGTATTTCGATATTTTAGTGAGTAAAACATCACTAATTTGCTGTATGTTACCACAATTTGCTTTTTTTGCAACATGAACAAATCAGGGGACGCAGAGCCCAAAGAGCCCCAATGAAACTGTGCTTCAAAGGTAGTTTATGGCACATACATGTATTATTCAAATCAATGGCTCAAAATATCAATGTTCATAGGAAAACATAATTTTGATTCCCACCCAGATGGCATGGTTCTCTGGCAGTCTATGGGAGCTTCATGAGTGATATTTACATTGGACCTGCATCCAATTACCTATTAGACATAGAGCTTTCAATCAATATATTTTGGCTTCTCTATGTGATGATTGGTTGATATATCAAATGGTCTGGACTTTGCAACATATGAACAATAACAGCAACTGTGATGTATGTGATTGACAGGTATGATTTTGTGAAAACAAACTGAGATAGACTAGGGATAAAAAGATGGTGTCAAGCCAAAAATTATTTAAAAAAAAAAATGGATAAACAAGCACGCATTATGGCATTGATTCTCAAAGACACAAGAAAGCCTTTAGTGATGTGATATTTTGTTTCCACGTGTAGCCCCTGCTCAAAGGTGCGGTCATATGGTTTCCATGAGGGTGGAGAAATAAGGTAATGATAGAGGTGGAGAGAGTTAAGAAGATAATGCTTAACAGTAAAACATTTGCACTTGAGTCGCTTTTCTATTTAGAACTCGCAAGCTGATACCTGATTTTATCTGGAGCTGTTTGTATACAAAAACTTTACATAAATATATATTCGAATTAAACCTCAGTCCCTCAATCACACAGACACACATCATCTGCATGGGGGCTTTTCAGTTCAATTGTAAGGGGTCACGTTATTCCCTGTGTTTCCCTTTGACCTGTAGGGCCATTTATTGCATATCCATTACACGTCAATTACACTACTATTGTTGTCTTGAAATGAAAGTGTTCAGTGTACTGTACATTTTATACTGACTCGCAATGAAAAACAGAATATATACATGCATTATTTAATGGTTAATGTTAAAACCATATTTGTCTAAGCAAGAAGCGATGTTGGTGTTGACTCTTGCTGTCTGAGGCCATAGTTGGTATAATTTTAATGGGGAAATTAGGTCATAAAATGTCTCTGTATTTCTCTTTTCTCTGTTGATTACATTCCACAATACAGAAGCCTATGGATTCAAAGTGTGCACTTTATAAGACTAATAGAGTTGTAAATGTATTTAAAGACTAAAAACCTACTTCTTTTTGAATAACCAGCTAACCAAAGAACAAATCACCCAAAGTAATCAGCACGCCTCTCTGAGCAGCAGGTCATGTAGGTTATTGTCTTAGTGAGGTTCATTTATCATGCAAAAGTTTTGTTTCTCGCATCTAATGGAGGACTGACATCAATAACAGAGCTCTCCACAACATTGACTTTAAGAGCTCGTTTCACTGCTCCTGACCGTATTTCATAACTTAAATCGCTGCCACGATATTTAATGAATAAGGCTCAGCGTAGGCCAACATTTATTTTATTAACATCATTATTTGCAAAACTGAAATTCGTCCCAGTTTCTGATCTTGTTTTACAATGCTGATCGTATTTCAGCCCCTGCAGACATAATGCCCATTCCCTTTATCTAACCCACAAATAAAAACTCTAGAATCACACACACACACACACACACACACACACACAATTATGTTTTTATAAATCAGGGGTCTTCGACAAGGGATCTGTTAATCTTTAGGGGGTCTGCAGCGGTAATGTAGGGTGTCATCCAATTATTGTTTAATCTCAAACTAATTTGTGTTAAAGAACAATATTTGGTACTGCCAAATGTTATAGTATTCCTCCCACAATAAAATAAATTAAATAAAATGTGAGTGTGATTATAAATCTATAATTATTATTTGCAATGTAACCATCTTAAAGCCTGTAAATGCATTAATATGGTACTTTACAAAGGTTTTGGCCTGAAAAAGGTTGAAGACCACCATTTAGATGTTTTGCAATCTAAATCTTGGTCCATGGAAGAATCTTCCAGCCTGGTCTCATTAAATTTACTTGAGCATTGCAACATTTGTGCAAAACTGAAATTATGTGCTTCATTAAACATTTGGCTGCAGTTTTCAAGTGAAATGTCCAGCGGAGGGCACCAAAACTGACAAAATGAGGTTGTAAACAGACAAGGTTTTTAAGGTGAATTTGAATATGAGTTTTTAATAAAAATTGAACATGTACGTAACACGTAAGTAAAACGTACATCCCTAAATTAAAACTTTACCATAAACCTAACCATTAGTGTCGGAAAAGATAAATTAGAGTTTAACTAAACAGACATCCTTACCCAACACCTAGCCCTAACCAATAGTGTTTTAAAATACAAATTAGAAATGATAAAACAACAACAACAACAAGACATATTTATGGAATCAACCATGTAATTTCATGTAACTTATATGCCCCTTTAAATTGTGTGTGTCTTTGGCTGGATTTGAGCCATGACTGTTGAGTTCAAAGTCTAACACCCTATCAGGTGAGCTACCATGCACGCTAATGATGCAGAAATACGTGTGTATATGTAGGTGGGTCTGAATACAAGAGTGGAAAAATATAATTTTTTAAATCATGTGTTAAAGGAAAAGTGTTTTAATATCATAACATAGTAGGGGTGAGTAATATAGTGAAAAAAAGGTTTTATAAAGTCATAATCAGCAATTGTGTGTGTGACAATGTATAAAACACACAGTTGTTGTAGCGTCTCTAGTGTTCATTTCACCAGGAAACTGCAGCAAAACATAGAAAGCGGCACGTAAAAGTCAGTTTGCAAAAATAAATAAAGAGTAACGTTCATTCTATGAGACCAGGTTGGAATCTTCAATTTTGTGTGAACTACTGTACACCTTTAAAAATATGAAATAAAGTTATTTTCCCTGTATGCTGTCTTTCATGTCACAGCTCTATATTAGATTTACATTTGTAGATAAATATAAGGATTCTATGATCCCACAAGATAATAAACTGCATGTAGATAAAATGTAAACACCTGTGATCTAGATGATGCTGGAATGAATAACTGATGCATTGGCCAATGACTGCACAAAGGAATTCTGCAATGAAAAGGTTTATTAAAGGTTGGTTTTGATAAACTTGGAAATCACATTAGACTAAACACATGGACCAAATAAAAGCTTGAATATCTTAAATTCCATGTAAATTAATTAACTTTTATTTATATAGAACTATTGGTGTTAAAATTCTTGCTGCTCTATTTGCAGTAGTGCAACACAATCCTGCCAGAGACGGATGATGTTGATATTATAATAACTAGGCTGTTAATTATATGACCTCACCGGTTTGTGAATTAGGGAGAGGTTTTTCAGACATTTTTCTGTTATCATAGACTTAGATTGCACTGAAACAGGAGAGGATCTTATCTGGAATATATGACCAAACTGGGACAGCCTCCCAGGTCAAAGCAGATATGTTTGTAGCTCAGGAGTTCATGTGTATAAGTGTGTGTCTGCACACGTGCACATGTTTTGATTTTGGTGCAGTGGTCAGTGTAGTGCATCTGGATGCAATCTTGCCCTCTGCTATTCATTGCACTCTTCACAGGTTAAGGTAAAGCCCATGTACTGTATCATCTCATAAAACTTTATGGTCTTTTAAACAAAAACACAACACTAGAGACCGGTGCTGGCCAAATTGATGCCCTACGCAGAGTTTTGCGATTGTTGGATGGTGCGAGGGTGGGAAGTTAGGGTTGGTTGGGGTGGAGGGGTATGGGCATATAATCTGAAGTGGTGCGACCTGTGTAATGCTTGTCTGTGTTCCACGGCTACTATCAGGTCCTTTAATAATTACAACGTGCAAGGAAGGGCAGTGGTGAAACTTCTTGTGACCCCCTTGGGTAAGATGGTGCCCCCCTCGGGAATTGGTGCCCTATGCAGATTGTGCAAAATGCGTATAGGAAGCAGCGGTACTGACAAACACACTCGGTTCATAAAACTTTGCTCACAATGCTACAGGGTCTCCCAAGTACACCATTCAGCACAGCACTTGTTTTTCAACCTCTTCTTCCCCCTTCAACTGCCCAAGATCTAAGCCCAGCTCACCTTTCGAAGAGCATGACCCAGCAATCAGAGACGAAGGGAAGGGGCAAGGAAAGAGCGAACTAGAATAGCTATCAATCAGTGGTTTATAAATCATGATATAGGAAGGTTGGTTGTTTCAGAGAGAAACACAAACCACATGTGGCAGCAGCAGCAGAAGCAAAGAAACAGGATTAATGCTATTGGTGAAAATGAGATCAGGTCACTTAAAGATTCTGCTGCAATGAGAACCTCAGAGGGTTTTACTCTCTCCCGAGTTAACATACTGTATACTCAATATGCCCTCACCCCAACCTACATACATGAGCAATTTTAAATCAAAACAACCTCACAGGCATTCTCACGCATACACGCAGACGAGCAAACAAGTAGATCAGTCGTTCTCTCACGCAGACACACACTAACGCACACGCACTTAAGTTTTTAGTGACCTCTTGAACCCGTTGTCCCTCTTCACAGTATTTATTAGGTGCTTGTGTTTGGATGTGTGTGTAGAGTTGATAAAAGTATCTGGACTCATATTGGGGTTAAGACCTGTGGGAGTGAAGAGGGTGTTTTCAGTCGGACTATTCTGAATTGTTCTTCTCGTGTCTTCACAGTAATGTTCACTCTCCACCCAATCGCGTTTCGGCCAGCCAAACTACTGTCTTGTGAAATGTGTAGCATATTTTGTGAGCTTACGTAAACCATAGGAGAGATACTTTTTGGAAATAACATTCAATTTACTGCAGGTTAAAAAAAAGGTTTAAAAAGAATGACAACGAATGTAAGAATTCCAGATTTTATCTGCCAAGCTTCAGAGAATGCAATCATTTAGAAAGCATGATCAGCATCCAGCTCACACACCATTCTGATGAACTGACAAACATGACACCATGAGCTTTGTATGAAGAAATTAACCAGGCCACAATGAGTGTCTTTAACAGGACTTAAACTGACACAGAGCCCATGATTCAGCCCACTAACTTCATGGAGTGCAGTGGCACAAATCAGCATGATCTTTCTATAGAAACAAAAGCCATTTTTTCTTGTACATGCACCAATGTTTGTTTTAGTGAGTATGCATTATAAGTGTGGACTGAGGGACAATTAGCTGGGGGCAAGTTTTGGAGTTTTAGGAGTATTTTTAATTTTGAGAGGTAATTTATTTCTTTAAAGTTGAAGTTTCAGAGTTAAACTTGTTTAGGTAAACATTCCTTATTTCACTGAATATTTCACATTTTAGGAGGAAGCGCATTTCTGTCTCGACCTCACCTGTCGAACAGTGACCACATATCCGGTTTTCTTTTGGTTGTCATGATTTTTTGTGTCTTCCTTTTTCAATTGCCAATTTGTGGTCACCGAGCCTGTATTTGGTTAGGGTCTGTCTCTGTTTTCTATCTCTGACAGTAAAGAGATATTTTGCCAACTCATACTCTCTGTTTAGTGCCAGATAATATTCTAATCTACTTTGGCTTTTAGTTTCTTCTTTCCAATGTTCCAAATAGGTTTCTTTGCATTGCGTTATAATTTGGTTTACTCTGATTGGTGTTTGGAAAACAGTGTTGTTGTGAGACTGGTCAAAGTGTGTTTGAGGGGGGAACAATTAGTCTCCGCACCAACTGATATAGGGGACTCTTTTCTGGTCTCAGCTCTTGGATTTGGAGGGCTTTGTATTGAAGGGTGTTTTGAGGGGCTGGATTTAAGGTATGTGCTCTCTTTTGAATGTTAATTATCAGTGGGTATCTGCCTAAATCTGCTCTACATGTCTTTGTTGGTGTATTTATCTTTACATGTAAGATGTATCTGTAGAATTCTGCATGTAAAGATTCTGTTGGGTGTTTGTACCAATGTGTATAGCTATGATGACTGAGTGGACCCCACACTTCACTACCTTAAAGCACAATAGGCTGGATGACACTATCAAGTATTAGGTATAACTCATGCTGTGTTCAATTCTAAGATTATTTATAGTAAACTGGTATTTGTTTTTATGAAATTTGGGCTGTTTTTGAAAAATCATGTCATTTGTTTTCCTAGTAGGGCCCAGCTTTGACAGTATTTTTCTACTATGTATTCCTCTCTCTCTAGGAGGCAATTGCTGTCTGACAGTGAATGCACTGATAGTGGAGGGGTCCATGTCAGTGATTGCATAGTCTACTCCACTAGAACCAAGTTCTAGTCCTCTCTCAATTTTCTAAATTTTTGGAGGGTTTATAAGAAGAAATGTTAATTTTAAAATGCTTAAAATGTTACACAATTACGTACAATATTTCTTCTGTCAAAAACTTGTGTATTATTTGAGCTTTAAAGTTGTTTAAAAAAACATTTCTATGGCCATTTTAGGGTTTTAAGGTTTATGGTGTTGCATCATCATGGCACCAAGTTATAAAATCAGATATAACAACAGGAAAGATTAGTAAGTGATTTTTATCACAATAGAATCATGTTAAAATGAAAATTGTTTATTTATTGAGGCAATATTTTAGAAAAATTTAGAAAAGAGTATTTTAACATTTAGGGATTGGCCACATTCACTGTTTCCCAGATTTTACAGTATCTTTTTTAAGAAAAGGAGCGACAAGTTGAAGTAATTTTATGCCACAAATGCTGTCGATTGAGCTTAACTTGTGTTAAACCCGGAAAATACCTTTAAGAATGTAAATCGGGTAAATTTAGATTTCATGTTGACATAAAGTTATTATTAAATAGTGCAAACAAATAAACAAACAACAACAACAACAAAACTTTACCTTTAACCAAAAGACACATACAGTTTATTCCAAGATCTGTCACATTACTCCCTGGGCAACAGTTAAAAGAAAGTGCATTAATTCAATTACTGGTATTAAAGCTGCACAAAATAAGTTTTTCTTTAATGCAATTAACCAAAAATAACTGTCATATACAGACAGATAGTATCAGAGAGCGAGTTTTCAAGCATTCCTCGTTAGTTCAAGTTCATCATGAGTAACTGCTACTATAACGCTGATTTATGATACTCATCAGGATCAAAAAGGGTGATTTATGTATTATATGGCTAAAAGTGACCACACTATAGTTTTATGAACTGTGTTCCCTTTTGAACAATAGATACTGGTGGATATATATATATCCAAAACAATAGGGTATTTATGGGGCTGAACCTCTGTAGAATACTGTAGAACTGGTTGACGTCATAACTGTGAAGTCACTGCGCCGCCATACTGCTATGCCCAAACATTAGAAAATAATTTCATTTCAGCGAGTAAACATTAGTAATTAAATCACCGATTTTATATCTGAAATCAGCATTTACATCCATAAAACACAAATGTCCTACACATGAAATTATTTATTTATTTAAAGTCGTGAATTTGACCAGTTTCTTGAAAGCCGGAGAGAGTTTTGTATCCACCAACAAACTTCAACAATGGCAAATAGATTAGCTGAATGTAAACACGTTCACTGAAACTGATGTAAGATACAAACAGACATTTTCAGACTTATTTATTGTGAACATTGAAGTGTTTGATCAGTGTTACTTGTCTTATGTTTTCAACAAAAAGTGCCACTTGTTTTGACTATAAAAATCTGCCAGTAAAATACCTTTGACTGTATCTGTATTCTAATTACCAATTATTTAAATTGTAACTGTAGTGGAATAGAGTTACTTATATTTTGTATTTTAAATACATAATCCAGTTACATGTATTGCGTTACTCCGCAACTCTGGATAAGGCCAAATTGCTGTAAATAATTTCTTTCTTTCTTTAATTAATTCTGAAGTTTCTACAGCATCTGCTAAGAGTCTACTTTTAAAAGAGACCATTTTAGTTTGAGTTCGAGTCTTGTTAGGTTTGTGCAAAAAAAAAATGAGCCACCTGTTAAAGTAGTTCACCTAAAAATGGAAAATGTACATTTACTCACTCATGTACTCACCCTTATGTTGTAACTTTTTTCTTGTAACATAATTTAGATATTTTAAGCAGCTCTATTCCATAGAATAACAGTTTATAGTGAGCAGGAGCTGTCAAGCTTAAAAAAGGTTCAATATAAAGACATCATAACAATAGTCCATATTCCAAGGATTCTGGGGCCAAACAACATCTATGTGTTATATGGACTACATTAATGGTATTTTTATAATATTCCTTTTCAGCAGTGGTCAGTATGAACTGTTTTTGTATGGAAAAGAGCAGAATTAAGATTTTTCAAGAAAATACTGTGTTAAGATTCTACTGGGAGGAAAAAACTATGAGGGACAACTTGAGGGCAGTAAATATTTTTTTATATATTCTTTTTTGCTAGCCAGCTGACACTTTACGGATACATCAATGATGAAAATAAATTCTAATTATATAATTTTTTTCTTTGAGACAGCACAAAAAAGATAGAAAAGATTAATAAAACAAGCAATTTAGACAAAGTGTTTGCCTTGTACTGTGTGAAATGTAAAAATGCATGCATCTTATCACATTTCAAGCCTTCATGCAGAAAAGTATTACATTCAGTCCCTTTATATTAAAGGACCAAAGAGGACCATTATATTTGTGACCTCAACATCCATGAGACAAAACTATTTGGAACAAAGAACAGGAGGAACAAATTAATGGGGAAAATACTTCCACAACCCAGATGGGTGGGTTATATGTGGGCGGGCACTGTTGCGCTCTATTGTGTTTGGAACTTTCCAATGCAGCACAAGTTTTTTTTTAGTTTTTTTTAAGCAGAGTGCACTGCATTTCCCAGTGTTCCAATGAGGGGTTTTCATCATGGTCCACAGCCCAGTTGCATAATTGGGCGAAAACAGCACTCTGGGGAAATATAGGAGTCTGATTGCAAAATCACACCTTTCACATTTGATCTTAAAGCAATATCTGTACATATGGTTTCATTTAAGAGGCAAGGGTGGTCCGGCAGATACATTTTTATTCTAATTTATGTAAGTAATTGTAAATTAAAGTATTTCTGGGTGTCTATTCACTCCAGGTGGCTGTGGGGGCCTTGGAATAGCTTTGAATATTATAATAATAATGTTATGTAATCATATAAGCTTTCAACGCCTGCAATTTATACAACTGTACTGGGAGATTTAAATAATGACGTTTAATAGTTTTATAGAATAGGTTGTAATGCCCATTGCAATAAAGTCTAGCCTGATTTAATTTCAATTTGAAACACCTGCGGGTCACAAATTGAATTTTGTTTCTGTCAGTAGTTGCCACAAAAACCTGCTATTTGTTATAGCTTTGCTATTTCCAACCAGTTGCTGAGTCCATACTGGCATGGAACATAAGCTGAGGAAGATTTCTGGTGGTCTGACTTAAAAGTGCTAATGTAATGAACACTTTATTGCATAATACTGCAGATGACAGGCAACTCTTTGACTTTTTTTAAAGAAGGGTTGGCATTAACTTGCTGATGAAGGTGATGGTGTAGCATATAAATGTTCCATTACATTGACTCAATGGTACATTAGCAATCATGCACAACACAAGGGGCAACATTGCTTTTTCAAATTCCTTTAGCATCCTCAAACCAAACATCTAGTTGTAGCTTTCAAATAGTTATCAGTTTAAACTCTGCCAAAAACAGTACAAATTAGATGGAATACCCTAAAAGTAGCATGCTAATCAATTAGCATTCTAAGCTATTATAACATGTAGCATGCTAACCATGCTAAAATACTATTTTCTTTTTATATAGGTGGTGCTGTCTCTAAACTACTCAGGTACCCTCAGAATATGGTGTTAATTATTCAAATCCAAAGCGTTCAAAATATACATCACTTAATAAACAAATGCAAAGTTGTAGTGGTAGTGGGTAGAGGTACTACTAGAGGTAGTGTACGGGCGATTTTGAAAAGTTGATACCGAAAGATTCAGAAAGTTGTCATATAGGCACAGATATCATTTTTTAGCCCTAGGTGCCCTGCCACTAATGAAACATACCAAGTTCCTTCCTGTTTTCCATCGACATCATAAATTTGCATTAGCGTAATTTTTTAACATTTGCGAAAAAAATTTTTGTGTTTAGCGAAAAGATAAATCTGTAGTAGATAAGGTACCAAGGGTTTGGAAGTACCACATCTACAATTGCAGGTTCCCTTAATCTTCCCAGCTAGAAGTTTGGCACAATTTTACCCTGAATTTTTGAGCATATCCTTCACAATGGTTTTGCTGAGGTGAAGATATTCCTACACACGTTTAATTTACAGTTAAATGACAGCTGTAGGTCAAGCTCTAGTTTTGCTTGGTAATGAAAATCCGATATAAAAGACATCAATTGCCTTGTCTATGCCAGAAATGATTCCTCTATATTATTTGCTTCAAAACATGCTTGTTGTGTAGTGTTGAGTTTTAAGATGATGTCATTTCGTTCTATGATTGACAGTCAGAGAAATTCCGATATGGAACCCATTAAATCGCTGGCGTCTTTTTTGCTCAATGGACTCCCGGATGTTACAGCATTTAATTTTGCTCTTTTTTTCCCCATCCTTCTCATTTTTAGTCTTTGTAGTGGTTGTGTTTCTCAAGGACAGGAACATAACTCTTGGAAAAATATATTTGGCAGCTCAGGCAAAGTAAAAAAAAAAAAAAGCATATAATGTGACAAGCTACATTGCAATGTTATTTTTGCCAAATGCTATGATGCTCATGCTTTTTAGTCTTGTTGTGTCTTCAAATGTAGGGGATAGTCCAAAAGATTAAAGTAATTTTTATAGATTCTTATGGACGTAATGCTGCCTTTTAAGCTATTATTTGAATTATAACTGTGCCCACTTTAACAGTGGGTCAAACAATGTCAATTTCTTCATCTGTGGAATCGTAACAGGAAAAATTTAAGAAAATATGAGCTTGTCGTCCCCCGGCAGCTGCAGGAGTAACTAGTGTCATCAGAGACAGGTTGGGTTGTAAAGTGACAAGCAGAGGAAATACAAACACAATTACAACAAGAGCTGCACATGTGGTTCGGCCCGCGGACAGAAATCTAACTGAGAAACCTGAAACCATTCTTAATCCTCAAATCTGCTATATCAAACCACTCATGGATTTAGCATCCCAAGAGTGGGAAATATCTGTCAGTACGATCAACAGGAGTTTGATCGATTATCCCACCACTCTCCTTCCAAACTGCTACACTGAAATATATAAACTCATTGTGAAAAAATTGATGCCTCTCCATTTCGACAGTCCTCTAAGATCTGTTGCACATTTCCTCTGCAACATTTTGGGTTTCAGTTCGAAGGCGTTGGGCCATGAATAAAAGAGAGATTATAACCTTTTGCCTCACTATGTGGACTGTGTAGCATGCACTTTCCTCTTGTTTTTTCCCTCTAAATGGTAAAAATTTTTCCTCAATGCTGATGTGTTCAGTGGGGAAAGCAGAAACCTGTAAGAAGAGCTCAAAGACACAAACAGTCTGTCTGGACAAACCATTACAGAAACATGGCTTGAAGGTCCCCCGTAGCCCTCATTGATGGATGCACTAAGTAAGCATTATTTGTAAAGCACAAACGCTGTACGCAGGTCTGTAGGAAGATGAAAAGTCACGCTCGGATGCCAGCACACTGGAGGGACCAATCAAAATAAACACACACGATTCCAAGCATAATCACTAACCATGATTTGTTAGAGTTTAGGATGCTTAGCAATATCTGAATTGATATATCTGCAGGTCATTTTAATGATAAAGTGCCTTTAAATATGATGATTCATAAGACACATGTAGCTTCATGGAAATATAACGTGGATGATGTGGACTTTTGCAAATGAAAGGTAGAATGTAAAACATCAGGTTATGGTGTGTGTTTTGGGTATATGTATGTGTGTGTTAGCTGAGCTGTAGGTAAGTGTGCTTAAGAAAGGGGTATTGCAAAGTCACACGTTTATGTACATGTTTCATGCATATTTACAAATGCTTAGACACATACAGAGTTTCAAGCTTTCCTGTTGTGGTGTGGTTCTGTACTGTGGTCTGTCAGACCTGTGATTTACATTAAAGTCAGTCACTCACTCTTAAGGGCTTCTGCCCTGCTGAAGTTCAACAGTGGCAGTATTACATTCTTTATGACAGAGGCCCTCTTTCTCCTCTCCTTGCCTGTCTTCTGTCTCTCCAAGCCAACCTCCTCCTCTTCTCTGTTTTGCGACGCTGTGAGATGAAGGGATGGAAACGATTATAGAAGAGAGGAGAAAAAAGACAAGCAGATGGGGATTCCAGCGATCTCTTTGGAATAGATAAATAGATTTTGAAATCATTCACAAATGATGTGCAAAATGTGCTCACCATCTGCTCCTACCAGCTCTGAGAAAACTCTGCTCTCCCATCACAATTTTTTTCCATCCTGTTATTTCATTCTCTCTTTTTCTCCCTCTCCCTCTTTATAATCTTTAGTTTTTGTCATTTTATAGCCATTGTGGCTGGGCCACAGGTGTCATTTTCAGCAAGATGAATTTCTGCTGCTTTGGTCTCACAGAAAGAAGGGGCAGATTTTTGATTAAAGCAATAAGTGGCATGAGTGTTTGTGTATTCATTTTATTTTATTTTATTTATAAAGATAATGTATTTTCAGATATATGTTCCTTTGTTAAATGTACAGACTTCTCTTTTCTTATATGTAATGCACATTCCTTGCAGTTGCCAAGCAAAAAGGCCTATTACAACTTGGTACATCATTATAGAATAATTATTTTACAATGGCTTCAAGCACAGCTCATCCATTGGAATATTGGTGTTATACAGCACAGTTATTTGGACCCCAATATTCTGATTGAACGACAGCCATTTACAACAACATATACCTATTGTGCCACTGTGGTGGCGTGGAGAGTAAAGACAGTAGACTTTGCAAATTTGTTTCATTTTTCAGGATTGCTTGCCATGTGCTCTCCTGACTTACGTCTAGGCCACGGCCCTTGTTACCTTGTTATAATTTCATTAGCCTCACCTGCCTTCCCTTGTTAACCCTCCTTAGTTCCTTCCTTATATAGCTCCTCCTGTGTTCAGTCCTGTGCCAGATTGTTTTGTGGATTTGTGTCTTCCCTGTCAATTGGTTCCAGTCTGTTACTTCAGTCAGTTACATTGTTGTTTTGATTTGTAGAGTTTTTAGTTCTGTTTGTCGTTTTTCTCTATTGAGAGATTTTTCTGTATATTTTGTTTAATTTTTCAATAAAGCCTTTTAAACTTGCCCCTGCATTTGGGTCTGGACTCAACAAACTGTGAAATAAACATGCTGCAGTTATGGGCCTATATTGTATGTTATTATTTTAATTAGGGTGCAAAAAGTATCTGGCATTATTTGCACTGGAGATGAAAGTACGATATAATATTATTTGCACCAGGGTTGGGTTATAAATAAAATCTGTCACTATTTGCATCTGGGTATGAATAGCATCTGCCATAAAAATATTCTGATCGCAAGTGGTGTTTAGCGTTATTTTTCTTTTTTTCTTAAACATCACTTGTTTCATACTTCATCTCAAGCATGCCCTTCACTGAAACATTTGCAGATTAGTTAAAAAGTACACAAAGTAAATAAATAAATAAATGATAAATAAATAAATAATTTATTTTCACACAATAAATGATAAAATGGTTTCTTTATTCCACTCCTTGTTTAGATTTAGTTAGTTTTAATGCAACCTTCACAAAAATTTAAAATTAAAAGAAAAAAGATCAGATGTTAATATTAATAAAAATCAATCTTAGGCATATGAAAATGCCTGAAGTTGAAGAAATACACATATATAGTTGGAACAATCTGTTATATAATAGTTCTTTTTAAACAAGCACTAATACAGCTACCAAAAGGAGGGAAAAAGACATGTATGACATAAATCCCACAGCCTGCCCACTGTAGAAAAAGCGTGAAATTAGCATCCTGATTGCGTGGGTGTCCTGCAAACCGCATTTCCCAGGGAGCACTTGGAGAAGCAAATGGAACACCTGATGGTTGCTGGAGAGCTCAGTTATGGGATGTATGTAGCATGGCAAGACCACCAGGACAAAGTCAGCCAATTTAAATAAATACCTGATTGTCTTCGTTCCATTCTACATTAAGATGTGTGATATTTGGTGAGACTCTCCTCACAATATATGAGCCCTTATTACCAGCTGGAACTGGACAGGATACATTTGATATCCTTAGCCATTTAATGAGCTTTTCCTCGTCTGCTTCACTCCTATAGATGGTCCGTCTTGGCGAGAGAAAAAGGAAGCTGGCATCATCCCACCAAAACAGAGAAGAAAAAAGAGGGAGGAAAGGAAGAAGAAAAGAAAAACAAAAGTAGTCAGGATCTGATTAGTAACACTTACATGGCTAAATGAATCCCAGTAACATATCTGCCTCAAACACACATGCTTTCCATAACCTGTAGAAACATGCTGAGACAGAAATGGAGGGAAGATAAAAATAAGTTGTTATCTTTTACTAAAAATAACATCACCCCCAGAATCATATGGACACATTAAAGCTACTAAACTAAGGCTGCTGTACATTTATTTATAAGCATTTGTATGCATTTTTTGCATGGACAACAAAATATCAAACTATGTAGAATCTGAAAACAAATCATGCTAGATGTATTCTAAGAAATTACTTCCCTATTTCTTATGGGCATTTTTGTCATAACCTTTCACCAATGAGTTACTAATTTGTATGACATTAGCTCCCCTCAATTTCACAGGTGTGCTAGCAGTGTAACCAGAGGTAGTTCATCACATTAACAATGGACATGCTCCACTAACGTCTGACACCTAGAAAGTGTTACAAATACTGTTTTCTTTATATTTTTCTTTAAAAAAAAAGTCTTGAAAGTTGTGCTTGTACTATCTTTATTTAAAATGAATGCCACTTGGTTCAATATTGTTGTATATAATGCACTGACATTCATACATGTTTTAAGTGAGGCTTAAGTGCCCAAAACATTTGGGGCCACTGTAGCTGTATGTAGTCAATACATCTTTCCTCCATAATTTTTTTCAGGGTTAAAGGTGTGACTTCATAAAGAAATAAAGCAAGATATGTAATTGCTCTAACCATGTACTAATGCAAAACCACAAGTTAGCAATGGCTTGCTCTTACACCAACATCACCTTGAAACAAAAACAGGACACATCTGCCACATCTCCACATGTCTGAGTAGAAACAAGGCTTTTTACCCCACACACATACACACTCAGAACTCTTGTACTTGTGTGATTGACATTTTTAACCCTAACAATAACAGATGACTGTAACTTGAAAAATGGCAATTAGAAGAAAATGTGGAACAGATGAGGAGGAAAAGAAAGAGCAAGAGTGAAATATACATGCATAGAGAGTGAGAGAATTCCTCCTTTGAATTTAGACTCTTAGATGAATGCGAAGGACACAGAGATTATCCTGTGCTATTGTTCCAGAAAATAACTCAATCATGCTGTTGAAGGCTTGCAGTACACAGCCAAATGCAGAGAAGAGCTGCCACCAGCCTGTGTGCATGTGTGTGTAGCTTAAAGTGAGAGAGCAAAGAATCTACAGCCTTTTTACTTATGGATTTTTTTTTTTTTTTATGTTAGTAGAAGTGCCCATAATAAATGGGACACACCAACATACATAACTAGCATTCGGCTGGTGATGTGATCTCAACATGATGGCCTCCATGAGGTAGCCATGCTCCATTTGGTATGGTTCACTCAAAAATGTAAATTCTCTCATCATTTACTCACCCTCATGCCATCCCAGATGTGTATGACTTTCTTTCTTCAGCAGAACACAAACAAAGATTTTTAGATGAATATCTCAGCTCTGTAGGTCCTCACAATGCAAGTGAATGGTGATCAGACATTTGTAGCTCCAATAATCACATAAAGGAAACATAGAAGTAATTCTTAAGACTCCAGTGGTTAGATCCATATCTTAGGAAGTGATATAATATATGTGGGTATAATAGAAGGCATGTATGACATAAATCCCACAGCCTGCCCACTGCAGAAAAAGCATGAAATTAGCATCCTGATTGAGTAGGTGTCCTGGGAACTGCATTTCACAGGAAGCACTTGGGGACGCAAATGGTTGCCGGAGAGCTGAGTTATGGGATGTATGTAGCATGGCAAGACCTGCAGGGCCAAGTCTGCCAATTTAAATAAATCCCTGATTGTCTCCATTCCATTCTACATTAAGATATTTGATATTTGGTGAGGGTAAGACCATGGAAGACTGTTCCAGTACCTTAATAGGGAACAAGAGGCTGAGAGAATCTGGGGCACATGAGCAACTGCTTGTTCTTTTTCATATAACAGCCAACAGCCTTAGAACATAGGCTATATATAAATGGAGCACTGTGGAAAAGTGTTAGATGTTATGCCATTAGAAAGTTCTTAGCTACTGTAAAATAAATGTTTTTTTTAGTCAAAAAGTAGTCCAACAAATAACTTTAAATTATTGTAATCAGATTAGAGTTATTGACATCCAATGGTGTCAAAGTTAAATTACTTGGGTTACACATATTACTAAAGTAATATATTTACGAGGAAAATCATACCTTCAAAATATGAATTCCGTTCATATGTATGCCTGTTTGCATTTTGGAGACAGCTGAAGGGTATGTGCCTCATTAGTCTTGTAACGGATAAACGCATGGTGTTGACTTGCATGTGACATTAGACGATTACTTTTCTGTGAAAATGTTTACAACAGGTTTAAGAAAGTAAATTAAAAGTAAAATAATTAGTAGTTTTTTACTCTAAATATCCAGTTTCAATTTTACATATGAAAGTCACATGTGGTGCCTGTTTAGTTTCACATCTGAAAGTGAAAGTTGAAATTTACAGTAAAAAATAATTTAAATATTGTTCTGTTTCTCACCCACACCTATTATTTTGCTTTTTAAGATATGGATTTAAACACTGGGGTCATATGAATTACTGTAATGTTTCCTTTGTGTGATTTTCTGGAGCTACAAAGGTCAGATCGCCAGTCACTTGCATTGTATGAACCCAGGGACTAAAAAAGTTCAAGGAACGAAAACCGAAAAGGAACACAATTTTTAGCAGAGCTTAACCGAAAACCGGAACAGAGTGATTTTCAATTGTTCCAGAGTGAAAATGTAATTTTTATATGCTGGTAAACGGTTATAACTGGTTCCCCGTCTGTCGCTCACTTCGACGTTGTGTCGAGAGAAGCGATACTAGGGGACTTCTTGAAGGCCTCGGTTACCTCTGAACTTGAGAAAAGGCCAATGAGAAATTGGCTGACATAAATTGCAAGTCCCTCCCCCGGACATACGGGTATAAAAGGAGGTAATCATGCGTCTGTCCATTCAGATTTCTTCTTCGGAGCCAAGCTGTTGTGCGATCAGCACGCTGAGATCACTTACTGTTCCACTCACCTCTGCAGAGCTTACGCTGTTGGATCCAAAGGCGTATATCAGTGGCTTTCTCCTTCTCTGCACAGCAGTGCAGCTTGCCCCTGGGTGCTTTGAAAGTGATGCTAAAAGAGAATATTTGTAAAAGAGTTATTTTCTCTAAAAGTCTTAGTCTTTATAAAGATGCCCTTCCACCTCTGTGTAGTTCCTGGATGCGGTCGATTTCTCTCTGCTCCTGATGGTCACAGGTGCTGCCTCCTGTGTCTGGGCAGCGATCACACTGAGGCGGCATTTGTGGATGGTTTGTGTTCTCACTGTGAGAAACTCACCACCATGGCCAGTCGCCCCCCCGCCCTATGACCGCCTTCAGGGACCAGGTAGTGAACCTGCAAGCGCTGCCTGGGGAGGAGGCAGACCCAGCCATTTCTTTGCTGTGTCCGGTGCGTGTTTTGCGTACCTATGTGGACCGCACGGAGAGCTTTAGATGTTCTGAGCGTTTTCATTGGTCTTTTCTCAAAGATCTGAGGTGTTTTGGGGCTCTCAAGAGTCACCCCTACTGTCACTACATCGACGCAATGTCTCATTCCCTCCATCAGGGAATGGAGGTTACGACAGTAACTGAGACATTTTTGCTCTGAATGAACCAAAATGAACACTTTTTTGTTTTTTGTCCCTGTATGGACCTACAGAGCTGATATATTTTTCTAAAAATCTTTGTTTGTGTTCTACTGAAGAAAGAAGTTCATATACATCTGGGTTGGCATGAGAGTGAGTAAATGGTGATTTAAATTTTTGGGTGAAACGTCCCATTAAATAGCCTTTATTAGGCTATTTCATCTCAGTCTTCATCTCATGTGAGTGTACGTAATTTTAAACATATTTTTCAAAAGTACTATACATTTTTTTATGGGTAAAATTTTTAAATGAGGTAAAATTTACTGATTGCACATTTTACAAATATTATGTGTTCATGTTTTTGCTTACGAAAAAGGCAAGGCCACATGAACCAACCATAATCAAAGAGTTAAAATCACTGTTGTTAATTTTGGGCACACCTGATACATCTGATACAATCCAGCAGTAAGAGTTCCAGAGATGAGAGATGTGTTCTCAAAGTGTTTAAATACTTTCCACTGTTTATGACCACACAGTATATTGTTTACTCTTTGGACGAGCACACCCGCTCACACCTGCGTCCTTCAGTGGTTACTGCATCTCCCCTCTACAGGGACTCCAGCGTACAGTAATGCATATCAGATGTGACATGGACACTTTTTAAATGAACTCGACTTAACAAACTATGAATGATTCCAAATGCTGTTTAACAGTGCACCTTGTTACTTCTTCAATCTAAAAAAAAAAGAACACAGTTACCGCTGCTTTTGGATCTGTGGTGTGTTTAAGTAAGTCAGTGTAGCAAAAATACCTTTTCAGTGAGATCTGTCCAGAGCCTGTTAAAAGACCGGATGAAATCAGAACTGTGGACAAAATAACGGGCAGGGACTGTTCAAGAAAACAATGTGTACAGAATGTACAACAAACAGATTTGTATGTTTTGGTTTGTGTAGCCTACAGCAATATCCTAACTGTGAACAGAATTTTGAACAGATTATACATGTTTGTCAATGTAAGTGCACATTCTTGTGTTTGTGTGAGCTTTTCTAGCTATTTTAACACTATAATGTTGATTGGTGTTGAAAGCAGCCCAGAAGAATCATTAAAACACTTCCATTTGGAGCACCAGTGTGTAACACAACCCCAACCCTCTTCCTCTCCTTTCTTCCATCTCTCCATCCTGTCATCCCCGTTCTCCTCTCATCCCCAATTCCGGTTTTCCTTAATATGTAAATCTAATCCTTCTACAGCTGCTGCATGGACATTTTAAATGGAGGGGAAAGTACTTTTCTTTACTGCTGATCAAAGTATCAGACTAACTGCATCTGATCCCCAGGTAAGCAGAAAAGATTTTGCACTGCTTTCTTTGTTGGCAAAAACCCAGTCACCTTGTCAGGGAGCTGTGTTTCTCTCTGTCTCACCCACTCTTTCTCTGTTCTTATTTGAAAAAGCCACTGCTACTGGCACAATGAGAGAGAAATTATTCCATCTTTATTTCATTGAGGTAAAATTAGATGAAAGTAAACTTTTTTCCCCGCCCCTGGAAATGAGAGGCATTGGCTCGCATGCAATTTATGACTTCTTTATGCTGGTGTTGCAGCACTTTGAACAGAAAATAATTATAACAATATTTTGTATTTCATTAAACAAATCTGATCGGAATAATGATGAAACACTTGCTACCTCACAACACACACACTTGGCAAAGTGGAATCTGGACCCTTTTCCCACGAAAAGCACAAGAGAAAAGCTGTTCCTCATAAAGAGAGACTTCACACAACATACGGGAATAGTCATCAGTAGTACCAAATTAGAATCTGCAGACTCGACCTGCCTTGGGTGGCAGTTGTCACCGAATGCCAATCAAAGGGACTTTCCCTGTCTCTGTGTTCACCAGCTTCGCAAGTGCATTTTTTTGCTGAAATAACTCTGAACTTGCATTAATGTTTTTAAACAGTCTGTTTCATATGCCTGGGTCTTCAACAACATTAAGAATAAAGACTTTTGTTAGTGCAACCATAGACCGCAGTAACAGACACTGCAAATAATACCAGAAACAAGCTTTTGTTACAGCTCCAATTGGAATAATATAATAAACATTTATTAACTTCAGGAAAAAATAAAAACCTATAAACTTATATAAATAAGCAAATCCAACTATGTTTACTAAGCAGCAAAATATTGTCAGTCCTGTTTTAGACTGCTTAATATTTTACATTCCTACACAGTTCATTGAGTTCAACAAGAGAGACAACCATGTTCTATGACCATCCATTTTCAGGACTATGGCTAGTCTGTGCATTGTAAATGGAACCGCACATGAAAAACAAACTGTCTGTCGAATCATATTAGAGGTCTGCATGGGCCTTAATGTGAAACCAGAACCCTGACCTGTACCCAAAACCATGTGACCCTACCCAGCCCCAGTGATTTTTGAAGCCCGAATCTGACCGGTCATGCCCTAGATGCTGAAGAAACAGTGATACGTGTTGCAACAGTCAAAAACATCCATCCAGCACATGTTAGCATAGGAAAACGAAAGAAATACTGAGCAGACGCCCTTAAAAACACTTATGTGTGAACAGCCCCTTAAGCGTCCGTCTGTGTTTCTGTGAGTAAGAGTGCATGCTCGAAAAAGTTAGGTAGGCCTGTTTAATCTTTCGTTAATTACAAACCCAAGCCCATACTTTTAAAACTGACTGGAACCCGATCCAAAAACTAGTGGTCCCGTCAGGCCCAAGTGGGGTTGCAGACCTCTACATCATAGAGTGCCATAGTCACTATGCACTGCACATATGCTTGTCTCATAAGTGTTTTGTGTTCATTCATGTGGAGTTCTGGGAACTCATGTAGACTGAGATATGAGCTGTGTTTCATTCATAAGTTGAGTTACTCCTAGATGGAGCTGCTGTCTTCCATCTCTGCTCCTATAAATTTTGTTGTCTGGGTCTGGACTCTACTCTGCAAATAAAAATAATAAAAAACATTCTATCAGATTTATTAAGATTTGATGAACAAACACATGTCTAGATACAATTATTATGTGTCAGTTGTGAAAGGTAATTTCCAAGATGCCACATTTGTTTTAGTCACTGTCACTATAGCTAAAGGCGCTATTCACGGCTCAGAAAATGTACTTGACTTTGGTTATGCATTCAAACAGACAGTGGCCTATTCGAGCAGCTTCTGTATGCTATTGTATGAAAAGGACAAATCGAGAGTCACAACACTTAGGTTACCTTTGGTCACTTAATACATTTTTATTGATCAGATTGCTATCAGAATGAATAAGCACATTCCATTTACATTTGGCCACATGAATGAGTCAAATGGGTATAAATCAATCTTCAAATCCTGTGCTTTCTACTGAGTTCACTTCCATGATTATGCTAATGCCAGGCAGCGAATTTAAAAGATGTGATTTACCCAGTGCGTGTCTATGTCTGTGTAACAGTAGCCAGCTGTTACTTGATAGCTGTGCAGTGTGCAAACCTCACTCTCCTGGCCTTAAGAGATGCACTAGCGACTAAGGATAATGCCATGGCTTTTATAGCCTCCTTTCTAAGATGTCCGACACCCATGCCAAGGATTGCTAGGTTCGAATCTCGCTTAGGGTGTGTGGATTATGACTGGTGACACACTGTGTATAATTCCCCTCAGGGCTTCTCGTAGGTTAGATGTGTCATGCACAAAATCTGCACTCATTTTCGTAAATGATCTGCATTAAATAAATGAAGAAAAAAGTTCTGTCTCTCCCACAAGGTGCATCCATTTCACAATTTGTTATTATTTATTGTGTGATGCAAGCCATATGAAAAAACTACAGCTGTTACTCTATATTTAGCATTTCTCCTATGCTGACATAGCACTGTTTGGGCGTAGTAAAGTTTGCATATGTGGCTTGAAGTGCCAGATGTATTTTTACTTGACCAAATTTCATCAGAAATGCTTCTCAAACCATTCTGCAGGTAATTCAATTGTGTGAATTTAACCAATCTTTCATAGAATTTTCTAATTGATCACACTGTGAGTTCGGCAACAGTAGATTGAAAGTTCTGAAGCTGAAATCAGTCTGTGCTTAGACAAAATCTGAATATCTGTACCCCAGGGGCCGAAACCACAATATTTACTCTACACTCTAAACCTAAACCTAATAGTCAGTGGAGTAAAAATTTATTTTTTTGAGCAAATAATGCTCAGAATCACTCTCATCTTTGTTTATGAGTGCGCGGTTACTTCCTGGTTCCCATGCAACCACAACTTGTGTCTCTGAGGCACTACAGAAAAATGTGTTCAAACATGAAATGAGGCACAAATGTCTGACAGGGGATGGCCCACTAATTCAGCTGAATGGGGTCGATTAGGGTCACATACAATGATCAGTTCTGTGTGCAGACACACAGAAAGTGAAATATACTATGAAACATACCTCACTTCGCCTGTGAGTTTCTGCTTTCATCTATATAGAGAACAGCAGTGCTGCTAATCAAGAAGATGAGTTGATTCCATTCCAGAAACACACTACATGAGTAATCCTTTCCTAAATTAGAAAGTACCAGATCTCAATTTACCCAATATGAAAGTGTGGATAATACTGTCCCATGTGATTTCATGCTGTAATACACACAACTATTCTTCTTTGTGAACAGAAGGAAAAATGACAAAAAAAGAAAGCGAGGAAAGGGGGAGTTGGTAACGAAAGTACAAAGGCCTTAAAAAAGGGGAGAGAAGGAAAAGGGGGGAAAAAACAAAGTGAAAGAAGAGAAATTTGGCACACCAGCCACACACTGTCATGTAGGCAAGCTGACATCATCATTGTAAAATTGGGAGACCGGTTTCGTCTTTCCTGCAGATGTGGAAGCTTGATCGCATTCTGTGGGCTTGTGCCACTTTTCATCTAAACCCCCCTCCCTCCATTCACCCCTCCCTCGTAAAATCTCTTCTGTGAAGAGACACCAATTGAGGGCTGCGGGTGAGCACATGGGGGATAAGTTGTTGAAAGAAGTGTGTTTGAGTAAGTAAAATACTGAGAAAGAAAGAGAGTACATAAATGTGTCTGTTACATGTGTGAACGAGTAAAGACGTTTAGGTTAGAAACAAACCTTCTAGTGTCCAGCAGAGAGCTTGTATTCCCCAGGCCTGGAACCAGAGCTGCCCCCTGGGCCTCCACCTGGACCTGATTGGATCCTGCTGCAGCAGAAAGCCTTGATTTACGAGAGCAGAGCGCCAAGCCTCAGACATGCAGCTGCGTGTCAGCAGGAAAGGGAAGTTGTGCATCACACGGTGTGTGTTTTACGGGGGAGAGTCACGCCCTGATGAACTGGAGAGCACAGATTCAGACTTCATTATTGGCAGGTGTCAGGGCGGCATTGGATTTGGAAGGTGGGATGCAGGATTTGTCAGAAAAAGATGTTTAGATGTGCAGTGGATTGGAAAGCAATAATTTTTCAGTGGAATTTTCTATCAATAAAAAGGGAGTAATCATTTGGCAGTACACATAGAAGTTTTTAAATAACAAATTACATAACTTACATTTTAATCAGTAATGTAATCTTTTAGATTCAACTTCTGATTATAATCTGATTTCTTTTGGATTACTCATTGCATATTTTGATCATTCACTTTAAATGTATTACAATTGAAGTCAGAAGTTTACATACACCTTGGCCAAATGCATACAATTCCTGACATTTAATCGTAGAAAACATTCCTTGTCTTAGGCCTGTTAGGATCACTACTGTATTTAAGGAATGTGAAATGTCAGAATTATAGTAGAGAGAATTATTTATTTAAGCTTTTATTTCTTTCATTACATTCCCAGTGGGTCAGACTTTTACATACATTTTGTTAGTATTTGGTAGCATTGTCTTTAAATTGTTTAACTTGGGTCAAACGTGTTGGGTAGCCTTCCACAAGCTTCTCACAATAATTGCTGGAGTTTTGTCCCATTCCTCCAGACAAAACTGGTGTAACTGGGTCAGGTTTGTAGGCCTCTTTGCTCGCACACACTTTTTCAGTTCTGCCCACAAATGTTCTATTGGATTGAGGTCAGGGCTTTGTGATGGCCACTCCAATACCTTGAATTTGTTGTCCTTTAGCCATTTTGCCACAACTTTGGTGGTATGCTTGGGGTCATTGTCCATTTGGAATACTCATTTGTGAGTGAGCTTTAACTTGATGGCTGATGTCTTGAAATGTTGCTTCAATATATACAGATAATTTTCCTTCCTCGTGATGCCATCTATTTTGTGAAGTTAACCAGTCCTGCAGCAAAGCACCCCCACACCATGATGCTGCCACCCCCATGCTTCATGGGTGGGATGGTGTTCTTACCATTTTTCATCCAAAAATATCGATGGTCATTATGGCCAAAAGGTTTTTGTCTCATTAGACCAGAGGACATTTCTCCAAAAAGTATGAATGTTGTCCCCATTTGCACTTGCAAACTGTAGTCTGGCTTTTTTTATGGTGGTTTTGGAGCAGTGGCTTCTTCCTTGCTGAGCAGCCTTTCTGGTTATGTCGATATAGGACTCGTTTTATGGTGTATATATATATATATATATATATATATATATACATACATACATACTTGTCTACCTATTACCTCCAGTATCTTCACAAGGTCCTTTGCTGTTGTTCTGGGATTGGTTTGCACTTTTTGCACCAAACTATGTTCATCTCTAGGAGACAGAATGCGTCTCCTTCCTGAGTGGTATGATGGCTGCATGGTCCTATGGTTTTGCGTATTATTGTTTGTACAGATGAACGTAGTACCTTCAGGCATTTGGAATTTGCTCCCAATGATGAACCAGACTTGTGGAGGTCCATATTTGTTTCTGAAGACTTGGCTGATTTCTTTTGATTTTCCCATGATGTCAAGTAAAGAGGCACTGAGTTTGAAGGTAGGCCTTAAAATATATCCACAGGTACACCTCCAATTCAGTACACCTCTAAGCTGCTTAATTGCACAGTTAACTTACTGTATGTCAACTTCTGACTCACTGGAATTGTGATATAGTCATTTAAAAGTGAAACAATCTCTCTGTAAACAATTGTTCGAAAATTACTTGTGTCATGCATAAAGTAGATGTGGTTACAAAATGAATTTAAAGACATAAAATTAAGGTAACTTCTGACTTCAACTGTAAGTACCGGCATCACAAACTAAATTAAACTTCACTGTAAACCCGCAGTTTTTCATTTCACATGCATAGCGGGGAAATACAAAGATGTTTTCAAGGCAACAAATTAAACAGCCAATTAACCAATCCAACTAACCAATTAAATAAATTTACATTATGAGTGGGGTAAAAAAAAACTTTAATAAATATGTATGTTATTACTCCTTTAAATAAATTGTTCAGGGATTTGTTATGTACAAAATTGCATCCATCTGTGGAAACAATTTAACAAACCAAATTTAAAATCATTATCCTCTCAATCCATGAGGCCAAAATAGTGCACTTAAGCTGCTTGAATTAAGTAAAGCATTCTCACACTCATGACTGACCTATTTTTAAAAACAGGCATGCACACTTCATTGACACAAATACAGCCACAGACAATAAGTCTTTTGTGGTGACATACATGTCTCATATGATGCTCTGAGCTGTACAGCATGTGGTGGATTTGAAAAGGTGAAAAATGGACACACGTCCAGCAGAACTAATCCATTTGGTCAGACCCTTTCAAATCCATTTCCTACTCTCATATCCTAGAATTTCAACACATCATTCAAATGCTGAGTCTGAAACTATAGGGCTTCTTTAGCACAGCTAAACCTTCATGAGTTATGAGCCATGCTCACCTTAATGTATTTCAAATATTCCACATGGCTATGTGTATTATGGTATGGCAAATTTAGAATTCATTCAATTTGGTGTGGTATTTCTTGGTCCCGTTGAGAGCATTGAGATGCTTTGACTGATAAAGAATGGTTCGGAGAATTATCATGAATGTGTCATCCGCAGTAAAAGTGTGTTCACGTCAAAATGAGGTTATGCATTAAACATATGCATGTGGGTATTTTTTCCTCTCTTTCCTGTAATAAAATCAATTAGCCATTCGTAATAAATCTTAGGATTGACACACGATGCAGAAATAAACTTTCCATGTACAGGGACCCCTTAAGTCTAAAATCTTGCCTGTGCTCAGGACACATGTTGTTGTACTTCTCTTTCTGATTGTATGTTGGTCTGGAATATCTTCGGATGACTTATGAGCTCTGCAGTTTCCTTTCCTCAATCAGAGCTGATGGCAAAGTATGCACCGTGTTGCTAGTCTGAGGCCAATTTGTCAGTTATAAATGTTCAGATTAAGATTTGGTAGGGGAAGTTTAATCCACGCCAGCACTGAGAAACAATGGACCATCAAAGATTCCTCCCTAAGTCTCTCTTCCATAGTATTTATGAGCTCAAATGTGAAGTAATTGGATAGGTGGAAGATATATGATGCCCTCTGTCAATAGAAAAGCATGATTCTCCAAAAAGAGCTGTTGGAAAATGTCAGTGTTCTATCATCAATCTGGTGTGATCATGCGTTTCATCATCCACATACTGATCCATACATCCTTCATGTGGTAAACCAAAGAACCAACCCCATGAGTCTCCAAAGATTAAGGCCAGAGTAAGTCTTAAGTGGAGATGGGTTTCATAGACATGGACCATTCTCTGGAGTCAAATTCAGGAATATCATACAGCAATAAGTTCTGGTTCCACGCTTATTTGACTAATTCATAAAACTGCTGTATTCTCAGTAGAGCACTGCTGGGTTGCGGAGAAGGGCCTGTATCTTGGGGTTTTCAGTTCAAATATGGCCTCAGCTTGCAGCCTAACTGTTGGATGGGCCCATCAGCAGGAGAATCCACTGCGGTGTCCCCTGGGAAATGGATCAATTGCAAGATTGCGTTGAGAGCAGCATTCACTTCTCTTCACGAATCACTGCTGTTGTCGTTCAGGTCATTTTTCAGGAAGCTCCATTCAGATGGGAGCTGGAAAATATCCTCTGTTATTATACTTTGTGTCTCTCCATGTTATTCACAGTATAAATACCACTGTGTAGTACTAACACAAATCTTAAGAGGAAACGTACCTGTCTTAGGGTTTGGATCCGCACATGCAATAAAGAAGTCCTAGTTAGTGCTGTCTGCGGTGCTGAAACTTGAGATACACAATGGCCAATGACCGCTTCTGTGTTTTAGAGGCACATATAAAAGCCCTATTATAAATTATATTGCTAATATTATTATTATTATTATTATTATTATGTAGCCAAGTGTAGAAATTTAATGTAATTTAACTCTAGTCATAAATTGGGCGTGGCCCCTTTAAGAACTCCTCGTGTTGCGCATTTGTGAGATTAGAGACATTGCTAATTCTTTGGTAAATATAAAATTTTACATGAAATGCTCATACATTGTATTAAATATGTGTTCACAAGAGTCATGTTCAAATTGAGAGATTGTTTTTGGTTTTTTTAAGGATTCATATGGATTACATGTGTGCAGTTTGACCACAATCTCTGCACACATTTGATGACTGGGTACGTAAATTTAGAATTAATCATATCTTATTTAATGATTTGTAGCCCAGAGCTTTTTCCAGTGTAGTGTTTAATGCGTATTAACTGCAATACCTGTCCATGAAGACTGGTTAAAAATCAGTAATTTAAGTTACTAGAGTTAAGTAAAGTTAAGCATATGTTAAATGCATAAAGTCCTGTGAATTATAGAAACATGTATTGATGTGATGTATGCTGAAGCATATGGGTAGACTAATGCCTTGTTTGTATTTTCTCTTGACATTAATCTCCAACGTATTTCATGACCGTATCTAAAATGCAATCTAATCTTCTCACCCACATGAATGTAATGAAAGAAATAACATTGAAATAAACGATTCTCTCTACAAATATTCATTTCACATTTTTAAAGTAGAGATCTTAACTTACCTAAGACAGGGAATGTTTTCTATGAATAAATGTCAGGAATTGTAAAAAACGTTAGTTTAAAGGTATTTTGCTAAGGTGTATGTAAACTTCTCTCTTCAGCTGCTCTGTTAGCCCAAAAGTTGTTTCTTTGCAAACATTCTTAAAATCCACGATCCCGGATCCGGGATTTAAAATTACGTCAGTAATAATGTACTTCCAATTTTAAATGTATGCGGAGGAGTTATGAGCTCATCATATCTGGTACCATTTGAAAGCTTAGAATGTCTACTTTCTTGAGATATGCATCACTTTGGCATTTGTTTTACACTAAGTAACTTATTTACAATAAATTACATAGTTCCACCCATCAAAAGTCGTGTCATAATTATGTGCGTTTTTGAATACGCATATTTCTCATATCGCTCAAATATGACGCACATGTACAAACCATGTATCAAATGAAAGCTCTCATTGCCAGTAAGAAGTTCCAATAAGTCTTTTTATTGAGGTATAATCACATATCTAATACACTTCGAATGAATCATGAAGTATACAATCAACATTTGTAAACATACAAGTGAAATTATTGAATATTTGCCGTGCTACTCGCACTAGACAGCACAGTTAGCCACAAATGCTACATAATCCTTTACCTTAGGTTATTCTCTGCAAAATGAGCCGTTTTTCAGTGTTTTCTGTGGTTATGTGCCCAAGTAATCCCTCGAGTGCAGAAACACCACAAAGTAATGTTATATGATATTCAACAATCCAGGAAAATTTGTAAACATCCGATCTGGATAAAGCATATATTGCCGTAAAGCTTAGACCCTCCGCTTTCCGGCAATGTCTCTCAAGATCAAATAGACCAATCAGGGGCTGTGATATTGCATCCTGACTGTGAAGTGATCACTAGGTAGGTTACGTGCGCAAAACACACAGACGCGTCTCATCAGACACCAGAGCGCATATTTACCACTTTCAACAGTGTTTTATGTAATGACAAAGGGTTTTCTGTAAAATTACACTGGGATTTTGCATTTATAGCACTGTATATGGGTATGGGGAGACTTTAGATTTGGGTAGGCGGAAAGTACACCAAAAAAGGTAATATTCCTCCCTTCAAATAAATTGAAATAGATATTAAATAAAACATGATACAGACAAAATTCCTTTTTCAGGTATTTGCTGACATCTAGTGGAAACAGCCAAAACTGTCTGCTTGCTGCTAGGGTTTACAGGGCTTGAGTTATACACTTTCAAAAATGAATTTATATAAAAAAAATCAAAAAGCGCCTCTTTTTTAGGAGGGTTATTACTGTTCAGACAACATATATTTAATTTTTTTTTATTTTTAACAGTGTTTTATGCAACTTCAAAGGGTTTCCTGTAAAATGACACCAAAACTGTGTATTTAGGCCAAAGTATGTGGGAATGGGAAGCTTTTTAATTTGGGTAGGCCAAATCCAGGCGGAAATCCCCAAAAATGGCAAGGATCTTTAAGTATATTTTACTTAAAGTTTTATTGCATTACTTAACCAATCTTAGTATGTTGTACTATTATAAAGTTATCACTAGTGATGTCCAGTTCGTGAATTAATTGTTCTTTTGAACTGGTTCCCTGTCTGTCGCTCACTTCGACGTTGTATCGAAGAAGCGACACTAGGGGTCTCTCTTGAGCGCCGAATATACCTCTGATCTATGAAAAAAGTACATACGGGTATAAAGGCGGGGAAATACGTCTAGTTCATTCAGAAATTTTCTTCGGAGCAGATGGTCGTGTATGCAGCGAGCTCATAGTCACACACTGTTCCTCCCACCCCTGAGTGCGTTTGCTGATGGATCTACGGCGCATATCAGCGGCTTTATCCTTCTCTGCATGGTAGTGCAGTTTTTCACACGCAGGCAGTGTTTAATGAATGGTTCATGTTCTCAGTGCGAGAACATAGCCATGGCAGCATTGCGGTCGCGGCTTTCTTTTGTCATGACAGAAAGCCACTTCAGCCGCCCCCCCGCACCTCGCCTCCTTTCTGCGGGATTGGGGCAGGCGCCGCGGGCGATGAAGGCGATTTGGGGATAATGAAGGGCTCCGTTTCGCTGGGTAAATCCCCTCGAACCAACCGCCTCCCCGGCATGCTTGCTTGCTTCTGTCCGAGCTCGGGATGAGTGTGGGCTGCTTCACGGCCGGCTGGCCGGCCGGTCCCTTGAGCTCCCGGAATTGGATGATGACATCGCCGCAGCATCGGAGAGTGTTACAGCGGCATCTGATGCTGATGACTCGCCTGGGCCACCACCTTCGGGTCTGCTCATCCAGTCTGAGCCTGACGCACAGAGGTCCGCTATGCTTTCCCGGGCTACCGCGAGGCTGGACCGGAACCCCTCCCCCCCCCAAATTACACATTAGACCTGCATATTCTAATTTTCTGAATTACGCATAAATTTGGTAACATTTCACAAAAAGTCTCCATTTGTTAGCATTAGTTAATTCATTATTGTTTTATTTTTTTATAGCATTTATACATTTTTGGCTAATATAAATGTATTGTTTGTTGTTAGTTTGTGTTTTTCCATATTGTGTATTAAAATGTATACAACACAACATTTGATTTAAAAAAATATATTAGTATATGTTGAGATTAACATTAATCAAAATTGATAAGAACTATAAAATCATTGCTGTTAAAACTAATGTAGTTAACTAATGTTTACAAATACAACCTTATTGTTAATTGTTACCAGCATTTTATTTCTGTCAGACACTTCATCTCAGTTCATTTCAAGAGAAGAGTTTTTTTATATATATATTAATGTGGCAGTTTATGTGGCCCTAAAGAAACAAAATACATAAACTTGTGCAATTCCAATCAGGTCCCACAGAAACATTTTCTCTTAACACATTCCTTTTAGTATAAGGCCCAATACACTCCAACCATGACGAATATGCTGTTGCCTTCCACACTGTCATGGAGACAAAAACAGCAGACAGCTGGTGCAGTGGGGCTGGCTACATTCTCCAGCATTTCATTTTCACAGGGATGCTTCAGCCTTTACATTAACTGAGCCCAGAATATTAGAGCAATGCCAAAAGTAGCCTACTACCTGCAGCAGCTCTTCCAACCACAGGAACGGCAAGATGCTAATCAACACAAAACAGTGTGCAGTTTCTTTGAAAAAAGTTTTCCATGCAACATCCATAGGGATTCTGCACTAACACCCACCCGTGATGTCATGCTCTCTGTCCTGTCTTGTTCATCACATAAAAAAAAATAGTTTTGGAATATTTGCCCACAAAACATTTTTGCCTGTGTAATACCTTTCAAATCATGGTGCAGGAAACCTAGCAAGGTTTCTAAGAGCAACGTGAATAAATCAAGAAAAACTAAAAATGTTTGTAATTTATGGTTTTAAAATTTTAAGTTTAGATACATATTTTATACTTGTTTAAAACAAACAACTTTATTTATTAGTTTTCTTGCCCACCAGCTAGAATGGCAGCTATCGCCAATTTGAGTAGAAAGTCAACCAGGTGTTATGTTTATGTGCCAAGTGAACGTCACATGCAACCATTCAATGGTGATTTCAGCAAAAATGAGAGATATGTTGATGAGTTTATTGAAGAAGTATAGAAGGTGTTACATGCTAGAAATCAGACCACTGAAGACCAGTTAGACCTCGTACAGTCCTTCCTAAATGGTGCAGCCTTAGAAGAGGTCAGATTATGGATGGGGAATGAACCAATGTGACCATGTGACCTCTTTGTGTATCTGAGAAGCTTTTTGAGAAAAGCACTGTGTCTCAGTTATTACAAACATTCTATAGCCATAAAAAATGGAAGACAAGGATGTTCATGCTTACTCTCATGCTGTGTCTCAAATTCTGAGTCCTAACCTGAAGCAATCATCAAATGCAATATAAAATGTGAATTTGGCAATCAGAGATAATTTCATTAGGGGATTAGGGACACAGGCCTTAGAAGGGACCTTCGTAAACTTGTGAGAGACGAGCCACAGTCAACGCTAATTGAAGTGTGAGATGAAGCCATTATGTGGCCTCTAGAATATCTTAAATCTCATGTAACAAAATGTGTTTACATCAGAAGTGTTGTGTCTGAGATAGCAGAAGATCAGTGCACTGCTTTTGGTGTACCTGAGAAAAACCCTGCTATTTTTGAAGCTTTAAAAATTTTAGCAGAACAAAGAAAATCTATAGAAGAGCTAATAAAGCTGTTGAGAAACTCACTTTGCAGAACCTGTAGCTCACTGTAAAGCCAAGATGCAGCCCAGGTTTACAGATGATGGTCAGCCAATATGTTTCAATATGTTTCTTAGCAATAGTGTAGGACACATTGCTAAGAGATGCTTAGCGAAGCGTTGGCTTAAGGTTCCAGGAGCACAAGAGATGTGTACTCTTCCCTGAAAAAAGGAAAGTTCTAAAGGAGTGAATCTGGGCTCCGGCTTATTTGCTCATGATGAAGTAAGCATATAGGCGGAATGCCAAGCATCACGAGCCAGCTGAATTGGTGTGATAGTATAGTGTTTCAAAGTCCTGCCCCCTCAAGTATTTTCCAATAGCGTTAGATTCTGATGCAGTGTACAAGTTACCTTCTTGAAAGAGAGCACTATGCATGCGCATGTTCTGTGAAATGCACTCATGCTGCGCACATGAGAGGCAGATGACCACTGAACATCTGAACACACAGTGAATCAGACACACACATCAATGGCTTTTCTTTCATCTGTTCTATAAAACAAAATCATGGGTGTTTCTTCAAACATTACTTTAGTAATCTCTAAGACGTCTCTGCATTTGGCGGGATAGCAGGTGTTAATTTCAAACCCTGATCACATTGTAAAATAAAATAAACCCTCAGCTTGATGGTCTTATATTTTAATATAGATTCATCAGGTATAGTACTTCTGTGAGGTCAGTAAACTGGGGTGTTTGCATAGATTCCAAAAAAAGAAACAGATCTCAAAGAGCTCTCTTGTGACTTCTTGGACCTTCATTCTGATTAATTTTCATATGGCTGCCTGCAACTGTCCGTTCATGCAACTTGCAGTCTTGCTAGTATTCTAACAGGGTGTGAGATTGACTGAGAACAGAAGAATGTCCAGTTAAGCTTGTTTGTGAGAGTCCATGAGTTTGCCTTAGGGTGAAGAAGCTTCTGTTTTGGCCAAACATAAGCGAATCGTCTTAAGTAGACAGAGGTACAAAAGTGCCATATTACAAAGTTTCACTAGCATCAGAATAGTATTCAAAACATATACAAGTGACTAGTTAAGTGCTCTTGGAAAAGATGCATTTTAAGTAGTTTTTTGAAGACAGAGAGTGAGTCTGCTTCACGGATGGAGTTGGGGAGGTCATTCCACCTACGTGGTATGATGAAGCTGAATGTCCGAGAAAGTGTTTTGGTGCCTCTTTGTGTTGGTACAACAAGGCGATGTTCCTTAGCCGAACATAGGCTTCTAGTGGGCGTGTAGCTCTGCAGAAATGATTTTAGGAATGTTGGAGCAGACCCAGTGACTGTTCTGTATGCCAGCATCAGAACCTTGAATTTGATACGTGCATCAACCAGTAGCCAGTGGAGAGAGACAAGGAGTGGTGTAACATGTGCTCTCTTTGGTTCTTTGAAGACCAGACGGGCTGCTGCATTCTGGATCATTTGCAAAGGTCTAATTGCACATGCAGGGAGGCCTGCAATGAGAGTGTTATAGTGGTCCAGTCTAGTAATGACAAGTGACTGAACAAGCAGTTGTGCGGCATGTTCAGATAAGAAGGGTCTTATCTTCCTGATGTTGTAGAGTGTAAATCTACATGATCTTGCAGTCTTTGAGATGTGGTCTGTGAAATTTAGTTTGTTATCAATGGTTACCCCTAGATTTCTGATTTTGTTCCGTTTTTGAAGATGTTAATGTAGTCGAACCCAGCTGCATGGTGATGTTGTGTTCAACAGCAGGGTTGGCTGGAAAGTCCAGGAGTTTGGTTTTGGCTGGATTGAGTTACAGGTGGTGTTCCTTCATCCAGGCCGAGATGTCTGCCAGGCAGGCAGAGATTCAAACAGTCTCGGTGGTGTCATCGGGCTGGAAAGACAAGTAGAGTTGTGTGTCATCGGTGTAACAGTGGTATGAGAAACCATGTGCCTGAATGATGGGTCCCAGTGATGTTGTGTATATAGAGAAGATGAGTGGCCCAAGCACTGATCCCAGAGGTATCCCAGTAAGTAGTTGATGTGGCTTGGATACCTCACCTCTCCAAGCTACCTTGTAGGACCTACCTGAGAGATAGGATTTAAACCAGTCAAGCACAGTTCCTGTAATACCCAGTGAGGAGAGGGTGGAGAGCAGAGTCTGATGGTTGACTGCGTCAAAGGCTGCAGAAAGGTCCAGCAGAATCAGGTCGGATGATCTGGATTCAGCTTTCGCCTGTCTCAGACACACAGCAGGGCAGTCTCAGTGGAGTGTCCACTTTTGAAGCCTGACTGATTGTCATCCAGCAGTTTGTTCTGTGAGAGATTTGATTGAAAACTGCCCTTTCAAGTATTTTGCCATGAATGGGATGAGAGAGACTGGTCTGTAGTGTTGTATTTGTGTGGGGTCAAGTGCACACATACTCTCTCATACAGTACATTATTCTCACTCAAAGTGTCAAGTAGCAGTTAGTTTTGCTTCTTGTTTTGAGACAGACATTTAAGAGAAACATACTGGTTCCTTGGTTGACATAAGATCAGCATTATTTTGCGCTAGCAAAATGTTTATATAAAACAAATGTATTTTCAGAGATGATTAAGACTTAATGATCCCTTCAATTTTAAGGTTAGACATTTTTAGATTATGGTTCAAAAGAGGAGGACTACACACCTTATGGTAAACAAGAGTGGAGTTGAGTACTCATGCCATCCCAGATGTGTATGACTTTCTCATCTGCTAAACACAAATTAAGATTTTTAGAAGAATTTCTCAGCTCTTTTGGTACATACAATGCAAGTGAATGGGTGCCAAGATTTTGAATCTCCAAAAATCACATAAGTCAGCATTAAATTAATCAATAAGACTCAAGGGGTTAAATCAATGTCTTCAGAAGTGATTTGATAAGCGTGGGTGAGAAACAGATCAATATTGAATTCTTCTTGTGTTTTTGGTGATTCACATTCTTCATGTATCACCCCCTACTGGGAAGGGGAAGAATTTCAAGCAAAAAGGTATATTTATATGTTTCTCACCCACACGTATCATATCATTTCTGAAGATATGGATCAAAACAGTGGAGTCGTATGGATTACTTTTATGATGCCTTTATGTGCTTTTTGGAGCATCAAAATTTTGGAAACCATTCAGTTGGATTGTATGGACCTAGAGAGCTAATGTATTTTCTAAAAATCATAATTTATGTTCTGCAGAAGAAAGTCATACACACGGTTGAGTAAATGATGAGTTCATTATATTCTCTTTAACATGAATTTAGTGTGTTAAAATCGATTACTAAACTTTTCTATGTAGAGTTATATATAATTTACAGTTTTGTTTCCATGATGATGTAACACCATACACCCTTAAACAACAGTACAAATTTAAATTTAAACTTTACAGCTCAAATAATACACAAGTTTTAACAGAAGAATTAATGTAAATGCTTTTATAAAATTATAAGCTTCACATATCTGCCTTAAACCCCTCCTAAAATTGGCTCCATTCCATTGTAAGCGTATTGTCACTGTATCCTCAAGTTTAATTTTTTTTTTCAAGAAAAGAAGGGACATTTCAAAGCCATTTTATAGTAATCAGCATTGTGCTACAAATGCTGTTTATTGATTTCAACTTGTATTGAACCTGCAATATTCTTTTAATAGACAGACTCTGTTTTAACTTTTTGTAGATAATTTTAGCCAGAGGGCCATCTAATTTATTTTTTTGTGAATAAAAACATTTTAAGAAATTAAAGTTTCAAAATCTCTCATTGAAAATATTTAATATTTGAATACCGCATCGCAGTTGGTCTTGACTTTCTTAGACACATTAAACCATTTATTGCCATCCTTTCACTGCACGGTGTTAATTCTTGTGTGCAGCCAAAAGACAACAAGATGTTTGTTATGTGTCATGACAACAGCATTTTATTTACACAGTACCAAAGCTTAAACTTTAACACTATTCTTTTGCTGCCTTGGAAATACTGGTATTTCTTTCAGAAAATGCACTAGTGTGTTTTTATATATATATATATATATAGTGGCCCCAAAATGTATCTAGACACTTAAGTCACACTTAAATATGTCTGAACATCATTGAATTATATAACAAAACATTAAACCAAATGGCATGTAAAAAAAAGAAAGCAAAAAAGGACAGCTGATGCTAGACCTTTTTTCAGAACTAACTGCACTTTTTTTTAGACATTTTTGCAATGATTTTTAAGCAACTGGTGTTAAAGCGAGTTTTAGTGGATGTATGACATCAGTTCTCCTCAAGTGCACACAAGTGCTCTGGCAGAATATTCACAACTTTTGTTTTTTGCATTAACTATGGACAAGTTTCACTAACTTTTACAACCAGACAGTGTGCAAGAACTTTCAGGTAAATCTTAGAGTTTTAAAATTTCAAACAAAATTACTTTTCGTCAAATGTTCTGTTGAAAAATGTGCCTGAGCTATCTTTCTTTGAATTACCTGCCACTTGCTTTGATATTTTGCTTTCTAATGCAATCACATTTAAACATTATGCAATGTATGCTCTGTGTAAGATTGTGTTTCTGTTCAATGACCTTTCACGTTTCTAATAAACTCATGGTGTTCTAGAGCATAAATTTAGCTCTGTTTGGAATTATTGAGCAGATCTTCACTCATATGAGAAGAGAAGCACAGCGGCATTTCACATGTTTCCCCAGAATGACATAAATCACCAAGCACTTCATTATGAACAGTAATAATGAAAACTGTAGGAACGCCTTGAAATTAACCAGCAAATCTTCAGTGGGAGCAGAAGTCAAATTAAGGCAGCATGAGGAAGAAAGGACATCAGCTTAATGCATGATGAAAAAGGATATTTAGAGAGTGATGTGAAGTACCATGACCACCTAAGGTTGTTTGCTTTACCGCCTTTACCAACAGCTTTACTGGGCATGAACATGCGTTCATCAAAAGCCCATTAGGTGAGTTTGGATGTGGATTTGGCAGATACCATGAATGATCTTTAGAACTGTCATCTCAATATTTCCTTCTTTGTTTTGCTTTTAACCTCAGAGAAAAACACTTTATGTGGATTCATATTATATTCTTCCATACTTTCAAACACATGAGGTCATCTTGGCATGTGCTCCTATACCATGCATTAAGGAGAGTTGTGTGAGGGTTTTTAAAGTGAGGTTTTACATTTAACGCCCCCCACAATCCCCCCAAAACCACCATCGGCCCTGGAATCCTGGATTGTCAGATTATTTTATTAACTGTGGATTAGTTCTGTGCAGCCACAGATCCTTGGCCATTTCTGTGGTAAAATCACATCAAACAGAATTCTCAGATCAGACGAAGAAGTAGAGGGACGTAGACACAGATCGCTACCGCTGGAGCCCTAAAATTCTACAGGAAAGCATTTCTGTATTAATCTACACTTCAACAAGTAATACAAACAGGAATGCATATGCAAACACTAATTATCAACAAGCAGAAATGAATTCTCATTTTTGCTTCTAAATGCTTGAGTGTGCTTGTGGTGTGATTTAACACTTGAGTAATCCAACCATTACTTTCTCTTGATGTTGTTTTCATTGGGAGCCATATCCCTCTGAGGGTGTAAAACCAAATGCCTTTACTGTACCTTCAGCCAAAAGCACTGAAAGATCCAATCAGTCGTCTGGGCTTTAGTTACTGAAATGCCGAAAAGAGTTCTATACAGGCAATGAGCAGAAAAGGAAGACCGAATGTTACAAAAAAACCTAATATAACAGGTATACAGAAGGAAGGTGTAGTCAGGGACAAGCCATTGGGGGAGATTGAATTAAGAACTCCAAGTAGTCAAAGTTAAATCTGATTATTTTCCTCAAAATGGATGAAAACAGCACAGTCTCTAAGCTCTCACTCCATCTCTCTCATTTTACCCCAATTCCACAGTCAATGATTGAGGCTATTTGCAGACAGGGCAAACATTTAATTCTCCTCAATTATTTCATTGATTACAATAATGGAGAAAATTGCCTGCTGAGAGCTGGACAGTAACTCAAACACCTGGCCAGAGTGCCAAATTCCACCATTTAGATGCAAAAGTGTGGAGTACAATAATTCAACATCACTGAAGTACAAGCAATTAATTTCAGCACTTCTTTGCATGGATCAAGGAGCTAGCTCTGGATATCCTGGAAATATTGTTTATTTCACTGTGGCATTTTGCTGCGTTTCCAAAAAACACTCAGTGCTTGTGTATTAAAATATTAACTGAAATAATGTTACTTAGTTTTGATTACAAATAAATATTTAGGAAAATATTTTTTTAAATCCTGACAGCTTTGAAAGAGGGTGAAAGTGAAATGACCCATGTGTTGATCAGCGTAAACATTGGGCTAAGACCCTGCACAGGGTCATTGTTTTATTTGAAGACTTCTGTGATTAGAAATAAACTGCACAATCATCCAGATCAGATGGTGGAATCCAGGCATTGTTTACATTAGCTGTGCCCTCGTAATCCACATTACCAGAGAGGAATTCATAAGATGGCTGCCAAGCACAACTGAAAACACATGGATTCCACAGGAGGGGCTCATAAATTAAGAAATGACTTCATATTTGTGCTCTTGATTCTTCTCAGAACTGCTAAACTTAGAAGAGAGGCGAGGTTATGGGCATGGACATGGACATTGTCATTTTATTTTATTGTATTTTTTTATTCAAAATGAGACATGAGGGATGCATTGTTGTCTGGTCTTATTCAAAATGAAAGGGAATGGAAGAATGTGACCCTATTTGAAATCTGGTCTAAAGGATCACTTTGATACAACCATTTAAATGTATTTTTCGTCATGATTTCCAAAGGAACCTTAAATCTCCTAGGCTATGGAGACAGTCACAAAATGTTTTCAAAATGCCTGTCAATCCAAAACAGACCAACATCTGCTCATATACTGTACACAAATGAGAAGTCTTTAATATTTCGATTATTTCTCTGAGACTACATAAATTAAATTAGACGAAGAGCAAATTCATTTATTAAGATTTTAGTTTTATTTAATTTTTTTGAGAAAAAAATACCCTGTCAAAAGAAAGAGCAACTTCTGTGTAATAAATGTTTTCCTTTAGGTGAGAAAACATGGCTTATTTCAAGAACATTTGATTGAAATTTCATTTTTGTTTTTTAAGTAGTGACTACACAGATCACGTGTGAAAGCAACGATGTGAAACATGATTGGTTAAATAGTAGGCTATGTTCCACACCAAATAGAGGGCACGTTATTGGTCAGGCAGTTGTGAGCGTTCACACATGTTAAAGATTTTAAAGATGCTGGCTCTGTGTATGTTATGAGTAGATTCTCATTAATGGATCATTAGTCATATGCACAGTAGTTGAAGATTTAATGTTTGAATGTCCAATTATTTGTGTCAGCACTTTTTTACACTGAGAGTATTCATGTGCACGCATGCGTGTCAGAGTGTGGATTAGTGTGTTGTGTGTTACTCTACATTAGTGTGTGTGTTAAAGTACATCTTTGAATCTGGTAAAGATTTTACAGAATCTGGAACAAGATATGTTTTTATAGGACATTAATTGTATCATTTGTCATTTGAAGTAGTTTAGGGGATTTTTTAACATGTTGGTCTTTTCATTCATACAGCGAGAGGCAAGACACCTTTAAAAGTCTTTATACGATTGTATTTCATAAATGCTACCTTATCCAACAGAATAGTGGATGTGTTAAAGCAATCAACTAAAAAAAATAATTTTGGGAACATATTACAATAAAGTTATTTTTATGAACATTAGTTAGCTACACTAGTTAACATGAATTAACAATGAACAATACTGGTACAGCACTTAATAATCTTGGCGAGAGTTAATTTTGAATGAAACAACATAAACATATTACATATACTTATTGATTCTTAAAATTAAAAGTTAAAATTAAACATAAACATAAGTTAATGCACTGCGAACTAAGGGCCTATTTATACTTGGCCACTTCAAGCGTTTTCACTTAACGGATAGCAATCCGATCATGAAAAGACCTGGTGTAAATGTCCTCCAAAAAGCAATCCGAATGCTCAAACCACTTCAGGTGGTGTATTGAGACGCATTCCAGATGAAACTAGTCAAGTGTAAATGCATGTTGTTGTTCAAGACACATTTGTAAACTTTACTCTGACCTTACAGCACTATGTTAGTATAGGGAAAACGTGAAAAATATAACAGCTGCTATCGAGTATTTGCATGATGCAGATAGCTGAATAAACTGAGGGGGTCAAGATATAATAAAAACATTTTGCCCAGCATAAGCATAAAGTGAACTCCGCGTTATTTGCATATAGCGTAGGAATTGAAGATCGGATTCATATCCATTAGGGAGAGACGCATTGATGTTGCAAGTGTAAATGGAATGTTCTTTTTCAATCAGACAGCAATCCGATCTGTACAAACGCATGAAGTGACCAAGTGTAAATAGGCCTTCAAAAAAACAATGAAAATAATGTATTTTTTTTTATTAATATTAACCTACATTAATAAATGTTGTAAAAATATACTGATTATTGTAAGTTCATGATGCGTTTAATACATTTATTACAGACTGATCTAACAGTGAAATCGGAAACATTTGGTTGACTTTCTCAAAATTGGTCTGTGTATACCGAAATTCAAAACAGTGCCCCCAGTGGACAAAGCATAAGTGTAAATGCTGTTGGGCGAATGGGCACATGTGAGCTCCATTTTCCTGGTGAAACGTCCATTGAGGGGTTCTAAAAGTGAGTTGTTAAGCAATTTGTTTTCAGCTTTACTAGCTGTGATACAGTGAAGAAGAATGTATATTTTATAAACTGTACCCCCAACGCAAACGTCTTAACCATCAGTGGAGTTAACCACCGAATCGCGCTTGTCCCTGATTATGCGAACACAATAACTTCCTAATTTCAACTCAAGATCCGAACCCAGGTCTCCCACACTGCTGATGTAATGCACTTCCAAGCACACCATAAGGGAAGCTAGACGCACATTCGAGCAGATGCAAAAATTATGGGAGATGGTGCTTGTCAGTGAGTCGGAATATTGTAGTTAGGCCGATCCTTGGGTAGTCTACTGAAACTCTCAGAAACAATATGCCGACCTCCCGTGTGAAAATGTTGTTTACTAATGATCAATTAAACGTCATTTTAAAGGGCTACCATAATATTTTTGTTGGGTTAATGTCGGGTTCAGCAGCTTGTGTGGATGACACTTGTAGCACAGTAAGTGTATATAAACAACATTTGTCTCAAACTGCATCAACACGCACAGGGATTACAAACACTGAACTCATAATTAAAAATAACAACCTTTGACTGTAATTATATAAACATACGATAAATAACAGTAACATATTAATTCATATTATACATATGTATATGTATTTAATAAATGTATCTTATTTTACATCTAGGCTACATAACTTCTATAAATTGTATACATGAACATGTTGTTTACTCAAAACCCCATGTGAAGAGTCCAGAAAGTGAATTACATTTGGTACAATTACCAAACACAAAAGCCTCATGTAACTGTGTACATTCAACTAATTTGCTCATGTAGCTATTTATGCAATTACTCAAAGTAAATTACCAACATTATGAAATGCAAACACAATTTGTTAGATTGCACCAGTTAATTTGCACCACACAGATGTTTACTCCCCCAGTGCAATGAGAACATCTTGCCCCTTTCATGCTTCCCATGGACATTCTCTTCCAGTTGTATTTTTATTGAAAAAGCACTTTCAGAAATTTTTCCGGTCAGTTGTTGCCTTCACACAGTGTTTGCTCTCATAATCGTTGTAATGTCAGTACACTGTGTTTAGAAACACCTGCATTGGTGATCTTTCCCTGCTGAGTGCTTTACAGCACACACATTACAAGCTTTAATCTCCCTTAGGATCGTCCTGCATTAATTAAAACTCCAGAGACCACACACACTTGACAGATTGTTCTATTCCTCAGACAGGAAAAGCAGATACAGTTTTATGATATTTGTGATGTCAGTCTGACCCCAAACTTCAGCTGCTACTGCCTGGGAACAAGCAGAGTGAGTCAGAGTTCATCACAGGTCACAACAACAGCGGTGGCTCTCTTCAACCTGCAATAATAAACCAAGAAAAATAAGTAATTAGTTGTGGTAAAGAGTCCTAAATTATCTGATGAAGTATTGAGTTATTAAAAGCTGTTTATAATGCACAAACATTTGTAAAACACCAGTAAAACATGCAGCAGTTAAAAAAAATGTTTTAATGTTAATGTTTTGTAATGTTTAAAATGTTTGATTATACGTTAAAAAATATAAAAAAAGAAGGAAAAAAGCCATGAAAAAAGCCCTTTCAGCTTATAACAAATCCACATGGTGAACGATGTGTCACGATAAAATGTCTCGGTTACTGTCATAACCTCCGTTCCCTGATGGAGGTAACGAGACATTGTGTCGATGTAGTGACACTAGGGGTCGCTCTTGAGAGCCCCAAAACACCTCAACCTTTGAGAAAAGGCCAATGAGAATTGGCGAGTGGAATTTGCATGCCACTCTCCCGGACATACGGTTATAAAAGGAGCTGGAATGTCCACTATCATTCAGGTTTTGTGCTGAGGAGCAGAGACAAGGTCCCGGACATTTCAGCGGCTAGTACAGCGTTGTGGCAAGAGGGACACAATGTCTCATTCCCTCAATCAGGGAACGGAGGTTGAGACAGTAAATGAGACATTCCCCTTCTGTCAATCGGCCAACGTTTTGTCGATGTAATGAGACTGAGGTTGCAGAAAATGCCACAACATCTAAACCATGTTACGTGAACTGCCGATGCAGGTGCAAGCATGCTGCTGCAAGCGTAACAGCAGGTGCATCAGTCTGCATGTAACATCATGTAGTTCCGCAGATCCCTGAGGGGGGGAAGTGACGTAACTAGCATTTGAGCATGCCTAGCCAGCCGTGGCCTTTTAAGTTTTCTCTCCACAGAGAATTGGATTTGGCTGGGGCCATCTAAAGCTATTATTCGCATTGGTGAAGGTGCTCTTTTCCTTTCCTATTCTTTAAGGGGGAAAAGACCCCGCGGAGGCCATATCCTGCCCATAGGGGAGGAACATGTGGCAATACGACACGTGGGCTCACCAGATGCACATGGAAGGGGCACGGTGGTAGGTCCTGCCTCGAAGGTGAGTTGCTCTACAAACACAGCGACCCGGGCAGAGAGAGCTCTGTCCAAGGGAGATACGGGTCTGCCTACAGGGAGACTGTACCGCAGAAAATACATCACAGGGGGTTACCTGAGTAACCGGACCTGTGGAGCACCTATCCCAGTACAAGGTATATTAGACCCCAAAGTGGGTCTGGCTGCGAATTCGAGCCACATGGAAAGGGAGGAAGGACATGCAGGGTTCACGGGTCCGTGAACTCGCATGGGAGAAGCAGCACATGTCTTCGCCTCATGGAGGGGAAGGGCACTATACGCAAGCAATACACCCGACCAGCTGTTCCGTTTTACCAAACTTACCTGTTCGTACCTGACAAAACTCCTTTTATACCCGTATGTATGGGGAGTGGCATGCAAATTCCACTCGCCAATTCTCATTGGCCTTTTCTGAAAGATTGAGGTGTTTTGGGGCTCTCAAGAGCAACCCCTAGTGTCACTACATCGAGACAACATCGAGTGAGTGACAGAAGGAGAACTAGATTGCTCCCACTCATAGAAATACTGTAGAATATGTGCTCTAATTAATATCACAAAAACTATCTACACAGCCAGCATGTGACACTGGCTTGTGAGAAGGTGCAGACCCTTTTAACTGTCACTAAAATGAAAACAAAGGTGCATATGAACATATGGTTTTAATTGTATTCCACATAAAGACAATTTAACTAAGTAAATAGTAATTTTGTCAGTAACTTAAATCTGATTACAGGAACTTAAATGTAACATGTACACTATTTGTTACTTGGAACAAGCAATTTGACTTCAGTCATTTGTAATATGTTACTCCCAACACTGAATATAGCTATATATTTTATTTGTATTTAATTTGATTATATGTCTAATTACGCACTTGAAGATGATAAATTGTATCACAGCAAATCATACTTCTGATTTAAAGTTTTTCTCAGTATACTATCTCTGCGTGAGTCAAGTTTTAAATCTTCTCACAAAGGTATTCTGAAATGTGAGAGAATCAAATAAAGTTTGTCTGAAATACCTCATACCCCTGTGGGGAGATTATCCTCACATTAAATTACCTTTCAAGCTTTGAGAGTCTCTTTAAAACGTTTGGTCCATGGAACCATCTTTGCTGACATTCTCGCTTCAATGAAGGAGTTTGCATTTGCACGCAAAACCCCAGGAGGGATTTGGGTGGAGAGATTTTCTGTCTTCACAGTGCAGGGAAGTTTAGAATCTAAATTCTTATGTATTCAAATCAAGTATTCAAATCAGTAAATAACAACTGGATTGGATAAAGTTTCACTCATGTCAACTCTGATTCTGTATTGACAGTTGAATGCTACAGTCCGTGAGAGCTAAATCAGAGCCACATGCATCCCGAAACTTTTTGCTTATAAACACACAGTATTAGCAAATTCATCATAGGAAAAAAGGGGAATGTTATCTGAAGGCAACTGGAGATGAACACCTATTTACTATAATGATGAATTGAACGTTTGAATTTCAGTACATGCATTTCACTCCAGGTCAAACATTGGAGATGGCAGATTATTGATTATGCTACATGTAAACCTCTGATGTGATGTAGCAAAGGGCTTCATTAGAACTTTGTGATGGGCCCAGTTGTGTGTGTTTTGGGATGTTTACGTGTGTATCAGAGTTTGGATGACAGCTCATGGAGTTTTCGTCCAGTACATCACAGTTGGATTCATTTTCTCCCTAACTCTGTCTTTCTCTCTTCCACATTTCCACTTTCTATCTTTCCTTCTAAATCTCTCACTCATCTTTACTCCTGTGTCTGTGTGTGTAGGCATGGATGTTGCATTCTCTTTGTTGGTTGTGTTCATGCTGTTCTCTCTCTTAAGCAAGACAATGGGACAGGATTTATGCAAGCTCCTCTTGCTATTAATTAGTGAGCTCATTTATTTTGGATAGTGGAGGAATAACAGACCTTCCAGTTCAGGTGAGATTTACTTGCTATGAGTCAGAAATCTGAATTAAATTCAGGTCCAGCTTGCTGGGACAGAGAAGGAATTAACACAAAATGCTATCTGTTAGTCTTGGCAAAATCAAGTGTTCCTAAATCAAAGAATGGGTCTTTTTTAATTGACCCCAGGTGTAAAAGTACAGAATGTGAAGGATCTTCAGATTCAACTGTACACACAAGATGTGTCCCATAGCAATTGCTGCGCTAAGGCCAGATAAATTAAACCCACACAAGAAAAAGTTAGGAATTATTGTAATCCTTGGAAAATGTCCATGGGAAGTTTCATTTGCAAAACTTGATTTCAATGGAGAGCTAAATGAAAACTCATCTAAGCATGTTCATTTAATCCTGTCATTCACAACGGTAAGGGTATATAAATGTCTGCTTATCGTGCTCCTCTGACAATTCTTCTATCCTCCCTCTGCCACACCAAATCAACATTTATTTCTATTCATTTCTATAATGTATTAAATATTATAAAATCTTTATTAATCAAGTAGTTCAGGGGAGAATTTAGAGCTCAAGTTTCATTCTCAAGCCCACCATCTGGGTAGCAAGCCAGATCTGTTTACTTTTATTTCACTCAAGGAATAAATGAAAATGTGAACTCATGCAATAGATATTTCTGAAGCTCTGATACTCGGCAGGATTCCAATCAGATGTTTATATGTGTTTGCGACAGCCAATGTTTGCTGTGATCTGCAGGGTGCATTACAGTATAACTGAAATGTCAACATTATGTCTTGCTTCATAATGAGAAGGAGAGAATGTTCTTTCCCATAACTCATCGCTGTTCTCTCACTTTCTCTCTTCTTTTCAGAAGATTACAGTTCTATATAGTGTTATGCCTCACTCTCTGTGGTCTCTTGGATGTTCCTTTTCTGAAGCAGCATGGAAGATATGGCATATAAAAGATGCTGCACTCTCCAAGTGTACCATCACAGCTGGGAGAATGGGCTTCTTGAAGCACCTGAATTCCACACAATAAAGGGTTAGTGTAGGGGATATAATCTATATTTTTTACGGTATAAAAATCATTATGTATATGGAGAGTCCTCATAATGACAGCTGCACAAGTGCAGCTGCACCAGCTGCACTTGTGTGTGTGTGTGTGTGTGTGTGTGTGTCGTGCGTGCGTGTATTCCCTATGTTGTGGGTACCAAATGTAAAATGGTAAAACCCCAAATTTTTGACATTGTGGGGACAATAAGTCCTAAACCTAACCCCGGACAGCTTATAAATCATTCTAGATGTTTTTTGAAAATGTTTTTTGTGAGGGTTAGGTTTAGGGGTAGGGTTATGGGATAAAATATAAAGTTTGTACATTATAAAAACCATAATGTCTATGGAGAGTTCTCATAAACATGAAAATCCAAAGTGTTTATTTGTGTGTGTGTGTGTGTGTGTTATCACTTTGTGGGGAACAAATGTCCCCATAAGGATAGTAAAACCCGCAATTTTTGACCTTGTTGGGACATTTTGTCGGTCCCCATGAGGAAAACAGCTTATAAATCACACTAAATTATGTTTTTTGAAAATGTAAAAATGCAGAAAGTTTTCTGTGAGGGTTAGGTTTAGGGGTAGGGTTAGGTTTAGGGGATAGAATATAAAGTTTGTACAGTATAAAAACCATTATGTCTATGGAAACTCCCCATAAAACATGGAAACACAACATCTGTGTGTGTGTGTGTGTGTGTGTGTGTGTGTGTGTGTGTGTGTGTGTGTGTGTGTGTGTGTGTGTGTGTGTGTGTGTGTGTGTAAACATCTCCTGGAGTTTTTTCCTTGCCACAGTCACCTTTAAAAAACATGGATCCCCAGATGTCTGATGAAGGCTCTGAGGGTGGCCGAAATGTCATGTATAAGTTGTAGCTCTTATTTTGCTTAAAGAGTGAGTGTTGTACCTCCTTCATTTGAAAGTACAAAGTCACCTTTAAGACATTAAAGAAATACTTCACCCAAATATGAAAATTCTCATATAATTTTTTCACCCTCATGCCATCCCTGATGTGTGACTTTCTTTCTTCGCCAAAACACAAATTAAGATTTTTATAAAAATAATTCAACTCTGCAGGTCCACTCAATGCATGTGAATGGGTGCCCAAATTTGTTCTCTCCAAAAAGCACATAAAGGCAGCATAAATGTAATCCATATGACTCCAGTGTTTTAATCCATACCTTCAGAAATGATATGATAGGTATGGGTTAGACACAGATCAATATTTAATTCCTATTTTGCCAGAAATTATTCTCCCTGCCCAGTAGAGGGTAATATGCATGAATGTCAATCACCATGTGATTTGATTTGATTTGGTTTGACCAAAACACAAGAAGAAGAATGTGAAAGTGAAAGTTAAAATGGAGATTGATATGATTAATTACAGATCTGTTTCTGATCCACAACTATCATATCACTTCTGAAGACATGGATTTAACCACTGGAGTCTTATGGATTACATTTATGCTGCCTTTATGTGATTTTTAAAGCTTCAAAATTTTGCCACCCATTCACTTGCATTGCATGAACCAAAAGAGATGAGAAATTGTTCTAAAAATCTTAATTTGGTTCAGCAGATGAAAGAAAGTCATATAAATCTGGGATGGCATGAGTGTGAGAAAATGATGAGAGAATTTCAATACAACGTGTATTGTTACAAATATAATAAAAGTGCTGTACAAATAAGGATGACATGACTTGACTTGTTCACTTGCCATTGTAATGGTTGCAATGAATGTCAGTACAAAAACAGCGAAAAATAAATAAAAATAAGGATGACAGATAATATAAACAAACAGAAACACAAACAATAAAAGAGGCGGAGAAGAAAAGACGAATCCAGGAGAGAGAGGGAGACATGGATTAGGGCTGTTTTTTGGATACATTTGTTTTATGTGTGGATGCGACACAGCATTGGAATGCATCAGACCAGAATACAGTTCTCCAGGGTTCGGCTGTAACACAGGAATGTTTCGGAGCATAGCTGCAGTCATCCGTTAGTGTAGCGCACCCCTCCAGCCTCCCCCCGTCTACATTAGCTGCTACTTATTGCACTGGAATTAGCAGAGAACCGGAGAACACAGCTAGTAAATTACTTTGCTTTCAATTATTTTCTGTCCCATATTTCAGCCCAAGGCATGTTAAGTAAACACCGGGGAGGGGGGTGAGGGGGTTCTTAAATCGACCCCAGTAGCTGAGAGCCTCGGTGCAGTTGAGCTTGTAAGAGTTTATATGGCAGGGCTGCATACTGTCACTTTTATGAGTGTCTGTAGTCCATGAATTCTGCTCTAATGTAAACCCATAAACTCCTAGAACTCACGGTAGAGAGAACAGGGAAAAACGTAGAATGAAAGAGTCTGTTCAGGATGTATGCGCTTATTGAGTAGCAAATTAAAAAAATCTTCTTTAATATTCACTTTTTTAGGGAAGAACAACAACAATAAAAAAAAGAGTGTGTTTACATGTACAACCTTACATGATTTGTGCTTGTGTGGTGTTCATACTTTTGTTATTCATAAAAAGTAAGCAGGTCTGATGGACTTACAACATTAATAGGTTTCATAACAATACCATGACAATTTATATAAAAATACTAAATACTTAGAGGCTGATTTATATCAATTACAAGCAATATGGACAGAATACATGACTGGTTGTGGGGCTGGCTGCTGATGGGCTGGTCCTGGGGCTGGCTGAGGGTCAATCTCATCTTTTTCTTCTAACTCACTGTCAGACTCAGAATTGATCCTCAAATGTATTTATATTTATTCAGAATGATTAATCTTCATCCATAGATGCTCCTTATACAATGTGCACTCAGTGAAGATCTGATTCACTGATTCTGATACTAGGAAGTGATTGTGTTTGCATAGTTGAGTGACAATCGTGATTTAGAGGTTCCTTTATATTTTTACTCTACTGACGGTTAGGTTTAGGGTTGTGGTTTGGGGGTAGAGGTAAAAAATATGGCACTGCATCAAATTTCAGTAAGCATAGACTGTGTTTGACTCAATAAAAGTCGACCCTCCTCTTTCTGATTTCACTGTGAGATCAGTCTGCAAACTCAAAACATTGGATGAACCAATGTTGTTGTGTTGGGATGGTTGGGACACTCAAACAAGCAGAGGATTGTTCTGATAGCAGGACAGAGGGCTTTAGGGGAAATAAATCTACAAATGGGGCTAACTTAGAGTTGACTTTGCATATTAAGCAGCATTTCACTGTTTAAGTACAGGACAATAACCCTCCCTTACAGGACATCTTAATTTCTGCAAAAATGCTGGCCCTAATAATATGGTAGAGTTGGTAACACTACTCTGCATGTAAAAATGTTCACAGAATTTAAAAAGCAGACAAAGTCCATGTTCTGAGGGCAGTTTTATATCTGCAGCCTCTGATATTTAATTGTGGATGAGGAAACGTTAGGAAAGTAATCTGATCACAGGTCAGGGCTTTTGGGCTACAGCCTCCCGTTACTGTGGACATTCCCACCGTAAAGCTGTTTAAACTTCCACTCAATTGCACAATAATCATCCCTCAAATATTCACTAATCTTTCTCAGATTAACCGCAAAGCAATTCTTCTCTCTTTCTTTTCCGCCATCCCTTTCTAGTCAGACCAGATGGAATTCCTGAATCTCGGGTATAGCTTAATAAATTCACTCCTCACACATTTGGACATGAAACTTAAAACCCGCAGAGTGGCCTTCGGGAAAGGACACCATACGCGCTGCGACAGCTCTACAATTATATCTGCAGAAAGAAAAAATAAAGAGCTCTGTTTGGAAGAATATCCATGAACGCTACAAGTTCAAAGCCCTTTATTGATTATGATAGCAGTCAGACTGATTGCATTACAACAAGAAGGAAATATTCACATATATGATCTCAGTGGCGGATTTAGGCATGGGCAGTCGCCCATGGTGGCATCTTGCGGGGGGTGGGGTGGGGGGCAGCACGAGGTGGCGGAACCCCCCGTTCAACAACTTTGGGGGAGTTTTCATTTAAAATCATATTCTCATTTTTCTTTCTCTTTCTCTTTCTTTTTCTCTTTCTCTCTCTCTCTCGTTTCAAACAAATGGTGCTCTGCTCCTGTGTCATTAATCAGCGTTTTCAAATTCTGAGTTTAAAGTTAAATGGCACTTTCCTCAGAGAACTGATACTGATCTCTTAGTGCATACGGGGCCTGTTTACACTGGCATAGCTGATGGATCCTGTGCAACCAATGCACCTGCACCTGCACACACACACCCATACACTGACAAAGTACTCTCATGTATATCATTAAAGTTGTTTCACACAGTGTGTGTGTGTGTGTGTGTGTGTGTGTATGTGTGAGCGTGTATTTATCACTTTGTGGGGACCAAATGTCCCCATAAGGATAGTAAAACCCGAAATGTTTGACCTTGTGGGGACATTTTGTCGGTCCCCATCAGGAAAACAGCTTATAAATCATACTAAATTATGTTTTTTGAAAAGGTAAAAATGCAGAAAGTTTTCTGTGAGGGTTAGGTTTAGGGGTAGGGTTAGGTTTAGGGGATAGAATATAAAGTTTGTACAGTATAAAAACCATTATGTCTATGGAAAGTCCCCATAAAACATGGAAACACAACATGTGTGTGTGTGTGTGTGTGTGTGTGTGTGTGTGTGTGTGTGTGTGTGTGTGTGTGTGTGTGTGTGTGTGTGTGTGTGTGTGTGTGTGTGTGTTCACTCCCTGACATTAATCTGGCTACTGGCTGAGCCCTTACAGATGGGACTGATTACTGTACACACTCTCCACAGGTAGAACATACTGCACATCAAACCCCAGCAGAACATGCCCACATAGACTCATATGTACTGAATGCACTACATCACACTGAAGAACACATAAATTATATGTGCTTCATCAAACTTTAAAGCATGCCAGAATGCATGCACATCGATATTTTCATTGTGCTCTCTCCTTTAAAGAAAGAAAAAAGCAAAGGCATTTCTTTAAGGGGGAGAGTTAGTCTTGTGGTTAGGGTTAGTCTTATAGTAATTAGTTTTATGTAGAAGTAAAATAAAAACAAAACTATGGGATGTGCCGTTTTATATAGATAGGTACAGTATATATAATCTGTTTGTGTCAGTAGCTGAATGATTAGATTTTAATAATTTTTAAAGCATTACAAAATCACACCAAGCTCCCTGTTTCTCATCTGGTAACTGAGCGCATCCAAACAGCATGATTTACAAGCACTGTTATTGGCAGCACTATAATCATTTATTATTCTCTACATCTGTGCCAAGATTGATTGATGGATAAAGTATTTGATTGACTGATTTTTATATTTATAGAAAAATAGGTATAAAAAAATATACATTTTTGACAATTATTTCATAAGGCTTTATGGTTAAGCTTTATTCTTTGTATAAAAGGGCTGCCAAACAAAATATTTTATCATACTATTCATTGCTACAACTGCATGTTTGCCCTACATTACAAAAATTGTCTTGTTGGGAAAAAGATCATATTGATATTTTACTTTGCGTGGTTTGTGTGTAAAAATGACCGATTAAACTAGATACAAAATGCTTGTTGAGACAAACTATAATGATGGTCTGACAAAACCTTGCATGAAAGTTTAAAATGCTTGAAGTAAAGAAAGGAGAGAGCACCTTAAAGCAGATTAAATGTCATGGAAAAGTATGCAAAAATTGTTCCTACTCCCTTAAAAATATTAATAAAATAAGTGTCTTGAGATATCTCACTGATCTCTGTGACAGCTGTAGACTTTGTAAACAGCAAACAAAAAAGTGTCCGCAGACCACGGACATTGACACTTTTCACCTGTCAATAATTTTGCTTGTTCTCATAGTGTTGAATTTGAAGAGGATCAATGAGGCTGTGATAAAAAAAATATTTGCCAGTTGAGGGCGCTCTTGTGCCACTGTTGAATTTGAAAGCCACAATAACAAATGATGCTGCTCTTTTGCTCGGTTTTGGTCTCAAAATTATATTTGGAGTGTGGGGTTTTGGAATGAGGGGAATGGCTAATTCAATGGCTCAGTCAAGGGAAAGCTTCAGAAAATCACTTACAGCACCTTTAAAGGGCTTGTGTGTACGTTTTGAAAGTGGATGTTTGAAATTACGAACATTCCAAAACAGACTTTTAGCTCATTTAAAGAGGCCCTAATATGCTTTTTGGGATTTTACCTTTCCTTTAGTGTGTAATATAGCTGTTTGTGCATGTAAAAGGTCTTCAAAGTTACAAAGCACAAAGTCCATGCAAAAGGGAGATATTCTCTCCCACAGACAAAATTGTTCCTGAACTACATGAAATGCCTGGTTTGTAGTCCAGCCATTTCTTTCGTAAAGTATCTATGTCACTATGTAACACATTCACATAATGCCTACCTAAGGGCTACTTTGTCCTGCCCTCAAACAAAGGTAGTTCTAGCCAAGGCAGGATTAGATGGGTTAGTGTTGTTGCCATGTAGAGAAGACGCCATGTCGAGAAAATGCTGTTTTCTTCACTGCAAAAGCAAAACATCTTTGTTTGGACTTCCAAAGGCAGACAAATTGAAGAATCAGTGGTTAAAATTAATTTGATCACTATTCCTCAGCAGTACAACCAAAATCAATGCAGGATTTTCAAGATGGTTACTCCTGAAAGATGGTGCAGTTCCCACTTTGTTGAGACAATCTGGCGCTTCAGGATCACAACCTGTAAGTATGCTTGATTATTTGTGGATTTATCTGATACAGAGGGTACATCACTCTGCTCTCTCTCTTTCTGTCGTACTAACCAGACACACATATGACCCCTCACAAACATACCCGCACACACATTTGTCAAACAGATAACTTGGCGATAGAGTCCAGCTTTGACCCTAAGTTATCGTACCAGCAAAGGCATGCGTTAACGGGCAGATGCTATTAACCAGTCTCTCCACCCACATTCACGGCCACCTTCTCTGGCCAGAAACCTCATGTGACGTACTCTCCACGAGAGCCACTTACGCCATTTTGTGCGCTGCACACACATTCCTCTCATGTATTATAAGCTTATTTGCTACTATATCTAATCATGTTGTTGATTAGTTTGTAGTTGGAAGTCGGAAGTTTATTGACTGCATTGTATTGATTAATACTTGATATTACTACATCAATAAATTGTTATACTTTAAAGATAAGTGTTTTGGTATTGTTCTGCATGCACTTGTGTCAAAGGCTGGCAGGCGATGTCAGTGCTCGGTTTCAAGCCATGTCGACTTTCCTAAGAGAGCAATCCTATAGTGAGACTGCTATACTTTCTGGTTATTAGTCCCTGATTCCAGGGTGGTTCCAGGGTGGTGCCCCGGCGGTATTAAACCTTAATAATATTATATAGATTTTTCTTTATCTTTGATGATTGTTGATTTGAAGGATCTAAAAGCTAGTGTTAATTCTAATTATTGTTCAATTGATTTTATTAATCAATAATAATCTTTGAAAATAATCAATATTCTATTGAATTTGATAATTGATGGTTATCTTTGATGATTGTTGATTTAAAGTATTAAAAAGCTAATGTTGATTCTAATCAGTGTCCTATTGATTTTAATAAATAATAATTATCTTTGATAATTATTCATTATTGCTAATAACCAAACCTGATCCTGAACGAATTGCCCAACAATTTTTACTTTTATAAAATTCAAATTTACTAAGGAATCAGTTTTCTAGACTCTAAAACATGGAGTAGGAAAAGCATAGATAAATTGCAGCAGTGCATTATGCATAATATCATGAATAAGATGAACCACATCCTGGACTTCCTGACTGGGAGACCTCAGTCAGTCCGGATCGGGAACAGCATCTCCACCACCACCACACTGAGCACTGGGGCCCCAATGGGCTGTGTGCTCAGTCCACTGCTGTTCACTCTGCTGACTCACGACTGTGCAGCAATGCACAGCTCGAATCACATCATCAAGTTCGCCGATGACACGACCGTGGTGGGTCTCATCAGCAAGAACGACGAGTCAGCATACACAGAGGAGGTGCAGCGGCTAACGGACTGGTGTAGAGCCAACAACCTGTCCCTGAATGTGGACAAAACAAAAGAGATGGTTGTTGACTTTAGGAGAGCACAGAGACCACTCTCCTCTGAACACCGACAGCTCCTCTGTGGAGATCGTCAAGACCACCAAATTCCTTGGTGTTCACCTGGTGGAGAACCTCACCTGGTCCCTCAACACCAGCTCTATCACCAAGAAAGCCCAGCAGCATCTCTACTTTCTTCGAAGGCTGAGGAAAGCACATCTCCCACCCCCCATCCTCACTACATTCTATAGAGGGATTATTGAGAGCATCCTGAGCAGCTGCATAACTGCCTGGTTTGGGACTTTCACCAAGTGGTCTCTCTTCCCTCCATCAAAGACATTTACAAAAAAAACACTGTATCCGCAAAGCAACCAGCATTTTGGACGACCTCACACAAACTCTTTACCCTCCTGCCGTCTGGCAAGAGGTACCAAAGCATTCGGGCCCTCACGGCCAGACCGTGTAACAGCTTCTTCCCCCAAGCCATCAGACTCCTCAATACTCAGAGACTGGTTTGACGCACACACACACACGTGTCCTGAGTTGCACTTTAATTTTGTCACTTTATACTTTAACTGCAATAACTGCTATGTGCATAGAACACTATTTCATAGTATGTTATGTTTATGTTTTTCGAAACTGTCATCTTTTTAAACTACTGTGTACTGGTCGGCGCTGCACTGTCTCTCACTGTGCCTATTGTCCTGTTCATTGTAAGAAATTTCTTGTACTGTCCTGTACTTTTTGCACATGTTTGCACGTGCACTTTATATAGGTATATATAGGTATTTTATATTGGTATTTTATTTAGTTGTGTAGTCTCATGTGGTTCTGTGTTTGTCCTATGTTGATTTTTGTAGCACCATGGTCCTGGAGGAACGTTGTCGCTGTGTACTGTACTAACTGTATATGGTTGAACGACAATAAAAACCACTTGACTTGACTTGAATTATCAATGCATAAATTAAACTTGAATGACAAACACAAATCATCTCTAACAGTAAAATCGCTGACAGAAACATTAACTTCTCCATCTAGGCTACACTCGACTACAGTATCTTACAAGAGACAAATAAAATGTGCTCCAATGACTTCACTACTGTTGGGATTTGCTGCATTGCAGCTCATTTGCATAAAGCTTTGCTTAACATTTGCATGTTTTACTTTCTCCATTTTTAACTGTGTCTCGTGTTTCTGGTAATTACCATTGTTGGGTAATTTACTCAAAAACATTAATCCACAACAAATTTAAATATTGTTTATCTAAAATTGCAATCAGATTACTTTACTAATTACTTTATTTAAAAAATAATCATCACATTACTAATAACTTTGTTGTTTTCTAAAACACTTTTTCGCTCAACAAATTCAAAATAATGTCTATATTTCCCCCTTGTTCATTGTTGAAGACAACTTATGCACTCAGCGTCTTACATTTTACATTACAATGACTTGTTATGGGGCCACCATTTATGTTTTAAATGTATTCTACATAAATAATACTATTTTAGATTTTAATCCTAGTGAAGCACTTAAAATGCACAGCCACTAATTACACCCAACACTATAAATCACAAACTGCCATTACAAACTAATGACTTCCACTTTGTCACTGCAAATTGTTGTATGTGTAAATGCCCTTATACACTATTTCAGATGGTGTGGCCTAGTGGTTAAATGTCTTGGCTGGTGACTAAAAGGTTGTTGATTTAAACCCAGTAGGGTGTGATCTATTACCTTAGGGCCTTTGAGCCTTGGAGGATTTACTGCTGAAGTACAAATGCCATAAGCAGTTCCTTTTGATTATAATGTCATGCCATTTTAATAAAATCCATGCAGCAGTGATGTATGTGCAATTTGGTTTCCCAAACAAGGTGGATCAAGAGATTAGACATACACTGGTGGCCAAAAGGATGGGATGACAAGGATTTGGACAACTGTACAGATTTTGCTGTTTCGGAACGAAATTGGTAGTTTAATTCAATGAAGTGGCATTCAACTGATTAAAAAGTATAGTCAGGACATTACTGATGTAAAAAACAGCACCATCACTATTTAAAAAAAAAGATTTTTTTTTAATTAAATATAGACAGGCAGACATCACACCAACACCTTATCCTTGAATAATCAAATTGTTAATTTGGTACTAGAAAATCACTTGCCATTATATCAAACACAGCTGAAAGCTATTTGGTTCATTAAATTAAGCTTAACATTGTCTTTGTGGTTGTTTTTGAGTTGCCACAATATACAATAGACTGGCATGTCTTAAGTTCAATATTAGGTAATAAATGGCAAAAAATATAAAGCTTTCTCTAGAAACTCATCAGTCAATCATTGTTTTGAGGAATGAAGGCTATACAATGCTTGAAATTGCTACAAAAAAAAACTTTAAAAAAAACTGAAGATTTGATATAAATGTGTACACTATAGTCTTCAAAGGCAAAGGACAACTGTCCCCTGAGTCTCTAGTTTGAGAAATAGATGCATCACATGACCTCAGCTGACAGCTTCATTGAATTCTACCCGCTCAACACCAGTTTCATGTACAACAGTAAAGAGAAGACTCAGGGGCGCAGGCCTTATGGGAAGAATTGCAAAGAAAAAGACACTTTTGGCACCGAAAAACAAGAAGAAAAGGTTAGAGTTTGCAAAGAAACACAGACATTGAAAAACAGATAATTGGAAAAAAGTGTTATGGATCTTAATCCCATTGAGAATTTGTGGGATCAGCTAGACTGTAAGGTGTGTGAGAAGGGGTGAAATGTCACCAGAGTATCTGGACAAACTGACAGCTAGAATGCAAAGGATCTGCAAAGCTTCTATTGCTGGACATGGAGGATTTTTTGATGAGAACACTTTGAAGTAGTTTAAGAAGTTCTGAACATGCCCTGATTATACATTGTGATCAGTTGAATGCCACTTTGGTGAATAAAAGTACCAATTTCTTTCCATAAGAGAGAAATCTGTACATTATTCCAAACTTTTGGCTGCCAGTGTAGCTTTGGCATTATTTATTAATATCCAGTTCTGCATGCTATTAAAAGTAAGATGGTAAAATGATTTAACCTTTTCTTTTTCAAAATATTATCCCTTTTGCTTTTTTTGTATTCATTACTTTAAACTATAGTGTTTAAAAGAACTTAAGAAAACAGAGAGAACGAAGGATTGACATTTGGAGAGTGTTCCGTGAGAACATAGTCTTTTATTCAGAGTGAGGATGTTAGGTTTGACTCTTTCTTTTCTGATGGCTATTAAAACATTTTTTTCCCACCTAATGGTTGATGTCTGATGTCTGTCAAAGCAACATCAACTTTGTGAATTATCAGATCATGTCTGTGGAAGACAATATATATATATATATTTCTTTTGCTAGATTAAGACCTTATTTAGAAGAAACTACTTGCCCTTTTTGTTTTTTGGATGTTATACCAAACCAGTCATTTTCTGTTACTCTATACTGCTTTCTATAATTGTTCAGTTCTTCCAAACCTCTGTATAATATATTTTAAGGTTCTCCTGATACAGTTTGTTGAAAACGGGTACCAACACTTCATTTGTGATACCTGTTTTTTTTTTTTTTTATCAAAATGGTGTTTAAATAAGTTAATTCATTAAAACTTTAATCAAATGAAAATATAACAAGCTTATTTTATGTTTAAATAAGTTAATTCATTAAAACTTTAATCAAATGAAAATATAACAAGTTTATTTTAAACATACTATTGTATTATTTTATCAAATGAAGTGTTTATATACAGAACCACACAGCACTGGAGTTATCTTTTGTCAAATAAATTGCTGCATAACAGAGCATCACAGATATTAGATACTATATATAATAGATAATATATAGATACTAAGTATAATAGAATTACTACTGATTTATTATTATTATTATTTGTAGTAGTAGTTGTAGTAGTAATAGTAGTACTATTAAAGTGAATATTACATAACTTTACAATAAATTTAATAGCTTTTATTTTGACAGAGCTTTTATTTTGAAGTGTTTCTGTATTTTTTTTGACCAAGGAGCTCAGAAATTATGATGGCAGCTTCCCACTCTGGAAAAGCCTGTTGCTATGTGACTCAAAGTGATTATTAATCCACAAAATGCTGCTATTTAATTAAAGAAGTATGTACTCTGTATGTGCCTCATGCTACAATGTGAATATCGGACACGATACCAGTATCGAGACATCCCTAATATATTGCATATACAGAATATATCAGCTTATATAGAAAACTAACTGATTAGATGCAACAAATAGCTTATAAATCTATGTAACTGATTTGAATAACACTGTGTGTTCAACATGTATTTTCTTAACATAATGTTTCTGATTTACTGATAACAAAATACATCCTATTTGCTTTGAGTCCCCACACCAACATGCACATGTGTGTTTTTAATGAGGTCTCATGATATCATGCAATTTCCCATGCAGCCATTCTCCATAGAAAAGTTTTTCGTCATTTCACAAGTAGGGGCCTCGGAACAACTGATGCAAAACACCAATTTAATAAAACATAAATTAAAAGGATGGCTATTAGGTTACTTTGAAACATTGCCAAGGTGACAAAGTGAGAGAGAAAGAGAGAGAAAAGGAAAGCGAATGAGAGAGAAATGTTTGAAATGTCTCAATAAAACGTATGTTCAGAGTTTAATAGTCCCTTGTGATTGTAGGTCATTTTGCTAAATAAAAACCAAAGTGGAAGGGAGTATTCAACAGTGCACAAGAGAATTCTCACATTTCATGAGCTAACACATACACTACTCTGAGCCACAGAACTCAAACAAATCTGTGACATATCTTTTCAGTGAGCTTTAAACATGTATTCCACATGTCTGTTAATCCTACCAGCCTACAACCCAACACAACACAACACAACACATGAAAGAACGAGTGAGGGGGCCAGTCATCAAAAAAAGATAACAAATTTATTTAGCACTTGCTTTCTGGCATTGAAAAAATGGTTCAACAAATATGAGATTTGATAATGCAAGACAAGTCTTAAGAACTTGCAAGTAAGCATTTAGGATAGAAAAACTTTATCTATAAAAATAACTTCTTTTTTTTTTTTTAATCCAAGAGCCCATAAATCTATTGTGATTACCAATTAATTTAAATCAGTATCATTCAGTTGAAGTTTTAGTAGAGAAATGTCAATGGTCTATGCCCAGTGAACAACCCATTATAGGCCACCATCCAAAAGATAATTAAACAATTATAGGAGCTATCACAAAGCTCATTATGATGCTCAATATGTCCCACCTTCCATTTTTAAGAGCCAGACACATTTTTGATTGTGTGACCTTGTCATTTATTTCATTTCAATATGTATCTGTATTTAAGTATACTATAGTTCAGTACAATAGGAAACCTTTTCCATTGAATGTGCTGTATCTGTAACCATGAATAATGTGCACCAAAGCACTAACCTTAACTGCGACTAGAGTCATATGGATTCATGAATTAATAACTGCCACCTTAATTGTATGTTAGTACATGTTTGATAGTTAATGCATTAATTAGCATTTGATAGTAAACTCCCAAAATGTTACAACATATGTTTGTTACATTACTTGCTAAATTAAACAGGCTTTATAAGAAAGAATATGCAGTACTTCAACTTTGAATTAAACATAAATATTTTATTATTTTATACAAAATTTTGCTGTCTGTATTTTCGCCAACATCATTAGATGAGACAGGATTATTTTGGCATTATTTACATGGATCATCCTTATCTAACTTATTAATAAAATAAATATATCAATAATTGCCATAGATAATTCTATCTTAATCCATTTTGCATGATTCTCCATCCCCTCCTCATCATACTCACCCTACCACTCTTGGTCCTACAACTCAGTTTACTTACATTATACACACATGCAACATCTCACTCTTTCTCTTCATGACAAACCACCAAAAGATTATAAAATGTATGTGATTTAACTGACATGAATACTATGTATAGTACATGTGTAGTTAATAATGAGTTAATAATGATGTGCTTTCTAGTAGTTATGCTGCATTAACAAATCATGAGTTCATGATAAGTATATGAGTAGTTAGTAATGATGTGCCCCTTCAAGTAAAGTAATGACATGATACTGCATTAACCAGTCATATTAATTATAAGTTAATTATAAGTATATGACTAGATAATATATAGTTAATAATGATGTGCCCCTCTAAGTAAAGTCATGGCGTTATGCTACACTAACAAATCATGTAATACATATGCATTAAGAACATGTTAATACATGTTAAAAAACAGTTAAAAAAAAAAAAAACATAATACAAAATTAAAAAGGGGGGAGGGGGGGATGACACAATCAATGTGACAAAATAATTCTGAAAGACAAGAGTTCATTTTTCATCAAGATGTGTTTTGAAATGCTTCAAAAGTTAATCTTTTTTTCATATCATTCCAAACATGTATTCATACTTTCTTGCTTCTGTGGAACACAAAATTAGAAATTTACTGAAGAATGTAGTTTCCATGCAAGATTGCGGCCAGGAAGTGATGCAGTTAAACTCCAGTTGTTTTTGATGGAACTTAAATGATGAATGAATGACAGACACCAGGAATTGAGATCTGTTCTTTTATATATCCCAGGAAAAATTCTGTGAAGACATATTTAAGGCATTTTCGATTAATTTGATGAACCCTATGTGCATCAGCCATACTTTTCTATATATATTTTTTATATTTAAGTTATGCAGACAGAACAATAAATAGGCCTATACATATTTTCCCATCTCAAAAAAATAAAAGTAGTATTTCTTTTTAATCACCAATTTCTCATTAGTAAATTATAATGTTATAATAAACATAAAAAAGCTAAACTTAAATATTGTGTGTAAACTTCATGAATCAAATCAAACCTCTTTTTAAAAATATATGATATGCAAGTAAACTATATTGAATTAAATCTCTTTTAATTCATATACAGACTCCAGAAACCTGGATGTTAAGACATAAAAGACACTTTTAGATGATTTATATTGTGCGTTTTGTCTCTCACCATATCACTGGATGTCATTGCTAATAGGTTAATGTTAGTACATAAAATGTACAAATAACAAAATGCATTTAAATATTGCACATAATATGATGTGTGTGACCCTGACTTTAAATTAATTCGGTCTAACAAAACAACAAATATTTTCAGATTAAAAATGCCAGTATTACAGAGAGGTGTGGGGAATAGCTGACACCAACAGTAGAGTGTGCTGCTTATAAGTGCCCTACCAGAAACAAACACTCCATATGCTGCAGTTCCGGGAAATTTAGCTAACTGCTCTCACTTTGGATGTTCAACAAATGATTTGTAGATTTACCTTCATAAATGTCATCATCATCCACAACAGCAAAAACAGTCTTTACAATTTTGATGAATGTTACCGAGATATTGTGAAAATTATGACATAAAATTAAATTAAATATCGATCCAGTAACAAGGGCACTTTTTCCTATATGGTCTGGATGACAAGTGAACTAAGGGGTAAATATGTTAAATATGAAATAAGGTAAATATGAATGAAAAGGTACAAGCATGCAAAACGGGGTTAGATCAAATTATCGGCAATTATTAATGTGTTTTTCTATATTTGATAAGGATGATCTATGTAAATAATGGATCAATAAAACAATCTATCCAGACAGCAAAATTATGAAATATTTATGTTTAATTCAAAGTTGAAGTACTGCATATTCTTTCTTATAAAGCCTGTTTGATTTAGCATGTAATGTAACAAACATATGATGTAACATGTTGGGAGTTTACAATCAAATGTTAATTAATGCATTAACTATCAAACATGTACTAACATATAATTAAGGTGGCAGTTATTCATGCATGAATCCATATGACTCTAGTCACAGTTAAGGTTAGTGCTTTATTAGTTCTTGATTAATCCATGCTATAACTCATCATTAATTCATGCTTAAGAAAGTATTAATTCAGGTATGAATTCATGGTTATTCATGTACCCTTATTGTAAAGTGTTACCCAAATGTGGTTAGTATTCATCCCTGACAATAACACAATGTTAACCAACTTAACATTCTACTTGGTTTGTCATTTAAAGACAAAGGACACCTATCACCAGCCTCACCTACTGCAAGGATTTGAAGACTCAAATATACTGTCATAATAACATAGCAAAAATATTACTAAGTGAAGAAACAAATTAGCTGAAAGAAAATCTCAAACCTCAAAAATCAAATGTGTTGAGAGAGTAATTGGTCTCTTCGGGTCCCGCTCAGTTTTTATAGTGCTATGCGGCACCACAGTTAAGACTGAATGACAAAATTTTCAGTACTTTAAAAACATGTCTCAGTCATACAGGTGAAGTTTAAAGAGTTTAGCCACTGGCTAAAGATGCTAATGTTAGCGTTTTAAAGTTGTGACATCTGTAAAACATAAGTCCTTAAGCTATTGAGCTGCTACAAGGTACTAAGTTTAATTATAAAAATGTGTCAAACCTTTCCTCTGATGTTCAAGTTATGTTGAAGAGCCTGTTTAACTTTCGGCTGCAGCTTATAGCTCCCTGCCACTAGTGCAGTGAATCCAGAAAGTGGCAGAGTGTCTGTCGGCAGACCTTAAATCATCAGCAGATTAAAGAAAGAGCCAATCAACACCTGTAAACCCTGACTCTGGCAAAACACACTGGATTGTGTGACTCTAGGGTGAGAGCAGTGGATTTGCTATGTTTTCCCAAGCACAGCTGAAATGCTCATCAACAGTTCCCTAATGGTCTAAAATAAAGTGTATACACACTCGCACAAACACACACTCCAGGCTTTCTAAAGTGGAAGGTCCCACAAGATACACCAACCCATATCCAGATTCAGACATACAGAATTTTTCTCTCTTACTCTCTCTCTGTTCTCTCAGGATTCTCTTGAGGCTCTGTGGGTGGGCAGAACAGAAGTTGTAAAATGTTACTGACCTTCATACACACATATACATGGCTTACATAGAAGCATATCTTAAACACATTTCTTTTTTCTATTAACATGAAGGGTTAATTGTTTTCATAAACCTAACACTCCCATCTGACACATATTGCTTTGAATTAGAAATCGTATAGCGAGTAAGTGGAGAGTCTCCTTTGGAGTCTAGGTCACAGTCTTGACCAACTCGCTCATTCACAAATTGTATGCATGTGTTTGTCATAATCACATGACATTTCCGTTTCTATTCTATTCCTTCACAAATCCTATTCTTACTAAAATCACAGCTACACGTTTCAATTATTAAGGTTAAATACATCATTGGTGTCACTGCATGTAGGCAGAAAGTATTTGCTTTCATGAGAAATGTCCGCATTTTATGAAGATCATTTGCATAAATCTGGGACTGGGATTGTTTTGTTGAAAGCATGTTTAATTTGTCAGACCGCTGCTTCATTCCTCCGGTTTGCCTAAGATCTGATAACTCTGTTATTTTACAGCTTTATTGAAATGTTTTGCATTCAGCCATTCTCAGTCTCTGGCACAGAACATTCCCTCAGCTCACACAGAGCTTGACCCGTGCTGACATTTCTGCTCAGCCGTGATAAAAACATTTATCACTGGCCATACAGAGGTCAGAAGAGTGACTGAGGGTGTTACACATCTATCCTTCTAGCTCCCTCTCTCACTTTCTGTCTTGTTCACTTACTTTACCCCCCTCGCAGGCTCGACAAGAGGGAAAATATTTCAGCCATAGAGAATTTATTTTCATAATTTCAGCCCTGCAGCTTTTTTTTTAAAGGTGAAAAGCTCCAACTTATGTTTTCCTTGTCCTTTACATTGTCTGCATAGATAGAGGATGAAATCTAGAACAAGATAGAGAGACCCCAAGAGAGAGAGAGAGAGAGAGAGAGTGAGAGAGAGAGAGAGAGAGAGAGAGAGAGAGAGAGAGAGAGAGAGAGAGAGAGAGAGAGAGAGAGAGAGAGAGAGATGCTAAAACAAACCCAAAGAACAGACTTGTTGAATATGAGATGGTTTGTCAGAGAACTGCTGGCCAGCAGAAAAACTGAAAAATTGGCTTTACTGTGCACATTGGTCATGACAGCATGACAAATATCTAAATGCATTTATCTAACCTAAATATCTAACCTTGTTTATCTAATATATGACAAATTAAGGGGATCCCGCTCTAAATCTCCTTAACTTGTGTAAGGTTCATTGCATGAATCTGACACATACATGTAAATAAAACAGATTTCTGTTACAGAAACACAATAATACAGAGAAGGACTATAATTACTGTCTGAGAATCCATGTCAACAGCACTTGCAGAGAGAGAGTTTGGTCTGAGGGACCCATTAACACAGAAATGCATATGGGGGTCAAAATAGCCAGCTCATGTAATTTTTAAAACATAATATTTACATCTCTAGGTATTGCTCATGGTGTCTCTGACCATGTTAACTGACAATTTTAACATTTAGTAAGAGTGTCTGCATCACTACCCCTAGAAGAGGTGTCATGCCCCTTCAGATTTTTGAGCCAAGAGAATTCTGAAAAAAACAAAAACATATTTGTACCTTTGATACTTAAATTAAATGATTTTTGCATGTTCAAACGAATGCCTGTGGCATAAATCTTGATTCACTTGTCTAAATTTTGTCAGTCCAAATCTAATAAATAAAAACAAACTAACTGCATCATTTATGTTTGGATGTCAGTTGGATCAGGGTTGCGTTGGCTGAACTTGGTGCCCCCCTCAAAAATGGTAAATGTCTTGCCCAAGGACACTTCGGCATGAGTCATGTGGGCCAGGAATCGAACCACCAACCATGCGATTGGCAGCCGACCCGCTCTACCACCTGAGCCACAGCCGTCCCTAAAACATAGGTGCATGATGCTCTTAAACACTAGAATGCATATAAGGGTTTTATATGACCCACATGTGCTTCCTATGGTATTCAAAGCACTTAACACTAGTATTACACTTGTAATACTTTGATTGTTTTCATTTTCCATCTGTTATGAAATTGAATATATGCATGTTAAATACTATGTTCATATTCATATTACTTGCAGTATGCAAGTATATGTATGTATTTATGTCGTCATTCAGACTATGATTTCCATTTTATCTATTACATGGACCGTCACCATGGAGTAACCTGAGCTAAGAGATTTGAATGATAATATTTCCTTGTCCATTGTTAATGTGTTTGAACCTGAAACTTCTATTTATTTACTACACCTCCCAACAACAAATAGAGCAACATAGATTAATATAACAATACTGATAAATAATATAGCATCTTAGAGTACACACACGCATTTGATCCTAATGCATTGTACTTATATAAATGTGTGTGAGTAAGGTTGTTAATACATTTCATAGGTTACAACAAACATGTAAATTGCAAATATAACTCCTTATACAGTATATTAATAATATTACTCTATTTTCAATGTTTGTGAAACTTTTTAGAATTGAACAAACGTTAAATAAACCATTACAAGTTGCAATTATAAATACAATTATCATTATAGTTAATTTTTCTACATTTTGTAAGTAATGTTATTAAGAATAAGCATCTAGATTACACATGGTTTTTAACAAAATATATAGGGGTAAAGTCGCATGTGTATTCTATGGTTAATGGTTAAAATTCCACCATTGTCATCAAAAACTCGTAGTGATGCCAATGTGGCTTTAAAATCATCAGTATGTTCTGTGTATTGTAAGCATTATAGCTTTCTATTTATTACATATGGTGTATGGTGTAAATGTGTTTCGCAAATATTAGCACAAAGAAATACAGATTCCATAAAATGTGAAGTTGGAGGATAAAAATAACTGCATTTTCCCCAAGAATTTGCTCAAATATGTCCTTCTGTGGAAAGCAGGCTAATGATATTATGTACCATAATTAAATTAAAACACTCCATGACATTGTTCATGCTTTATCGATGTTCTAATGTTGGCTTTAACTCAATGGTGTGGAACTCAATAGTGCAGGTTTAGGATAAGAGCACAAGGCCATACATTTGACCACTGTCTATGTTAGTAATTATTTGAAGAAGACATGCATATTCTGTTGAAATAGACCAAATTTAATGCCTTCTATTCACACATTCAACATCATCCTTAAAGGCTAAATCTGAGAGCAGCTGTAACATTTATTGTGTATTCCTGCGCAAACCATAATCATTTCCTAGATAAATACCATCCGGCATGTGTCACCATTGAGAAGTTTGTCAAAAGATGATCCTTCCTAAGTCTAAACACAGCCTTTAACCCGTAAAGCATTAGAGCTCTTTCAATGATCCCAATCACCTCCGAAGCCATCTGAACTAAAAACACAGCAGTTTCACGTAACCATGTGTGGTTCAGAGAAGCTACACCTCTGTTCTTCATTAGCCATTAAAAGCCTGTTGTTTTTGTAGAGGGAATAAGTGACCTAAAGGGGCATCATTATGGCTTTGCGGTTTCAGTTTGAACGTAAAGCCATGCTGGATTACCTCCCTGAGAAGCGCCAAGCCCCATTCCATCCATCTGACGCATAATCCAGCTTTATACATCTCTCTTTCTCTCTAATATATGAACATCAGTAATTGCTTTTATTATAAGGGAAATACACAAGCTAATGCATGGGCCTCTCTCTCATTTGCATGCTTGTGACACTGGAAAAAGCATTAATATGACTAAAAAGGACTAAATAATATTACCACAATTAATATATAAACATATAGATTTCAAGAATCTGCAGTTAATGTCATGATGCCTTAGACAGATACTGCTGTATTTGAGACAGTAGTCATGTTAATCATGGAACTGTCTGGGAATGGAATTATTTAGATTTTTCTTGAGTTGGAATATAAACATTGAGACTTAGGCTGTTAACTAGAAAACAGTTTATCCTTAGGAAAAGGATATTAACATGCAATTGAATGTTATAACAAGCTCATAACAGGTTAATAACATGCTTATTACACCATATTACACCAGGTCTCATAATGTGAGTTTTTAGCATGAATCAGGAGTCCATAGAGCATGAAAACCACAGATAGAGGCCTGTTTTAGACAGGCTTCAGTAGTTAAGACCTTAAGAGCAACTCTATGACTTCAGTGACGTCGAAATGTGAAACTTTCAGTGGCTGAAGTGTTTAGATTAGCGAAAGTGATGTAAATAGACGTTATGAAATATGTAAGTGAGCTGTAAACAGTCCTTTTATCCTCAGTCAGATGTGTGTGTGTGCACGTTTGTGTGCATGTGTGTCAACGCCAAGTATATTGTGTGTTTAAGCCGCACTCTAAACATGCACACCCTGACCTCGCACCAAATACATTCTTTACAGTTTGTTTTCTTTTTCCCTCCAAAAATGTAAATGATGTCTCGCCGCTGTTTTTTATTATATGCAGCTGAGGAGTGGATGCACAGCTTCCGTGGCAGGGTTTGCTGATTAATTTCCTGAGGTCAGGGCTATTGCGCTGTGCTCAGTGATGCAACATGGACTCATAGACAGCCAGAACTTTCTCATAAAATCAACAGAGCAAATTCAGCAGGAATAATCTTAATGGGGGTTTTATACTCAAAACTTTACATATCTCTGTGCAACTTTCCCTGAGCCAAGAGATCATGGTTGATCAATAAAATGGGCCTTTATGTTGTTTACTGAAAGTTTATCAATAGTTTTATCTGCATCAATAGTTATAAATGCATTCAAAATCTGATCGCAAACAAGCTTAGGCAATAGCTTGGGGCCACTTGCAAATTACAAATCGTTGGATCTACTTTCTGTAGAAAGGTTAATCTCCAGTGGTAGTGCTGAGCACCCCTGCAGTAAAGACTGCATTTTTACGCGGTCTCGCCACCAGGTGGCGCGTATTGAGCGTATAACGAATCCAACAGCCTCCTTGTCCGACCTAGACTGATCCACTGAACGTGTCATTTTCACTCTCATATAAAGGACCTGTGACCAGCACCTCAGAGGAATTGTGTGCGGTGACGTCATCACAAAATTATTATATTCATCAAGTCACTGTGAAAGGGATTACAACTATTGTACTGCATTTTTTTTACAAGAAAGAAAGAAAGAAATAAAGAAACAAAGAAAGAAAGAAAGGGGATAGAGGATAAGTGAAGAAAAGAATGCTGATTTTTGACAATTCAAGTTTACACTACCACAAGTACAACCACATGAAACATACAGATTACTGAAAATGGCACATTCCTGTAATGCAATCAAAACCAATTAGTTAAAAAAAGTTCACATGTAACTTTGCTCATTGTTTTATTTCTACTTTCATTTAAAATTAAACCTTTCTTTCTCCCTTATATAGCCTACACAAATGTGAGATTGTGTTGCGAATTGTTCGCCTTCACAGTTTACACTAACGTGGGTGTGTTTGACCCCAGGAGGGAAAGTTAATTTCCACCACACTTTACTTCATATAAAAGAGAGACGAATTTCTCAAATGTACCTTTCCTGCATATGAAGCTTGTGCTCTTAATCTGTCTTCACTGGGATCGGGGTGACAAACTGACTAATGGTTTTGGGACGTTTAAAATCGGCCTCTCATTTCTTTCACGTGGAATGCCAAAGTTAAAAGTGACAGCTGTATATTTACCTTAATTAATACAAATCGAAGCTTGATTTGTTGCCACCCCACCTCACACAGAAGCTTATTTTATAAAAGACATTCTGTTTTGTTGTATTAACGTGAGCGTTGATTTAATTTGCCTATGTTGTTGTTCGAATAGTTGTAGAAATAAAAGCTTCTTCATATGTCCAGCAATAGTCTGATAATTGTTTTTTAATTATTATTATTATTATTATTATTATTATTATTGCTGTTGTTATACTAAAATGTTAGTTGTACACATTTACCAAACTTAACATTTAATTAAAAAAAATGTATCCAATTTAAAACATTTATTTCTTTTAGATGTCCTCTTCAGCGTGCAATTGTTGTTGTTGTTGTTGTTCTTGTTCTTGTTTTTTTTTTTTTTTTTTTTTATAAAAGTTTCAAAAGTTACATAAAGCTAATTCCTCTGATATGCGGGCTATCTGCTCATGTCTGTTGCTGGTTGTGTCCTCTAGCGTTGAGCACTGCTGTTCCAGTGGATGGAACTTCACTTTAGTCTTGGGGGTTTGCCTGTGTGACGTCGCGGGTTAGGTTACAATAAAGAGGCGGTTTGACTTTGGGACCACAAGACAGAGCTAGAGAAAGTGTGTGAGAGAGAGAATTTCTACCCCGAGTGATCAAATACTCGCAGCGCACAACCGCTGGAGCACATCTGTGCGAACTTCGAGGGTTTCTCCTTGTCTCTGCTGCGAGAACATGCCGAGGAAGACAAACTTTTCTCCGTATCGACTGAGAGTTTTGCACTTGTGAAACTTTTTGCTGCAACCGCTGTGGGAAGATTAAACGACTGTGAAACTTTTCGGGTCGTCCCGCTTCACCATAAAAGCTGGTAAACATTTTCTCACATTCTGGAATATTTTTGCAAAGTATCTGCCTTCTACTTTATTGGCAGATTGCAAGTTAGTTAGTGTATTGGCAATGATTTCCTCCAATAGACGTTAACAACAAATGTGTAACGTTAAAAATGAATTCACTGCGAGTCATTGCTTGTAAAGCGTGATGTTGGACCTGGAAAACTTCAAAAATATAATTAGGATCAGATATCGACTTGTAATTCCCTTATTCCAATATAATTTGTTGCTTAAAGCATAGCCTATAAAAGTCGTAGCAAGTTAGCTAATGTGGCTTTTAAAAAGTGATCGGGTCAGTGATCAACAGGTGGGATGCCTCAAACAATGCGCGCATTCCAACATTTAATTGATGTTAATAGGTATTAACGCTGTTAAATATATGTTTAAGAGTTAGTAATAAATTATAACATGAAGATTCGCAGAAATAAGTCTGAGAAATGCTTATGTTGTCCGCTCTAATGTTAAAGTCTCTGCAGGTCTTGTCATCTGATGTTTTTCGTTTCAAAAATAGCAATTAAAATACATTCGTTTCTGTTGACAAAGCAAATTGCAAAGTTTCGATTTTTCTATTAGTCCATAACACTTTCTTTTTTTTTAAACATGCATGGTCTTGTGTGGTCAGTGGTCTTGGGTCATTTATGCTTTGAGTGGACCTTACAGTCATCCAGTGATGATGTAGGGCCTAAGTAAATAAAACGTGCTGTTATTCGTTTAATACTGTTTAGTGTAAGCGCTCCTCATACACATTATGACTTCCAGAAGCAGCAAAACTCAATATATATATATAAAACATATTCAGCGGTAATAATGACCTAAGAAAATCCTGTACGACTGTTAATCTACCATACAATTGTAGCTCCACATATTCAATATTAGGTAAACGAAAACCATGTATTTTATAGTCATGCAGTTGTCTATAAATGTGTTGTAAATAATGTTAAATACTACAAGTGTTTATAAAGGAATTCGTTAATGTTGGGTTGAATAGTTTAATTTTACATTTAAGATGTCCTGGTATATCGTTAACGTTAACTAAATATCCAAATATCCAAACTGAAATATGAAAAATATTATATTATAAAATATTATACAAATTGAAAATATAAATAAACGTAGGCTATGTATACAAATATATAAATAAATAAAAAATTATGCAACTAAACGAATAAATATGCAACTGAACATTTATATTTTAGGCCGAGAGACTTATTTATTATGATGATTATTACTAGTAGCCTAATAGTATTAATATTATTATTAATAATAATAATAATATTTTTTTCCTGAAATTAGTTTCCTCGTTTAATGCTTTAAAATGATAAGAAAACATGAAACAATGTTTGCATTATTTGTTGAAAAAAACATACAACGAATGTTTGATATGACGTCAGACAAATTTGATTGGCCTAAAATAGTATTTGGATTGTGATCTTTTCAGCCTGACACATAATGTTATGGCCGTTATTTACAATTGTATCATATACACTGTCAAATATTTTCCTTATTATTCAGTAGCACTATAACTTTGCATCAAAATGCAAACACATCGAAGTGTAAAAACAGGTAGGCCTTCACCAGATTGGATAAACAGATTTGTATATTTAGTAAAGTGTTTGTTCACAGTGCTTAATGAATGGTGTGTTTCCCTCTCCCCAGGGTTAAGTGACCACATCCTCTCGGGGGGCTGCGCGGATAAAAGAAAACATACACTTACTTGATAATCGTTGCACAATTGACCAGAGGCCCGTCTTTAACGCATGAATCGGGAGACCGTGATTAATTCCTGTAATACACGTCGAGATTTCTCTGTGATCTTCATAGGCGCACATCAGGGGTGGACTGGTAAGAGAAATCGGCCCGGGATATGTCGCAGTCCTTTTCTGCATATCGCTGCCCCCTTCGGCACATCGCGGCGCCGTTTTGTGGCCCGTTCTGCATTACGCGGCGGCTCATTTCAGTTTAGTCCCGGTTCTCCCGATGGCCAGTCTGCCCCTAATCGGACCCAAAGTGCGTGAAAATACCCGGTATGCCAGATTATCAATCCAGCCAATTCACACCGAGAGCGCGTCTAAAAAGATCAAATAGGCCTACTGAAGGCATCCACCCGCTCAATGCGCTGCTGATGAAAGTTTTTAATCTGAGCAATCAGTTATTGATAAGGACATTACTGACAGAGGGTCATTTAACAGAGGCCACATTATGGGCGCGAACTGTGGGCACTTGGCCTGCGTCTGCTAGTAGGCCAAGGCTGTGCTTGGCTGAATACTTGTGCCGTTCGGGTGTCCGAACATAGATCGCATTTAATCATAGGTGGGACAACAAACATCATGTTATCTTTTTTTATTACATTATTTATTGAATATTTTTTTTTATTTAAAAAACCAGTAACAACAACAACATATATTTTGTACCAATATAGAGCGGAACTGAATTTCCCCCTGTCCATCTTGGGATCTGGCCCCTGGGTGGATGGGGGTAGAACAGAACAAATTGCAGTATGACTTTTGAGCCTCTTTCATCACCTTTTCTGTGGTAGGCGTCTCTGGCCCCACAACACTGATTCTGCCTGCATGGCGTAGGGGACAAAATCTGGTGTGATTTATTCTGCACGGTGCGCAAATCCCACTAATTGTCCCAGAAAAATGTCTAAGCACTTGTAAAATCCCACAATATAGAAATGTCTGAGCTCCCTGATGCTCATAAGTCTGAGGGTTACTTTTTGTCAACTGGCGTTAGATTTAACGGTTAAGCGGATAGTTCAGGTGACACATTTCCACTCCATCACTCGTATCAAAGTATGTAGACTTCAAGGGGTTAAGGGTACGAGCCTGTTCTCGGGAGTGAGTCCTGATCTCCTCTAATGACCCCCGTAAGTAAAAGTCAATTACTTCTGCACCATGATCAGAGCGTCCAAATCCCCAGGGCAGCCTTGAGCTTCAGAAAGACTAATTAGAGCTATTTCACTTTTTATTTACCACAGATCAGACTTGCGCTCAGTATCCTGATTGTTCTAGACAGCAATACATGGAATCATACTTACTTTCTTTCTTTCTTTCATAACTTGAAAAATTTGTCTTTTTGAATTTTGTCAGAATTTTTAAGCTCTAGGCTATTCTCCATCATAACGAGAACCCTATCTGGAATCCTTAAAGTAGCATATTGTATTCACAGTAATCTTACACACAAATGCTTCAAAAATCTTCCAGATGTAATGAGTAACACTGTAAACACACCAAGCCTGTTTGTGTGTGCACATGTAGTCCCTGATGAGACAAAGAGGAGTTATTGTGCTTTTCGTCTGTTCATCCAACTTGATTAAACAGTTGAAGCTGGTATGTTGCCTGCTGTCTTTGTCTCACCCTTTATGGCCATGGGCATATTTTTGGCATTCAGAAAACGCCTACGCCAAAATGTACATGCGCATAAACATTGCTCCATGTTCATGCTGTAGTCTGCTCTTTCAATATGTCAGACACAAGTTGCCTCACTTGGGTTGGGGGGGTGTCCTGTCCCAGGGGTCCCGGATCCCTCTAACCTGTACGTTTCTAAAACAAATAAGATAAATGCAAATTATATAATGTAAGCATAATGGAAAATGGTTTCTCACTGGACGTCTGCAGGTGTAACATATTTGATACACCATGTTTCACATCGTTCAGGATGTTAGATATTCTCAAGGTTCAGATGGAGACAATAAAGTTGAACAATAACAATAGATGGATTGATGCAGTCACAATGGTGTTAACTGCCGTTACCTCTCCACTCATTTGTATCTCTATGTTTTTCTCCTATAGAAACTTCCTGTCATTCCTGGAATTCTCCATATCCACTTCATCTGTCAGTCATGGGCAGTAAGACACTCCCAGCACCCGTGCCCCTTCATCCCTCTCTGCAGTTGGCAAACTATTCCTTCCTTCAGACCTCAAACGGGCTACATCTGCCTGCTGACCAAATGCCAAGCATCTACAGTTTCAGTGCCCTCCATGCTGTCCACTTACACCAGTGGACTCTGGGCTACCCACCCTTCACTTTGCCACGCTGCACCTTCTCCAAGTTGCCTGGCCTGGTGGATGCCCGTTTTCCTCTACCCACAATCCCTCTGTTCCCCCACCTCATCCAGCCTGGCAAGCAGGAGTACCTTGGAAGATGTTCTGAAGTGTCTTCCAAGAACAAACCCCGTTTTGACTTTGCAAACCTAGCAGCGGCTGCCACGCAGGACGACGCCTTGAAGGCGGAAGATCTGAGCACTAATGGGGGGCATGTGCGTTCGCCCTCGTTAGGCTGCCTGCTGGATGTGGCCAAGCTCTCCTCACCGGAAAGAAAGCCCAGCCGTGGACGACTCCCATCCAAGACAAAAAAGGAGTTTGTGTGCAAGTTCTGCGGCCGCCACTTCACCAAGTCCTACAATCTGTTGATCCACGAGCGCACACACACAGATGAGCGGCCCTACACTTGTGACATTTGTCATAAGGCCTTCAGGAGGCAGGACCACTTGAGAGACCACAGGTAAGAACAACTGGTTAGCTTTGGAGTTGACATTGAAATTCATACCTGCTTATATATACATAAAGCATAAAGTAATAAAATCTGTGGCCTACCCACAAACTCACTACCTGCAGATCTTATTATTTTAATGTCAATGAGGTGTGCCTTGCAAAGCCTCAAGCACAACAGATATGCACACATACAAATCAGTTTTTATTTTCTCAAACCACCCCTGTTCTGGTGATTTATGACATTTGATATTCCAGGACTATAAGAATGATTGAAATTAGTTGAGACATGCTGAACAATCTTCTCCAATTCTTCAGCAATGATACAATCTTGGCTCTTGGCTATCACTAACAATTATCACAAAATACACATTATGCAATATCATATTTGCAATTTAATTAACAGTTGCAGACCCAAAGATTTGTCATGACAAAGCAGCTAATTATTTGCACTAGCTGAGATTTAATATCACTATTGGCTCAATTATTCACTGCACATTTTGGCAGCATACTGAAGTTCACAATATTTAATCTGTGGAAAGCTTAGACAACTTCAGATCTGTGTTGTTTATGATGAACAACAATGTTCAAGTTTGTTAACAAACCACACCCATTTTCTCTCCTGTCTTCCCTTTTCTCTGCAGGTACATCCATTCCAAAGAGAAGCCATTTAAATGCCAAGAGTGTGGGAAGGGTTTCTGTCAGTCCAGAACTCTTGCTGTCCACAAAACATTACACATGCAAGTCAAGGAGCTTAAACCAGCAAAAATAAAGTGAAGGCATCTGCCTCAATCAACAGGGACGCTGTAAAATCAACCCTAGAGATACGCCAGCCAATTACATTGTCATTCCAAGGCCACAGAGAGTACATTTAAGGTCCTGTGGACTTGTGCACATGGCTTAACACACCAAAGATGGATTAGTCCTGACCAAAGAGCTTACTGAAGTGGCACCATTCCATAACCTACATCCATGATGCCTTAATGTTTGACTGATACAACAGAATGGAGATAGGAAGTCACGGAACTCAGCAGAAGCTATTACATGGATATAAGTATGTCACATTTATTTGTTTAGAAAAGAACAAAAAACCAAGACAGATAAATCCAGAGCACCAACACCAATGAGGACAGCTATTGTGAAATATGTGATTTTAGTCTGCACTGCTCCATTCTGAATGATTGGTTGTTTTATTTTTGTACACTTTAATTTTTTTTTTTTTTCAGATATTTTTGAAATTGTTGTTGAAGAAGGCAGTCTCTTTGAAACCTATGCAGTTAATGAGAGCCCACAAGAGTTCTCACATTTAAAACCCAAAGTTTGGAGCTGTCAGCTCTTCTATCCAAAGACTCACTCAAATCATGTAATTACTCCTTTTGTACAGATTCCCTATTGTATAACTGATATTTGGCACTTTAATCTGATTATTGATTATTTACATATATCACTGGATTCTTAAACTTATTTTTGAAAATAAATAGTCATTTCCTTATTATAGGCATGTTATTGGAAGTCAATGCAAGTCATACCCCTAACTCACATGCAACATTTCCTCTCAACACAGAGAGAGAGAGAGAGAGAGAGGGAGAGAGAGACAGAGAGAGAGAGAGAAAAATAAGCAAAACAAACTCTTGTTTAATTCCACTTTGCAATGAGGTTATATTCATTAACATTTGCTAATTAGGTATGATGAATTAATGATAATAAATAAACGATTTATTAATCTTGGTTAATATATATATATACATTTCAATACAAATATTATATAATGTTCATGATAGTTCAAATAAAGGTTTACAACTTTATTGTAAAAAAATAAATAAAAAAATGTGCATGTACAAATAAACCTTTACCAAGATTACAAAATGCTGTAAAAGTATTAATGTTAGTATTAATGTTTACTAATAGAAACTTGTTTAAACTGGCGATAGAAGGATGCAACTGGCTCAAATAAAGAGAGTTTTATCTTCACAAAATATAATTCAATATCAACCAATAAGCAGGGATAAACAACTGTGCTCCATGCTTCAGTGAATAAATCATTAAACAATCCACAATTTGAACACAGGGGATTGACATCATATTTGCCGAAGGATGACATCTGCTGCTGTCCTCATTAGTGAGTAGGATGAACAATTCTTTCTCTGAGTTTAAATCACTGCAGTGCCTGTAAATCACTGTATTCAGTGCCATCAGAGGGCACAAATGTATCAATAGACTGCAAACACAATTCAGAGGGTGAATAAAGTGTTTGGAGAGTTTAAAGGACTTGTTCCAGACAGAGAATTATCAAGAGTGTTAGATCCTGTGGCTCTTCATGGCAAAGACTCACTAACAAGGTGATATCAGACGCTATCTATTTAAACAGTATTAAAGGTATATTTCACCCAAAAAACATGAATATTCTGTCATCATTTACTCACCCTCATGTTGACATTCTTTCTTCCATGCAACATAAAAGGATATTCTAGACATAATGTTACCCTCTGTAAACATTCACGATCAATGTATGGAAAATAGATACAATGAAATTGAATGGTGAACAAAACTAACATTGGTCTGCTGTCAAACATCTCCTTTTGTGTTTAACGGAAGAAAAAAAGTCATATGAGTTTAGAACAACACAAGGGTGAGTAAATTATGATAAAAGTTTCATTTTTAGGGTGAACATTATTTTTTTGAGGGGTGGTATCATCAAGGGGGCATTTTCTGTACCTCTAGTTAAAATGTATATGTAGTTAATTGTACACTAAGGTACTAAAGTGTACCTTTAAAGGCAAATTTATATGTTTGTTCCACTGGGGGGAAAAATACTCCTCCCTTTTTGTCTCCTTAAGGGTACCACCCCAGTGACGGCCTTGTACTTTAAACAGTACCTTTTTTTCCTAAGAGTGTTCTTACAGGGCCCAAATGAATTGGTTCATTGCCGAAACAATATTTCATAACACAAACTTGGACCCATGCACAACTCAGAAGAATCTTTAAAAGCTCACCATTCCAATATCAGGCCACATCATTAAATTTATGGCCTCTGCTATGGTAAGGGGGCCAATCACTTTCACAACATCTATGACAGTTTTTGTTCTACACCCAGAGCTTGTCTCTTGGGTTCGCAGGCATTCTAAAGTATGTGTTTGTGTATGTGGTATGTGTGTAGGTTGTGTATGATGTGAGTTTCTGTGCACTGTCATGATTTCTGCTCTGACATCATCATTCTTGACTAGCAAGAAAGCAGTTAGTGGGCCGAAGATTCAAAATTACACTCATCATTTTACAGTGTGATTAGAAGCATAATACAGGTTCATGAAGCAATTCTCAAACACTTTAAAACATTATTATTATTTTATTATGTATTAATGATAATAATAATACTTTACAGTGATCAGTTAATTATATTAATTACTAATGCAATAAAATAATAATCATCATTTGAATAATCATTATTAATATTATTATTATTGTAAATAATTATTAATAATGGAATTTACAATTGTATTTACAGGCTTTGAAACTAATCTTTTTTGACATTTGTGTTATAAATCATTTTCTATAACAAAAGTTAAGGAGCGATTTATTAAAGTGTTAGTTCACCCAAAAATGAAAATTCTCTCATCATTTACTCACCCTCACGCAAGTGAATGGTGGCCAGGCCAACGTCTTCTGAAGTGATCTAGTTGGTTTTTGGTGGGAACACACAAAAAATATCTCTACAGCAGATTTCAAACTCGATTAATGTAAGCAAGATTGAAATCATTATATTGACTGCATTGGCAATTGACAAATAACATAATACTAATAATAATATAATAAATACAAATAATATAATTTATAATAAAGTTACATTTACATTTAAGTCTGTTCTCACCCAATACTAACTGTATCACATGGGAAGACATTAATTCATCCACTGGAGACTTACGGCGTACTTTTAAGATGACTTTTTCTCCTTTTTGGAGTTTCAAAGGCCTGGCCACAATTCACTTGCATTGTATGGACCTACAGGCCTGAGATATTCTTCAAAAATCATAATTTGTGTTCTGTAGAATAAACAAAGTCATTAACATCTGGGGTGGCATGAGAGTGAGTAAATAGTAGTAGAATAAACATTTCTAAAATGTTAAATCTTTAGGTTTTTATGTTACTATGACTCAATTGTGAGGATCATCCACCGCAAACATAGATATTTTTTTTATTTGATACCAAACTCACTGATAGTTCATGGCACAATTCAGCCAATAGTGTTTTTTTGTCAATGTCACGAAAAGAACCAGTCGATGTTGTCAATTAAGGCAATGTTTTTGTCTTCAGCTGAGCATCATGGGTAAATGTTTCATTATGTGCAAATGCATCCTGCCTTGAAGTTAAACCATTCTATCAGCAGGAGAGAGAGAGAGAGAGAGAGAGAGAGAGAGAGAGAGAGAGAGAGAGAGAGAAGAAAACACTGCTTAAATTAAGAACTTCAATCTAAAATACAGCCCACTGCAGGAGAGATACAAACACAGAACCTGATGAAAAAAAAAGTCATTCCAAAAAATCGAGTTCACTGCAATCTCAAAACTTCAGTATCAATTAACCCACTCCTAAAATTTCATATATATATATATATGTTCAAAGATCTGAGGATTATCACCTTTTAATATGGGAAGGTTTAACTGGCTACAACATGTCATGACTTATCAGGCCTCATTCTTGGGTGCTTTTGGCATATGTTTAGGAAAGGCAGGATTGGTTGTGCATGAAAACTCATTAGTGTTTAAAAAAGGATCACACTGAAGCATAAAATCAGTTCTGACAAAAGTTTATGCATATTCTGACATATATCATATTCTTTAAACAAACTCGCTGTGATGCTTCGGATGTGGTATGAATTACAGCAGCCCAACATCATTGCTTGATTCTGATTAATTTTGAGTCATAAGCTTATTGTTCTAATTCTATATACGTATGAGTGGGAACCTTGGTAAGGGTCTTTGGTGACTCAGTATCTATTTATATTTTTATATATATATATATATATATATATATATATATATATATATATATATATATATATATATATATATATATATATTATTTATTTTTGTTTGTTTTTGTTTTTTTTCTCCGAATTTTAATATAAGGTACCAATATTTATCTGCTACAAATTATCTAGAAATTACTACTAATTAGCCTTGTAAATTAGTGTCACTACAAGCAGGGCTGTTCTTACAACCAACCCTACAACCAAGGTGGGTTGTAACACTAATGGCAAACATGGACATTTTTAAATTGCATGCTTGAATGTTTTTGTGGGGAACAAATTTTTATAATTTCAAAATTATCTATTACTTCTTATATATGTAGATGACAAGGTTGTGAGAGTGGCATTAAATGAAACAATATAAACTGACCATGTAACATCATCGCAAATCAAATTATAAACCAGATATGAAATCTTAGTTTTTCACCTCATTTTTATATAAATCCTTAATGTTTTCACATAAACAACTTCTACTGTCATGTCAGCTGGCTGGTGGTAAATAATTAGGTGGTATTAAGTGGTATTAACCTTTATATAATTTCCTATGGTTAAACCGATGGTGTTTCAACTCATCTTTTATCACACTCCTTGGACTCCCCTCTCGATACATGTTTGTTTAGGTAAAGACAACTAAGGGTTAGGGAGGGTGACAAGAGGAGGAGAGAAAGAGAGGTTACAGGATGAGGGTGTGCCCTGTCCTTCATTCTTCTGGCTACCCGGAACACATCAGTCCATCGGCATCTCTAACTCACCCCCTGCTGAGAGAGAGCCAGGGACACACACACACACATTCAGACTTGCCCCATTGCTTTCCATTACAATGGAACACGTTAAACATCATGAGTGAGGGCTGACGCAACTGAATCTAACAATAACAACACCACCATATTCCTGTAAATCCAAATCTCTCTTTCACACACACACAGCAGTGTTGCAATAAAGAATATATCAGCTGGATACACACTTGCACTTGCATAAGCAGTGAGAACATACTCAGTAACTGTCATTGGTCATCGTATGATTTAGTGAGATGTCCGTGGAGGTCATCTGGAGTGGCAGACAGTGGCTTTGCGTTGACACATTTAAGGCACAGGAGCAGGTGACATACACATTCATGACAGGGTAAGACCAGAGGACACAAACACACATGCACAGGATGGGGTGAAGTGCAGGGTAGCAGGATGGAGAGAGGACACACTGACAGACAGACGGACACACACAGGCCTCCTGAGTCCATAGCTTCCTCAGATTGGAGGAAGAGGAAGTCAAGCCAGCAAGATGTGGCCATTAAAACACACACACACACACACACACACACACACACACACACACACACACACTCCAACATTGGTCCCAAAAGTATTTTGACACTTATGCCAAACTTAAATTTCAAGGCATTACATTACAAAATATAAAACTAAGTGGCATCTGAAAACAAATAATGCTGCTAGACCTTTACTAAAACGAACAACTTTTTTTTGCACCATTTTTAAAGTTTAAACTGTACGTGTTTTAGTGAACTTTATGAAACTTTAGTGAATGTATGTTGTCAGTTCCCCCCAAGTACATACAGGTGCACAAGCAGAATAACCACAGATGTAGTTGATCACATTAAATATGGACATTTGATGTTCCACTTAGTTTGACAACCAGACAGTGTACAAATATGTTTTACCTTAATTTTGAACAGTATATCTATTGCTTATTTTAAACTTTGCAAACCTCATGTGCAATGGTTTGCACATGCAAAAGTGTGCTTGTGCTATCTTTCTTTGAAGTAAATGCAGTTTGGTTTGACCTTTTTGTCATATAATGTAATGACATTCATATAAATACGATTAAGGGTCTAAAACGTTGAGGCCATTGAATGCACAGTTTATTTACAACAGGTTAATGGTAATGATCTATACAAATCTGAATCTGAACATATTAAAGTTTACACAACTTTACAAACTTTTAAAGCTACAGTTTGTTAAAGCATAGGCCTACAACATTAAAATTGTTCACAAATTTGAAGTCCAGGATGGTGAAATCTGGTCCTGATTTAAATTTATTTAGATTGGTCAATGACCATTTGAATTTTACATGCCAAACGAACACATTGTCACTGTCAACTGCATACTATAAATATAGTTTTGAGCTGTTTGTCTGCTTGTGCAAGAGGTGAAAGATAGAGGTAACTCATCATGCCCAGAAAACCGGTCTGTGAGTGTGTCCGAAAGAGAGAGCATAGGAAATATTATTGATATCTGTACAAATATGTTAGTTTTTAAAGCAAGTTGAATAACACTGGAATCAGAAAATGCATAGGGTGTCTCAGTCCAATCCCTAGTTCTCTATGCCATGAATCAGTATCAGTGTTTGGGGAAATTACTTAAAAATGTAAACCATTACAAATTACTTCCCAAATATTGTATTGGATTACTTTACTGGGGTGCATTTCCCAAAAACCATTATTTGCCAACAATGGTTGCAAATTCCATAGTTACCAACATTGTTCAACGATTTGGTGTTTCAAAACCATAGTTCCAACAAACATTCGCAAAACGCATCACACAGTTGTGTAGCTGGCACTACAGCTCTTTAGTTTGCTGTATGGATATAATTTGCCATAGCTGAGGCATACATATATCTTTCATTCAGTCAACACTTTACCATGTTTACATGCATTTACAAAAAAAAAATACTGGAGTTTAGCAAAAAGTGGCATTCTGAAATATCACGTATTAAATAAAGGCTGTTAAGAGAAAGTGCTTCATCACACACAGTTTCTGTCAGAGAATGCAGCTTTTATGGGTTTATGTTTTTAAAGAGTGTGCATGTGCATTATGTACTCAAGTGCATCTGATGTAGAGAGAAACCCATCTAATGCAGCATATGTATTTGTATTTGTTGCATTACATAGTGCATGCAGCTTTCCTGTCTTCAGCAGCTTTCACGCATTAAATGGCTTTCTGATGTATGTGTAAATGAGCGTTTATAAATTAATATTCACAGAAGTTATTCCTCCACCCCCCTGTAACTTCATTAAAGACAGCTCTATATTGTTAAACAAACGTGTTTTGAACAACAGATGTGCGACAGTTACTACGGATTGGGAAAACATTTGTGTGTAGCTAGTTAATTTCTCCAATGATGCATCGTACCATGGTGGTTTAGCTGTGAGTTATTGGGCAGTTTATATTGTTTTATATTGTATGGGGAACACACTCTGGTTACTTAATTTAAAAAGTAATCCCATTATTATTTTAAGACACTTTTTAAAACTCTTTCCACTCAGAAAATGTTAAATAATGTCTATATTTCCTTCTTGTTCATTGTTGCACTCAAGTCATACACTTAGCACCTCATATCTACATTACAGTGACTATTTAGAGACTCTTTAGCCATCACAGAAATGAAAATAGACTGCATATGAACATTATTCATGTTTTACATAATATTAATTCAGAAATGCTTTACCAAAGTAATGTACTTAAATGTACTTATCCTAGCTGTAAGTCAATAACTGTAATAGTGAATATTTAATCAGATTACACCCAAAACTGATCAGATATTCAAATGAGTAAACCTGAGACATAATTAGAGGTTTTGAATGAAATTTAAGCTGGCATTTATCAACCACACTGTTGTACTGTACAACACACCATGACTGATATTTTTCTGGATTCTACTGGTTTTTAAAAATTTTGAATTTTTGGTGCAGATGTTAAAAAGTACAATGTCAATATGAAATACTGTTTGTGCTCAAAGACATGACATTTCTGGTGAATATAAAGAACATCCAGTGCTCACTGGGTTTTATGGTGCATTCTGGGAATTTCTAGGGTGCAACCAGTGCCGGAGTGGGATTCATGTCCAAGTCAGCCCACACCCAAAAGGGGGGTTGGAGGTGAAGATGATAACAATAGATCACAGCAAAAATATGCAATATATGCAATTACTTTCAAATTATTTAAGCTCTCCATGTCATTATACCACATACGACATTCACTAAGATTTTCACTTTGTCATGAGACTTCATTTTATGTGTTATCAAAATAAGTGAATGTTAAAGGGTTATTTTATAATTTCCTCACCCTAATGCCATCCCAGATGTGTATGACTTTCTTCTGCAGAACATGAATGAAGATGTTTAGAAAAATATCTCAGCTCTGTTGGTCCATTCAATGCAAGTAAATGAGAAGCGGTGAGAAACAGACCAATAATTAAGTAATTATTTTACTATAAATCTCCACTTTCACTTTCATAAGCGCTCTTCCCTCTTTAGAGTTCTTCTTCTGTTTTTGGTGATTTACATAAGCACATCGACCCCCTTCTGGACAGGGAGGAGAATTTATAGTAAAAAGGAACTTAAATATTGATCTGTTTCTCACCCCCACATATCATATATCTTCTGAAGACATATATTAAACCACTGGAGTTGTATGGATTACTTTAATGCTGCATTTCTGTGATTTTTGTTCCTTCTGAGTTCTGATTTGAGTTCATCAGAAGACAGTAAATGATGAGAGAAATTTCATTTTTGGGTAAACTGTTTATTTTAAACACTATCTTGGCACATAATAACACTGTAGAACTGTAAATGTTTATAACTCTTTCAAGATGTACAGGCTCACACTTTAAATGGTCAGTGCTTTGTATTTTATATAATTAAAATAGCAACAGATCCAGTGAAACAATGAAGGTTGAGTGATTATTTTTAAATTTGTACATGCCATTCAAAAATGTGCCATTTTACAATGATACGAGTTAAATAAAAGTCTAAAAATAACACATTTGTACTTTCTTTTACTTGGAATGTAATGTTCAGGGCAAAGGCAAAAAGATTACTGTCTCTTTAAGAGGGTTATTTTTATCTTTACTGTCTCTTTAAGAGGGTTTTATCACAATATACAACATTTAAGACTCCCTGTGCAGTGTGTTTCATGAGTTTTATCTTTTAAAGTCACATTATTTTCCTACCGTGTCATTTCGTTGCAGTTGTATTCGTTTACTTTAAGTATTCTGTTATTTTGTGACAAAAAAATAAATAATAATTATGCTATTATCATTCTGCACTGCTAGGGAAGAGGATTTCAGCGATTAATTGATTGAGATTGTGAGACTGCAGTCAGTGTTAAACTTGTGAAGATCTTGTACCTGAAGCACATTCATCCATTCAGCTATTAGTAGCGTATCTGTTCTCGATGTATCTTCCGTGAACCTTCTGCACTCTGATGAAGCAGTGCAACATCAGCAACATCAGTTTCGTCTCTCACAGGCTACTCTCTCATTTGTTTGGGTGTGAGATGATAAAATACAGACTGTGTCCACCATATTACAGAACACAATTCTGATCCTTTAAATACCGGATGTTACAGACTGCTTGCAATTGTTATGCGACATATGATGAAAGTTTGTTAATCAACATGCGGACCTTACCGGCCCAAATTTTGACCGGCCTAGCAGGAATTCTCCCGATCTTCCCGACTGCCACTCCGGCCCTGGGTGCAACCAATTCAGCACTGGAACAAATTTGAAAAAGGGACAGCCTTTGTTTTATTTACTTACAACTGAACTAGAAAGCTAATTGAGACCCACCTTAAATTTGTCTCAGCAACTTTTGGGAGATAATTAGAGCTTTTCAAATACCCATACCTTAATGTGCCCACCCCACTTTTTAAATCATTCCTACGCCCCTGGAATAACCTAAATAATCAGTGACGCATAAATTCTCACATCAAACACATTTTCAAGTCATAAAGCATAAATAATCATCTATCACAGTAACATTACTGATTTAAAAAATTCACCCCTCTAAGACTGTGAAAGTGCCAGTTGCTGTAATGCACCTCAGTCAGATATTTCTTCTTAATTTGAAGTGACTTTTATTTTATGCAGAGGCGCAACTGAAAACTTAGCTCTCATTAGAGTTGACTGGACTGGGAAACATTCAGGCCCTGTAATAGCCCAAAAATTTCAGGACAAACTTCAACATCTTTGTTTTTGGTTACAAACTTAATTTAACTGGGCACGTATTGAGGGTCATGTCTGAGGTAAAGAAATTTAAACAACATAATTTAGATCTGGCATCATTTTCAGTTCTTAGCTGATTTCATTTTGGGAGTGTCTTCACTGACCACAGAACCTCAGAGGGTGACATATATTTGAGAGGCAATTGTCTAAATTAAGACAAATTGCTCGAGGTTTGTGGCTCAGAGATGCACACAAACTGCTCAATACCCTTCATGGATATTCTGAAAATATGAGAAAATGCAGACTGAATCCAAAACACATTAAGGAAATTTCATCTTGTAAAAGAGCAGGGAGAAATGGCCTAGTGAAATTGTAGAAAAGCAGTCCGATAATGATACACAAAGTGCACAGCTTCTGTTAGGAGAACCACATGATCACAACCACATTCTAAACCCTTCAAGTGCTTTCACACCACTGTGGTAAAGAGTGCAGAAGGTTTCACCTGCAGAAAATCTAACTCTGCTCTTTAAATACAGAGCTATCAATAGAGAAACTGCAATTACAAATGAGGCAGATTGGATTTAAATGAGGATGTGTATTTGTAAATGTGTGTTTTAAAATGAAATAATACGCAGGAAAACCATTTTGGATTCTATTTGAGAGGCACAATGTAAAGGCAGGTAGTAAAGAGAAAGTCCTCCTGCGGTACTGACTTTGCAATGGGTCAATGTAACAAAATTACAAACAGATAAAACTGAATTAAATGGAACAACAACCAATCTGACAGAGGCATCAAAAGAGGCACATTTATCAACCAATAAACCCAAATAATGTATCAAATGTACAGTCAATGATTGTGGAGGATGTTTGTCCAACACAGCACATTACCTCAGACCTGTCTGATCCAAAAACAGAAGTGTTCTCATGCCCAAGATTCAGATTTATTTGATGAAATACAAATTTATTGCAATAAAACCAGTTTATGATATAATTTCAAGAAACAAGGAGGAATATAATTGAAGTATGATTTGACTGGGTGCGGAGCCTTGAGAAACGTTAAAGCATGCCAAAGAGAAGGAAAGCAATTACCCCTGGAGTGAAATCCGAGGCATTATTGGTCAAAAACTGCTGGATAAAACGGCCCTGTTTGCAGTTTGCTTGGTAATTTCAGCTCGTTTAAATACCATTGCGCTGGGACTTTAATTTATCAAGCCTCCATATCAAAGCTCAAGGGCAGATATTGTACATTTGGACTATAAGAGACTATTTGGTTCCAGTTTTAAAGCACCTAATGGAGCTCACTCCTATTCAATCAAGAACCTCTCGTTTCACAATGTAAAAATATGGATAAGGTGGGTAAATAGTTTCTCTTTTATGCCATGGAACGGTTCTTTGGCTGGGTCAAAACAATGTTAACAATTAATCACTGCTGTTTGATTAAATTAAACCACTGATATTATCAAATGCAAAACTTGTGTGCAGTTTGTTTTGGTTAAGCATACATTTCCTTGTAATGTCCTGTAGGTATTTATTTTCATATAGCCTAAATTAGTGTGACCTTGTGATCCTGATTCAGTTTGTTTCTGTTTAAAAGCACAAACTGATGTCTTTCGGCAATCCAGTTCAAATCTGTGTGTTGTAGTTTTTCATGCTCCACAAATCAAATGCAGGAATTCCAATTAAACTTTCTAACAATGTCCTCATCAAATTAATCTCCTCTTTGAAATCTGTGCATATACTTTGCAAAAAATAACTTTCTAACACTCACTAAAGCCAGATTCTCCATTCAGCACATTGCTATTGACTCTTGAAGACACACAATGCATGTTGTTAATATAAAGCCTTTGTATAAAAGAAATAGTGTCATTTTTTGTGGACGAATTCCTGATGACCAAAGCCTTCTATATTAGCTGTTGTATTGCATTGTATTATTTACCTGGTGTTTGGAGAATTAATGGAAGAAAAGACAAACAGCATACAAATCAGCACCTTGAGTCCTCTCATAAAACTCTCAAAGTTTTTTTTTCCACCAGGAACTGAACAAGGATCACTCTAGTTCAGTCAGATATTTAAAGCACTGCCACGGCAGTTTCAGAGACCTTTGGAAGGACCCTTTGCTGTATACGCAGCCTCAAACAAGTTATTACACCCCATACTCTCTGGCTCAACACATTACTGTTTGGCAGCTTGAGCTGAACTAAGGCAAATGATTAAATAAATTGCTTAATTGGTCATTAGGGACAAACTAACTTAAATCCTTGCTCAGCGGTGTCACATGTTTAAATTCAACCTGTAAATTTGCTCTGCAAACAAGAGAAACATTAAATTGTATTGCCTCTCATGTGGCTAAATTCAAGTTTAAAATAATGATTACTTGTGTATATGAGGCAAACGGCAAATATCTTCACCCTACACAATTCGAGGGGAACTACAGAACTACAACACTGAAGCAGGGCTGATTTGATCAAAAGAGCGAGAACAGCTTTTAATCTGGAATGACATAAACAGATCTTTTATTCACTCCAGACTTTTAGCAATCCAGCATGAATTAAGACACAAATGAGATTCTAATGAAGGATTAGATGTTTGTGAACTGATTCTAATATGTTTGTAATGTCTCTGCCCCAGTAGAAGCAGAGATATTTAAAAACCTATTTAGCTGGATCCGATCTAACATAATCAGCGATTGTTAGAAATAATTCCCCTCTTCTGTGTTGTTAATGCACCGACAAACACATTCTGTTGCCTTTCCTCTTCAGTTGAAGGAATGGTATACCCAAAAATGAAAACTCTAGTATTATTTCCTCACCCTGACTTTCTTTCTTCTGAAAAAAGCCCATATGACATGTATGCTATATTATAAGCATTGAAGCCAAACAAAAGCTTTGTGTGAAGAAGCTTCAGACCAAAATATAAGTCTCAAAAAAATTATTTTGATAAATGCACAATTTTCAACAATCCTCCCCGACTAGTGAGCAATTAACTAGAGAAACACTGAGAACAGATAATTCATCATCATTCGTGGTGGATCAACCAGTTCATTGCAAAGAATCGACCCAAAAGAACAAATTGTTCATGAATCAGACTGATCCAGTTCTCGCGGGCCATGTTCACGGCTGAATGTGAACCAAATCTGATTTTCTGCTCAAATCTGATTTTCTGCTCAAATCTGATTTTTTTTATAAGGTTATTCACATGACATTTTAAATGTGGTCCATATCAGACACTGGTCTGAACAGCCGACACTCTTAGATTAACCCTAATGCCGATCACACTCCATAGAGCATCATTCTAGTGTGAATAATTTATTAAATTGTATTTATACAATGTAATTAGAAGGTTTTTTTAAGCAGATACGACACTTAATGCCTATATAGCTAATAATATGTCAGCAATTGTTGAGCTAAAGGTTGAGCTAGATTGATTGATTGAAAAATCACATTATATCTGGCCTGGCTGTTCAAACTGGAGGCATATTGGAAAAAATCAGATACGCATCCAATTTATTTCCACATATGAAAGTGGCCCAGATCGGGTTTGAAAATGTCAGATTCAAAGCTCTTTTGGCTGTTTACATGGTCATTTTAGTGAGGTTAATTTGACTGAGGTTAATTGAGATTAGGTTTGAGCCATATTCAGCTGCGGTGTGAGCATAGCAACTCACTGCAACTCAATAATGTGTCGCTCTCTCTCTCTAACAAATTCCGGTCTTCATAAGACTTCAAAAATAGTTCAAAAGTCATATGGTATGGACAACTTTAATGGTGCTTTTAGGTGTCATTTTTGGAGCTTACTGTATAGTCATGGTCAATGTATGTTAAGATTCTTCAAAGTTTATTTTTGTATTGTACAGTGAGGTGATTAAATAATGACAAATTAATGCAGGGTTATACTTTTAATACAACAAGAGAAAGGAACAAATACAATATTTTGAGAACAGAATAGAGCAGATGGAATGGAATGTTTGTTTTAACAGTGTCTTCCTGTTTGCCTGATCAAGCAGACAAGCACACAAGATTATAGCACTTATTTGAAAAAGTGGTTAAAAAACATATTTGCCTGTAATAGTTTTGCATTCTTCAGTAATGGAGTCATTTTAAGAAGAAAAAAAAAGGCATATAACATTCCAACACTCAGGTCTCAGGGAGAATCATTGAGTCCTGCTTGCAGGGGCGGACTGGGACTAAAAAGAGGCTCTGAACTTTCTGGCCCAGAGTGGCCGAACCAAACCAGGTCTGCAACACACCACGCCATAACACACCAGCTCATTGATTTAATTTTCTGGCTCTTTTAAAATTTTTGTGTTAAAAAAAAAAAAAAAAAAACATTTCTATTGACTGCTAGTCGTGACAACATGCAAACATTTTCATAACTTTAAAATATACAAAACCACTGTAAATGTGCACTAAAATAAGCACTTTATGGCTCAGACTAAAACATGTCCGAAAACCTTTTTCCCCATTATACAGGTGTTAGATTAAAATGTACTTGAATGTACAAGGGAAAGTGTGATGACAAGTCAGCATTTATTCTAAGCTTTTAAAGATCTTAATCACCTTTCAGTTTTTTTTTTTGAGAAGTGCAAATAAACTATTGTCATAGTTAATATGAGGTTTTGGAAACAACAAGTAGAATAATAATATATTATATATGTATATATAGCTATACAAGATCATAAAATTATGTTTCAAATAATTAGAGGAAGAAAGTGCCACACAGCAGGACACTGATGACAGTGCTTAAAATTTCATGTCAATTACTCACATTAATATGTGTAAATGTTTAAAAAAAAAATAATAATAATACAAAGTAATTAAAACAAGAATATGTTGACCAGAATATGTACATATATAAATATAAACATTACTATTATAAATAGATGTAAATATAAATATACCTCTTAAAGTGTAGATCTTTGCAGATTAATTGCTTGAATTTTCACTCTATGTCAGTTTGTTGCGTTTTTATATCTTCAGTGTTTTAATTCCTTCCCCAGATTATTCTTGAGGAAAAAGGGAAAAGTCCAATGCTTTGACAAGCACTGTTTCTGCTATCCTTTAAACAAAGTAAGCCTCAAAGACTCAAATAGCCACAAAGTAATATTTTTCATGACTTATTTTCCGCATTTTTATCATTATTCAGCAAGCTGCACTTCAGCTCCATGAGGTATGAATAAATGATGCAAATGCCTATGCACTGCTCAAAGCTTTACTATTTGCATATTTTAAAATATGCTGCTGTTATTATTATTTGTAGTAATTTGCAGTTTTTTTGTCATTTTATGATTATTCAGAGCTCATCTTATACTCGACGATGTACGAAATGAATGTACATAAATGGAAATACGTTACAATATGTAATTCATTTCAAAATAAAAGACATTGCGGTTTTTGAAAATAAAAGCCATTTTATTGTCTTTACCTTACAGAGATTTCTCTCTGTAATGGGGTCCACATGGGCATGTTGGAGCCCAGGGTGGCCACCTACAGTATATTGCCTATAGGATGGGCCGGTTCTTGCACAGCAACGGGCCGGTCCAAATTACACAGCAGCCCACAGCGAAAGTGTTTTCCAGGTGCTCCTGACAGCCAGTCCACCCCTGCCTGCTTGCCTCAGTCAGGTTGATTTGTCACAGTGGATTTGGTTACATTGTAAAGATTGTATGTGCTGTCTTCAAGAGTGGACCCTACAGTACTGTGGTCTGTTCGTTAAACCTGAACACAGTCACTCTCACCACACTAATCAGAGGCCTGGCTGACCACAGACTACACTGAGCACACATGGCAGAGAGAATTGAAGTTGATCAAAAGTGATTTCTGTGGACAGTTATGCTCTAACAAACTCATGAAGAAAGATACAATTATGGCTATATTCTCTGTTTCACACTCAGTATATCAGTATTCTTTGCGCAGAGAACCGGCGTGTCCATCTGAGTGATCGACAAGAATAATAAGAAGAAGATCCACGTCATTAACATTCTTGTGCTAAAAATGCGATTCACAGTGCAGGACTTACATTTTCAAAGTATCACATTATTTTACCTAACATTACTTTATTGAATTAAAAAAAATGGTGATGCATCTTGAATCATTTTGTAATCCTATTGTTTCCCTTTGAAATGTAATTGAACCAACTCATAACTTCATACCTATTCGCAACCCAGATGTCGCTATACTGCTGTATCCCACCCCTACTGCAAGAGTGGTAACATTTCTACTGGACACAATCTGCTGTATTCATGAAGGAAAAGATTAAGTCTAATGCCTCTTGTTTCTTGCACTACATGAACCCTCCTATAAATAGCTGATATAAATGTGGCTAGCTTATTACCTTCCTTTTTGTTTGGACTTTCTGGGTCTACCAAATGTTTAGCAGATTGCTGGAGAAATCGAACTCCAGCTTGGCTGCCACCGATGGTTCATACAGCATGTTGGCCCTTTAATACAGAGAGGAAGTACATATGGAGCCATAAAAATAAAAGCCTAAATAAATCAGAGCAGTTGCACAATAATGTAGGCGTTCATGCCTTTTACAAGACAATAGAGAGGCCAGTGATTTTCTTACTCTCTCTTTTTTTTTCATCTTTGTATCAACACTTATTGACATGTGTTTGCCCTAAAACACACATATATTAGATCGAGCTGCACATGGAGATCTGTGGGTCATAAGAAATACAATATATAAACATAAATATAGTATATATAGAATAAGAAACACGTTAATGATGATTTCTGGAATATGTTTACGACTGTGACATTAAATTGTGAAAGAATTTACATTCCACAATTTACATTTGCCTGAACCCTCCAGCCCATTAAGATGTGTAAATATTACAGTCCCCATCACTTCGACTGCTTAGTGCTTACCCGCTAGTTTTTAGCTCTTAACTGAACTGCAAATAATTATTTGTTATGATGTCTTCAATATGGACACATAATTCGTTCAAACAGAAAGTTTGTATGTTTATTGTCCTCTACTGTTCAAACTTGGAAACATGAAAACTTTGTTTGTTTCTTTGCAAATACAGGTGGGTCTGAAAATGAGGGTCAGAGAGGGTCGTCCTGAAATGGTTCTATTGAAATGTTTCCATTGAATACAGTGAGCTTTTGGAGTCCTGCGGGGTGATGTGAACAGAATTGGGCCTGACATTCTGCAGGTTTGGAAGTTGGCTAGCAGCAGACAGATTACTGCAACACCGACATGTTTGTTTAATTATGTATAAATGTACAGGAAGGCAATGTTTGCCAGAAATATGTGCAGCTTTTGAATCTGAAGTAGAAAAAACTACCAACAAATAAATACTTTCGCCTGAATGCAGCTGATGCTTTTTAATACAAAAATCTCACAACATCCCTCATCTGCACAGGCTCATGTAATGTGTGGATCTCTTTGTGCATGTATGCTTTGTGCATGTCAGCATGTTCGAACTCAGAGCAGTAATGCCAATTTCCATCATCACTTTCTCAGCACTGGAGCTGGTGGAAATTCTTTTAGCAAGGCTGTACCTTTACAAACAGAACATTCTGACTTTATCGTTTAATTTATTTTAAGTATTTTGCACACTATATTGCTAAATGAATAATCCACAAAAAAGAAGAAATAAGATGACAATATAAACAGGGTCCCCATACCTTTTGAATAGATGAATTTCCATAACTTTTACTTGATTACTGGATATAATATTAACAATAATAAAGAAGAATGTATGAAGACTGCACTCACAAAGAGCAATTTCTAGCCAATCCATGACTTTTACAGGCCTGGAAATCCCTATTTTAACATTTCCTGATATTTCTGGGTTTTTCATTATGGTGGGAACCCTGAAAAAATTGAAAATGAGGAGCCAGCAGTGTCATAAAATAACTTTACAATTACGGGACAAAATTTGCCCTCTGCATTCTATTCTCAGGTGCATTTTTTACTATATAAAATATTGTGTGAGACATCCTTTAAGGTTAAATACTAAAATGTAACCAGTTCATTAATATTAACAATAGACTAAAATGCACATCTAAGCCTAGAAAATAATATTAAGAGCTATATTAGATGTTACAAATAAAAAAAATGTTATGGGGCATTTATGTCACTTTTAGTGTAATTTTTGCCCCAAGCCTCCCTTAATTTCTGACCCTGGGTGCCAGTAATGTTAAACATAAAAAAAATAAAAAATAAAATAAAAAAGAAAGGAAAGGAAACAAACAAAAAAAAAAAAACAGACTTTAATATCAGCAAGATATAATAACTGCTGTAACAATTGATAATTAACGATCTGTCTGTATCTTGTGTGTTTCATTTTCAAATTAGAAGCAGATTCAGTGAATAGCCCAGCCCACCAAACCACTACAGGAGATTGTTTTCCTTTCTCCTTTTCACAGTGTGAGAGTTCTCCCACCTAGTGGGACGTGTTTGCATGTTTTTGTAGGTACAGCTCAAACATAAATATGACCCCTAATGATGGAGCGATATCTCTGGCTCCGAGAGTCTCCTTCTGTGTGTGTGTATAATTTAGGGCTACTCTGTTATTTGTCTGATTAGGGTCAGTGGTAGGGATGCTTTCCTACTAACACCCCCCTCCACCTTTGCCAGGGCTCTGGCCTGCTCCTGAAGAATTTAAAGGGGGTGCAAACGTGTGCACATTTACTGTCTGATCATCGCTGAACTAAGATCTGGTTGACCAACGATCCTCTTAGTAAATAAACAGGAACTTTAAGAGCATTTACATGTTCAGCAGGAAAAAAAAAAAACAAGGCAAAAAAAACCCCAGAATGTTCTCAATAGTATTTGTCATTAAAACACTTATTAAAGGCTTTTCCGCAACATTTAAATAGTATAACAATTATGAAACATAGAACAATTCAATAAACAGCTAAATGTAAAAGGTAATGTAAACAAATATTAAAACATTGTTTTGGCCAACAACTATTGCAATTTTATAAATTGCATACAGCTATAAAGTTTTCAAAAGTAGGCTATAAGACAGAAACACTATCTGTGTTGTGCTTTTAGTGTGATAAAATCACTGACTAACCTTTTCTGTATAAAGATATATACAATTTTACAACTTTGTTGCTTTGACGATGTAATGTCAACAAACTCTAAAACCTCCACATGACTGTAAAAATGACAAGTTAAACAACTTTACAGCTTAAATAACACATGAGTTTTCACAGAAGGATTAATGTTAGTGCTTTTAAAAATTAAAAGCTTCACATTTCTGCCTTTTAAACCCTCCAAAAATTGGCAACATTCACTTCCATTGTAAGTGCCTCACTGTAACCTCCTCACTGTAACATGGGACGAGTCTAAATACATTTTTATGGTAATCAACATTATGCCATAAATGCTGCCAACTGAGCTTTACTTGTATTGAACCTGTAATATTCCTTTAATGGGTGCTAGTGTGGTTTTATTGTGATCACTTGTTTACCCAACAGCAATAGACAGTTAGACAGAAGTCACAACATTTTTTATATTAAAATTAAAATATTAAGTGGTGTTTGAACTAAATGTTCTCCAAATAATTAAGACACAAACCACATATTTTCATCAGAGCACTTTGGTAAGACACGCACATAATTATGACATCATATTTTCACTTGGAAAGATGATAAAGTGTTCCATATTTTTTTACATCATAGAGTTGCTCTCCTTTGCCAAATCTTAACTCTAGAACAAACCGCTGAGCAGTAAGGGAGAGACACATTAAAAGAAGGAAGTCAGGAATAAAAAAGTGGAAGGAAGATAAGACAGTTTACTTATTGGGAGAGAGAGAGATTGAGAGTGGAAATTTGTAGAAAAGGGGAACTGTGTTGAGAGCGCAGAAAAAGATCAAAGACCCCCCAAAAAAACAGCAAAACCGCAGTACAGAATGAGAGAGAGAAAGAGAGAAAAAGAGAGAGAAAGAGAGAGAGAGGGAGAGAGAGAGGATATATAGACAAAAAGAGATTAAAGGGAGAGGAAGAGAAAGATTTTCCAGAATACAAGGCAGAACACAAATCAGATTTTAATACCCACATAATTGCTATTACCATTTGTATTGTTATTACAAGTTATTCCTTTTCTCCTCCTTGCATTTCAGGGTGAACTTCTCTACTCTTACCTCTCTCTTGCTCTCTTTCTGGCAGCTCACATGCCAAGCTGGCACAGTTTCCAACACCAGGAACAAGAGATAGAGAGACAAAAAAAAAAAAAAAGAGAGAATAAGAAAAGTTATGGACAGATATACCAGACACTAAGGTTGTCACAAAACCAGAATTTCATTAAAATTTGAACATTTTCTTTACCAATTACAATGTTGCCGCAAAAATTGATATGGCATTGAACCCACTTTTATTTAAGAAGTTAAATACTAGTAATTAACTCAAATTAAATCAAATCAAATTAAAGCATTGTTCAGTTTTTTCTCTCTCAATTAAGTTAACACTGCTTAAGGGGTTTCAACAAATTATTCCAGTAAATATACAGTAATAAAGAAAAAATATATATATTAAAAGCAGACAGTTGTTTTCTCTTTCCTTTGATTGATATTATCAACATAATTAACAGTGACAGTTCTATTAGGCTGCATTTATACTGCAAGGCCTTAAGCACAGATCCAATATTTTGACACAAATTTAGATTGTTTGTTCCACCTGCTATGTACATTCTTGTAAGACATACTACATGGCTGTGTTTATATTAACATCTTTCAGACCAAGATGTAAAACAGGGTCATTATCGGTAATACTGATATGGATATAAAGACTTGTAATGCTGCATCTTTTTTTATTTTAGTATCAGTTTGGTATTGAAGAATGGTTGCCTTTCAAATACCTACCAGAGACAAAGAAAGAATTATACCCAGCAGGAATCAGTGTTTTTATCCAGAACATAACATAAATGCTAACAGTCCTGAGACACCAAGAAAAGGGACCATTTCAATACCTTTGAGCATGAGTTTCTGTTTAGCGATTTTGCAATTGATCATCTACTCAAACCTTCCAGAGATCAGAGAAGTCACGAGTAGGCTGCTCCCATCAGAAGCTGCTCTGGAGTTCTTCAGCCCATAAATCTCTGCAGCTTTTATATTTCTCTGTTCATCAGTGGTCTGAAACTGTTCCGTATGCCTCTTTCCCTCTCTGCTGTTAAACGTCATGTGCCTGTAATATTCGTGCTGAGATGTTCAGTTTGTGTTGTGTGAATGCAATACAGCTGGACAGGGTTCCGCACTTAATAGCAAGCAGGTCACTTTGGGTGGAGGACACTTGCTGAGTGGAGATAACTTCGGTATGGATGAGATGAAGAGGCAGAGAAATTTGGAAGGGTCTTTTGCGGACACAAAGCTATATTTAAAAGCACTGCTCTTCTTCTAAAATTTCCCAATAGTATATACAGTATAATTCACTTTCAGTTGATGCCAAAGCATTTTTTGTTGGTCAGTCTGGAAAGAAGTCTCTTCTAAAAGTCTTAAATGCCGATGTATCACAGCATCTACTGTACAAGCAGTGCATGAGCAAAAATGGAAAAATAACTTGAGTACATAACAAGTTCTTTTCAGATGGATCTTTAGATCCTAAGCATGCGCCCTTTAAAATTTGCACTCACACACATCCAATCAAGAATGACAAAATGCCAACTAGATTATAATTAATATATGCCATGCTTCTCGTTAAATCATTTACAAATGTAGGTTAACATGAAGAACGAAACATGCAAATTAAACAACACAAAAGCTTATACAACCAGAAAATTTCAACAATACATCAGATGCTTGGTTTTATTGCAAATTAATTATATTTACTTATTTATGATTTCAGAATATACTTAATATTTTTCTATTATATATAAAACTGATAAAATCTCTATCAGCTATGTTCAGTGAACACTTACTGCTGTTACTGTGACTGCTCTCACACTGTTTAAAACTCTCCCTTTGACCTGAAATCTTAAACTTTTTAAATAACAGTAAATTATTATTACACTAAAACATTACAACACACATTATCTAAACAACACAATGGATTAATAACAAAAAAATAGGATTAATGGGATTAATGGGATGGGTCAAGTGCAATTCCTTTCTGAGGTTCTTCTCCAGTTATTGCACCATCTGCATCCTATTATACAGTCCATTCTCTCAAGCACCAGCGATATAAACAAAGACAGCACATTAATAAGAAGCTGGTAGTGTAAGCTGTATGCAATGAATTTGAAGAATATAAATTTTAACTTGTGTTCTTTTGTGCATTGACTTTATCTGTGTTGAATGTCAGGCATATTTCTATGAGAGTGACACACTACTTTTATACTAATGGAAAATGTGGTTCTTGTCAGGACTTGGATGTAGACTACATTAAATTATAGAGAATGTGCTAGTAATAATTTTGATCTACTGGCTGACACAAATTATGGCAAGTATTAACTGTGATTGTTTCTGCCTTTTAAGTTAGGCTGTGGATTTATGTAGGCACTTCACTTCAACTGGTCCATTTTTTTTTTTAAACTTTTAATTAATTTATAGATACACAAAAAAATTAAACCAAAGATTATCTCTAAAGTCAAATTACACCACAAAAGAAACTAAAACATATTCAAAATAACGAAATGGTCAATAAATCATATATAACCACTTTCAAAATATTTTACCCTCTCCAACTTCTTCCACCAGTCCCTTTTGCAGTGACTTAAAAATCAATCTAAAACAACAGGAGGAAAAATACCAATATAAAATAGATCAAAAATAAAAATTTTAATACAGCCTAAATGTAATTAAAAAGAATTCACAACACACATAGTTTCAAAGAAGCTTTGCAGAACATCATGCATCTCGGAGAGATCTTTGTGAGGTTTGATTAAATAAGATTGTAAATTGTGTATAAAAATGTAATAATTCAATATAATTGCATTTAGAACCCATGTGAGCAAGCTGAAGGTGACTGTGGCAAGGAACACAAAACTCCATAAGATGTTGGTTAATGGAGAAAAATAACCTTGGGAGAAATCAGACTCAATGTGGGGGCCAGTTCCCCTCTGGCTAAACAACATGAATATAATGCCAGTATTAGTTATTTGTGAGCAGTGCAAGTTATGGTTTAAAATTTGTAAACTAAGTAAGTGTTAAGGTCCAGTGTTTAAAATATATATTTTTATAAACTGTAAGATTAATGACTAATGTCCATCCTGGATTAACTGCAGAAGTTCACACAGATACATTGTCCTTTGTTAGTTCGCTGATGGAGGCTTTTGTTGGCATAAATTATAGTCTATGTATTCCATTTCAAGAGTATAGTCCATCGATAGACAAAGTTGATGCAGGCAGAGATCGGTGAGGTGCATCGCAGTTCAACTGGCAGGTCGTTTCGTTGCGGTATGGTTGGGTCCATCCTAAATCCAACGTTCAGGCAGTGTCATAAGATGTATCCGATGTCTTACAGTTTGAGTTCGCAAGTCCATCGTAAAATACTGAAGTGATGTCTGGCTAGCACGTCACTCCATTGCTACGTGTCACATCACGTCATCACTCAGCGACACGTAGCAATGGAGTCTGACACCTATCAGGAATGGAGCTGGATCTGGCCAGCTCTGGTAACCTCGGAGGTTGAGACATGGAAACAAATATAATTATTTGCGTAGATGCCATTATATTTTATGCAGATTTCTATGTCATGATCAATGTTTCTGGTTCCGGCAGACCTAACTAAAGCAGCCTAATTGTGAGTTGATGGATAAATTAGGTCTAAATAGATGAGTCTTTAGTCTAGAATTAAACTGAGTGAGTGTCTCTGCATGTTAGGGAGACTATTCCATAGTTTAGGAGCCAAATAGGAAAAGGATCAACCTCCTTTAGTGGATTTTGATACTCTAGGAACTATTAACAAGCCTGAATTTTGTTATCATAATGAACGTGATATAATAAAGCGTGCCAGAAGGTCACTTAAGTACTGTGGAGCTAGACCATTCAAAGCTTTGAATGTAGTTAACAACATTTAAATATTAATACAAATTTTAACAGGTAATGTTTCGGCATCAGCAACAGACAGCATGTGTCATAACTTAGCAATGCTGAGTGCTGAATGCTGTTTTACAAATATTGGAAATTTTATTTTCAAAGGACAGATTGGTATAAAATAAAACACCTCTGTTCTTCGCTGTTGAAGACAACATACCTGTACATCTATCGAGAGTCAATTTATATTTTAGTGGCTTATATTTAGAGTTTTTTGGTTCAATAATTAATACCTCTGTTTTGTCAGAATTGAGTAGAAGGACATTTCTGGCCATCCAATCTTTGATTTCATTGATACACTCTGCTAATTTGGAGAATTGTGAATTTTCGTTGGTTTTAGATGAAATATAAAATTGGGTATTGTCAGCATTACGGTGGTGGAAACTTATTCCATGATTCCTGATAATATCTCCCAGGGAAGCATGTTTAAGGAGAAAAGCAGAGGCCCTAAAACTGATCCCTGTGGCACTCCATACTTAACTTTTGTTTGACTTGACAATTCCTCATTTACACATACAAAGTGGTAGCAGTCTGCTAAATAGGACCTAAACCATGCTAATGCAAGACCACTAATGCCAACATAATTCTCCAGCCTATACTAGAGAATGTCGTGATCTATCGTGTCAAAGGCAGCACTGAGATCTAAAAGCACTAGAAGGGAAATGCAGCCGCAATCAGATGATAAGAGCAAGTCATTTGTAACTCTTATAAGTGTAGTCTCTGTACTGTGATGGGGCCTCAGTCCTGACTGAAATTGTTCATATATACAATTTCTCTGTAGAAATGAACATAGTTGGAAGGACACTACCTTTTCTAGCATTTTTGATATAAATGGTAGATTTGAAATCGGTCTATAATTAGCCAATTATCCAGGATCACGCTGTGGCATCTTAATAAGCTGTTTGATATCTGACATTTTAAAGTTTCTTGGAACATGTCCTAAGGATATCGAGGAGTTAATAATATTAAGAAGAGGTTCTGAGATTACAGGGAATACCTCTTCTAAGAGATTGGATCTAACGTCATTGTTGTGACTTTTGAGTTTCGTTAGCTCTTTAAGACCTATGACAGTGAAGGATTGAAGTTGCTCATAGGAAAATGATGAGACACAGTTTTCTGAGGTGCTGTAACAGTTGATTGCATAGTTCCAGTTTTATTTCTGATTATTTCAAATTTATTAGTAAAGAAATTCATGAAGTCATTACTATTGTGCTGTGACGGAGTATCTGGTTCAGTCGATGCTTTATTCCTAACCAATTTAGCCACATTACTGAATAAGCACCTAGAATTGTTGTGTTTATTTTCTTTCATTATCATTATCAGTTATCATTATCATTATCAGTTTGCTAAAATATGCTGACATGGCTGGTTTTTGTGCCTGTCTGTAGCTACACACAGTATCCTTCCATGCACCATGAAATACCTCTAATTTTGTATTCATCCACTTGTGCTCCATTTTCCAAGCTGCTCACTTGAGAGCATGAGAGTGATAATTGCACTATGGTGCGGGGCTTTTTACTTGAATTTTCTTTAATCGAATGGGACGACACTATCAAAAGTGCTAGAGAATACTGTATATATATTTTCTGTTATTACATACGTTTTTCTAGACTTGGCTTTCTGAGTATGTGAGACTATTCTGAAAGAAAATTGTTGTAGCTATCTTTAGTGATCGAAAGATTAGTTCTACCTGAACGACAGAGTGGTGTAGATTAAGTGATATTAGCTGATCGCACAACAAGAGACTAAGTAATGATTTGAGATGTCATCACTTAATCTCCATATGACAGAATTAAATATGATTATGGCAATGAGTTGGTCCTGTCACATTTTGTCTGACTCAATAAATGATTTTCCCAATGTGTCATTTTTTTTATCCATGTAAATGTTGACGTCACCAACAATTAACACTCTATCTACATTAACTTCTAGATCTAGACCAAGAAAATCTGGAAACCCTAAAAGGAATGGGAGAGTGGTGTCCTTTGCTGAGCAAGTATGTCGCCGAGACATCCCCCAACACCCTGTTGCGGGGGCTCATCTGGAACCAAAGTGTGTGTGTTGCTCGCTATTCTACCCACATCCGAAACAGTATCTACTGGCTTATCTTTCTCACTGACCTCCGCTAGCGTTCAGATGCATGCCTCTATCTCATTAGCCTTCTCCCTCAGCCTGACTAATTCCTTACATCTATCACATGTAAATTACTCACTGCTGACGGAAGAAGCTATCGCAAAGATGTGGCATACAATTCAAGAAGAAATAACATTAGCGTATGTCATGACTTACCTCATTTGTTTGCTGTTGTTTTTGTTGTTATGGTTGTTGTTGAGCGGCAAGGGTTTGACATTGATGTGGTTCCTAATCAGCAGATGTTTGAGATTGATGCAATAATCTGTGTAAAATGTATGCATGCAGTTGAGATGCAAGATGCAGACAAGTGGGAAAAAATAAATAAAAAAGAGAGAAAAAGGGTGTGAACAAAAACATAATTGGAGTGTGCAATGTTAATTCGATTTTACAAAGTGCATAGTTAGTTTTTGTGATTGGTTGTATGTAATCTTCCTTGCTGTACAGATACTAATTTTTTATCTGAATCTTGGTAGGTGGACAGTTGGTTTTGGAGACAGACTACCAGTACCAAGATCACATCTGAAAGCTACCATCATACCTAAATACTGATTATATATCCACTAGCTACCAAGAAGTGAAATAAAAAAAGACTTTTCCATTATGCTTATACCTGACCAAATGCTAACCATCAAAACTCTTCAGTAAATACAGTACCTGGAGTAGGTGCAGGAAAATGCTTTCCCTGTTTAGAACAGAGTTATATTTTCTCAGTAATCAGGACTGCTTAGCAATAATTACCCTTAAATACACAAACGGAGAAGCCTCATTGGCTCTGTTTGCATGTGACAAAGATCAATTGTATGGCTGCTGGTTGAAGGCCTGGCATCCATGTTGCCTGTTTCTGATTCAGTGCTTTGTAATTTAAAAGGCTGTTCCCCAGGCGAATGGCCACTCCAGTTATGGACATGCTCGAGATGGTTTTGGATTTCCTTTGGTTTGATCAGAATGTTGGCCGCTGCCCTAATTTTGAGTCATCTCAGAGCTCTTCTCCTGCTGGACTAAAAATAGCCACTCAGGGTCAAGGCAGACCTGTCCCCACTCCTCCTGATCAGAGGAAGTTCCCTTGGTTCAGTCCAAGGGATTTACTAAATAAAAGATATGAGAATACATTTGATCTTAATGGGATTGATTTTCAGCACATATGGAACAAAACTGAGAATGTTCTGCAGGGTTTGGTTTTATTTTTTGAGAGTGTGAAATTGCCATTACAGGGGTCCTAAAGCCCAGCAGGTGAGCTGATAAGCAAAACCAACGAGTGATGTTCTGAAGATGGTAAAGATCAAACACTTTGATGACAATAGAGTTCACAAGTTCCTGCCCTGAATTGGTACATTCAGATAACACAGGGTCCAAGGGTGGGGGAACGAAGCTATTTACCTTATCAAATATATGGTTTAGGGTTTCATTGCTTCACTGCAGAGTTACATTTTTCAACCAAAAGGGTAATTCTCTGCATGAATGACTTTGACCATTCACACACACCTGTTAAGTGTTTTAAACTGTTCTTTTTTAGTAATAATTGTGGTGAATAATAATAATAATCGTGTATCACTTTGTAACTCAATGCATTAGGACTAACAATGAACAAAATGATCTAACAATGAAGAATATACTTAAAATGATTTATTAATCATTTGTTCATTTTAAGTGTATTTTTCTTAATTAATTTTAGCAAATAGAACCTTATTGTTAAGTGTTACAATATTGCATATATTATTATTATTATATTATTAAGGTTATTAATATTACTACGACTAATAATAATAATAATAATAATAATAATTAAATGTTATCTCATGTTAGTTCATAATGCATCAATAAATGTTTACATATACATCATTTTTTATGTATTAGTTCAAAACTATCCAAGATTGAGAAGTGTTGAAACTATATTACATTAGTTCATGTTAACTGATGTTTATGATGTTTATAACCCTATTCTAACATTTGTTACAACAACAATAACAATAAAATACATTTTTCTCACTTTAACTTTCAAATATAAGACAGAATGTGATCTTTCAAACATCATACGTTTAAGGAAGATTGTTGGAACATTTTATTCTGCCAGTAGGAAATGGAGAATACACTAATGGTCAACAATACAAAATCAACTGTTTAAAGATAAGTTTGCAAACATGGAGGAAAAAATACTTTCCTTGATAGTTTTTTTCACTAATGGAATGTAGTGCTTTCATAACCACAGGTGCTTTACCATGCTTCAGTGAGCATGAGCATACGCACAGGAAGTTTCTCCACATGTCCACTTCTGATCCACACTTCCTATTTATTAGTTCTGTCAGATTGTAAGAGTGAGTGAGTGTGTGAGCAGTATTTACTGTTATTTGAGAAGTGTGCTCTCTCTCCCTATCACAGTAATTTTGAACTGATAAGGCAGAGGTGAGGGAAGAGTCAGTCAGACTGGTACATACCCCAATATCCACATAAACACATCAAATCTAATGCCCCTCTGGGGGTTCAAGAAAGATGATGTCGTTTTTTTGTTCCAGCTTGGCATGGACAGTCTCAACCACACACCCATCGACACATAGGTTGTACTAAAACAAAAAAGACGAATGGCCACACAATTGATTTATAATGCACATTGCAAAACTTGCTATTAAGAAACTGAGCGGTTTGGACAGACATGATTTTAAATGAAAGTAAATTGTAAAGTTATTTTTGAGTAAATTTGTTTCAGTGCCCAGTGTGTAGCTGCTGTGTGAAGGTAGTATATTTTGGAAGGGTTGATGGAGGGGGGTTTGATAAGTGTTGGCCTGGGATGGTGTGAGCTCCCAGGGGATCATAGTCTGGCTCTGCCCCCCTGAAGGTTCACAAAGAAAGGAGGTGTTTGTTTCTACAACTTTCTTTATGGGACTGCCTTTTTAAAAAAATAACTTTTCTAGTAACAAACTACTTCTTCCAACAAGTAGCAGAGTAGTGCAACAAAATGCTACATCACTTTATTTGTTACATTGAAATGCGCATCTTATCAGCTGAGCAAACCTAGACAATAACAAAACACGTCCTCCTAAAATGTCCAACCCCTCTTTTACTGGAAGTCTAATTTGAGACCCTGTGCTGATGACTATGTTGTATTTGAAATTTTTTGTATAAATACACAAATTTAGATTACAATAATTTAAATGTTACTAGTTATAGACAGCTTCTAGTTTTATTGAATGATATTTAGTTTCTGTTTATTCTGGTATTTAGTTTATTCACTGTATACAAATACAGTATACATACATATATATATATATATATACTGGTGTTACAGCATTTACCAGATTTTGGTAACACTGTTTTACTGGTGTAATGTCATCAGGACAACATAGGTGTAATATTAGATAGAACTTTACACATATAATATTAGTAAGTGATGTATCACACTAAAATGAAGGTGACAACTATCATTTGTACGTATTGTGGCTATACTTTTGTAATGGAGTATATTGTAATGCTGTATATTTAATGGACTGGCCTCATTAATTTTCACTGGAAGTGCTTTACTTCAACCCTGGTTTTAAAAAAAATGTTTGTGGTAAGCAACTACATGCCACAAATGCTTTTTATTGAGCTTAACTTGCACTGAACATTCCTTTTTTTTCTCTCCCCTTTTCTCCCCTGTTTGGAATGCCTAATTCCCAATGAGCCCTAAGTCCTCGTGGTCACGAAGTGGCTCAATCCAGGTGGTGGAGGATGAATCTCAGTTGCCTCCGCATTTTAGACCGTCAATCCACACATCTTATCACGTGGCTTGTTGAGCGCGTTACCACGGAGACGTAGCGCATGTGGAGGCCCACGCTATTATCTGCGGCATCCATGCACAACTCACCACATTAAAGCAACCACAAGGAGGTTAACCCACCTTGGGCTCTACCCACCCTTGCAACCGAGCCAACTGGTTGTTTAGGAAGCCTGACTGGAGTCACTCAACATGCGCTGAATTCAAACTTGCGACTCCAGGTGTGGTAGTCCAGCGTCTTTACTTGCTGAACTACCCAGGCCCCAACGCTGTACATTCCTTTAAGATTATTTGCTCTTCTATGTTTTCTTTAAAATGAGTTTCATTCCTCTTTAGGAAAAGCAAGAGAAAAAGAGAAAGAGAACGAGTGAGCAGGGCTGTTGGGTGAGCTCTGTTTTCTTTCAATTCTCTTAGATACATGAGATAGCAGCTCACCGCAAGAGCCCTTAACACTGTCTTTACTAGGAATCTATCTTTTTCTTTCTCTTCACAATTTCTCTCAAAAGAAAAATAAACCCCATAGACTTAGTAATGTGTGACCTGGAACTAAGTGAGGGTTCAGATACTGTAATGTGTGTGTGTGTGTGCATTCCTATATATGTAAATACATATCTGTGTGTCTGTGTACCCATGTCTGTAGGTGGACATGAGAGAGGGGTACTGGAACATACAGGCAAGCATCCACAGAATCCTTCAGCTTGGCCAAAGTTAACAGACAGGAGGATTCAGTATCAAAGTTCTGATATTTCACTCCACACATACACAGATGCTGGCAAGGGCGTGAGGAGGGGGCCTCCCACTGACTTTTTGAATATAGCAATGTTTAATTGAGAGCAATGGGAAACACAGGTTATGAGGCCAGGATATACATCTATATAAAAACAAATGGAAATTTTTTTTAAATCTCACTCATTCTGCCCTACAAATCAGCTCCTACAAATACAGTATGTTTATATCCTCACTAATATATCCATATACAGTGGCTCCAAAAATTATTTTTACACTTAAGAAAAAAAAATTATGAATGCTTTTGATCACAAAATATCTAACAAAGCTGCATTTTGCAAGTATTTTACACTTTTCAAGCAAACATTTCACAAATCGAAGCTTGTCATGTCTGTCCACACCTGGCATGACAAAACACCATGATATTCATACACTAAAATTAGGATAATTTACAATAAAATGTAGAAAAGAGAGCAATCATATACGGAACAGTATGTTTATTGAACGCAGCTCATTTTCTCACATAAGCACCATAACGCTTTCTACGGCAAGCCCCGAGGGGATAAATTCACAATCACACAAACAAACACAGGGCAAAGTTACATTATGAATCACATCCTTATTTAGTTTGTTACTATTGTTTATGTTCATGCGGTACTCCTGTTTTTATTTCGCCAATCTCCATGTGACAAGGAAGCAGAAAGAAAGATAGAATGAGCCTGTATGTCTCCCCTCTGTCATTCTGAGGCTTTATGTGTCTGTGACAGAGCTCCAACTTAAGAGAATGAGACCTCGAGCAATATTCGGTAGGTGTGTGACACCCTTGGCCAAAATCAAGCTGTTCTGAGAGAGAGAGAGAGAGAGAGAGAGTGAGAGAGACGGAAGCGGCCGCGCTGCATGTGTTTTATGTTTTATGTTGTTTTAAGTTTACTTTTTCATTAAAAGCTATGTTTATCGTTCAGCCAGTTCCAGCCTCCTCCTTTCCCATTCTTTAACTGTTACAGTCATGCCGAAACCTGGGAAGGAGGAGGAGTCCTGTCGCGGAGTCCTCGCCGCTACCATCTACCAGAACTGCAGCCATCTGACGAGAAGAGGAGGAGCGGTTCCATCAGCCAGGGGCCGAAGGACTTGCTGCCATCCACCAGGGGAGGAGCGAGATTGTGTCCACCAGAGGGCGGAGGAGCGGTTGAGGACCGGGCAACAGCACATCTGGGGGCTGGCTCCACTCGTCCTTACCCTCTCCCCTCGTCTCTCCCCCCTGGTTCACAGGAGCCACCGGCTGACAGACAGAACGGCCGGAAGAGCAGCGTCTCTCCCCTGGATTGTTTTTTTTTTTGGGGGTTCAGACCAGTGGCGCTTCGGGCCTAATTTGGGCATTTCCAATTCCATTTATGCATTTAGCAGATGCATTTATCCAAAGCGACTTACAGTGCACTTATTACAGGGACAATCCCCCGGAGCAACCTGGAGTTAAGTGCCTTGCTCAAGGACACAATGGTGGTGGCTGTGGGGATCGAACCGACAACCTTCTGCTTAACAGTTATGTGCTTTAGCCCACTACGCCAACACCACCCCATATGGGATGGGCACGGGAGGAGTGTGATGAGGAGGAGGGCATGGCCGGGCTGTGATGGAGCACGGCTGGCTCTGAATCAGCTGATCAGTGGGAGAGCGAGATAAGGGGCAGCTGGAGACACCAGTTCGAGAGAGTGAGAGACGCACATGGCTGCGCTGCATGTGTGTGTTTGTCTTATGTTTTATGTTGTTTTAAGTTGGCTTTTACATAAAAGCTATGTTTACTGTTCAGCCGGTTCCCGCCTTTTCCTTGCCCACCCTTTAACTCTTACACATTGCAAAAATGACTCAAAGTTAGTTCTGAAAAAGTTCTAGCATCATTTCTTTACAGATAGCACTTGGTTTGATATTATATACATGCAATGAAATGCATGCATTTTAAAGTAGCATTAGTGTCCAAATACGTTTTGCCACAGTTACTTTTGAGCTACTTATTTCCTCTCACTTTCGCTTTCTAACTGTCCTTGCCCCTCTTTAAGCCTGTCTGAAGTTTTCTCACAGCTTGTTTGGCTTATGTTTAATAACTGACTTAAAGCTGCATCTGAATAAGAGATAAGTATGCATCTGCATGTGCTACGGAGTGTACAGGGACCTGCAAGGATCGCTTGTTCACTGAAACAACATTCACAAAAGTAATAAGAGTGATTTATTGAGTTCTCAGGGTCATGAATTACAAACACTGTAATCTAATACATTCAAAGACGATTACTTTTTTCTGGCCATATAGAATTTTCAAGACACTGTCATGATTTTCTTTTCTTCTTTCATTTAATTTTTTCATTTCTCATCATTTTGATAATTTTTGGACACAGTAGGCTGCTTTGAACTGAATTATTCTAAGTGTGTAAAAATATCTGTGTGATTTCTTAGCTTCCATTACTCTGTTATATTGATATTTTGTCTTGGGACAGGTGTGCTGGTTAATTTGGTTCCCCCTCACTGCCAGCCGCTACGCATGTATTAATCAGCTTACGAGTGCCTCAGGACTAACTATTCATCATGAAGTCCTGCTCTCATACAGAGGGAGAACTGATTTAGGTTTTGTTAGGTTTCTGTTTAATAGAAAATGACAGTAAAGTAAATCTACATGCTTGAATGTGAATGCAATGTTTATGTCCTGAAACCGCATAAGGTGAACCGTAAAACCATGAGGAAGAATCATGGTCTGCCAGGGTCAATCATCTTTAACATAATGAGAACAAATGGAACAGAGCTTTACTTCGGCTTTGTGTTTGAATTGCATAAAAAGAGCTGACTCTCCATATAGCTCCCTGAATTCTCTCCTTCTGCTTTTGTGTTCTTCCTCCCTCATATCACACTATAAAGATGCTGGAAATAACTTTCTTAATCAGAATTCTCATCTTGTTTTTCATCAAAATGATCTAAACATTCTAAAAACAAGATATATTTACATGAAAAGCAAAAATTGCATTAGAAATGATGACTTGTTTTAAAGAAAATGCATTTTCTTACCCCATTGCCAAATAGTTCTTTTGATAGTTTTTAAGATAAACTGAGATACATTTTGTTACATTTATGTTTTAATGAAAAAAAGCCCCAAAGGGGTAAGAAAAATAAACTTAATTCAAGGAATATTTTCTGAAAACAAGTCTTTATATTGTAAGCAACTTTACTGTTAATGACTATTGTTTTTATTGGAAAACAAGACAAGCGTGTTTTTGGGGGGTTTTTTTTCACAGTGCAGAAGAACGAGCAATCCTTTCATTCTGTTTGAAGGTTCTGCTTATTTCAAAGCTGTTAGCTTTTTTCTGAGCTTGTTAATAAAAGGCCTCTAGCATAGACTTTAAACTACTCCTGTAAAAGGTTTTTAAATTTAACTGTTTTTAAGTGCTTCGGCTGGTCTGTTTCTCATTTTAGCCGACGGAGTTGGAATCACAAAGGGTTTGAGTGGGTAGCGGATAATACAGATGGCACGAGTGCTGATGGCCATTTTCTTCAAGGGGGATCTTTTTTTGCCCATTTTTCTCCTTTCCTCTCAACATTTCTTTATTATTTTTCTTTATTTCATTTATTATTTGTCTGTGAGAGAGACACAAGCTACTTCACATGGTCAAATTATTGATGACATGTTATGTTAATAGAACAAAGAATAAGTAAAATAGGACATAGCAAGGAACACACATAAATGCTCACACGCAAAACACTGGGGTCTCTCCTTTGATCTGAACAGTTTCTGGGCCTGCTGCTCTGAAGCGTAAACTGTTCTGATGTCAGGCTTTGACAGACTAAGTTTCTCCATCCTGCTTCATGTAGTGATTCAGCCTAAGATTCAGAAAAACAGAAGATTTGAAAGCTACAGGCCTACAAAACACAGTCACTAAGGGTGTGTCAAGGAAAGCATAAATTCACTTCAACAATCCCAACCATCATTCAAAGACGTGGGTTGGTTATGACAGGTTTTGCTGTAATTACGCACATTTTTCATATAAATGTAAAATGGAACAATCTCTGTAATCCCCAACATGAGTTTTAATGTTATTTTCCAAGTAGTATTTTATTTAGCTTATTATGGACTGTGAGAACAGGGTGTGCGTAATCACACGGATTTACTTTGTCATGAACCCCACAACAGCATAAAAATACCATCTGAATTGGGAATGACCTCTGACTTTCATTATTTTATAGTAAATTGATTTTATGCTTGCTTTCAATTGTTCAGTTTATTTTACAGCACCATGCTAGGCATTTTGAAGTCTGTCTCAACCGATTCTTGTTAAACATTTGGTGATTATGTTTGAAACTTAACTGTGGTTAATGGAATAGTTCACCCAAAAAGGGAAATTCTGTCATCATTTACTTTCCATCATGTTGTTTTAACCCACGCAAACTTCTTTTCTTAATGGAACACAAAAGAAGAATACAATATCAGAGAATAACAACATAAGTTCCTCATATGGCTTTAGAAAACTCAGAATATAGTGCACTAGGTTTATGGACTACTTTTTGATACTTTTATTGAAAAGAGCATCCAGGAAATTATTTACAAATTCTTCTTTTGTGTTAGATTGGAAGAAAGTAAAACGGATTTGGAACGGCATGTGTGCATTGTAAATAATGACAGTGTTTAGATTTATATTTTTTGGGTGAACTTTAAAATGTTCCATTCTGATGGAGTAGTTCATTTAAGGTAGATCTGTTTGGGCTTCAAGAGCAGGAGAATTGGAACAAGGTCAAGTCTTATCTTCTACAACATAAACCCTGTTTTAGCCGATCAACTGCTAAAGGAAGAGACTCTAAATTAAAAGGCTGAGTGGACAGAGTTAGCTTGTCACCTGTCTGCTGTACATTAAACAGGAAGTCAAACAGAGGCCTAAAAGGTGCGTTCAGCTTGTTCTGGTTTTCGTCCTTCAGTAGATGCAGGAACTTCTGTTTTGAGTGATCACCCCACTTTCTCACGACAGATTTCAGGAACAGCTCAGGATAAAATATGTATAAGCAGAAGGGTTTATGTCTTGGTGAGCTCGAACAGTCGAAGAGACATTTTTTCAGTAAATTTGCTTTTCAGAAAGCTCGTCCAGCAATATCCATCATATCACTGACTTCCTGTGAAACGAACCGCAACGGACAGAAGTTATCAGAGAATGCAGCAACACCTTTTTATCTTTGGTTGAAAATGGCTGATAGCCGAGTTTCATATAAACTTCAAACATCTTAGAACCAAAAACGTGTACATTAAAGTACAGGACAAAGCACACAGTGAATCACACACAGTCACACAACACAAGGGCTTGGATTTTGGTGCGTTTCTGGATTTGTACCTGAATTCTCTCTAATCCATTCTCAAATACCTCAAAACAGTTTGGTGTTATTCTTTCAGCTTAAGACTTGGCAGGTGTGTAACCGGACCCACATTAACAGTCTGACAGATTATTCCATTTCTCCGCAAAACCATTTTTAAAGGGAGGATGATAGAGGGAGCAAGAGGAGGAGGAGGACGGGAGGCTTTGGCAGATGAGTGGACTCTGCAGGTGTTGGGTAATTGGATTAACACAAAGACGGAAAAAATAAATTCCTCTCCTTTTTTAAAGGGGAGAGCAGTGAAAAGTGCAAAAGTTTTTAAGCAAAAAAGTGCAAGATTTTCCTTGTGTAAAGGGATCAATGCAAAGGAGGAGGCGAGAACCGGCTTGATAATATAAATAATAGTTTAATGATAAACTAAAACTAAAAAGACACGGACACACACATGACGGACATGTCCGTAAACAATCTCTCTCTCTCGCACGATCCCCTGCAGTCGACCTTTATCAGTTTATAAAAAACTGCAAAATTTAAAAGCGGGAAAAGGCCAACGCAGAGCTACAGTGAGAGAGAGAGAGAGAGGAGAGAGAGATGAAAAAAAAAAAACTCTTACTCGCCAGCTTGTTCCTCGGCCACTCCTCCACCCTTTATCGGATGACAGCCGTGCCTCTCCGGGCGGATCAGAGGCAGTCCTCCAGCCCCTGGCGGACGGAACACCCCGCCGCGTTCTCGGGGAACAGAAGGGGTCTCCCCCACCCCTGGCAGCGGTTCTCTCGCTCCAGGCGGTCGGCAGTGAGCCCCTCCCCACTCACGGTCGGCGGTCTTAAACCTCGCCGCGTTTCAGCAGCGGCCCTGACCACTCTAGGCGGTTGGTTAGGAGCCCCTTCTCCCCTCATGGTCGGCGGCCATCATCTTTCAGGCGGCTGGGCTCCTCCTCTCCCGGCAGATGGCCGCGGCTGCTCCGTTGGGGTGGACGGTAGTGGCGAGAACTCTACTACGGCGTATCCCTCCTCCTTCCTGAGTTTCGGCACCAGTGTAAAGGGATCAATGGAAAGGAGGAGGTGAGAACTGGTTTTCAATATAAATAATAGTTTAATGATAAACTAAAACAGAAGACACAAACACACACGACGGACATGTCCGTAAACGATCTCTCTCTCTCTCGCACGATCCCCTGCATTCGACCTTTATCCCTCACAGAGGCATAATTAGCCTAATACGGGACCGGGTGTGTAGGATCACGACCCAGCCCCGCCCTCCGCCCTGCCACATTCCTTGTTTACAATTATTTTCTGTTCTCCTCAGACTTATTACATATGCACTTATACAGGTGAGATAAAATGCATATTACTCAACCAAGAATGAAAATTCCAACCCGGTTTCTAGTCAAGCCATAATAATTTTATGCCATGGTGAAATCGCAGGTTAACATACACATTGGCTACTCCAATAGAGAAAAAACAAACAAACCAACGAGTGATGTTATTACATTCATATAGTCAAACTCTAAACCTACCCATGATTTGAATCACTTTTGTGTACATCGGAAGAAAGAAAGCATCAAGGTTTGGAAAAGTATTGAAGGTTATTGACACGCATCAGTCGTTTGTATTGCAAAAATAATAATGGAATGAGGATAAAAATTAAAAATTTAATTCCTGTATTGAATCTATTTGAAATTCTGTTTGTTGATTGCTTGGTCTCGAATAAAGTCGTACCTTTCGTCCAAGTCAAGTTGTACGATATCTTACATTTTCACCATCTTGTACAGATTATGAAGTTGACCTGAGATTATGTTGGACAATTCTGTCATCATTTACTCACCCCTAACACACTCATATTTTTAAACCCGGTATAACTACCTTTCTTTCTTTCATGAAACACAAAAGGTGTGTTATCCTCAGTCACCATTGAACATCATTGTATCCTTTTCCACACAGTAAAAGTATATAGCGACTTAGACTGTCATACTGCCTAAGATCTCCTTTTGCATTCCATGGAAGACAGAAAGTCATACAGTTTTGGAGCGACATGAGGGTGAATAAATGATGACAGAATTTTACTTTTTGGGTGAACTATCCCTTTAATTCCTCTCAAACCACCAGACTCCAGAGACTTTGGAGGAATGTATGATGACAGAATAGAACCTTCCTTTCTATCGCTCATCCCTTCTCTCACTCCTCTTCTGTGTTTGAAAGTCTTTCAAAAGATACACCAGAGAATAAATAAAGAAAAAAGAGATTCGCAGCAAGGAGTCATGCCTCCACCAGAGCAGGAGTTTATCTTAAACTCTAACCACAATAAAACTGGCGGGATGTACAGAACGACAATGAAGACCACTGACGCTTCACGCCAGTTTGATTGTTCTCCAAAACCAACACCCCCCTGAGACACACGCATACAGTTGGAAAGCTCCCTTCCACCCTCTCAGTAAAGGTGTCTGAGTGAAATGGCTACTCTGTGAAGTTCTAGACAAAACACTTGTCAGCGTGTTGTTTTGTCAGGGGCAGGGTGGCATTGACATTGGAGTGGAAACGTTTGGGTCTTTGTTGTGGTCGCACTGCACTGGAGAAATGTTTTTGTGAAGTTTGTTTCACACAGAGCTATCAACCAGATGAACTGAGATGGAAGCATACAGCTATATTATTTAAACACAAGATTGAAAATCTTGATACAGGTGTCTGAAATGGCAGTCCACATTTCCAGTTCTCCCATAAAGAGCCATGTTTCAATCCAAATACATTTGGAAATTTTTACTCATTGACTTCCCTGACGAACCGTAAAAATCCCTGTCACACATCTAATTACTCGAGTCTCTATGAGCGCCATGTGAGAAATAACATTTGCAGATATTCCATCCACCTATCAAAACAAAGGGAATGATGAGCTTCCTCATCTTTAATAGGAAAATGAAATAACCCTGTTTTATGCACTCATGGACTAACTGTGAATATGTCCATGCAAGTGTTTTAATGATTAAAAATGAACATAAAACAAAAAATTTAATTATGGAGATCTATTGTAAATTAAAAATCTTCAAGTTATTTGAAGGTGTACAGCACAGATATGTTTTGGTATATAAATCCGGGTTGAAATATGTTTTTGAGAGATGTGCTGACATGTACTCTGTACCAGTTTCATGTTTCTTTTATTATTCTGTACTGTCTTTTCTCAGTTAATTTTTTTTTTTAAAACGCAAATCAATATTTCATGTCGATTTAAATATTCATCTGCTTTGCGTCTGTGTCCTGTAAACTTTTTGGGGTTTATTTAGTGATAATGACCCATACCTATTTACCTTAATGACCCTTACTCCCTTATCTATCTATCATCATCATCTTCTTTTCTTTTTTAATTATATATTATACACATTCTCCAAACAAACAAACAAACAAATATCAGCACATTCAATAAATACATCTTTAAACTATTTGAATGAATTGAATAAATGAAATAATATGCAATTGTTGTTACCGTGGTAAATGTTTTAAGTGGTTTACTATAGACTCTTTGGTAAGAGCGATGTTTCCAAGATTTCTGTTTTCATTCCAGGTACAAGACAAATCTTGATCTATCAGAAGCACACACCTACATTTCAGCATATTGTAGTGCTTTATTCGCCAGTAGTAAACATAGCCCAAGAATCATTCTTTAGCACACCCACACTCCAGCTCCATCTGTCATAGTGTGCATGCCTGTGGTTTAATCACTGAAGTGTTTCACTTTTGAAATATACATCAGTTAGTAGCACATTGAAGATTTTTCATACAACAGCAAAAAGCAAAATAAAAATGGCTGTTATCATTTCCAAAACCTCTTTTAATTAATCGCACTTCCATTTTTTATCAGAAGCTCCTAAGACACCAGGGAGCGAAGAAAAAATGTCCTCTTTTGACTGAGGAAGCGCATATTTTAAAAGAATTACTCTGAAAATTCAAGTCTATTTTTACAGTGATAACTTCTTATTATCATGACCCCTCAATGGATGTATACAGATGGAAACAGTACACACAAATCCCATCACAGATGACATCAAAAACATTACTGTTATAAAGTTTTGAAATTTCATCAGGGTTAGGCACTGCTAAAGGATTAAAGTGCTGGGAGGTTTACTCCAAAGCAAAGACAGTCATAAAAATAAACCATGAGGAAAAAATTATTTCAAGTTTTTTGTTTTTTTCATACCAGATTGAGACGGAACTACGGTGAGTCAAGATAATGAAACTGTTCAAGGAAACACAATCACTCACCCAAAAACAAGACAGGAACAGATTTATGACAGATCATGGGTGTATGTCAGGGAAAAGAGAGAGAGAGAGAATCTATGAACTTCCATACATTCCCAAATGTTTGGATTGACAGCTGCATAAAAGAAAGGGCTCTAATTCATCCACCACTTCCTAAATAGTAAGTTTGTACTACTCCTCCTAGTACATAAGTAACATTGATATGGGAGACATAAGAAGCCATTGCTCTGTGGGAGCTAGTCTATAGTTTCTTAAAACACAAAAACTGGTGTTTTATGTTGGTATTGGTCACAGATTAATGGAAAACAGGGGAAGTTCGTGAAACCCGAACTGCAGTACAGGCATGATTCTTTTCGCCATTTGGTGACATAGTGGCACAGAAATTAGGAACTCCATAAATGTGTACTTACTTTGTGGATCTGATTTAATTACACATGTTGATGCTAATGTATTAATTATACTAACATATACTATGGGTGCCCTGGATACTGTAATATACTGTGTTACCTGTTAGACTTCACTAAGCAGATGAGCCCTAATTTTCAAGTCTATAATTTACTAGAAAAGCTAAATCAGATTAAAATAGAGTGTATCACTAGAAGAGACATGAAAATTATAAATGTTTTATCGATAAATGAAATGGTGTGAATTTTCAAGTAATTTGAATGCCATGGAAGGTGTTTTATAGCTAAAAAAAAAACAGAACGAATTACAGGTTTGTTTCCACATTGTCTGAATAGTAACATTTGAGAGTGTGGTACACAGCTGGGAATGACTCTGACTTTAGAAAGCATTTGGGTAACAAATTGCTCAGACTGAAAATTTATCAGCGGTTGGACCGCACATTGCTGCACTGTTTCTACAGTCTATGAGATTCACATCAAAATTTAAGTTAAGGTTTATAAAAGGAGATGATGCGATGGCCAACTGTGACTATAGCTCTAAAAAGAGAACCCTCAGTTTAAAAAGTAGATGATAACTTGGAAGATAAAAAATACTTGAATATAAAATCTGTGCAAAATAAAGTCTTTAAAATGGCATATTAGCATAACTAATGACTAAGTGGAGGCTCACATGTTTGCAGATGTTATATATACTGGACACATTAAATTAAATGTTAGTGAAAAAAGTTTGTGGTGACTCTCTAATTACTTAAAATACCAGTGGAAGTTTCACCAGAGATCTTAACACTTGGTTGGTAACAGTAATGTTATTAGTCTGTTGGCTCTTTACAGGAGTGAACAAGGTGAAAATGCGTCACTTTGACATGTTGTTTGTCATTTTCCTGTGTGAGGTCACACACCTGAGGTGTGACCCGCCTGTGTATTCAAGCCACTTAGAGGAGCCATAGCAACAGCCATGCTTGAAAACAGGGGCTTTGATCAGATCGGATAATTGGATCAGTGATTCTAATATCTATTAGATCAGAACACACTTGCTAAAATTATCAGACTTAAAAATCGACAGGAATTCATATCTGAATTATATTTAATAATACATTTACACATTTATTTTAGGCAACATATATTTCTTAAATGCTTATTTTATTTCTACAACCACATATAAATGTGTCTATATATAAAAAGCTAAAATACATGCTTTAATCATGTTTTACTAACGTATGACAAAATTATTTGTGTACTATATTTTCATTTTTATCAGATTTTATAAGTAAGCCGAATAGTATAATTTAAGTTTACTGTTTATTATACAACATCTGGTAGCATCTGGACTCAAATAGCATATAACAGGACTTTATGGCTTTCAAAAATACCCACTGGTCTCTTTTTCTCTCTCTCTCTTTCAGTCTCCTTTAAATAATTTGGACCATAATGCTCTTTGACACAGCATTTGCTTTAAAAACCAAAGAGGCATTTGATGAGTATTGAGTAAAATGAGCTTGTTCATTTAGAGGGTAGAAACTTGATCTTATAATGCTGGCCAGATTGGCTTACAGTGGCCCCCATATCATATACAAGCTTTCATCTTCCACTCGTGCTATGCCATATTTCTCTCTCCACAATGCTGCCTCTGCAGGCACGCCTGATTAATAAATTGTCCTTGATAAATATTGCATTTTGTTCCATACCCACATCTGGAAATGATAACACGACTTTCTTTAAAATGTACAGAAAACCAAAGGCCCCGCAGAGCTTATATGTTAGAGCATCAATAGTTTTAAAGAACTGCAATGTTCAAGTGTGGTTATCAGACAGGGTAAGAATTTGTCTTTAGTAAATTCGAAACAGGCTCGAAAGTGGGGGAGCGAAGGTGGCTCGCAGAAAACTTCATCATCATTGCAGACAGGTTCGGTCTTCCAGGCCTTTGTTCAAGCATCTCATGTGGCAATAACGTTCTGTGTTTTCATTGCACAAGGGAATGTAATTTGCTGCATTCCATCTTGAATAGTTTCCGCCATGCTGTGTACAGTTTCACTGTTGTCAGTTCCATCGACCAGCAAAGATTACCTTTCCCTGCCGCTATTGTGTGGACATTCATTAGTTGACATTCATTAGTGAGCCTGTTCTTGGCCTGAATGTATATACACTTTCCACTCCCCTATATTCTTATTAGCCTATCTCAGACAGGGAAATCAAATTAATCTGAATAAAAATACCAACCCTAATGTCATTAATTGTGACGAATTACTTCGATAACACAGCTTTTCCTGGAAACTTAAATAAGTAAATAAAACACAAAGCTTTTTCTCCAGAGAAAATTATCTTTGTGTTGAAATGACACAGTCACAAAATTTGCTAAAAGATTAAATAGATACTTGGTGTTGTCTCAGAGCCAGCATTATCAATACTGAAAGTGAGTGGAATGTTTTTACAGAAGGGAATTTTAATAGACTGAATGGGATGACAAAGCACACTACAGAGAGAAAGAAAAGGAGGGAGGGATGGATGGAGGGAGAGAATGGGAGGAACAGACAGAGAGAGAGAAGCATGATATGCTGTAAGCAAAAGCAGATTGTGTGTATTTCATTTGAATAATTGAAACAGTGCACAATGCATCTTCAGTCAGACTGCACTGTGCATTGCAGAGCACCAGGACTAACTGCCAATGTGGTTCTGTAATTTACAATGCCATTTTCCACTTTTGAAGATTTGTGATTTTTTTTATTAAATATATTAAACCTGAAGTGTGTAATTTCTGTGTCACTAACATCCCAAAAAAGCAAAAATAATGACCGACCAACAGGCTTCCCGAACACTCCCCACATCTGCAATTGGTTGGACAAACAGACACAGCCTGGTTCCATAAACATTTTGTGTCTGTGGTGACATTTTTGAAAAATAACATTACATGGTTCCTTACACATATTGTGGCAGTTCCGATGTGAAATGTCCACTGTGTGGCACTAAAAGCGAGTTAAATGTTCTCCCTAACAGTAGAGGATCTCCCTAACCTAAACCTAAATATGAACGATAGTATCATAAAAGGAATTGAGAGATATAAAACATAACTGCTGAAGCAACCACATACAATAATTTAGTTGTAGTGCCTCAAGTGTTCATTCACCCAGGAAACTGCCACGATACATAAAACGGCCATGTAAAAATAACTTTTGCGAAAATGTAGGTGCAGTAAACATAGCTATGTTATAGTTTTATATAGTGATATTGCCTGTTACTCCGAATTGTGGAGTTTCCCTCCTGTTCCACAACTGCAAATTTGATGAGAAGCTGTTTCCTCTAGAGAGCAAAACACTGCATGTTGGTACTTATTTCATTTTAGACAAAGGAAAAAGCCACAGAATTGAAGTACTGTATAAGGCCTTCTTTTCGTGACAAAATCTGGTCGAAATCTGGTTGTTCATCTGTTTAGAATGATGAGAGGCTGGACAAGGGAAAGCAAATACAATCAATGGCATTAAATAATCGTGAATCAGCATTTTTTGTTGATCAGATCTATTGAAATGGAAAATCTGGAGTTTATAACCTGAGCAGAACACATTCCACTTCGACATTCACAAAAAAAACCTCATGTAATGTAGGTTGATGACAGACAGACTGATCTCTGAATAAACCCTGATCACTCTGCCATTTCCTTTAAGAGATGAGTCTTAGACAGACAAAGGAAAAAAACGGAGGAGTCTGTCTCTTTCTCTCTCACACTCTAAAGTGACAAGCAGATCTCTAGAGACTGTTGAATGGTGGAGAGAAGTGTTCGTCCTTCCCTTCTAGCGCCATTTAATCCACAGGATCTGAAAACCACAAGAGTACTTACTACTTAAACACCCTCTGAGTTAAGGTCTGGACAGATGTGCCACAGGGTGGCTCCCAGACACTCAAAAAGAAATCAAATAACTCAAAAGTCTGCTTGATGTTTGTGGCCACATGAAATTCCAACTGGATTCTGTAATAATTTGAAAGAGATTGTGCCAGACAGAGGAAATTCTTTCAGTTTCTACATATACTGTAATTAAAAACTAAATGTCATCTGAGGGCCTATTGACTCATACACTGTGAGATACCAGCGACAAGCAATTGTCTGTTTACACTGAATTTGAAACTGCTGCATGATGTAGCACAATCTCAGAACAAATTTGATGTTAAATTAAAATTGTCTAGTTTGTCTTCACTCTCTACAAGTCCTTACATACTGTATGTGTGCATGAGGTTTAAAGTCTCATTTTTGTCAGCCCTACATGAGTTGCTCTTAACTGCCTCTAGAACACGCCCAGCATGTGTGTCAACATCCCTCCTCTCGTGTCTGACATCTAAACCCTTTTGTCATTTCTGTGTGTGTTTGTGGAAGATAGCATGCAGGGTAGACATCAGCTGTCTGTGCATGTGTTTGTGAGCATGTGTGTGTTTCAATGAAGGTGTGCAAGAAAGCGACAGAGTTTGCAAATCTCAGTTAAAGCACTCTATCATCTGATTGTCAAAAGCAGCAATTATCACAGCCCACATACCGTCTTTTCATTCTGCAGGGACCCTGATCAAACAGAAGCTTCTAGACTCAGTCAATAAAAAGAGCCAATACGAATCTTATAACACACAAGCCTCCTGACGCCTGCGTGTGACCTGGGTTCAAAAGGAGCGAAGACAAGCCTATGCACACAATGTCTCTGATATTCCAGAACCATGATTTTAGAGAAGGTGTGGCAGGCAACACAATCATATGTCATTTGATTTATTTTTGACTTGGTTGCATCAACTCACAAAGGACATGATCACAGTCATATACAGAGTAGCCTTGAAAACAGCAGTTTTGCTGACCTCACCTCTACCTGAGTGAGGAAAGGTCATATTTTAGTGAGAATGCTGTACAAACAAATCAGCCAATATAACTCTACATCTGTCTGTCTGTCTGTCTGTCTGTCTGTCTGTCTGTCTGTCTGTCTATCTATCTATCTATCTATCTATCTATCTATCTATCTATCTATGCATGCCAGTGCTCAGGGACAAGTGAGTGCAATAGCTTTCTCAGTAATACACATAAGCACACCATCCGTGCAGTTCTATTGCCGGCACTCACCTCTCCCTAGCAGGGACAGGACACAACAAAGAATAAGGGACAACTCAGTCAAGGCTCGTCCTGTGCCCTTTGGCATTGTCTGACTCTACGCCACATTTTTTTAGACTTTCTTCCTCAGCAGTCAACTGTTTCCTACAGAGACAGAGAGAGAGATTGTACATTGTATGCAGTCATGCCAATAAAGCTCATTTGAGAGAGAGAGAGAGAGAGAGAGAGAGAGAGAGAGAGAGAGAGAGAGAGAGAGAGAGAGAGAGAGAGAGAGTAGTACTGGGAGAGATACAGTAGTATTGGGATGTTTGATTAATTTTATAGCTAAATAGATATTTAGTTAGCTGCTGTTTGCGATTCAGTTCTAAAAATGAGGTTTATTTATTTATTTATTTTGGTGTAAATTCATGTGTTCAGGTTTGATACTGTCACTTTAAAAGGATAGTTCACCCAACAATGAAACCTCTCTCATCATTTACTCAACCTCATGACATGCCAGATGTACAGTATAAGACTTTCTTTCTTCAGCAGAATTTTAGAAGAATATTTCAGCTCTTTAGATATAAAAATCACTTAGGTAACATGAAAGTAGTCCATATGACTCCAATGTTTGAATCCATATTTTCAGAAGCAATATAATAGGTGTGGGTGAGAAACAGAACAATATTTAATAAATTTTTAACCCTTTATCTCCACTTAAACTTTAATTTTGTAACTTTCACACAGATATGAAATTGAAACTATACAGGCACCACATGTGACTTTCAGATGTAAAAGTGACAGTGGCGATTTAGGGTAAAAAAAAAAAAGCACTTAAAGTTTTATATGTTTCTCACCCACACCTATTATATTGCTTATATTGATTTAACAACTGGAGTCTAATGGACTACTTCTATGTTTCCTTTATGTGATTTTTGAAACTACAAAGGTCTGATCACATTCACTTGCATCGTATGGACCTATAGAGATATTTTTTCCTAAAAATCATTTTTGGGTTCTGCTGAAGAAAGACATCTGGGATGAGGGTGGGTAAATGATGAAATAACTTTTGGGTGAACTATCCCTTTAACTAATCTGCTTGTTGTTTTTGAGCCAGATGAATGCTGGTCTGATTTTTTGATTATTAAAACTTATTGCCCCCAAATCAATATAGTTGTGATATATTTTTGCAACTCATAGTGTAGCTTGATTGTACTTTAAACTATGAATAATTAGTATTTTAAAATTGTGGAAAAAAATCATCCTATTAATCAAAGTCAGTCCATGTCTCTCTCTGTTGTGGGCTAAATTGGTGCTACTGTCCAAATTATGTGTCATTTCTCAGAAAATCACAGACTGCAGCATCACACTGTCACCTTTCCACTGTGGCAAGGTGTGATTCACACTTATAGTCTGTGATCTTTCTCTCCAGTTACAGGGGCAGAGCCAGGAGTTTTTCACAGGGGTGGCCGGGCAGGGTCCAGCAGTCAGTCTGTGGTGGCACAGAAATGTTCGGGCAGATTTTTTGCATCGTCGGATGGGCGGGATATGGTGGTTGTTGGTGTGGAAAGCAGAGGTGTGTGGATACAAAAATGGAGAGGAGTGGATACAATGACACCCGGGACGGAGAGGTGCAGCAACGCTTGGTGTGCACACATGTATATTCTCCTGTGTGTTGCTGTTGTACAGAGATAGTTCCACCTCTAAAAAACTCAATTGTGCCCAAGACAAAAAAATGACCAAAACGGCAATTGTGAGTGTGGGGGCCAATGGGGTGGCCAGAATTTGGTCCATGGTGGACACGGCCACCCCTGGCCACATACTAGCTCCGCCACTACCCTGTTACCGTGGTAGTTGAAGCCCAGCTCACAATGACCAATTCAGCAAGGTAACAGCAAATGGATTGGGGCAGAAGATTTAACACACTGATAAATGAACAGATTGAATAAGAGACTCCTGCTGAGGCTGATTCGAACCCCACTGAGAGTATGACACCAAATGGTTGAGATAAAATCAGTAGCTTTTGTTGTCATTACATTAAGATTCAAGAAAACATTTTCTATCCTTTTGGCTGATAAGGCTCTTTAATTGTCTTTGAACTATATTGGCTAACAAATCTGATTGATTTGAGATGAAATTCAAATTTGATCATCATTAACTCATCCTCATGGCATTCCAAATCAATACGAATTTCTTTCTTACATGCAACACAAGAGGAAAAATTTAAAGAATGCATTGGTCGCTCTTTTCCATACAATTACAGATAATCGGGACCATAGCTTTTAGGCTTCAAGGAGGACACAATGAAGTGTACCAATAAAGTGTCATAAAAGTGGTCCACATAAGATACAAAGTTTTCTGAAATCGTATTACAAACAAAAAACAAAAACAATAAAAAGATCAACATTTTGTTATTCACTGAAAATATTGACAAGCACCCTGTGCTCTCCTTGATAAGAGTTCATGAGAAAAGATGGAATTCCCAAAACTAATTGTTCCGATTTTTTTTATTTGAAAAAAAAAAAAAAAAAGAAAGCCATTTGGGTTGGAACAACATGGGGGGAATAAAATTCATTTTTGGGTGAAATGCTCCATTAAGACCGTAGATTCATCTTTCATCCATATTGGTTTCCAAATAACAATTAATATAAATAAATCAGCGTTGAACGTTCTTCCACAAACTTAATTTTCAAAGTATCTTCTAAATCTGACTTTTTGTCTTCAGTAATAATAAAAAAATATTATTATTATTATTATAAATTGAGCAAAGATTTAAATAAAATATTTTAAAATTTTATCCAAAATATTAAAACAAAGTTGTATGACTTGTGGAACCCTGTTTTTTCCACTGCAGATTGAAATATGGAAGGATGTGTTCAGAGTGTACAAGGACCTGAAATCAGCCGTAATTTATCATAGGAGGTGCAAAGAGTGACAGGGCTGCAGGAGACATGCTAGAGCACAGCAGGAAGATAAAGCTCAGTGCAACCTTAATAAGACACGTGTGAAGAGGCACCCTGGTAATTATGCTAAACTGTGACCACAGCAGGTGAAAGATCGTGCACATTTAGAGAGCAGAAACAGACCCTGAACCTTCAAAACATCAGTCAGAACAGAGGTGGAATACACAAGCAGTCTTTAATGCATTAATACAATAAATACAGTGGTTGTCAACATTGTTGTTGTGACCCCATGTGGGTTCCTCAGAGATGCAGATGGGGTTGCAGGAGATTTTTGGGACTGTGTCTTATTTGTGGTACATTTTATAGCTGTACGTTAAACCTAAGCACCTTCCCTTGCTCTTAAAATATACCCAGCAAAAAAAGAAAAAAAGAAAAAGAAATGTCCTCTCACTTTCAACTGCTTTTACTTTCAGCAAACTTTACTTAATGTGTAAATATTTGTATGAACATAAAAAGATTCAACAACTAAGACGTAAACTGAACAAGTTTCACACACATGTGACTAACAGAAATGGAATAATGTGTCCCTGAACAAATGAGAGGTCAAAATCAAAATGAACAGTCAGTATCTGGTGTGGCCACAAGCTGCATTAAATACTGCAGTGCATCTCCTCCTCATGGATGCACCAGATTTGCCAGTTCTTGCTGTGAGATGTTACCCCACTCTTCCACCAAGGCACTTGCAAGTTCCTGGACATTTCTGGGGGGAATCACCCTCTGAGCCAACAGGTCCCAGACATTCCTGTCTTGAAGGAAATCATGCACAGAACGAGCAGTATGGCTGGTGGCATTGTCATGCTGGAGGGTCAGTCAGGATGAGCCTGCAGGAAGGGTACCACATTAGGGAGGAGGATGTATTCCCTGTAATGTACAGCATTGAGATTGCCAGTAATGACAACAAGCTCAGTCCGATGATGCTGTGACACACCGCCCCAGACCATGACAGACCTTTCACCTCCAAATCAATACCGCTCCAGAGTACAGGCCTTGGTGTAATGCTCATTCCGTCAATGATAAACACGAATCCAACCATCACCCCTGGTGAGACAAAACTGTGACTCGTCAGTGAAGAGCACTTTTTGCCAGTCCTGTCTGGTCCAGCAAAGGTGGGTTTGTGCCCATAGGCGACATTGTTGCCTGTGATGTCTGGTAAGGACCTGCCTTACAACAGGCCTACAAGCCCTCAGTTCAGCCTCTCTCCGCCTATTGTGGAGAGTCTGATCACTGATGGAGGGATTGCCACTCACTACTGAGTAATCCGAATAACTTGAGTAGCTTAAAAATTATTAATGTAATAGAATAAAACAGTGACATTTTTAATAATAATATTTGTTAATAATACTGACCCCTGATGTAGAGAGTGTGTTAATTGGTATAATAAATTACCAGGAAAGTAAAGATGATAAAATATTTTATAATTATGCTTAGCCTTTATAAAGTTAGAAAAGTATCAACATTTGCAGAGCAATATTTCAGCAGAACATTCCACCATCACAAACTTCAGAAAAGTGTGCATCATGCATTAGAATGAGAACACAACTATTTTTGGGCTTAAAATATACAAGATCTAAATCAATGTTGACCATCGTATCTCAAAAGAAGGACAACGTGGCCCCCCATGTGCTATTTAAAGAAATAATTCACACAAAATGAAAATTCTCTTATCATTCACTCACCCTCATGCCATCTGTCTATGATTTTCTTTCTTCAGAAGAAAACAAATTAAGATTTTTAGAAGAATATTTTATCTCTGTAGGTCCATTCAAAGTGAAGGGGTGCCAAAATCTTTACGCCCCAAAAAGCACATAAAAGCAGAAGAAAAGCAATACATACAACTCTAGTAGTTTAATCCATGACTTCAGAATTGATATGACAGGTGTGGTTGAGAAACAGATACATTGTTAAGTCAATTTCTGCTAGAAATTCTTCTCTCTGCCAAGTAGATGGTGATATGCATGAAGAAAGTGAATCTAGTAACAGTAATTCTACTTGAGTATGATTTTTCAGTACTCTTTCCACCCCTGGTGCTTTGAACTAGAAGGAGCCAAGGTACAAAACAGTTATGGGGCACAACAGAATGAAACAAAACGCAAGACTCTCAAGCATTGGTGGCAATAAGGGTTGGCAACTGGGGCTTAAGCCCAGAAGAATTAAAGATAGGTTATAAAACTGTCAATTGTACATAAAGTGCATTGAATTAAGGAAAGCCATTTTAAAGTGGGCCCTGATTTACTATGACCCAAAACAAAGGGTGCTAATCTGCTTGTGCAATCTATCATATTGGGTGTGCATGTATATCCAATATTGCATTAACATGTAAGCTATCCTGGGTCTGGGCTAATATCCAGTGACCATAGAACTGACCATTTTCACAGATGAACTACTTGCCACAGTGCAAGATGCTGAAAAAACTCAGAAGCAGTTGACAAAATAGTAAAATAGCAAAATGTGTTTATGCGTATATATATATATATATATATATATATATATATATATATATATATATATATATATATATATGTCACGAACCCCTTTCCTCTGCCCCATCTCCGCTTCCTCGAGCACGCACCCATACACTCCGCGAGCGTGCTCGCTTCCCGCTCCCTCCCTCGAGCACTCACGTTCCGTATGCTATTGCGAGCTCTGCTCGTAAGCTATCTCCCCTCTCTGGCGCACTCGCTTCCCCCAGAACATTATGGCCACCTACACTCACGCGCATCCTATCCCCACACATTAGATTCACCTGCACTCGTCTCGTCACCTTCATTGTTCACACCTGCACCTTCCCCTATAAATACCCAGCACTTCCGTTTCACGGGTGTTGGTTATTGTATGTATTTAGATTCCCGTGTTTATGCCCCCGCTAGTCTCATCTAGTTTTGCCCCTGCTAGTCTCGTCTAGTTTTGACCTCGCCACTGTTTGATTACCTGTTTAGCTTGCCAACTCTCTCGTTCCCCTGTCTTTGTTCCCGCTAGTCTCGCCTTGTCCTTCGCCCTAGTTGTTAACTGTTTTCCCCGCTTATCGTTCACCTCCCTCATTAGATCTGCCCCTTGTTTATATTGTTGTTTCCCGGCTTCCGACCTTACGCTCCCCCTCGACTACTCTCACTGGATTTCCCTTGTTTTGTACTTTTGCCTGCACTGCTTTTAATAAACATTAAAAGCAGTTTCATCCAACATTGTGACTGTCTCATCTTGTGTGTGTGTGACCGGGTTACAATATATATGTATATATTTGAGATCCTAAACTGAATAGCCTAATTCTGTTACTTGAGTTTGGTGTATGTGTTGGGTGGCAAGAATTTTGGAACCTAAACAAATGGGTCACAGACCAAAAAGGTTTCCCCTGCATTGGAAAATGCTGTGATTGTGGACAATGGTGGAAAACGATGTAGAAAGAGATGAACAAAGAGGGTTAGAAAACAAATGTGGGGGGGAGGGGGGTGGGGGGTCAGAAAGAATGTTTAACAAGGCGACCCAGCCTGCACTGATATTTGCTTAAACTTTGCCAAAAGAAAGCGTACAGAGTTCTGAGGTTTCGGGGGTGAGGGTGTGGGTGTGTGCGGTTTGGGATGACAGGATAAATGGATTACTGACCATAACAAATAAACTTACGTCATCCCGTTTGGCTTGGCCAGCACAAGCCACTTTCCAGTACAAAACTCCTGAGACGGTAGGACATGTGAGGTCTGCCAGTGACCTTACAAATGGACACATCCACAAGCCATGAAAAACTAAACAATACGCTGGATATTCAATATTCTCTAATAGGATTTAGAGAAGGATGTAAGTAACAATCTCCTGCTGTTGTTGTGGAGGAATCAAAGCATCCAACAAAAACTCCCTTTGCAAATGTTCTGGACTGAGTGTAGCGCATGACCAGAGACAACTCACATACCAAGCAGGGTCTAAACACTGTCCTAAAGCATTTCCTCCAAAACAAATACATGTAACCAGGGTACATTTTGCATGAACATGCTCTTCATTTACAAAGACAACTTGGGATGTCAGGATTTGGCTAAGACTGTAAGCATACCCTGCTGAAAAAATAGCATAGCTGATCACTTTTGGATAATGGTCCCCAGCAAGGAGTGGCAGTCTGTTGATGTTCCAACAAGTCCTCTTCACAAGCTTAACCAAAAAGACTTCCTTGTTCAACAAGCATCATCAGAAAAATGGCTGACTAGCTTTAAACAGGTTTTGCTAGGGAATATTCTGGCTATGCATGTCATTCAGATAGACTAGCATTAAAACACACAGTAATGAACTAGAGATATGGCCAAATGACTTTCTGTATGCTTTCTATCTTCTGTGGAACAATAACAGTAGATATTTTAAAGAAAGTTGCACAATCTGATAAGTGAAAGAGAATCATAAAAAAAGCTCATGTGTCATAAAAGTAGCCCATGTGACTCCTGTCTCATTTCATGCGAATTCATGCTGGTATAAGCTGGTGTTTTACAAGGGAAGTGTTTGTATCTTTGAGGTAAATTGTGATTCAGGGGATTCATTTAATATGATATGGCTCAAGTTCATTTCACCAAGTGGTCCACAGTATAGCAAGAGATGGAAACTGACTGATGTTAAGGGATACATATATATATATAGAGAGAGAGAGAGAGAGAGAGAGAGAGAGATTATGCCCTTGATTCAGTTAAGCAGTGTTAGAACTCTGCATTTAAAATGTAAATATTTCACTCCTTTTTCCTCCAGCTCTGGAAGCCAAACATGACATGTAAGCACTCTCTCACTCCGGATCTCTGCAAAAATAGATCATGTCACACTCCGGAATGTAAACTCAAACTAGGGAGCAAATTAGTCGGCCACAAATGATTGCTAAAAGTATGAAGTTTTCCACAAAAGCTCCCGGTGGAGTGGTTTGCCGAGGGCATGGAAATCAGACCCGCACATGTTTTGAGTTGAGGAACGAGGGGGGAGAGGGGTGTGTTCGAAAAGTGTTTGAGGTTCTTGTCTTCTATAAAATGATGGAGGAGAATTAAAATATGTTTAAATCATACTCTCAAACCAGAGCTTCTGTTCCTAAGAACCAAAATATCGACAGCAAGTCTTCTCAAAATGTAATCAGTGAGATTCTTACTGCAGATAACTAAAACCCTGATTTATTAAATAGAATGAACATAAAAAGAACACAACAAAAAGAATGGGGGAATTTACTAAAATTGAATTGTGCCCAATTGCATCATTTATTTGCTTTGTTTACGCACCTGAATTCCATGAGACCTGAGTCCCGGTCTGCATAGATGCTGAGAAGTGCAATATGGACATATTGACAGCATTTAAAATCAAAATTCTAAAATGTACAGTTTTAACATATATATATATATATATATATATATATATATATATATATATATATATATATATAGAGTTCATATTTTTAACTATATATATATATATATATATATATATATATATATATATATATATATATATATATATATATATTAGGGCTGTCAATCCATTAAAAATTTTAATCGAATTAATTACATGGTGTCCCGATTAATAAATCGCGATTAATCGCATATACAAATATTTGCTGAGAAAGCCCTCATATAACAATAATTCAATATATAATGATGAAATAAGTATACATAGATAACTTTAAATATGAAAAATTATATATATATATATATATATATATATATATATATATATATATATATATATATATATATATATATATATATATAAAATAAACAAATAATCAGATAATTAAAATGCATTACATTCTTGTATCAGAAGTGCTGATCATTGATAAGACAATATAAAATTGGCTTTAGAATATAATGTATTGTTTACTACCATATTATTGATCATAAGTCAATCATTGGCATGCAGTTCACAGCAATCCATTTCACAAGTCAATTTGTCAATCAGTTGGAGATTTATTGTGAGGGTTTGTTTAGGTTAAGTTATTAAATCTGTGAAAACCAAATAAAACATCTTTATAAAGCAAAGAAAAACTAGTTAAAATAGAGGTACGTACAAACAAACAAACTTTTCATCACAGCATTACAGAAGGAGCAAAGTGGATCTATTTCTGGGAGCATGTTTCTTAAATAAAGATTGACTGGGTAAAAATGGTGTAACAGTTTAAAGGACACATCTTTAAACTCGTTGGTAATTAAATATGTATGACGTAAAGTCTGTACGACCTGCGTCAGACATGCTTGTGTCGCGTCTCGGGTGTGTTGCGTCATAAAAATAAAATGTTTAGGTCACTGTGTCAAGTTAAATATAGTTTAATACTCAATCTTTAAACACATATTAAGATCCCTTAAAGATCGCATTTGCACTCCATCAGGTGTTTTGAATGCAAGAAATGGTTTTCTTCACTGTATAAACTGTGCGTTGCTCACACAGCTGAAATTTCAATTACTGCCCTCTGCAGTAAACATGTGGTACTACAAGCTTGAATTTCTCAGTTAAGCATTGCGATTAAAGTGCGTTAATTTTTTAACACGTTAATTTTTGTCAAATTATTCTCACGTTATTAACACGTTAAATTGACAGCCCTAATATATATATATATATTGAATATTTAGTTAATTTCATTGATTATAAATACAATAAAACAATTAATCAATTTAATGTTCTTGGAGTCAATAAGGATTATTAACATTTGTACATCTCTAAAGTTGTTCATATGTAAATAATAAAAAAAAATGCATTGTATTGTGTATTGTGTATTGTATATTGTGTGCATTGTTTACTGTACATTGTATATAATTATTGTGATGTGTAAGTATGTGTACATTTGATATGTAAATTGTGTTGTGTAAGTATGTTGTTTACTGTAATTGGTATATGTCTCGTCACTGTCATGACTGCTATGTTGCTCGGAACTGCACACAAGAATTTCACCTACTGTTGCACTTGTGTACATGGTAGTGTGACAATAAAGTGATTTGATTTGATTTGAATATTGTTAGCCAGTATTGTTTCAGTGTGTATGCAAACTTATGCAAATGTACGTGAGCTAGAACCAAACTTAATTTAAAAGATCATGGTGAAGAGCTCAGTTGTGGTGGATGCAGCAAACTACCGTGATCTGGCATACTTTGCAGGGACTGCATAGCATCACACCACTATTATGATCCAGACACCTGATCCAGACAATTAAATTGCACTCCACTACATTGTGCATATGGATTTATGCCCAGTTTTGACACGCTTCTCCATGAGTTGATGAGTAACTGCTGCCATGATTAATAGAAAATGTTCACAAATGTCTCTTACAAACAGAACCCTGTTGATTGCATGATTTCTGTGATACTGCACGAAAAATGGCGCAACTGTTTAGTGAATCCGCCCCACAATATGCTGTCAGAACCGCAATCAAAGTTAGTTTATTCTTGTTCATTCAAGGGCAAAACCTGAGAAAATCACTGATTGAGTAATCTATACAAATAACTCCACTGTGTAAGGTTCCATATGTGTGTTAGTGTGTGGATTTGTCACTTCTCACTGTAATTGACATCCAGTATAGTGCCATGGTCAATGCGGAGTGGTTCCTGTCAGGTTATGGTAGCACTGCCTTTAAGGTCAATTATGGGAAATGTTTAGGAAGTTCTCTGAATGCTAACATATGCAGCATAATGGCAACAGTATGAGGGCCTCACAGACTTCCACTATCCACATTATATACTTTAAACTCAACTGATCACTGTTTAGAGCAACTCATTTCCTCTGAAACACACATCTATGCTTCTGATTCACAAGGTGTGTTTATGTGTACAGAATAAGGCTGTTCTACTATTGTGTGGTGATTTGATCCAGTGTCATTGTTTCCAAATGTTAATTCTGTGCAGAACACCAAGTTCTCCGACATGGAGGTGCTCTAGTAATTTGTTCAGTTATGGGTAGATTCAGACTGGCATGTTCCCGGAGCGCTCTTCTCCAGAGACACAGAAAAAAAAAATTATACACTGGCCAATTTTCATGAAAACCCTGCAAGCCAAGTATAAGGTCACATTTTAGAGCAATTGCTGTACCAAACGATACTTTTACATAAAAATGTAGGCTACATTACCAGATGACCCCACATTCAGAACATTGTACTTTATGTATTTGCTGTCATTCACATGTTCGATTCGAGATTGCTACTTAAATTAGGTAAGTACAATAAGTAATTAAACATTTTCCTAACAACCATATTTAAACAATAAACTACTCTATATACAAATACAATTTCAGACAATATATATATATATATATATATATATATATATATATATATATATATATATATATATATATATATATATATAAACAAGGGAAAAATTACATTAATTAATAAAACTACACAAATAGTAACTGATGTACTTAATTATATATCAAATCTCAGTTTTTGCGACGTGACGTTTAGTCACATGACACGATGAGAACCAGTGAGGTTTAATGTTATCAATGTATCCATTTTAGGTGAGTTTCACTGTATATAAATGATTTAACAGTGAACGACAACTTGAATTTAGTTCTGCTCATCAAACAAAGTGATAGTATCACTTCACAAAGCTTGGAATATACATGACTTTGATTCATTTCACTGTGGATTTATAGTGCTATTTGATTCTATTTATTTTTTCAAGCTTGACAGACCAGAATCACTATTCCTTTTTAATTATTTAGAATAAACCATGTGAAGACTTTTTTAAAAAATTCACCTTTTGTTTGCCATGGAAGAAAGCAAGTCATTCAGGTTTGGAGTAACATTTGGGTGAGTAAATAACAACAGAAGTAATATTTTAGGGTGAACTTTATCTTTCCAAAGGCCTCAAAACAATGTTAATTTAAAACCCAGAACCCTGGAAAGAATATAACTTAGAAAATACAGTTTTCTCTCAGCGTTAATATCAGAACCTCTGTCTAGCAGTTGAAGGGGGCAACGTCAGGCCTCCATTAACCCTGTCAGGTATGATTAATGCGGATGCCTCACCCCACAGTTCACTCCTTGTGTGACAGACAGGACTGATGTGATTGGTCACAGCTCTGGTAGCGAGTGATGGTGATTCGCTGACATTGTGGTGAGGTGTGTGGTTTGGATGGCGATTTGATTATATGTTTAACACAGAGGGGAAAACCACTCAACAACGAAACGAGAACCGCACTGCTGCTCTCTCAGAAAGGCAGACAGGAACATGGAAGTCGGAAAAGCAACTGCAGGAGATGCCAGACAGTTCTGTGAGGCAGTGGATGAGTATGGGGGGGGGTAGAAGAAAATTCTCTTTCACATCTTCATAAGTGGTCCAATTTGACTGACCCAAGCCTGAACTTGAGTTTTAAAAACAAATATGGCATAAACACATCTGTGTTCAACTGGAAGCTCTTTATCTTTAAAATCCTGACAGTTACTGTGCTATTAAATTAATAATTCATTTAATATTACATACTGTTGGACAATATGGTGATATACGTTAGCAAACCAACAAATCTCACCATAATTTCTGGGGTTAGGGTGAGGTTTTTGGTTGAACATTCTCAGAATCACTGATTTGAAACATGTTATTTTCTATTACAGTAATTCTGTTTAAGGGGATGGTGTTCATAAGGGAGTTTAAATCTTTCTCTCTTTGAAGGGTGGATATTTCTGCTGCAACTCATTTCTGAGAATCATACCCACTTCCTCTTCCTATTCCACAAATCACAGAAATATGGGGTCAGATTTGTGTCATGCATTTCCACTGAGTCAAGAGACATGGAAGCAGATCATCAGGCAATAGATCAATATGTTACTTACAGGACACAAGACACAATCCATACCAATCAGCATTTGTACATAAATCGTGTCCTTTAGTGCTCAACTAATCTCTTTGTAATCTTTTTTTAATTCATTGCATATTTTTTACATACCATGAAAGTGAATGGTGATTGAGACATTAATCCAAACATTTACACAACTACACCATTTTAACAACAACAACAATAATAATAATAATAATAATAATTTCAAATCAAGAATATTATTTTCTTTACTGATGTTCCTAACCAGCAATTAAACAGTTTAAACTCGGCTCACTGGGGTGGCAGTGTTACCCCTCAAATTTCACCAATGAACAACTGTAAACCATCATCATTATCCTGGCTCCTACAACAGTAGTCCAGTAGACATTTTCCCTTTTTATAAAGGAAATGTTTATGCGCTCTCTCAAAATCCCTCTGAGAAGTCAAAACTCTTTCAGCTGCTGTTGGTAAATGGAGAGTTTGAGCTGACAGTGAAGAAAGCCGATAAGATGTCTAACCCTCTGAACCGACACAATGAAGACAGATATGATCTGGCTCTATCCTTTGCTCACTGCTCTGTTTAGCTTGATTGTTCGCCATGGCAACGTAAGACGTGAAAATATTTGATAGCTGAAATCCAGGCCAGACAGAGCCATAATTAATTGCTTATAAAAACATTCACCTGCCAAGTGCTGTAAAACATGAACCTTTACTATATCCAGCATCATAAGACAGGAATTTAACATAAAATATATGAGACTAAGTTCCTTTCTTTTGATAGCATTTTAAAAGCTATCCGGCCCCACATTATGAGAACATTGGAGGCTTTGGACTGAGAAGTTCTGTCTTGGCCCCAGCATCCATTGATGTTCATGAGGAACCAAGCCTAAGTTTGGTCCATTATGATCCCACTTTAACACATAATTCAATATCATTGAGGTAGAAAAGGTCTTGCATCACAGATGACACCCCTTTGAAACCCCTGATCCAGGTCAGCGTTGCCCAGTATATTGAGCTTTATGGAGTGAAGTGTCAGCATTGCACCCAGTGGTGTGTTGCACTTACATCAAGCATTGTTGAGGGGTCAAACCTTGCCGCTGACCTTTCAAAGCGGCAGTCTATGATTACCAGGCATTCTGCATGTGCAATATCTGTCTTGCAATGAGAGGTCCAACTTAACACCATAGTTTCACACGCGTTCTTACCTCACTAACTACTGTATGTCTTTTAGAATTCAAAGTAACAAGAACCATTTTAAAACTGTCGAACTTTTGAATGATTTATCATTTACTTTTCCCCATCTGTCGCTCACTTCGACATTGTGTCGAGTGAAGCGACACTAGGGGACTGTCTTGAAGGCCTCGGTTAACTCTGAACTTGAGAAAAGGTCAATGAGAATTTGGCAGACAGAATTTGTCTCTCCCCAGTATGTCCCTCCCCCGGACATATGGGTATAAAGGGAGGGAATCATGCATCTGTTCATTCAGATTTCATCTTTGGAGCCGAGCGGTTGTGCGATCAGGGGGCTGAGATCACTTACTGTTCCACTCACCTCTTCAGAGCTTATGCTGTTGGATCTACAGCGCATATCAGCGGCTTCTTCACGGCAGTGCAGCTTTGCCCCTGGGAGCTTCAACAGCGCTGCTACAAGAGTATTCATAAAAGAGTTTATTTTCTATAAAAGAGCAATACACAGCTGCCGTTGAATATCCTTTTCAGGACGCGTTTTTGCAAAGATGCCCTTTTGCCCCTGTGTAGCTCCTGGATGCAGTCGATATCTCTCCGCTCCTGATGGTCATAGACGCTGCCTCATGTGTCTGGGCCGTGATCACACTGAGGCGGCATTTATGGATGGTTCATGTTCTCACTAAGAGAACTTAACCATGGCAACGTTGCGGTCGAGGCTTTCCTTCTTAAAGAGGAACGCCACTCCAGCCGCCCTCTGCATCGCTCCTTCTTCCCACGGGATTGAGGACTACTTTGCTGGCGATGGAGGCGATTTGGGGATGGCAGCGGGCTCAGTTATGGCGGATAGATCCACACGAACCTCCCTCCCCCCGGCACGCTCGTTGACTTCTGTCCGAGCTCGAGGTGAGAGTGGCTCGCCTCACGGCCAGACTGTTTACTCCCTCGAGCCCCCCGAGCTGGATGATGATTTCGCCACTGCATCGAAGAGCGTTTTGGCATCTACCATGGAAGACTCGACTGGTCTACCGCCTTCAGGTCGGCACGCCCAGTCTGAGGCTGACGCCTAGATGGCTGACATACCTGCCCGGGCCGCGGTCAGTGTGGGGTTGGACTGAAACCCTCATTCCTCTCCGCAGCCTTCATGGCTAGACGATTGGTTCCTCGAGTCCGGGCAGGAACATCACCTATGGCTGAACCTGGTTGAGATGCAGGAGGTAGACAAAGCTCGCTTTCTCAACGCCCCGTCTCCCAGCTCGGTCTATTTGGCAACACCATCAACGACTTTGCCCAGCAGTTCTCGGTGGTGCAGAAACAGACGGAGGCCATTTCCCACATCATGCCCTGCTGCCGTTCCAGCACCGGCCTTGCTCTGTCTGCTCGCAGAGGGCATCCTCTTGCGGCTTCCAAACAGCAGGCAGCTCCGCCTCAACCTGGGCCCAGCTCTCAGCCCCAGCGTAGAGTGCCCAGCAGGAAGCGCACACTCCCAAATGTTCTCGAGGACCCGGAAGGCTCCCAAATGTTCCTGAGATTCAGGGAACGAGACGTTTTCTCAGGAGCTGTTAAGCAGACCACTCTGTCCCCCGGTGGAGGGCTGGGAGGAGAATCCTTATTTGAAATTATTTCCTTTGCCGCACCCCCTTCGGGCTGCGGTACCCACATTCTCAAAAAAAGAATTCCTTGGGTCATTCCTTGGGTCATCTGGCCCACAAATGCCATTCTCGTGGACCCCTCGACTCTGGACCCATGACTGCTGCCCCCCGGCTGGCCAGTTCTGACGAGTCTAGAGGACGCCTACACGGTACCTCCTCCTCAGTCACTAACCTGCCCCCTGCCAGGTGTGTGGAGGGAGGTAAGTGCTTCGAGTATTCTCTCAGTACCAAAGCCTCAGTATGTGCTTTTGCCTCCCGACACCACACTACCTGCTCCTTCCCATTGCGAAGCCTTGCCAGGTATGTAAAAAATGATTGTCCCCTTAGTGCCCCTCACACGGAGCTTGGACGCGTGGCTCTCACTTTCCAACCCGTCGCTCTGGCTGGCCAGGACCATCTGACTCTGTTATAAGATTCAGTTCGCCAGGCCCCTGCCCCCTTTCGGCGCCGTCCGCTTTACCTTGGTGCAGATTGAAGAGGCCAGCACCCTACGTGTGGAGATCATGACCCTTTTACTCAAAGATGCGATAGAACCTGTCCCTCCAGCCGAGATGAAGAAGGGTTTCTACAGCACTTACTTCATCATACCCAAGAAAGGTGGCGGCTAACAACCGATTTTGGACTTGCGAGTTTTCAACCAGGCCTTGCACAAACTTCCCTTCAAAATGCTATCGCAAAGACACATTCTAACTTGCGTCCGGCATCAAGATTGGTTTGCAGCGGTAGACCTGAAGGACGCGTACTTCCACGTCACTATCTTGCCTCTACACCGACCCTTCCTACGGTTCACGTTGGATGGCCAGGCGTATTAGTACAAGGTCATATCCTTCGGCATGTCCCTGTCCTCTCACATCTTCACGAAGGTCATAGAGGCAGCCCTTGCCACGCTAAGGGAAGTGGGCATCTGCATAGTCAATTACCTCGATGACTGGCTCATCCTAGCCCACTCTAGAAAGTCAATGTGCGCCCACAGGGACCAGGTGCTCAGGCACCTCAGCCGTCTAGGGCTCCAGGTCAACTGGGAAAAGAGCAAGCTTGCCCCGGTTCAGAGCATCTCTCTTTTTTGGCATATCTAATTTTTTATCTAGACAGGCCCCATTTCCAGCAGCCATCACTCCAACAACTTATCCTTGAGTAATCATGCTAAATAGCTAATTTGGTACTAGAAAACTCACTTGCCATTATATCAAACACAGTTGAAAGCTATTTGGTTTGTTAAATGAAGCTTAACATTGTCTTTGTGTTTGTTTTTGAGTTGCAATAGACTGGCATTTCTTAAGGTCAATATTAGATCAGAAATGGCAAAAAAGTAACAGCTTTCTCTAGAAACTCATCAGTCAATCATTGTGTTGAGGAATTTTGAAGATTTCATACAAAGGTGTGCACTACAGTCTTCAAAGACACAGGACAACTGGCTCTAACAAGAGCAGCAAGAAATGTGGAAGGCCAGATGTAAAACTAAACAAGAGGATAAGTACATCAGAGTCTCTAGTGTGAGAAATAGAAGCCTCAGCTGACAGCTTCATTTAATTCTACCCGCTCAACACCAGTTTCATGTACAACAGTAAAGAGAAGACTCAGGGGTGCAGGCCTTATGGGAAGAATTGCAAAGAAAAAGGCACTTTTGAAACAGAAAAAAAAGAAAAGGTTAGAGTTTGCAAAGAAACACAGACATTGAATATCAGATCATCGTGAGTGTAAAGTGCATGTTTTTTCTTTGACTTGTTTTACTTTGAGAAACACAAATTAATTTGCACATCATACCTCATTGTAAACATTCACACTCTCTTTCCCTCATATGCGAGCAATTTTATTTTAGTAGGAGGAGAGCCTTAGATTAGGCTGAAGCCACTCATCATAACTCCAGAAGTCAGACATACAAACAGATTAAGGAAATCCAGGGCCCTTCAGCACTGAATCTAGAATGTGCCCAATGAAATCCGAACTGTCAGTGTTTATCAGAGCCAGAGCAGCTGTTTAAGGAGGAAATACTATGAGACAGAGAGGGACTGGCCTGAATACAGGAATGTATATGGCATTAAATAATAAAACGAATAATAATAAATTGTACATGCAGTTATAAGCCTCTTTCAATCCAGTGATAATGGAGCACAATGAATCAGATCAAAACTCAGATACGTGAGCCTGTCCTGCTGTTTACATTTTTACATTCATAAAGAGCAAATAACCCGTTGTGTCTTTATGAATTTACGGCTTTAATAACAGTTGATGAAGTGTATGGAAAAAAAGGGAGTAACAAAAGGAGAGGTATGTTACTTTTCCTTTGCAACATCTTCAATACATGGTTGCCAAATCACAGACAATGCGGAATTGTGCGTGTTGTGTTTGGAAAACACCTCTCATTCTTTCGAAGTGCTTGGAATCGCAATCATTTGCCAGCGAATGGACAATATTGCTTTTGTCTCCTGGTTCTGTCTCTTCTCTCTTCTCTGATCTAGAGTCTGATAACAGATGAAAAGATCTGAGGCTTAATCCAGCGTCAATCAGGTAAATTTCTAATCTGCTTTGTAGGAAGATTCTGGGTGGTGTCACAAAACATCCACATTTCATAGAGAGCTCTGCAGCTGCTTGTCAGATTTAATAAGAGATGAGACTGGAAAGAGAATGTTGGAGACAGATAACCAAGCATGAATATCTTCAATATCTGTTTAACTGTGTCAGGAAAAAAGAGCATTTATCCTGCTATCTTCTGTAGCAAAAGAGCTTTGTTTACATGGAGGTGATGGTGATCTCTGTTATCTCAGTTCACCCGAAAATTGTTATTCTGTCATCATTTACTTACTCACATGTTGTTCCAAACCTGTGACTTTCTCTCTTCAGTGAAATACCTTAAAGTATATTTTCCATGCAGTTGAAGTAATGAATGAATGAATGGGGACAAAAAGCTCCTGTAAAATAGTCAATGGAAAGGAGGAGGCGAGAACTGGCTTGACGATGTAATATTTTAATATTAAACTTAAACAGACACACAAACACACACACATGACGGACATGTCCGTAAACGATCTCTCTCTCCCGCACGATCTTCTGCAGTTGACCTTTATCCCTCTCGGAGGCTTAATTAGCCTAATACGGGACCAGGTGTGTAGGATCATGACTCGGCCCCGCCCTCCGCCCTGCCACAGCTCCATAAAAGCATTAAAAAATGTAGTCAATACAACTCATGCGCTATATTCCAAGACTTCTGAAGCCATACAATAGCTTTGGGTTAAAAGTAGACCAAAATGAAAGTCATTATTCACTGAAAATCTTAATCCACCCTACATCTTTATGAATCAGAGACAACTGATTCATAAACAAATTGCTCTATAGAGTCATCTTTTAAAACCAATGTTGTGAACAGGATCAACTGATATAAAAGATTAAAAATATCCTAAACAAATCAGATATTGCTACTTCTCTAATGAATTACTTAAATTTTGATCTGTTTCTCACACAAATCCATTGTGTGAATTCAGGAAACAAGGAAATTCATATGGGTTTTGAACAACATGGTGAACTATTCCTTTAACTACAAGAGCCTTAGAGGTTGTTCAAACCAAATGTGTTTTTGTGTCTGTCTGCATGGTTTTTCAACTGTTTTCCTATGTAAACATGCAGTAGACAGACATCTTAGACCATTACGCAGAGTCTTGATTTCTTTTTCCAGTGTCATATTTAGGAGTTCCGCACTTCAAAAGAAATCAAACTCTTCTTGAGACACCTGCGTTGCACTCAATTGATGGCGCAGTGTCAATTCATAGTGTGAATGGCTCCTTAAAATATTTACAGAAGTGTACAGAAGAGTGCACATAACCAGCTTTAATGATTTGTGACAGGCAAGATGTGCTTGTGTCTATGTGTGTTCTGGGTGGAAATTAAAAGCATGTCAGTTTGATTGGCAGACGTATGGAACAAAAATATGTGTTTCTGACAGTAAATACTGTCAAAAAAATCAAACACTGTTTGAACGGACTGAGTATGGTTTGTGAAATGATGCAAGGTTTGGGTCTGAAATACCAAAGTGGTACAACCTAGTGAATTCAGTAGGTGTTATAAAAATTAAAATAAATGCATTCACTGTGAGTCTCTTACTGAACATGAGTTCACCAGTCATATTCTTCAGCTTTTAGTGTACAGTATCAGTGATATAAGATACTTTGAAAATACACTATACTGTTGCTTAAAAAATATATATTTCCCACAAGAACATACCAGACAGATCTTCTGATGTGTTCCTGACAGACATTCAGCATGTTCAGTCATGCATTTCTCCTGAAACAAAAAACAAAAGAAAGGTATTTAAAGACTCTCTTGCTCACAGTGATGGGGTGAATTGGTGTGTTTGTTATTATAAGAGATGACTGTTGGCTTTAAAAGCCCTTCAGAAGGACCCCTGTCAGGAGATGTGGCAGACAGACCACCAGGCCAAATCTGTCTCTCTCTCACACACAAATATACTGTAGATTCCATGACTCAACTAGTTAGCTACCAGGGGCAAGGCCCAGATACCAAGCAAATGTTCATTATAAGCCAAATATAGCAAGTTGAAAGTGAACAAAGCAAATGATTTGTAATTGATAAGAATAATAATATCAGAAAAATGACACATTTGTCATGGGATATTTAAAAGTCAGTACTGTATTCATATAATATGATTGACACAACGTTTACTAACTGCAAACCAAAATTTCCTTGACATTTACAATGTCAACAATGTGAAGACTCTGCCAGCATAAGTGTGTAGTCCTGGGGCAATATCACCTTTGCCAACAGGATGATAACCCAACAGCCCATTGTTATGAGCAGAACAGAAGTTGTATTGTGGTTAAGCTGTTTCAGCTTAAAAGAATTCAATGTCGAAAGAGCTCAGTCCAATTAAGAAACACCAGCAGCTTTCACTGGGTGTTATTCCAGGGCTCGGCAATGTTTCTGTTGGCCTGCCCGCCCAAGGTATGATGGGAAAAAATGTTCCCACTGTGAATGTGAGATATTTGAACAAACAAGTGTGCGCAGGTTACAGCAGTATGGCGACTCTTAGAAGTGAAGTCCACTGGGGGAATTGAATGACAAGGATTGATCTGAATTCAGACAGAAGTTCTGCCAGGGATGGGTTCACACCGTCAAACCAGGCTTTGATGACCTTGAACTGATCCTGGATCTCATGCTGTCAAAGGATCAAAGTCCAAGACAGAGATAATAAGGAATAACAGTTGAGTTTGTTATAAAGAATATTAAGCACCTAGGATTGTGTAGACCTGGCATGAGAGATCTGTCAGCAGTCGGAAAGACAGTGAGCATTAGCTCAACACTTTGTAAACAGATTTAATGAGATGAAGGAACAGGTTTGAGGAATTTAAAGAACTGTAACGTTACTGACCCCAGTCTGGCACGAGAACCAACGCAAAGCTCTTAACGCACTCAAACTGTACCTAGTCCAGCACCTCCTGGACCTCAGCAGTTTCAACATTAACTCATCCTGGTCTCACAGGGGGGGAAGAGCGCACTGCGCAGGACTTTATTGCTCTGGATAATATTGACTCAACTTTGAGCTCCTCAGCATCAGCTTGTAATGGTGTTTATCCAGGAGAGAGCTGAGGGGAATCTACACTCTCTGAAACACAGATTAAAGGCCAGAGTGGAGCATCAGTCTGCTCTGGTGTCTTATAGAAACATTACATGCATTCAAACACAAGCAGTTTCACCCCAAAGTCAACTCGAAAGCAGCGGGCAGAGGGCCTCTTTATGATTCTCTCCATTCCATTCATTCCAGATGCAACCAATGAGGTCATCAGCATTTTCACACAGGATTAGTAATTAACACAGCTGTGGGAAGTATTTTTCTATAGTGGTCAAACTAGTTGTCACCCAAAAAGCAGAATTCTGTCATCCAAACCAAATTACTCGCTCTTCTGCGGAACTCAAAAGTGAGAAATCCGGGAGAATGTGAGAATGTATTTCTCATGTTCAGGACATGCATAGAGCTGCATTCCTATTGTGCCGAACAGGTCATGCAATCCACATCTCATTCCACAGGCCTCTGTATAAACAGGAAGAGATACATGATTTTTGCCTCAGTGTAGCTGATCTGTAGAGTGGGCACAGATCCAAGCAAAGAGAGTGAGAAGGAACAATTGAGGTAAAAAGGACAGATGAGCTGAACAGATACTTTAGAGGAAATGTGTGCATGTGCTTGTCTTTTACATAGCGTGTGTACATTTTACAGGAGTACTCTTAAACTACATCCGGCCGGTTAGTGTCATGGACTCAAATGTTGTGACAGGGGAGTTTATCTAGGAACCATTGTTGTGTCATACACCTCTCAACATTATATATGCATGTGCCTATCTAGTCCAGTACACATTTAAGGCCTAATGTGTGACCGTTCCAACATGGCATCAATCTTTATCATGTGTCATATCTTAACCCAGTAGGAGTTATAGCTTGTATGACACCCTAGGCAAAACTCCCTTCAGCCAAACTTTCCCCAACAAATCTGGAATATTTGTTGACAAGACTCTTCGCACTGTGATCCCTCGTACACATACATTGAGAAAAAACAGGTAAATTGGGACACTTAAAGGGTTAGTTCACCCAAAAGTAAACAATTGTGTCATTATTTACTCACCCTCATGTCTTTCCAAATTCGTATGGATTTCTTTCTCCTATGGACCATAAAATTATATATTTTAAAGCATGTAACATTTACTGATATCCGTACAATAGAAGTTGATTGTCAATCACCAAAAGTGTAATAAAAGCAGCCAGATCTCATGAAAATTGTGTGACTGTGGCAAAAGTTTTGCAAAATGATATTATATGGTTCATAACACTTATGGCAGCAGTTCTGCCGCAAAATGTCCACTGTGGAGCTTGAACTGCAAAATTATTGTTCTGCCAAACAGATGAGGTTTTTAAAGTTAATGCTCTATCAAGTTTAAAACAACAAACCATACCTCACTACCTTAAACATTAAACTGAAAAGATAGAGCGATAAAAAGTAATTGTGACATGAAAAACACAATTGCTGAAGGAACCACATTTTTTGTGGTGCTTCTTTGACACTTTCGACTCACTCATGCTCTTTAGAACTCCTAACACGGTCCTTTGCACATCAGTTCATATCACATCTAATCAAACCTAAACAAGCTTGTAAATTTTGTTTTGTTATTTAATGTAAATGGTAAAATGTATTGCCTTACAAGTCATGCGCTAGCATTGTGTGAGGAACAGAGCAAAAAGTAAGTGTTTGTGAACTCATAATCTGCTATTGTAACTTGTGTGTCATATCTGAAGTCATAAAATCACTTTATGATGAACAGACAAAAGTTAAAAGTCAAAGTGACACTATCAACTGCTATTGTATAGAAATTAGTCATAGACCGATATATCGGCCAGGACGATTAATGTGTTGGTGCTGGTGGTGGTGGTGTAGTGGGCTAAAGCACATAACTGTTAATCAGAAGGTTGCTGGTTTGATCCCCACAGCCACCACCATTGTGTCCTTGAGCAAGGCACTTAACTCCAGGTTGCTCCGGGGGGATTGTCCCTGTAATAAGTGCACTGCAAGTCGCTTTGTATAAAAGCATCTGCCAAATGCAGAAATGTAAATGTAAATGTAATTGGCCAATATTAGGCCAATTTGCAAATATCACATCAACCAATAACCGTGTTCACGTTGTCTTGTGTCTGTTCCAAAACCTACCAAAATATTTGTTAATGAATAGTCAACACTTTCTGTTTCCAAGGTTTTTTCTTTTCAACTTAATGCAAATTTTCTTAAAATAAGTGTTTCTTTCACTTAGGGAATTTCGAATACATCTGATTTGTTGTTGTTAAATTGTATTATGTTTATCATCATTTATATAAGCAATCTGCTATCATGCTGATCTGCTATCAGATATCGGTATTGGTGTCGACCATTGAAAAACCCTTATCGGTTGACCACAAATGGAAATCAGTGATCGCAACATTCTTTGAAATACATCCTTTTGTGTTTCACCAGAAGAAAATCATACACATCTGAAACAACATGAGGGGGAGTAAATAACAGAATCTTAATTTTTGGGCCAACTGTCTTTTTAAAGGGTAACTAAACACCTGCTCAGAGTCTGACTCCACCCACTAGAAATATTTGAAAATGCAGGAAAAGTGGGCAGACCCCGGCGGGGATAGAGGGAACGAACCCAGTGCGGGCTGTGCGGCACCTGAGACTCGTAGTGACGGATTAATTGACAGCTGCTGTCAGACTCTATGTTATTATTATTCCTCACACGGTCGCAAGACGACATGTACATGAATCTGGCGTGGTGAGCTGGAACCTGCTTACGCCAGCTGTCACCGCTTACGCCACGAAGTACCGCAACAGCCAATAGGAAAATTCAACTGCAGTAGCCACCGTTCAACCTGAAGAGGGCAGCACTCAGACGTTTTTACACCATATGTTGTAGAATTAAAACACTTTATACACGAATGTCAAAAAAATTACTTGAATCAATGACCAGTACTAATAAAGCCCCATGCTTACAGATCATTAACTAAAAAAAGTTGGTTTAGGGTTTAGTTACCCTTTAAGCAAAATCATTAGTATTAGAACATTTTACAATAGTATTTTATAATTTGAAGAATAAGCATTAAGTTAATCATAAACTAGTATGGAATGACACTGATGTGCCATTTGGATCATATTTTAAAATAAAACCAAAGACGGATTTTTATAAAGTACCATCCTTTACCTGTATTCACCCTATTTTTCCATGATCTGTCACTGCACTAAAGGTAATTCAGACATTTCTTAAGGACAAATTGGTTGCAAGATCTTTAAAGAAAGTGTAAAGGAAGTATATCAGTTTTCCAGTGCAGAGAAATGTGATAAACCTGTCTGCTTCCCTGTATCATCCCCCCAAAAATGTTGGTTAAAAGTCACAGTTACTCTGTAGACATTTACATTTTATTATAAAGTTGACACATTAATATTGTTCTATCTGTTGTTCCTGCAGTGAACATATGAAAGAGAGCCACAGTACCTCATTGCAGTTGTTGAGTTTTAAGGCATCCAGAGAGCAGGAGAAAGGTCAGCTGTCTCAAGGGCAGCTGGATTTGTTTATTCACACTCATAATGAGAAAGTAGATTATCTGCATCTAATTATTCCATCGTTTCATCCGTTTTATGGTTCAATGAGTCACATTATTTTATTGATTGTGTCTACAGTTGACATTTGAGTGGTGTATTAAATTATAAAGACTGTATTACTTATGCAGTGGTTTTATGATGGCCGATGAAGCAGGGTTTGGGCGGCACTTGTGGAGTACCATATGGAGATTCAAGCACATGTGGCACATATGGGAGGGCTGAGGTTCAATTCCCTGTCTTCTGGAGATCTCCAAGTCATTTAGAGTGCTCTCTGTAGCCTGTTTTCGGTTGAGAGGTGAAGAGTTTATCTGGTCCCTGTCACTTAGGGCTAAAGGTTTTCCAGTAACAGTACATATTTTTTAGCAAATGCAACATCCAGGCGGTTGTGATCTGCGTGATTCCACTCATGAATGCACCCTCAGGAGGCAAACTCTTACTGCCAGAGGACACCAACAAGCATAACCTGCAAAACCCTGGGAGTTACAGGAGAAATCTCAGATTTTGTGATTTAACCGGGGCCCAAATTTGGCCCCAGTCCAGATTTAATCTCAGTCCAGCCTCAAAAACTGTGAAGTGGCCTCGTATCAGTGAGAGAAAAAACAGACACTGTCATTCTCTGAACTGCTCAAGGCTTCTGGCAACAGCAGCAGATTCTGGTTCGGCCTCGATGTCCGACCCTGTCTGGTCTGTGCTGGCTAGATATACAAGCGACCAAGTCTGGGTCTCCAGATTGTCTAGTTAAGAGACATTTTCAATTATATTTCAAAGCAGAAAAGAGTATTTGACACAGTTGCCAAAATTTTAGACTTACTGACATGTTTTGAACTTGATACATGGAGCAGTCAACCAAAAGCCACACTTTCTTCACTATTTCAGCAGAGCCCACAAATAAGTAAAATGTTTCCTACTGGCAGAGCCAGACAGATAAATTCAAGCCTCCCAGTCTACTCTGAACTCCCCATGGACATAATGTCAAAGATCACTGATCAAATATTGCACATTTTGCAGAACTCTATGGCAATTAGTGTGTCATGCCCATTATTGTGGCTTTATTGGACACTAAGCAATTTTTTATTTCATTTTCTATTTTAAGTGGTTCAGAAAATAGTTAACTAAAACTTGCTGTTCAACTGACAAAGCAGTATTTTTTTTACAGTAATTGTGCATGGCAAAATACATAAATATAAAATACAAAACTTTCATAAAGAGTGTTTTTGTCTTGTTTTCCAGTAAAAATATCTAAACATTCTTAAAGTATGATAAATGTACTAGAAAATAAAAATTACATAATATATTTTGTCTTGCTTTCAGAATGATTAAACTAATAATAATAATAATAATAATAATAATAATAATAATAATGTTAATATTTATCATTAAATATAACTTTTTTCAAAGTGAATTTCTTTAATTTTTCTTACCCCATAGGCAAAATGCTATTAATATTTTTCATTTAATTTTAATAAACCAGCACCACATTTTGTTCGAATTTCTCTGGGGGAAAAAGAAACGTAATATCTTATTCCATTCTGCTTCTCAAATATAGTTCTCTTGTTTAAATGATGTTCAGATATTTCCTAATATATCAATTATTTTCATAAAGATAAAAGATTTTCAGTGAATAATGACATACAATTTCAGTCTGTTACTCACACAAAGCTATCATATGAGGTCAGAAGACTTGTAATATAATGCACAAGTTGTTTGAATCACTTTTTTTCTGTAATTTTGGAGCTTAACAGCCCCCAGTTCTTTTTCACCTTTTTCTTTAATTAAATTAAAAAGAGAGTGGCCAGTTTATTCTTCAAAAACTCACATATTGTGTTCCACTGGTTTTGGAATGACCTGAGGGTGAGTAAAAGATGTCGTAATTTTCATTTTCAGGTGAACTTTTCCTTTAAGACAGCAGTATTCAGTGTGTTACAGTAATGACTTTCCATTTTGACAAGGTGACTCAAATTGGACTCTGTCCCTTGCCTTGTTAGACAATGGAGACACACGATGCTCAATCTCATGTGTCAGCCAATGGACTCAGATAAACCTCTCTAAAGAGATGATTATCTATCTACACCTTTTTACAATGAATTGCTGCCAACCCCAGCAATACATTTTCAAGATAGAGTGCCCTGATGGTGTGAAGTAATTCTCATTGAATCTCTTGAGTCTGAGAATTATGCACATTCACAACATATATGAATGTCACTCCTGACCCGAGCAATACAATAAATGGACATAACCGAATTGCTCATGCAAATGAATATTAAAGATGAATTTTTTCACTAATCACTTGGTAATGTATCAGCTGAGAGGGATTGAAGCTGGATTTAGGCCTAATGACCAATGTTTCATATCCCTTGCAAAGCTCTTTTTTCAGTGCTGACTCTTTACACACAAGCAAGTCATTAAAGCAGCAAAACAGTGACCAGCCAAGGCCAAGAAAAACTTGGAGACGCCCAAATCATTCACTGACATCCTACCTAAAGTGTGCACCGCTCCTGCAGAGTAATATCCTCCGCTTTAAACAGTGGTGACATAGTTTGACTTTTTTGGTGCTATAGCAGGTGATGCATTTATGTTTAATGGAGATAGGAAAATGTAAACAATTAAAGCAGGTTTTGGAATGGAGGTACCCCATATTTGTAAACACTTTAAGGAATAATTCAACCAAAAATAAAAATTCTGTCATTGTTTACTCAACCTCATTTTGTTCCAAATCTGCTTGACTTCAATGTAACACAAAAAGTAGATGTTGGGCAGAATGTTATCATAAGTCAGTACTTGCATTCAGAGCATCGTTTTTCCATATAATGAAAGTGAGTGATGCTAACAATCAGCCTATTCTTGTTTGTTCCATAGAAGAAAGTTATACAGATTTGGAACAACATGAGGGTGAGTAAATGATGACAGAATTGTCATTTTTGGGTGAACTATCCCTTTAAGGCCTATTCACACTTACCCACACACAAGGCTTATTTACACAAACAATGCATTGATAGAAATGCATTAATAGAAATGTAGCTTTTGTTTAGGAATGCCAATAGTGACACTTAAAATAAGACTGTATTTATTACCATTAGGTAATGCAATAGTTAACATGAACTAACAATGAACTACACTTTTACAGCATTTATTAATCATGGTTAATAAATGTTAATTTACATATAATCATACAAACATTTTATTAGATTTGTTTTTTATTATTTACATTAAAGAAGAAAAAAACAGCACACCTGATAAATTATCAGCATGTGCATAGGAAAAAAAATGAAATAAATATACAATAAAAAACATTCTGTATACTGCACCTGCTTGTGAATAAACAATGTAATTAAAACAACATTTTGGTCATGTGACCTTCGTCAGGTACTTGTTTCTTGTTTGTTTTATTTAATTAACAGTATATGTTGACATAAGCTAATGCATTATGAACTAATATCAACAAATAATTAATAGTAGTAAAAATCATTGTTAGTTCATAATACCTAATTTGTTAACCAATAAAAATGAATAAAACTGTAAAGTGGTGTCGTGCAAACATTCATCAGAGCCAGACGAAAGACTCTTTTGTACTCAGTATAAATCGTTTTGGTATAGAAAAAAACTGTTGTAATTGTGTAGTTACATTGCAGAGTGCAACAGAGTGCAGTTGTTAGTAGCATTAAGTGAGCACTAAATAGATATTTTTGAATATTCAGTGATTCCCCCGATGTGTATCTTTGTGCTCTGTGTTATTTATTCTGGTAACAACCTTATATTGGATTAGCTGTATGCTTGTATTTTTTGATATATTGAAGATATACAAAACGTTTTGTGTTGAGAAGTCCTATTTGGTAAAAATACTGAGATCTCTGTCCCATTTATCAATTAGAAATTAAACAGGTCATTAGTGTTTGGGATTTTTTATAATTTTGAAATGAAAGGTTTGGCTGTGCTTGCCAAATTGTTGATATATTCCAGCAGGGGGGGAAATTGTTGGGGGTTATTTTCTATATTGATTTTGGCTTTCATTCTGTTTTATTAGGATAATTTGTAGATATTGTTCTTTCCTAATACCAAACTTCTGGATTAACTCTTGAAAGATGAATGCACATGAGTGAATTCCCTTCTCTCTCTATTTAGTTCCTTTTAAAGGAATATTTTAGCATTTTAAAAAATACAAATAAATAAATATAAATATATATATATAAATATATACACTGGCGACTGAAAGTCTGGAATTATGTACAGATTTTGCGCTTATGGAAAGAAATTGTTACTTTTATTCACACTAGTTGCATTCAACTGATCACAATATATAGTCAGGACAGTTTCTAGCAAAAGCTGTTTCTTTTATGCCATTTTTGATCTAATATTGACCTTAAGACATGCCAGTCTATTGCAACTCAAACACATAAAAAAGACAATGTTAAGCTTCATTTAACCAACCAAATAGCTTTCAACTGTGTTTTATATAATGGCAAGTGAGTTTTCTACTATAGTATGATTACTCTATGGAGGACAACACCTGCAAACATAATAAATAAATACATAAATAAATAAATGTAATAATAAGAAAATAAATAAAGGAATAATTGTCTTGATAAAACACATATAATTAGTTTTTAATGAACGTTTTTCCTGAATTTATTTTTGTAGACTTTTTTCCTTTATTTATTATTTTCTCTTTTTTGTATTCTTTAAAACTTTTTTATTCTTTCATTTTTATAAATTTTTTATAATTTTTTATTTATGCATTCATTTATTATTATATTTATTTATTCCACTTACACTTACATTTCTGTCTCTTGTATGATCATTATGTGGGCTGGTCCTGCTTACCATTGGTTTATGATAGACTGAAGCGTGTGCTTGATTACTCTTGACTTGTTTTGATGTGACGTCAGGTCATAGCCATATCATGTAAACTATAGCTATTTGTGGGGCTAAAAACATAAGAGCTTAAGTCAGTCCAAGATTTATTGGTTATACTACAATCACAAAATAAATGGGGAGCTGTTTCTTCATCAAAACCACAAAATCAGCAAGTTTCATAAATTATAAGATTTAACCTTTTTTTTTCTGTGTATATAACTTCATATTTTGATGTCTGCAAATCCATAATATTGTTTTCTGTTGTTATGATTGTTCACTGTAAAAGATACAACCATGCTTCATTTCCCTGATTGTTCATGTAGGTATGTATATATAAGTTCTGCAATACATTTCTTTTTTATAGCTGACGCTTCACATGTATCTAGAGAGTTGCGCAACTTAGCGAATTAAGTCGATACATTTACATTTAGATTTATGCATTTGGCAGACGCTTTTATCCAAAGCGACTTACAGAGCCCTCCTGACAGGGACAATCCCCCTGGAACAACATGGAGTTGTTCAAGTGAACAAGTGCCTTGCTCAAGGACACAGTGGTGGTGACTGTGGGGATTGAACCAGCGAACTTCTGATTAACAGTTTACCACTTATGTGGTTTAGACCACTACACCACCACCACTCCAATAACCACGCATCATGACTGTTTCATTTAGAGTATTGATGGTTTAGGAGAGCTGTAGGCTGGTATGAATGTTGAAGCACATCCTGGATTGTTAGACTCTCTGCAAATGTTTCCCTGCATATTGTAAATATGTGCGAGTCAGAGGGTGCTAAGGTGGGACGTCCATCTTATTTGCTTTCAATAAGTACTATTGAGCTCTCAACCAATGATGCACTGGAGCTACGCAAGGACCACCTGCCTCATTTCCATGCTGTACACAGAAAAGTAAAAATAAATACATGTATAAATAAATAAATATATATGGGAATATATAAATATGGAAATAAATATATATGGGAATAAATAAATATAAAAAATAAATGAACACATAAATAAAAAACAATGCAAAATAAATTAATAAATAAAATAAAAAGTTACAAATAAATATAGAAAATAATAAAGGAATAAAGTCATACAATAATACATTCAGGAATACATTTAATTAAAAACTAACTAACTTATTCCTTTAGTTATTTTATTTATTAGTACATTTATTTATTTATTATTTTTGCAGGGTTGGGCCTCCATATTACTCAAGGATAAGGTGTTGGAGTGATGGCTGCTGGAAACAGGGCCTCTCTATATCTGATCGAAAGATACTTTTTTCAAATAGTGATGTGCTGTTTTATACATAAGTAATGACATGACTATACATGGTGATCAGTTGAATGCCACTTTGGTGAATTAAAGTACCAATTTCCTTCCGAAACAGCTAAATCTGTACATTGTTCCAAACTTTTCACCGCCAGTGTGTGTGTACATGGAGCGACAGCGAGAGAGAGAGAGAGAGAGGGCAGCGGTCTTCTCTCAAACCCTCCGCATTTCTGATGGCTGGCAGGGCACTCCTCCACCTGTGGCGGCACTCCCCTGGGTGGACGGCAGTGTCGAGGACTCTACGACGGGCATCCCTTCTCCCTCTCGGGTTTCGGCACTACAACAGATTTTAATTTATTTTTACAATTATTTCTTTATTTATATACACTCAATTCAAATTAGATGTTTACAACACACTTCAAAAAAGTTTTTATTGACCACTATGTAACCACCATTTATTCTACTAAAACTAATTAAGCATTTGGGCACTAAAAACACAAGTTGGTTAAGTTTAGCAAGCATCATTTTCCCCCATTCTTCTATTATGCAGATCCTCAGCTGCACAATTGTACAGGGCCTTTGTTGTCGTATTGTGCACTTCATATTTCATGACACATTCTCAAATGGAGAGAGGTCATGACTGCAGGCAGGCCAATCTAGCACCCGCACTCTCTGCTTACGTAGCCATGCACTTGTGATGTGATTGCGATAGTATGTTAATTAGCATTTACAGTGTATTCAGAAAATTCATTTGAAACAGTTTATTTTTGCAATTTCATTCAGTGGCGCTAGTGTTGCAGAAATTGCATACTTCAGCTTTAACTCTTAAATAGCACAAAGCTATCAAATGGCTTCAGAAGTGTAGGAATATAGTGCATAAATTGTATGGACTACTTTTATGATACTTTCATGGTGTCTTTTATGGTGTCTTTTTAATTTGTGATTTCCAGTCTCCATTTCTTGTAATTGCATAGAAAAGAGCTGAACGGTACACAATTTCTTCTTTAGTGATCCATTGGAGAAAGAAAGTCATATAGGTCTGAACAACATGAAGGGAGACTGCATTTAAATTTTTGGTGAACTCATCCTTTCAATGGTAATTTATTGAATATCTAAATTTCTAATTAAATTATATATTAGGAAATAAAAATACATGATTTTGTACTTAATTCATTAAGATTGCAACCGATTAAGCCTTATCAGCCTTAAATGGGTTCATCCCAATCTTTCCTTTGTAAATGTCTGATATTTGTTCTCAGTCCACAATGTTTGGTCTGATCTTAGTTGTCTATTTCTAGTTCTGATCCCAAACGTATAGTTCACCATAGTTCTTTTAAAGGCCTGACACAGCGGGCAGTCATGCTACCATTATTGTTAATCTTCCACAAGGTCAAAGAGTTACTGACCCATATACCATCCTAAACCACAATCCTTTTACCATGAATAATAACATAGCAACAACATACAGTATATTTACAACTTTGGCTCTCTCTAGCTTCGAATAAATGTGACATCTTAATACAGGTATGCTAATGACATTAAACTGATTGGATGTTTCTGTCCCCAGTGTAACAATAATGAGGAAACTTTCATCAGTGGTTTGCAAATACATTTTATAGGATAAAGACCGCCATTAGACTGCAAACATATGGAAAACCATTCAAGAGTTACTTAGCTAACCCACTGAATGAAGCTGAGGAGAAGAGAGGGAGAAGTTCAGGGTCAAAACTATGGGAAATGTTCAGCGTTCCTGATCACTAACTGCTAGCTGCTGACTGTAGAGGGAAACCACCGACTTGAAGGGCTAATAGCATTTCCTTGCAGTGAGTCCATGCCTCCATTACATTCTGGCTATGTACCATAGAGTATGTACATTTACAAATGACAGACACTTAAAATGAAAAGAATGAAAAGTGACTCTAGTGGGCCGATGTATCTAACGATTGGGTGATACAAAATAACGTATGAGTGTCCTACACTGAGAATTCATTGTGTTTTTTTTTTTAATACGATGAATATGAATGATTACTGAGGCTAGCATTCTGCATCTTTTTTTTCTTTTTTTTTTTTCTCCAATTTGACAAGCCCAATTTCCAATGCGCTCTAGGTCCTCATGGTGGCATAGTGACTTGCCTCAATCTGGGTGGTGGAGGATGAATCTCAGTTGCCTCCACGTCTGAGATAGTCAGTCCGTGTATCTTAACACCTGGCTTGTTGAGTGCGTTACCACAGAGACCTAGAGCACGTGGTGGCTCACGCTATTCTCCGCGGCATCCAATCACAACTCACCACGTACCCCACTGAGATCGAGAACCCCATTATAGCGACCATGAGGAGGTTAACCCAACGTGACCCTACCCACCCTAGCAACTGGGCCAATTGGTTGCTAAGGAAGCCTGACTGGAGTCACTCAGCACGCCCTGGATTCAAACTTGCGACTCTTACTTACTTATTTGCTGAGCAACCCAGGCCCAAATGTGCCAACTCCCCATCTGGGAATCGAACCCCGGTCTACCGCAAGATCTCTTTTTGTATTCCACAGAACAAAGAAAGTCATATGGGTTTGGGACAACAAAGTGAGTAAATTATTTGTATTTGTGGGGTAATTATACATTTAATTAAGCATGTGATATGGTCTTTCATCAGTTAACCAAATTGAGTATTTTTAAGCAATATTCCTTTTTCAAAAATTCCACAAGACATAAAAACATGTGAGGACATCTCAGTTTTTGCCTCTGGGCTTGAATGCAGTGGGGTCTACAGAGGTTTCATTCAGTCATTATGATACAATGACAACACTCTCCCTCTTATTCCATGTGTTTAATTTGGTTGGTTCATGTTCGTTTCCCTCCTCCACTTAAATATGGCTCCCCAGAGAGAAACAAACAACTCTCTGAGAAAAGAGATAGGAAAAAGGAACACTCTGATCTCCTGCAGAGATGTTGGATCAAGTCTTTGTTTTATTCTCTTTCCTTGGGTGAATAAGGGTCCAGATTTGGCCTTCATTCTTATACAGCCTTCAACTCATGCAAAAGTGCTCCATTCTCTGGGCTATGTATTTATCTGTCTGAGCAACACAGTCTGTAATTCAGCTATTCATATCTAGAGTTACCATGACCGTACAGTTTCAATGAAGAATGCCCAGCCAAGTCGACCACATCATTAGTGTTACCTGTGGAAGAGTGGAATGGTGGACTCATTTCTGAATGGAAATGCCCTTTGTGGTATTATTAGCAAGCTTAGACTTTTCGCTTCATGCCACTGGGCAACAACTGGGCAAACAGCCCTACATTTTTTAAATGACAGCTCATTTTTATGTACAAATGTCAGAAGTCATTTCCGAGACTGCGATGCCTAATTTTTCATGTCTTACCAAATCCGGGATCTGCATTAGAGTTTCCGTTTTTGTAATGCTAATGCTGTCTCTTAGCAATTATTAATGACATTATTAATAACTTAAGAGGAAAACCTGATCACTTCTCCAGCAGTGGAAGCATCCCAAGAGCTGCACAATGACTCCTGAGAACTCTGGGAAACATTCTTCTATGGTAATGTTCGAGTCATTGCCACAACATTCTTTATTCCTAGGGAGCGATGGCAGAGAAGCTGGAGGAGCACTCTGAATGGCAAATGTGCCTCCAGGGAGCCTAAGATCTGCCAAGCCCTATAAACGTAGCCGTGTATGTATGCCCTCGGTGTGATTAGTCTCCACCGATCCCGTCATTCACATGATGGATGTATTGAAGCTGACGTTAACTGCAGAGTAAAGGAAACCTCCTGTTCTTTGGCAGGTCATGTCATCGCTCATCTCTCTGGCTCTGTTTACTCAAGAGATGTCCCTTTTGTAAAGAGCAGCTTTAGAACTCTAGAACTAGTTGAGTCAATGAGGGTAGTGGCGGCAGGCACCATTAGCATGTGGGTGGCAGTATTGTTAATACACACTACCACACCTCTCTTAGTGTACAGTCTGTTTGAGTTTCAGTGGCAAAGTAAACCCAGCATGCCTCACATATAAATCCCACTCTCCAATTCAGCGGCCTATCCCCTTTGAAGTGTTTATCTGTGGCTAAAGTAGGAGAGGGCTCGCGTCTGGCCCCCGTGACGAGTGTTGGGATTTACGACAGTGTTTAGAAATCATTTCCAGGGAGCGGAGAACATAATGGCCTTAAAGTACCCAGTCTGTTTACCATTCAGCTCTGCTGCTTGGAGGATTCCAGCATCTGATGAAGGATTCCGCTCAGAGAGAATTAACAATGTACTTTATAAACCGCTGAGTTAATTTCCAGTTGATTGCGTGCAGGACAGTTTAGGATAAAGGCATTTATCATATCATGATGAGTAAACATGACATGTGCACCTGTGTTTGGTTGATATTTAAGGATCAAAAATGTATGTTGCCATAATTCTCTTTCCTCTGTAAAACATAAAAAGTAGAAATACCCAGTGTTCTGTTTTCTATACAAGAAATTGGACAGAGATTTACACTACTCCAAAAAGTACAAAAAATAATTGTAATTTATGCTAATAATTACTCAGAATAAATCAAAATGGAGGGTGTTGAGGTATCAATTATGTGAAATAAGGATAGAGGTTCCTTGTCCCAACGTGATCTCATTAGTATTCGCACCGTTAGTATTCGTTCGTAAAGCATAGTTGTAACAGGCATACAATTTTGTACATTTGCATAGAAACGTATAACATCAAAATATTAAAAGTGTCTGAAAAATGAACCATTTAAGTTTGAACAGCTTTAGAGATGTACAAATGTTTACGAATCCTTTGAGGTTCAACGAATATGAAGTTTCAGAACAATTTTGACTGCACATAAAGAAATATATAGTAAATGAATGAAACATGTTAATATTACACTGTAACATCAATGGTGTTTCACTTAAATTTCATACTTTATTGATAAGTACATTCATGAAGAGTGGAAATAATTATATTTTTATACATTTATTTGTTTCTCTTTCATTCACTGATAGTGAAGTCCCACTATGGGATTGTGTATTAAACTCATAAATGTTTCAGGAATTTCATTTCGGACCAGTTGTCAGAAGGTTCACAAACATTTCTATGTCTCTACAGCAATATGTAAATAAGTAAAAGTGCTTACATTTAGATGCTGTGAATACCTTGATATTGTTAGTTTCAGTGTCTATCCAAACAGACAAAAATATACATACAGTATATGCGTTATGTGCTTATCCTTACACATACTAATGAAATCACCCTGCTTGTCCAGAGGTGAGGGAAGAGGGTGACATCTGATCAAAGATTTAAAGGCTTGATTGACTCATTTATAATACATTTGGATTGGTCAATGAAGGTACTGTACACTCTAAGACACAAGCCTGGAAAGACATGCCAAAACAGTCTGAATAGATACAAGAGGGACAAAAGAGAAAGGTAAGAAGAGGGGAGGAGACAGAAAAGTATGTGGGCACAGGATAAGTGCTGGCTGTTCTGGCCTTCTGATTGGCTGTTCTGGGGTTCTGACATTAGAGTGCTGATATAGTGGTCTAAAATGAGTATTTCAAAAGATGTTCCAAGTTTATCATTACTTCTGAATTCACTTCCTTTTCAGACAACCCTCACACTTCAAAAAACACAGCACACACACAACAGTGAGGCACAGAGAACTGTAAAGCTGAGCTCTGTCAGTTTCTAAACCTAGTTATCTGTGCATTAAATCAGTGCACTTTGTGCACAACTAACTATAGAAGTCACATCTTTGTCTTAGGTCCCATGGCTCTGTGAGTATACAGAGAGTACAATGAAAGAGATACAAGCTCTGAATGTTATATTTGAACTGACCTGGGAACAACATTATGTGCTGGTGATCATAGTTCTTACAAGAGAAAATGAGTGTAAAATATTTGTCCAGTCCATATTGGCTGAAGAGTCCTAAAATAGGGGCTTTTGTCCTGGATCACTGATATCAGGATTTTTTTTTTTTTTTTCATTTGCTCTGGCCAAATCTCTAAGATATTTCTTATTTATAAGTTCCATCTGAAAATACATAAATGTCACAAACGGTTGATTTCACCAATCAGACCTAAAATAAACAAACCCCAAAGATCAAGTTGAACTGAAAACATACTAATAGGAGATGTCATGGCATGCCACAGAGCACATGGCACAGAGAGAGAAGCACTCTCTGCAGATGTTTGCAACAGACTGTGTGTGTATTTGAGCACATGTTCTTGTGAGTGGTTGGGAGTGTGTTTATAAATGTCTGTTTGTGCCCCAGTGTTTGTATGAGAGTGTTTATTCATGTTTGTGCATGTCTGAGTGTTAGTATGAGTGTGTTTATGTGCAAAATGCTTTTATGATTTTGTGTGTGTGTGTGTGTTTCCAAAGGAACTGTCTTCTATTTCCCCATTAAAGATAAAGCAGGAACAGTTTAATGCCTGAAAGGTGCAGATGGTAAGGATTTTGTGCTGGCCACTTGAATAAACCAGTCAATGCTGGGATAGGGCAGGTTTGTACAAGTGCCCTCCCCACACTGCTCTCTGTCCAATCAATGCTTAATCTTAACATCAGGCCCCGCTTTGGCAGAAACAAAGGGACTAATGAAATAAAACAGCCGTCATGGCAGCTGAAATTTGCACTTCCGACATTATTCATGGACCAATGTCCAAGAGAGACGAATATTTACTGCACACCATTTCTTGTTAAAACCGTTTCTCCTCTGCACTGTACATTGTTTGTGCATTTGGACAGAATGTACCGTTAGATCAGGCTGAATTGCACTACACTGCATGCATACACGCATACAGTATACAGATTCCATTAGATTTTTATGTTCTGATTTACAGGAACTTTCAAACTGTGTGTTCTACTGTAGACAATGACAATACCTATGTCGACAAAATTAATTCAACACAAAGATGCATTGGTATGAATGTATCATACACACAGCCATATTGTTTAAAAGAGACTTTTTAAGACACTGCAATTGTTCTTTAGTCTTTATGAATGTTGGGGTTATAGATGTCTTCTGTTTTAGAGCAAAACACTTAGTTATTGTAGCTGCTGTTCACTTATTTTTTATGTTATTTGTTTTTACTTGATTATAAATTAGGGGGGTTTCTAGTTTTATTAGTTGTATTTAGCATACATCTATCTGTTAAGTTTAATGTTGTCACCCTAATTGCCTATATACATTTTCGTTCCAAGTAAACAAAGCTCTGAATAAAAGAAAATGAATTTAATCATTTGACAACCAGGTATATATACTGTATACAGGTATATAAATATAGGTGTATATATACACTCACCTAAAGGATTATTAGGAACACCTGTTCAATTTCTCATTAATGCAATTATCTAACCAACCAATCACATGGCAGGTGTTTCAATGCATTTAGGGGTGTGGTCCTGGTCAAGACAATCTCCTGAACTCCAAACTGAATGTCAGAATGGGAAAGAAAGGTGATTTAAGCAATTTTGAGCGTGGCATGGTTGTTGGTGCCAGACGGGCCGGTCTGAGTATTTCACAATCTGCTCAGTTACTGGGATTTTCACGCACAACCATTTCTAGGGTTTACAAAGAATGGTGTGAAAAGGGAAAACATCCAGTATGCGGCAGTCCTGTGGGCTTAAAATACCTTGTTGATGCTAGAGGTCAGAGGAAAATGGGCCGACTGATTCAAGCTGATAGAAGAGCAACTTTGCCTGAAATAACCACTCGTTACAACCGAGGTATGCAGCAAAGCATTTGTGAAGCCACAACACGCACAACCTTGAGGCGGATGGGCTACAACAGCAGAAGACCCCACCGGGTACCACCCATCTCCACTACAAATAGGAAAAAGAGGCTACAATTTGCAAGAGCTCACCAAAATTGGACAGTTGAAGACTGGAAAAATGTTGCCTGGTCTGATAAGTCTCGATTTCTGTTGAGACATTCAGATGGTAGAGTCAGAATTTGGCGTAAACAGAATGAGAACATGGATCCATCATGCCTTGTTACCACAGTGCAGGCTGGTGGTGGTGGTGTAATGGTGTGGCGGATGATTTCTTGGCACACTTTAGGCCCCTTAGTGCCAATTGGGCATCGTTTAAATGCCACGGCCTACATGAGCATTGTTTCTGACCATGTCCATCCCTTTATGGCCACCATGTACCCATCCTCTGATGGCTACTTCCAGCAGGATAATGCACCATGTCACAAAGCTCAAATCATTTCAAATTGGTTTCTTGATCATGACAATGAGTTCACTGTACTAAAATGGCCCCCACAGTCACCAGATCTCAACCCAATAGAGCATCTTTGGGATGTGGTGGAACGGGAGCTTCGTGCCCTGGATGTGCATCCCACAAATCTCCATCAACTGCAAGATGCTATCCTATCAATATGGGCCAACATTTCTAAAGAATTCTTTCAGCACCTTGTTGAATCAATGCCACGTAGAATTAAGGCAGTTCTGAAGGCTGAAAGGGGTCAAACACAGTATTAGTATGGTGTTCCTAATAATCCTTTAGGTGAGTGTATATATATATATATATATATATATATATATATATATATATATATATATATATATCTTAAAAATATATCTTAAGTATGCTTAAATGTTTGAAATTAGTTTTGTAGACAAAAATATATTTTTGCCACCATATTAATTAATATTAATATGAATATATATATATATATATGTATATATAATTCAGAAGTTTACATAGACCTTTGCCATTTCCACCTTTGCCTGTCTTAGGTCAGTTAGGATCACTACTTTATTTCAAGAAAGTGAAATGTCAGAATAATAGTAGAGAGAATTATTTATTTCAGCTTTTATTTCTTTCATCTCATTCCCAGTGGGCCAGACTTGGTTAAATGTTTTGGGTAGCCTTCCACAAGCTTCTCACAATAGGTTTCTGGAATTTTGGCCCATTCCTCCAGACAGAATTGGTGTAACGGAGTCAGATTTGTAGGCCTCCTTGCTCGCAGCATGCTTTTTCAGTTCTGCCCACAAATTTTCTATCGGATTGAGGTCAGGGCTTTGTGATGGCCACTCTTGAATTTGTTGTCCTTAAGCCATATTTTAACTTTGGAGGTACGCTTGGGTTCATTGTCTATTTGCAAGACCAATTTGCGATGAGCTTTAACTTCCAGGCTGTTAACTTGAGATGTTGCTTCAATATATCCACATAATTTTTCTTCCTCATGATGCCATATATTTTGTGAAATGCACCAGTCCCTCCAGCAGCAAAGCACCTCACAACATGATGCTGCCGCCCCCATGCTTCACAGTTGGAATGGTGTACTTCGGCTTGCAAGCCTCACCCTTTTTCCTCCAAACATAACAATGGTCATTATGGCCAAACAGTTACATTTTTGTTTCATCAGACCAGAGGATTTTTCTCCAAAAACTAAGATCTTTGTCACCATGTGCACTTGCAAACTGTATTCTGGCTTTTATGGCGGTTTTGGAGTAGTGACTTCTTCCTTGCTGAGCAGCCTTTCAGGTCATGTCGGTATAGGACTTGTATTACTGTGGATATAGATAATTGTCTACCTGTTTCCTCCAGCATCTTCACAAGTTCCTTTGCTGTTGTTCTGGGATTGATTTGCACTTTTTATTCCAAACTACGTTCATCACTAGGAGACAGAAGGAGACATTTCCTTCCTGAGCAGTATGATGGGTACATGGTCCAATGGAGTTTATACTTGTGTACTATTGTTTGTACAGATAAACATGGTACCTTCAGGCATTTGAAACCTGCTCCCAAGGATGAACCAGACTTGTGGAGGTCCACAATGTTTTTTTCTGAGGTCTTGGCTGTTTTATTTTGATTTTCTCTTGATGTCAAGAAAAGAGGCACTGAGTTTGAAGTTAGACCTTAAAATACATCCAAAGATATACCTCCAATTGACTCCAAGAAGCTAATTGCCTAAAAGCTTGACATAATTTTCTGGAATTTTCCAAGCTGCTTTGGCATCGTTAACTTAGTGTATGTAAACTTCTGACCCACTGGAATTGTGATATAGTCAATAAAAAGTGAAGCAATCTGTCTGTAAACAATTGTTGGAAAAATTACTTGTGTCATGAACAAAGTAGATGTCGTAAACGACTTGAAAAAACTATTGTTTGCTAATATGAAATCTGTGGAGTGGTTAAAAAATTTGTTTTAATGACTTGGTTAAATTTGTTTGAAGGCAAAAATTTTTTTTAACCCTGTTAACACGTAATGTGACCCTTTGAATAAACCCTAGTTTATGAGAAGCGAGTCAATTTGCGCAAACGCTGCTAATGTCACATTGACCGTCGGGAAAATGTTGGGAAACATTATGCTGATTCCTGCACCAAGCATTTTATCAATGTAACACAGCAGTATAACATGCCAGCAAAGCACAGATAGAGCTCAGAACTTAAACTGTAAAATGATTGCAGCACAAAGTCTACGGTAACTCATATAGCTGCTTTGTACAATTGTGGTGAGAAGAACAGAATCTCAGAATGCTTTTGGTGGCATGAAGGGGACTTACACAATATTAGGCAGGTGGTTTAATGTTGTGGCTGATCGGTGAATATATTGTTCATTGTGCAGTGATGCAGTTGCTCAGGATGCTCTCAATAGTCCCTCTATAGAATGTAGTGAGGATGGGGGGTGGGAGATGTGCTTTCCTCAGCCTTCGAAGAAAGTAGTGACGCTGCTGGGCTTTCTTGGTGATAGAGCTGGTGTTGAGGGACCAGGTGAGGTCCTCCGCCAGGTGAACACCAAGGAATTTGGTGCTCTTGATGATCTCCACAGAGGAGCGGTCGATGTTCAGTGGAGAGTGTTCACCTTGTGCTCTCCTAAAGTCAACAACCATCTCTTTTGTTTTGTCGACATTCAGGGACAGGTTGTTGGATCTACAGCAGTCCGTTAGCCGCTGCACCTCCTCTCTGTATGCTGACTCGTCGTTCTTGCTGATGAGACCCACCACGGTCGTATCATCTGCGAACTTGAAGATGTGGTTCGAGCTGTGCATTGCTGCACAGCTGTGAGTCAGCAGAGTGAACAGCAGTGGACTGAGCACACAGCCCTGGGGGGCCCCCAGTGTGGTGGTGGTGGAGATGATGTTCCGATCCGGACTGACTGAGGTCTCCCAGTCAGGAAGTCCAGGATCCAGTTGCAGAGGGAGGTGTCCAGGCCCAGCAGGTTCAGCTTTCCAATCAGGTGCTGAGGAATTATGGTGTTGATTGCTGAGCTGAAATCTATGAACAGCATTCGAACGTACAAGTCCTTTTTGTCTAGGTGGGTGAGGGCCAGACGGAGGGTTGTGGCGATGGTGTCGTCCGTTGAACGGTTTGGACGATACGCAAACTGCAGTGGGTCTTAATGTGCTTCATGATCGAGCCTCTCAAAGAACTTCATGATGATTGATGTGAGTGCGACGCGACGGTAGTCGTTGAGGCAGGACACTGAACACTTCTTTGGCATGGGGATGATGGTGGTGGCCTTGAAGCACATGGGAATGTCGGCGCTGCTCAAAGAGATGTTGAAGATGTCGTTAAGAACATCTGCTAGCTGGTCTGCACATCCTCTGAGCACTCTGCCAGGAATGTTGTCTGGTCCAGCAGCCTTCCGTGGGTTGACCCTACGTCTAGCGTTTTCCTCACATCCGCCGTGGTAAGACAGAGCACCTGGTCGTTGGAAGGAGGGGTGGTCTTCCTCGCCACCACGTCGTTCTGCACTTCAAACCGAGCGTAGAAGTCGTTCAGCGCATCTGGAAGGGAGGCATCTTTGTCACAGGCAACTGATATTGTCCTGTAGTTGGTGATGGCCTGGATGCCCTGCCACATGCGGCACGTGTCACCACCGTCCTGGAAGTGACTGTGGATTCTCCGCGGGGGTCCGCCCGGTACGCGCCTGGGATGTTTGTGTAAACAAGATCAAGCGCGTTCGCCCCTCTCATTGCAAAGTCCACATACTGATGGAATTTAGGGAGTACTGTCTTGAGATTCGCATGGCGTCCTCTCCCCCGGCCACCGGCATCAGGTGACACCGAGGACTGGAGGCCTGGTCTCCGCAGCAAGCCGAGTACACGTAGCACCTCCTGCAGGTCATCATGTAGCTTGGTTTTTGCATGAGTGTCTGGCAATGGTAGACACAAACACCGGTTGCTCCGATGTCCACGTGCCGCAAAAGTCTGGCTTTTTTAACAAAAATAGCACCATTTTGGATCCGGAGTGGCCGCTGCGTGCTACCGCGCCACCATCTTGGATCATACAGTGAAGAGGGTGTCAGTGGAGCTCAAGTCTCTAGTCTCCTTTGAGATAAAAACGTTGAGTGCAGTTGAGTCGGACACTTTATACAATCAGGGCCAAAATGGAAGAAAACATTTTCAGAATCCCATATTCCTTTGCCATCATATTTTCTACAGTAAACCAACCCAGAACTGTTTCTCTGTGTGTTTCTAACAGATGAACAGAGGTCCAGCTGTCCTGTCTGTTTCATTGTTCTTTTCTGGCAGGTTAGTCTCAATGAACTTGGATTTACTGTGAACCTGACACCCCTTTTGTGTACCTTACACACTTATGTGACTCCTGTGGACGAATCTCTCCTTTTATCTGCTGAAAAATGTGTTTCAAACTACAGATGCTTATAAAAAAGCAGCTACAGAGCAGTGCACAGCCTACAGAATAGCAGCTTTCGGAAACAGGACACCCAAAACGAAAAACAAACACCCAATGCCTTGGAGGGATATCAGTTGCATCTTTCTATCATCTTTTTCCTCATTCTGTATTCTCTCTCCAATGACAGGCGTGCAAGTGTTTAGGAGAAGCCCCAAGGGCTGAATGTAGCCCTGAAGTTGCCCTCCCATAGAGACAAGAGGGAAAGAGAGAGAGAAAGACAGGGCTCTATTCCTCCCACTGTTTGCTTGTGTGGATTCCTGCTCTGTTACCTTCTCTGGGGTGAGAGAAGGAGATCTGAAAAAGCGAGATACTCCTGAGAGATTTTGGCCTAATTTCCTACTCAACCTCTACTCCGGGATCAAAGCTGGATAAAAAAATCTGCCAAATACAATTTTGTTTTGATCAAAATCTCATCCAAGTGTCTTGACTCAAAATATTTGATGACAGACCATGCAAAGGAAAACAAGTAATCTATGAACCAATTTAGTCAACTGCTCTTCAGCAGAAATCCTCCCAATGAGCACTTTTAAAAACAGATTTCGTATGTATGACATGATTATGTTTGGCAAAGTTCTCTTTCTTCATTGATTGGCCAATTTCACTCGTACTTACAAAAAGTACTGTGGCAGTGCCTTGTGTGGTGGGTTGAGCAACAGACAGACACAGTGTGTGTGGTGTCAAGCCTCGGAGAGGAATTTATTTAAAATAATAATGAACATACAATGTAAAATAGTGTCCAGGGGCAATGATGTCCAAAATAAAAGGCAATCTGGCATCCTTGTGGTGAAACGGAGCTCCATGACGGTCGATTGAGCATTCATGGAATGACCCAGGTGTGAGCGGGGTCCGACGACCGCAAGTGCTCCCCTCCTAGTGTTCATGTCGCGTGGGGCGGTGTTGTCCTTGGCAGCCTTTCCCCCAAGGCCCATGGCAGGCATGAGGTTAAGGCAACTCAGCATCTAGCCCTTCAGTTGCCATGCATGCTATCCTTACCAGCACTGCATTTAATCCATGCCATGGGTCAAAGGAGCGGGTCCCGTGACACATCTTACTCGGCCGAAGTCTCTTTGCTTTGATCCTGGACATACAAGTATGCCAGTGTGTGCATACATGGAGAATAGAATAGAATAGAACCTCTTTCCCATGATGCCCAAACAAGGCTTATTAATTATGCGCCTCTTCTCCTGCCCAACTCCCGTCGTGAGCCTGGCTGAAGGACAGCCATCAGAGGTGAGGCAACAATAACAAGAGGGAGGGGTGGGTCGTTCTGCCACATTAACATCCTCGAGGTGAAACAGGGCTCCGTGAAGGTCGGGGAGTGTCCATGGAATGGCCCATGTGTGAGTGGGGTATGTTGGTCTGATAGCCACATGCGCTCCTCTCCTGGGTCCATGGCACGTGGGGTGGTGGCGTCCTTGGCGGCCTGTCTTGCCAGGCCCGCAGTAGGTGTGAGGGGAATGTGGCCCGGCCTCTAGCCCGTTGGCCGGAATGCATGCTGTTCTCCCCAGCGCCGCATCTAATCCCTGCCCCTCTGATCCTGAGCCTGCGAGGATGCCAGTGTGTGCACAAATGGAAAATAGAATCCGGCTCCCCAAGAAGAGGTGGGCTCTGCATTTATTTGGCAGTTGTGATGAGGCTAAACACAAACCAGGTGTGCCTCATTCCCCCACTGCCCAAACGAGGCTTATTAATTATGCACCTCTTCTCTTCTCCTGCCCAACTCCCATCATGAGCCTGACTTAAGGATGGCCCTCAGAGGTAGGGCTATGATGACAACAGGGACGGCTGGTTCATTCTGCCACATGCCGTATAGTAATGGTAACACCATGGTACTTTGACAAAGGTCTATACCTAGATCCTGTATGATTATCATATTTATATGGCACTTTTAAATTTTACAAATGGTACATGTACATGTTACATTCATATATTTAACAGACACTTTTATGTTTCTGTATTAAAAAAGCTAGATGCAGCGCAACACATGGCAAAGTACACGTATGTCTTGAGACACATTATTAAAACTTGAAAAGGTTCTTTTATCCTGAAACGGCATCTTTGAAGCATAACTTTTTCGGTGTAAACGGCCCCAAAGTGTGTTTCCTGGAAATTGAACCCAAAACTTTGGCATTGTTGCCATGCTCTACCAGTCACACTACAGGAACCCTCACCTTACACATATACCATGGTATTTACATGGTACTCCAAAGTACTTTAAATAATATCATGATATTACCATGGTACTACCTACTGAACAAATAATAATAATAAAAATCATGATATTTTTTTCACCATGTCCATAAACATGATAATAAACAGTTTAGCTATCCATTTTACTTTATATGTTTAGAGAAACACCATCTGTATATAGATGATGCGGCTTGGACACATCATCAGTGATGAACCCATTTAAAGAAATAAAAAATTAATGTAACATTCCATCTTTATGTTAACAGTTCTGTCTTTATACCAGAATGCTATTGTCTGTACATGCAGAGATGTATGTATGTGTGTGTGTGTGTGTGTGTGTGTGTGTGTGTGTGTGTGTGCATGTTTTTGTGATTTACGAGGACAATTTTGTAAGTTACAAACTGGTAATTACAAGGTTATTATGCTATAAATGTGATTTATGAGGACATTTCTAGTGTCCCCATAATTCAAATCGCTTAAAAATCATACTAAACAATGTTTTATTGAAAATGTAAAAATGCAGAATGTTTTCTGTGAGGGTTAGGTTTAGGGGTTGTGTTAGGTTTAGAGGATAGAATCTATAGTTTGTACAGTATAAAAGTCATTATGTTTATGGAAAGTCCTCATAATGATAGGTAGACCAACATGTGTGTGTGTGTGTGTGTGTGTGTGTGTGTGTGTGTGTGTGTGTGTGTGTGTGTGTGCGTGTGAGAGAGAGTGTGTGTGTGGCAGATTTCCAGTTCAGCAGCATGTGGGAGGGTGCTGTGATCAGTTGCCAATTACAGCACAGAGAAGGAAGCTCCATAGCGACAGGCCATGTTGCCTTCAGCTTGGCCATGTCACAGTGTGTGTGTGTATGCATGAGAGTTTGAGTATGAGTGAGTGAGTGAGTGAGTGAGTGTGTGTGTGTGATTGTGTGTGTGTGTGTGTGTGTGTGTGTGTGTGTGTGTGTGTGTGTGTGTGTGTGTGTGTGTGTGTGTGTGTGTGTGTGTGTGTGTGTGTGTGTGTGTCTCTATTCGTGTCTATTTTCTGTAGTGCTCTAGCTAGTTGTGCACTCTGGAGGGGCCTGTGTCTCATAGATTTTAGACACCAGAGCCGCAGGTCATTGCTGGGACAGTTGCATGTGTGTGTTATGAGTAATTTTGCAGAGTATGCTTCTTTGGCTCCGCTTTTACAGATTTCTGGGCCATCTAGTAGTGTGTTGGGATGTAGTCATGTGTTCAGAGGTGTTTCAATGTAAGTGCTGTACTCGTCCATCTTTAAAGGAATATATCATTCAAAAATTACTCACCCTCATGTTGTTCCAAACCCATACCTGTACTTACAATCTTCTGTGCAACACAAAAGTCGAACTGGGGATATTAAACTCAAAATGACAGGAAACATCACCATAAAAGTATCATAAAAGTGGTCCATACAATTCAAATCACTATTTTATGGCTACAAAATAATTAAAATAAAATGCAGGTGATATATTGTGGTGCATCATTTTAGAGCTTGACAGCCACAGTCCTCATTCACTCTCAATGTGTGGAAAAAACTGGTCAGAACATTCTTCAAAAAGCCACTTTTATGTTCCACATAAGAAAGAAATTCATATTGCATTGTTTTGAGATGAGAGTGTGTAAATAATGACAGAAATGTGAAATGTGAAATATTCCTTTGACATTTGACCTGAGATATATTTTCTTCTGTAATCATACAGTAGCAAAATCAACATAAATCACACAGGTCAATGGTCAAAGTCTACTTTGGGAAACTGTGTCTCACTGGGTTAAATAAGTATGAACATAAGGGTCACAAAAATGTCCTCTTGAGATTTCAAATATGTTTGTTGGGATGTATCTAAGCCAAAAGTAGTATCCCTTATCTGACTGAGATATCTGGTCATTAGAACCAGAATCTCTCTCTGATCACACCGTATGCTGGAATATCTGGAATATCACTGCTTTCTTTTGCTCTCTAATATGTCAATCTGACTCTGGAATAAAAACTCTGATGAATCTCAATGTCAGGGAGACTGAGAATTCAACCATGAGTCTTATTTCCATTAGAGCAAAGAGTACATGCTAGGCATGCAGTGTGCTGGCCGAACTTAAAAAGATTGACAGATTGAAATCAGAAGTCTACACAGAATGTGTGTGAGAATGAAACTGAGATTTAGAACTAGAAAATGTAAAGAGCCTTTTTAACTTTCTCATATATCGCTCAGCTGTAGCTCTTACCTCTCTTTTTCTACATAAGAATACAGATCTATAAGAGAGAAAATTAAGCTGTTTTTATTGGCAACAGCCCAGAAAGGAGCTTTCTGTAGCAGCACAGAGCCTGAACTCCATCAGAGCAGTTACAGCATTGCCCACCAGGGAGCAATGTTGCTGCTGTCCCTCCAAAGGATAGCTATTCAATTATCTTTTTAGACCACAGTCCTTAAGTAAGCCTCATTATAATTTATACCAACAACTACCCGTTCTCCTTCTAATCTGTGATATTCCCCTTTTTTCTGATCAGCTCTTTCTTTCATTTCCCTCTCACAGCATCTCCAGTGCTGTTATTTCAGTAATGAAGTTGGTAATTCAAAAGGGAAATCAAATGAAGCTAAGGTTAAGCAACCATATAAAGGTTATAGCCAACCATCGTAAAGGAATATTTCACCCATAATGAAATGAACTCACCCTTATGTTGTTCCAAACCCATGTGACTTTCTGTCTTCTGTGCAATGCAAAAGTAAATGTGGAATGACAGCCTAAGTCACTGTTCACTTTTATTCAATAGAAAAAGATACAATTAAACGTAATGATGACTGAGCCTACCATTCTGCCTAGCACCTCCTTTTGAGTTCCATAGAAGAAAGTCAAATGGTTCAACATGAGGATAAGTTAATGATTATGCCCGTTTTCCTTCAATAGACATGAATAACAAGTGATATTGATGAAAGAAAATATCAAGATTTACTTAAGAAACTCTCCTTTTGTCCTTCGGGTCATTTTTGACCCGTACTGAAAACCATTTAAAATACATAAATTATTGATTAGTGTACAACAGCACTAAAGACCACCCTGATTTATTGTGGTTCCAAAGTGTATAATGATGGGGGGAAATGTTATATTCTGAATATGAATGTAAAGTAAAATAGAAAAAAAATAAAAAATGTAATTTAGCAAACACTGGCTTAGGATTTCTCAGTTTATATTTATTTCAATCACTTATTCAATCATTTATTATGACATTTTATAATATTTTAACTCTATCACAAAAAATTCTGATTCATTCTGCCTGTAGAAAATCTAAAGTGTACATTTTAGAGTAACACTTTGAATACATGTATATTTCACAATTTAATCACTATAGCCTTTTCCAGCAATCAAAATGAGCCAACTATGCACATTCATTGCCAGAAATGAACTCCTTCCTACTAATGTCAAACAATTTGTTGCAGTGTTACATGGGTTTATGAAGGAGCCGTAATATATGTTTCTGCCATCTAATGTTTTAGGAGAACATAATATTCAATTGGTCTATTCACCATTGGGTGGCATTAACCCAATTGTACCCTAACATAGAAAATTATATTAGTTAACTTATTTACTAACATATTACCTGTTCCTCGCTACACTAGGGGTCTCTCTTGAGCACCGAATATGCCTCTGATCTACGAAAAAAGTCCAATGAGAACTAGGCAGACAGTATTTCCATACCCCGCCCCCGGACGCTGGTGTAAAAGCGGGGAAATACGAAGAATTTTCTTCGGAGCCGATGGTCGTGTATGCAGTCAGCTGCGATTTACACACCCGTTCCTGTTCCTCTGACGCTTGCCTGCTGTTGGATCTATGGCGCACTTCAGTGGCTTTCTCCTTCTCTGCACGGCAGTGCAGTTTGCCCCTGGGTGCTTCGAAAGCGCAGTTAAAAGAGTTAATTTCTCTAAAAGAGCAAATACACAGCTGGCATTGAATGTCCTTTTCAGGACGCGGCTTTTTAAAGAAGTCTTTCCGCCTCTGTGTAGTTTCTGGATGCGGTTGATTTCTCCCCACCTCTGACAGTCATAAAAGCTGCCTCGCGTGCCTGGGCTGCGATCACATGCAGGCAGCGTTTTATGAATGCTTTATGTTCTCAGTGCGAGAACATAGCCATGGCAACGCCTCTACTGGACCTTCTCCTCAGTCACTAACCTGCCCCCTGCCCAATACTGTCTGCCTCATTCTCATTGGCCTTCTTTCATAGATCAGATGCATATTCGGCGCTCAAGAAAGACTCCTAGTGTCGCTTCTTCGACACAATGTCTCGTTCCCTCCATCAGGGAATGGAGGTTACATACGTAACCTAGACGTTCAAAACTGTAAAATAAAATATACTCTTTGTGTGTGTTTGGGTGTGTGAACATGTGCATGTGTGCACAAACTCCGTTTGAGAGGTAAAAATTTAATTTGTGGGTAAGATGCAGTTCCCAGTGGAGCATGTGAGGAAACTAGAGAACAGTATGGGGCTAGGGGCTCAATTTGAGAAACCTTGAAATATTTGTTGGTCAAATTTGATTCATATATGTAAACAAAACTATTACATCCAGTGAGTTCAAAGTTGAAAGGTTGTGACCTGGTTCAACTGGTTCTTCCAGTACAGGTCAAAATTGACCCATTAAGACAATGGAAGGAACAATTTGTTTTAAATTGTTATTTCTCTTAAATAATGAAATACAAAAATTTGTATAACATTTTTTTATTATTATTTTTTTTGATGGTCTTGAAAAAGTCGCAAGGACTGGTTCAAGAACAAAAAATGATTTACCTGTCCCAGGTCAAAAATGACCCTGAGACAATAGAAGGGTTAAGCTGGGATACAGGAAAGAATCAGCTTCAGGTCAGTTCAGTTGTGCGGTTGTCACTCTCGTTTATAACTGAACTGTGTGTGAATGCTCTGCTCTTAAAACAACAACCGTGTTGCAATTCTATGTGGACAAAGCCAGGAAAAAAGAAGCAGAAATACAGACTCTGTGTGTGTGTGTGTGTGTGTGTGTGTGTGTGTGTGTGTGTGTGTGTGTGTGTGTGTGTGTGTGTGTGTGTGTGTGTGTGTGTGGGTGGGGGTGGGAGGGGGTTTGCTGAGGGAAAAAGATGCTGGTTGTTGAGGTTTTATGTGGTGTGTTCTGGGTACCAGCGAGGTCAGAGCCCAGTGCTGTTTACATTCTAACAGTGGTGCCAGCACTAACCACAACTGCGCTGATGATGTAATGAGCGGAAGCCGATCCCATTGCGTGTTTTGGTCTGTTTTTTAATGACATTATTTACATTAACATTTATAATCTTGGCAGACACTGTGTTCCCAAAAAGACTTGCGTGAAGGGATATTATGACAGCAGATGGAATGATTTGACCACAGACAAAGAATCTGTGGTCAGTCACTACATATGATAGATAAAGATGTATAAACATTACACATAATCAAATACCAAGTCAGCAGCCGTCAAACAGTGTCAGGCAGAGTCTGTTGACAGATGTTATCGCCGTTCTTAAGGACAGCTATTCAAGCAGCCTGTTGAATGTTACCCCCTACATCGCCACATCACCAAAGATCTAAAACAGAAATGTTTTTCACCTAAAACAACCTCAGAGACTTCAAGGAATAGTTCCAAACCCAGAGGACTTGATATGTCCTTTTTTCCCCACACATGTCCTCTTTCTCAGACCTTTAAAAAGCATCCAGCCGGGATTGCAAAATTGCATATGAATATACATAATATGTCTTCATATTGATGTGCTCTCTACGGTTAGGATTATCATACATTCAGTGTATTTGATACTATGCATCAGTTATTATTCATTTACGTTTCCAATCTTTCAAAGTACCTTTTTTTAATCGCTCTCTCTCTCTCTCTCTCTCTCACCAATTTGCTCTCTGCGCATGTTGTGCTTGCCTTATTGATTTTTGTGGCTGAGAGTGGCCGAGCACTCTTGTGATCTCAGAAAAATCTATAATTTAAGTTCACTTTTAAAAGTACATTCCCCACCTCGGCGTATTATAAAACAGAACACTTGAACAGAACATCTATGTTACCTGTAAAGCAGATACTTGTGCTTCAATACATGGCAAAAAAAAAAGTCAGAAAATACAATGAACAAGAACACAGGTCATGTGAGGGGAGAAACAAACCCTGCATCTTTATTTACATACTATACATACCAAATATTATGTGGCAAGCACAAAACAAAGGCCAAAGGAAAGTTTGTCATAAAAATCTGATCTTCAGGGAAGTAGGCTACATCTGGGCACAGCAGAAGTACTGAAAAGTATGAAGTGTAGTAGTATAAAACTTAATGTTTTAATGGCATAAAAACATTTTTTACATTTACATTTATGCCTTTGGCAGACGCTTTTGTCCAAAGCGACTTACAGTGCACTTATTACAGGGACAATCCCCCCGGAGCAACCTGGAGTTAAGTGCCTTGCTCAAGGACACAATGATGGTGGCTGTGGGGATCGAACCAGCAACCTTCTGATTAGCCCACTACCCCACCACCACTCACTTTTATGTTACTATTTATTTAATTTATAAAATACATGAATAGTATCCACAGTGTCTTTTTTGGACAATCACCCTACTTTTTTCCGTGGTACAATAAATAAATAAATTGAGCTTTAAAGCACATGATTTTTGTAAACCACTTTTATTATACTTTGATGGTGTTTTGCGTCCTTTTTATAGCTTGACATCTTCAGTACCCATTTATTGTAATTAAGTGGAAAAGAGCATGGAAAACAGTCTTTAAAAGTTCTCAATTTTTGTTAAGCAGAAGCCAGTAAAGATTTGGAACAACATGAGGGTGAGTAAATTATGACAGATTTTCACTTTGGAGTGAAATATTCCTCTTACAAAGGCAAACCAATCTCTCTCTGAAGCTAAATAATCTCCATGCTTTGAAGGCACAACTAAAGGAGAATATTTACAGAGCCATAACCAGCATGGTCCCCTCCACCAAATGTATTCAATTTTCCCTGAACATACTGGGCGGCCCAGCTGCTTCCTCACCCCAGTAAAATCAGAGAGGTCTTGATTTTTATAAAAAAAAATTCTAATTGCGCAACAGAACACTTTGAAATATAACGACTTATGATTAAAAAAGTCATATTCGCAGCTCTGTGGTTGTGAGTCTGGAAGGTAAAAAGCCATTATGAGGAATGCAGCTTGGCCAGAGTGGCGGTGTTTTCCTGCTGGGACGCTGCATGGAGAGTTTTGGAGCCTCTGGCATTATGGGGGTCCTTTGAGTGAGCATTTAGTAAATGTTCTGCCATAATTTTGTTATGGTGCCATTGAGGTTAATATTCAGCTTGCTTCAGTCCATCTCGCTGCTTTAACGCATTCATCAAAAGTGCGTGATTTTTTTCTCATGCGAAACACTCCAAACCCCTACAGTGTAGCGTTTGGGCCTAAAGACTCTCTGATGCACAGCCAGAAGCTGCTAAAGGCTCTATTCTTCACAACAGTTCCGCATTTCATATATGACACACTGAATGACAATAGCACATACTTAAAACATGACAAAGGAGACATCAGAGCTATTTACTAGTGCTTTCCATTTGAACCACAGAGGGGCTGCTGTTTGTAATGTGGCACTTAAATTCCTGGTTTTCCAATAACACAGAATTGACTACAAGTGGCATCCCACTAGCTTACTGAAAAATGATTTGATTTCGGTTGGGGATGTCACAATTACTGACTGTTTTTGTTGAAATCTCACACTCTTCTGTCAGATGTCTGTCACATTTACTTTAAGAATGGAAGAGGGGAGAAAAATAAAATAGCTGCATCTGATATTTCATTACTATACCCTGTCACAAACTGTTGAAATACGAACAGCATTACTATGCAAACAATTGAAACAGACTGCATTAGGACACATTTTGTGGAGCAGCTAGAAATAAAAGATTACACTCAAGGAACTACTTGAATAGCAATCATCAGTTTCAACAGGCCTTTGCATTTGGATCAGATTCGGGCAGAGCAGTGACTTGTAGTTCTATAATGTGGAACAAAGCTCACTGGTTACTGCCAAGGCCATAAAATTCCAACCTAGTAGGTAAGGGTGAAAAAATGCATCGCTGTGCATTGATCTATCAAAGAAAACTTGATGCGTCAATTATGAAATTTAAAAATCAGTAATGATTATATATTAATACCCAATGTGTCCGTCTCCTATTACACAAACCTTCCCACAGCAGACAAGGAGCAGAGCACACAAGATTAAAGGGAAAGAAAGCACGCTTTGAAATTATTATGCAGCAGAGTTCAACCTACAGGCGAACCTACATAGGATAAAATGGATGGATGGATGGATGGATGCTGCCGAGATCAGATTTCTATGTCATTCTTCAAATCTGTTTGCATCCTTTTGACCAATGTAATTTGTTTTTGCATTCTACCCAGATTACGATACAGGTCTATTATGTTAATACTGATTTTGTATCTCCATAAAATGTGTAATTTCTCCATAAAACAGTTTAATCATGGATAGAACTTGGCTTAAATAAATGTGACTGGTGGGCAGACACTGGCTGTGAACGAAAACACTCTCTCATTAATTAATTCTCTTTATAGTGAATGCTACAAATAGGGAGGGATTGCAGACTGTTCTGAAAGGAACTAACCAGTTGATTACAGTCACCTGTGATATGTCAATGACAAGTGGCAGCCGCAAAAAGATCAAACATTTTTATATTTCGCAATGTGTGCCATAGTCTTGCATGACAATGCGATTGAATTCTCGTAAACGGGGTTGACATGTGAAGGCCTCTCCATTTAGCTGACTGGCACCTCTTTCCATATCCCAAAATAAATAGGGAACTTACGGTTATCACATATCCAGTGTTACTGCCTTTACATGGTACAAATAGATAATTTTTCATTCTATGACCCTGCTCAATTAAAACCTGGATCGCGTCTGCCTGCACATGATCATCTGTAGGCCTAACTACTGGTTTGAGATTTCATATTTCATGATGCATTGCGATGCATCGTAATCGTTAGGTACAGAATCGTAATAGAATCGAATCGTTGTGAGAGCAAACTGTCACACCCCTACAAGTCAAGTGTTAATCTCTTAAAAAAAAATACTGACAAAAGTGTTTGTCAACTAAGGTTTTTGTTTTTGTTTTGCTTTTTTGTGAACGAAAAAGATGAGACGAAGAAAGATGCATCATGAAAATAATTAAACACGTTTAATGAAAACAAACTGTTGAAAAAATATGAGAAAATAATACTAAACAGTGCATTAACACAAGAAAACACATCCAGAGAAACATCTGTTTTTAGAAGCAGAAACATCTAGAAAGAACTGAGTCATCTGCTTTAAAAATCCTGTTTGCATCAACAATATGCATGAATAAATAGAGCTGAACAACGTCAAAATAAACTGCTTTAGAAACTGGTTACCTCACTCAAACACATGCAATTTACACATGAGAGCAATAACTATATCCACAATATATATATTATGTAATATTACAGCTTACATGTGCACAGACAATTAATCAAATGAACAGGTGTACTCACCAGTCAGAACGCATAACTTGCATTGTGAATTTGCTGTTTGCTGAATTAACTAAACTGGCAAAAACTTAGAAAATTGACAATTTCAGTATATTCATTTTATGCTCTTGTTTCAGAAGCTCATGTTTTCACAACAAGGAGGATAGATGTATTTTATTATTTTATGTTTAATACATGGTTAACCCGATAAAGTCTGCATATAAAATAATACATTTACATTTATGCATTTGGCAGATGCTTTTATCCAAAGAAACGTACAGTGCACTTATTACAGGGACAATCCCCCCGGAGCAACCTGGAGTTAAGTGCCTTGCTCAAGGACACAATGGTGGTGGCTGTGGGGATAGAACCAGTGACCTTCTGATTAACAGTTATTGAGTCGTTCATTCAAACGATTCGTTCAAACGGCAGATTCATCAAGAATGAGACAGATGTTTGTGAATGGGTCATTGAATCTTTGACTCAACCGATTCGTTCACAACACTGAATCATTCAAAACACGATTGAGTATTGCTGTGAGATGACCTTCTGATTAACAGTTATTGAGTCGTTCATTCAAACGATTCGTTCAAACGGCAGATTCATCAAGAATGAGACAGATGTTTGTGAATGGGTCATTGAATCTTTGACTCAACCGATTCGTTCACAACACTGAATCATTCAAAACACGATTGAGTATTGCTGTGAGATGAGAAGTCAGCAATGAGAAAACAATTTGCGACGTACTTTAAAGAGGATTATCGCTCTTTTGCGTGGGTTCGAGATCCGTTTGTGTACACAGCAAACGAGCTATCAATTGATATGCAGGAACAGCTTATTGAGCTGAAGAGTGACAGTAGACTGAAGGAACTCTTTAGCTCCTGCCCTCTTTTGTCATTCTGGGCAGCATTGATGCAGGAATACCCTGAACTCTGTGACGTTGCCTTGAAGATTCTCCTTCCTTTCGTGTCGACATATTTGTGTGAGGCAGGATTCTCAAAAATGACTGCACTCAAAATGAAATACCACAATCGTGCACAAATCGAGGATGATTTGAGGCTATGTTTATCAAACATTGAGCCAAGAATTGGGGGGGGGCCCAGCTTGCAAAAGGTTGAGAACCCCTGTCTTAAGAGGACTGGTGACAGTGAGTCTCGTCAGCGGCATTAACCAGTGGTATGAAGGTGAGTGTTATTGTTCAGGAACTCAGTTGTTAGCCAGGGTTCTTATTAATGCCTTTTTACAGTATTTAGCTGAAGTTTACATACTGTTATTATACCCAGCCGAACAAATGCTTACTGGTTCAGTGTAATGTGCGGTTGCCTTGGTTGCTTTGGTTCTGAGAGTAATATTTAGAATGATGGTAATCAAGTGAAGATTGAGCTTGAGAGTCTCTCAGACTCCTTGATACCTCATGGTATGTAGCAGTACCAGGTTTTGATCACTTTAGAGCCTCTATACCCTTCCTAAGATCTGCCGCAGGTTTAGGCCAGGGTGGAGGTTCAAGAAACTCTTTATCATCAGCTGATATAGCTGGCTCATACTGATCGATGTGGCAGGGAGAACGGGTATGGCTTTTAGCAGTATCAAGGTTTGTTCGAAGGTCTGTGTACAGGGGTCCAATGGGAAGGAGGAGGCGAGAACCAAAAAACCTAAAAGACTATCTGTCTCTCCTCGCACCACTGTCTGCCATCGGCCTTTATCCCTCTCGGAGGCTTAATTAGCCTGGTACGGGTGTAATATACGTATGTGTAATCACGACCCGGCCTCGCCCTCCGCCTTGCCACATTCCTCCCTCGTTCTCTCAGGCTGGGGAGCCCCCGGCTTGATGTACATCCCCCCCCTCTTTCCCTGGGGGAGGGCGTGCTTTAAGCCTGGTCTGCCGGCAGGTCATCCCCATCTATCTGGACGAGGGAGGGGACAAGGGGAGGGAAACAGAAATAATTAAAATGTGGGGGTACTTCCTGTAACAGTATAGTACCCCCACAAAAAAACACTAAAATTTAAATGAGAGGGAAAAGGCCAAGGCAGAGGTGCAGTGAGAGAGAGAGAGGAGAGAGAGATGAAAGAGATGACCAGTCACAGGTCTGCCCCCGAAATGCTGCACTTCATAATCCTGGAGTCGAACTGGTGGTAGTATTTGGTGCTTAGGACTGGTTGCTCCCCAATTCTCTTCATCTAACTACATGATGAATGAATACTGCATCCGGCTCGAAGGACCAATTTGTTGGAGAGGATATTGGACAATTAGGTTCTGACTCTACTTCTATTATCAGTAAACAGCCCTGTGTGTCGGTCAGGACACGAATAATGAGGAGAGGGGAGCTTCCTTTCCAAAGTGTATAAACATCATATAAAGGTAGGGCTACTAAACATTAGATCGCTTTCATCAAAATAATTAAATGTAAATGAAATTATTACAGAACATATTTTGGATGAATATATTAGTTTAAATGAGTCTAATCCCTCAGGTTATTGTTATAAATATGAGCCTCATCTGAAAGATCGAGGAGGAGGTGTTGCTACAATTTATAGTTATATTTTCAGTGTTTCTCAAAGGTCTGGATATAAGTTTAATTGTTTTGAACTGATAATGCTTAATGTGACATCATCAGATATAAATCTCTTTTCGTCTTTTGTTCTTGCAACAGTACATAGATCACCAGGGCCATGTTCTGAATTCCTTCAAGTATTTGCTGAATTTCTGTCAGATATAGTGGTTTCGCGTTGTGCATTCCATGCCATATGTTTACAATATATTCTTACTTTAGCAGTGAGGGATTCACATGTGAAGAATTTAAGGAATCATTCAGGCTGACGGAGAAGGTTAATGAGTTAGACACATGCATCCAAATGCTAGTGGAGATGAGAAAGAGAACCTAGTAGAACCTAGTAGATACTGTTTCAGATGTGGCTAGAACAGCGAGCAACACACACTTTGGTTCTGGCTGTAGAGCCCCCCCCGCAGCAGGGTGTTTGGATGACATCTCACATCATACTCGTAAGGCAAAGCAACACCACTCTTCCATTCCTATTAGGATTTCCAATCGATTCTCTCACTCAGTGATGCACCCACTAAGGATCATGTTGAAAGCACCCTTGTTAATGGTGACTATTGTAAGGAACATGGAAATAGAGAATCCAGCCACTATTGTTAAATGCATATCTTGTACCAGAGCATCTGACATCAGATCAAATTTACAAGCTGGCTAATGCTTAACGTAGATTTTCTAAGGTTGTTATCCATGTCAGCACTAACGATGTCCGGCTCCATCAGTCGAAGATCACTAGAGATCATTTTAAAAAGATGGATGAACTTGCAAATACAATGTCAGACATTGTAATATGCTCTGGCCACCTCCCTGCTCATCATGGTGACAAGGTTTAAAGTAGATTAGTGTCACTGAATGGCTGGATGTCTGAGTGGTGTCCAGAGAATAGCATAGTATTTATAGACATTTGGTTTTTGGAGAAGACCTGAATTGCTAAAGAGAGTCAGACTACATCCGCCTGTGGAATGTGCCACTCTTCTCTCTGGTATTATGGCTTATAGTTTTAATAGTGATAGTATTTGACTAACTGGGGCCCAGGTCAGGAAGCAGACAAACTGGCTAATCTGAACATCTGCTAGCTGCCTTGAGACATCACGCAGGTCAGATAAACTACAACACATAGAGAATGAATCACCTATTTATCATATAGAGACTCTGTCTGTTCCATGAACAACCAAACACAAAACCCTCATTTAGTAATTTAAACAAAAATTATTGATGTTAAAAAAATGAAGATAAACATCATATAAAGGTAGGGCTACTAAACATTAGATCGCTTTCATCAAAATAATTAATTGTAAATGAAATTATTACAGAACATATTTTGGATGAATATATTAGTTTAAATGAGTCTAATCCCTCAGGTTATTGTTATAAACATGAGCCTCATCTGAAAGGTCGAGGCGGAGGTTTTGCTACAATTTATAGTTATATTTATAGTGTTTCTCAAAGGTCTGGATATAAGCTTAATTGATTTGAACTGATAATGCTTAATGTGACATCATCAGATATAAATCTCTTTTCGTCTTTTGTTCTTACAACAGTACATAGATCACCAGGGCCATGTTCTGAATTCCTTCAAGTATTTGCTGAATTTCTGTCAGATATAGTGGTTTCTGTGGATGGAGCTTTAATCATCATTGACTTCAGCATCCACATAGAAAATAAAAATGATACACTGGGATTAGCATTTATTGATATCAACACTGTTGAGGATAGAAATTTTATTTTAAATTAATTTTGTCATATGGAATTGATGTTTACAATATAGAAATTCTGCCGTAGAGCGATAATATCTCAGATCATTATCTCGCCACTTGTATGCTGTGCTTAGCAATGGTAACTCGATCTACACAACATTATAATTCCGGTAGAACTACTCTTTTAACTACTAAAGATAGCTTTTCTAATAATCTTCCATACTTGTCTCAAATACTCAGTATGCCAAAAAGTTCAGAAGAACTTTATGTTGTCACAGGAAATATGGATACATTCGTTTCAAGCAATCTAGATAGTGTCACCCCCCTTTGATTAAAGAAAGTTAAAGAGAAAAATCCTGCACCATGGTACACACTCATGCTCTCAAGAGAGCAGCTTAGAAAATGGAGCGTAAGTGGAGACTACAAAATTAGTGGTGTTTTGTGGTGCATGGAAGGATAGTGTCTCTAACTACAGACAGGCTCTGAAAACTACCAGGTCTGCATATTTGAGCAAACTCATAGAAAATAAACAACAATTCTAGATGTTAATTTAGTACTGTGGCTAAATTGGTTAGAAATATAACTTTGAAAACTATTGAAACAGATATTCCATCGCAGCATAACAGTAATGACTTTATGAATTTCTTACAAATTTCAAATCTCCCATTTATGTCGAAAATACTACAAAATGTTGTGTCCTCCCAACTATGTTGAATTTTTACAGAGAAATGGTATATATGATGGATTTCTGTCAGGATTTAGGCCCCATCATAGTACAGAGTATGCACTTATCAGAGTTACAAATTACTTGCTCTTATCATCAGATCGCAACTGCATATCTCATCTAGTGCTCTTAGATCTCAGTGCTACCTTTCGACACCATAGATCATGACATTCTCTTGGATAGGCTTGAGAATGATGTTGGCATTTATGGACAGGAATTAGAGGTTGTGTTGGTCCTATGTCTCTGACTGCTACCACTTTGTCTGTGTACATGTTGAACTGTCAGATAAAAGTAAGTATGGAGTGCAAAAGGGATCAGTTTTTGGGCCTCTTATTTTTCCCTTTATATGCTCCCCCTGGGAGACATTATCAGTAACCATGTAATTAGTTTTCACTGTGATGCTGACAATAAGCAATTTTATATTTCTTATAAGCCTGATGAAATTTCACAATTTTCCAAATTAACAGAGTGTATAAATTATATCAAAGAGTGGATGGCTAGAAATTTCCTTCTACTCAATTGTGATAAAACAGAAGTACTAATTATTGGAACAAAAACCTCAAAATATAAATGCTAAAATATTATCTGACTCTTAATGTATGTACTGTAATGTCAACTTCTACAGCGAAAAAAATGTAGTTGTTACTGTATATTTTATACAGTATTTATAATATTTGTAGAACTGCATTCTTCCACCTTAGAGATATTGCCAAGTTACGACTCATGCTACCTGTTTCTGATGCCGAAAAATGAATTCATGCATTCACGACCTCAAGACTAGATTATTGTAATGAATAACTAGGTGAATGTCCTTTAGGTTTAATAAAATAAACTTCAGTTGGTTCAAAATGCAGCAGCGAGAGTGCTAATTAAAACCAATAAATATAATCATATCAGCCCCATTTTATCGCCATTATACTGACTACCTGTTAATATTTTGTATACATTTTTAAATTCTGTTAATTACTTACAAATCTTTGAATGGTTTAGCTCCAAAGTACTTAAGTGACCTTCTGTCATGCTATAATCCATTGCACTCATTACGATCTCAAAACTCCAGCCTGTTAACAATACAGAAAATAACAAAATCCACAAAGGGAGGGAGATAATTTTCATATTTGGCTCCTAAACTATTGAATAGTCTTCCTAGCAGTGCTTATGTACTTATGTATTCAGCAAGGCATACACCTAATTTATCCCTCAATTCATAGCTATGCTGCTTTAGTTAGGTCTGCCGTAATGAAAACAATTCTCTTATTCTTTGAACCTGCTTTAAATGTAATGCCATCTAAGATAATTAAATTACATTTTGTCCCCTGTCTAAACCTCAGGATTATATCTCCGGTCCTGCCTGATGTCTGATTCCCACTTTGTCGCTAAGTGATGATGACTAACTGCAGCATGTGCCAGCCAGACTACACTTCAGTCTACTAAAACAGACTTCACAGAGGATTAATTATTGCAAACTCAAAGACATGGGATTCTTCATGAACCACTGTCTGAAGCATTGGCTCAGGATGGAGTTCACCAAAATGACATGCCATAAGCGTCCAGCTGGACTACAATGCTCCTCACTGAATTATATCTATATCAACTTGGTCAAAGGAGGGACAACACTCTCTCAAACGACATTAAAAATGAGTTAACCACTAACAAATGCCTTCATCGGCATAAATAAAAGGAAACTGAATCTTTGTGTATTTCCTCAGTTTATTCGGGATGACTTCAAGGACTTTTACATTAAAACTTTTTTGTTTAATCATTGACCCACAAAATTAGTACTCAGTTTACTAATTTTAACCACTAATAGTTCAAAACATAAATAACTAATATTGGCATTATATTCATTCATTTTCTGTTATAGCATAAATTCATGTACATCTATTTTGAAACACCTGTTGAAATATGTGCTGCTGCTACGTGGGTGTCACCTTGCACATTGAGATTTACTTCCGGACAGTATTTCAGATTGTCTATATAGTCCTCTGTCCTTGGCTGTATTCGTCTTACCCTATGTTAAACCATCTTTGGAATAAATTGAACACTGTTACTGACATAACCATGGTTCAAAGAATAGTAGAAGACCACCAGAATCTCTGGTCACTTGGACTAACGAGAATGCCTACCGAGACAGACCATGATGTGAATGGAAGGATATATGGCTTCTGAAATGTCATTGGTCAGGGTCATGTGTGACAAAACAATGCGAGATTCTCAATATCATGCATGAGTGCATGACTCCTTCCACTATGCTAAACTGTCTCTGGTGGTTTTCCACTATTAATAGAACCATGGTTACGTCAGTAAGCGTTATATTTGTTGACTAAAATTAGATGCCATTTTAGACAGAGTAAAACTGACAAACGTTATGGACTATTAATGATGAAATATTGATTATATTTAAAGGGCATTTTTGTCAAAAGACTAAAACAAAAAAAATAAATAAAAATTGACACTGGCCCTAGTGAATGCACAATATTTTTTTTTATATTTGTAACTTTTGTGTCAGAAGGGCCATGAGATCAGCAGGGAGTTAAATCACTATGGCTCTTAATGCTACTCCTTTGAGATACTGTATGCCTGTTATGAATGGTGGCAGTGAAGGCAGACGAGGAGAGTGGATCTAAATGCAGCTTAACTTTATTAAACAAACAAACAAATAAACACAAAGGACAAACCCACAATGGGAAAACAGGAAACTTAAACACGATGAAATAAAACTGAGAACTCGTGCAGGGAACACATACCAGGCTTAACAACATTCAACGATTGACAGAGGGGAGTGAAAACAACCGGGTTAAAATACACGGACATGGGAAAACGGGGGCCAATGAACAAACAGAACTCAAACAAGATAACAGGGCAATAAACAGAAACCAATGGCAAACTAACGAGGGCAGGTGAACACAATGAACAGAGAACACGAAAGTTAACAAGGGAACTATGGAGCTACAAGGGTGACAAAAGTGCAAACTAAGGAACTACAAAAGTGACAAAAAAGACAAACAAAGGGCAACAGTGAGACAAGACAAGGTATACCTAACAGAGCCCCCCCTTAAGGAGCGGATTCCAGACACTCAAAAGTAACATCACATAAAACAAGAAGAACAAATGTCCATTGACTGGGGGGGAAGCTTGTGGTGGGCAGACAGACCAAGGGGGGCAACGAGGGGCAGACAGGCAGTCCAGGGGGCAACGAGGGGCAGACAGGCAGTCCAGGGGGCAATGAGGGGCAGACAAGGGAAAGGGGCCGGTTCAGGAGGTCTGGGAGAAGGCCACTGGGCAAAGACTGGTTTGGGGGGCCTGGGAGGCAGTCGAAGGACAGGGGCCAGTCCTAGGGGCCAGGAAGTCCAAGGGGGCACAAAGGGCAGACCGGTAGTCCAAAGGGGGTACAGAGGGGACTGGGTCAGGGGGCCTGGGAGGTGGCCACAGGACAGGGACCAGTTCAGGAGGCCTGGGAGCTGGCCACAGGGCAAGGACAGGTTTGGGGGCCTGGGAGGCAGTCGAAGGACAGGGGCCGGTCCTGGGGGCCAGGAAGTTGACCGCGGGATGTGGATTGGCTTGGGGGACCTGAGAGGTGGCCGCAGGATAGGGACCGGTCCGGGGGGCGGAGCCGTGGGAGGCTCGAGAGGCTTGAGAAGCGGAGCCCTGGGAGGCTCGAGAGGCGGAGCCCTGGAAGGCTCGAGAGGCTCGAGAGGCGGAGCCCTGGAAGGCTCGAGAGGCTCGAGAGGCGGAGCCCTGGGAGGCTCGAGAGGCATAGCCCTGGAAGGCTCGAGAGGCGGAGCCCTGGGAGGCTCGAGAGGCTTGAGAAGTGGAGCCCTGGAAGGCTTGCGGGGCGGAGCCCTGGGAGGCTCGAGGGGCTTGAGGGGCGGAGCCCTGGGAGGCTCAAGAGCCTTGAGAGGCGGAGCCCTGGAAGGCTCGGGAGGCGGAGCTCTGGAAAGCTCGGGAAGCTCGGAAGGCAGAGTTCTAGGAAGCTCTGAAGGCGGAGCTCTGGAAAGCTCAGAAGGCGGAGCTCTGGAAGTCTCGGAAGGCGGAGCTCTGGAAGGCGGAGCTCTGGAAGGCTCGGAAGGAGGAGCCCTGGAAGACTCGAGGGACTTGAGAGACGGAGCCCTGGGAGTCTCAGGAGGAGGAGCCCGGGGAGGCTCGAGAGGCGCTGACTCTTGGACGGTCATGGCTACTGGCACTGGCTCTTGGACAGGCAGGACCACTGTCACTGGCTCTTGGACGGGCACGACCACTGGCACTGGCTCTTGGATGGTCATGGCTACTGGCGCTGGCTCTTGGGCGGTCATGGCTACGGGCACTGGCTCTTGGGCGGTCATGGCTACGGGCACTGGCTCTTGGACAGTCGAGACCACTGGTGCTGGCTCAGGGACGGTCGAGGCTACAGGCGCTGGCTCGGGGACGGTCAAGGCTACAGGCGCTGGCTCACTGCTGGCGGTGGCGACTGGCGCTGGCTCACTGACGGCTGAGGCGACAGGCGCTGGCTCACTGACATCGGGGGCTAATGGCTCTGGCTGGTTGACCGGGGCTGACGAGGGCTCAGGCTCGTTGACCGTGGCTGACGAGGGCTCAGGCTCGTTGACCGTGGCTGACGAGGGTGCAGGCTCGCTCACCGTGGCTGACGAGGGCGCAGGCTCGCTCACCGTGACAGGCGCGGGCGCTGGCTCGCTCACAGTGACAGGCGTGGGCTCTGGCTCGCAGACCGGGGCAGGTGTGGGCTGGGAGGCGGAAGCCCGTCTTCTCTTCCTCCTCCGGGCAGACGAAGTTGAGCACGCTGGCTCGAGGATCGCGGATGCGGGGCACACCGGCTCTGAAGCGGACGAGGTTGGCAGCGTGTAGGTCAGGACGGGCGTGGAGAGACGAATCATGGCGGACAGGGGGAGTATTGTCGTGGGAGGAGCGTCATCCTTCAGAACGCCCACAGTGAGCGGCGATCCGCTGACCCGCAGGGTCTCTTCCACAAAACCGAGGAGCGTCCCGCAATGACTCGCCGGCGGCAACCGCTCCCTCAGAGACTCGTTCAAGTTACCCCGGAAGAATACCACCAGGGCGTGGTCGGGGAAGTCAGAGATGTGTGCCAGCTCCAGAAAATCCCGGATGTGGTCCTCCAAAGGGCGGTCCCCCTGCTTGAGGCAAAGGAGCCAGTAATTCGCCGACTGGGCTGCTAGATCCATGTGTGTTGGTCAATCGTTCTGTTATGATTGGTGGCAGCGAAGGCAGACGAGGAGAGTGGATCTAAATGCAGCTTAACTTTATTAAACAAACAAACAAACAAATAAATAAACACAAAGAAAAAACCCACAATGGGAAAACAGGAAACTTAAACACGATGAAACAAAACTGAGAACTCGGGCAGGGAACACGTACCAGGCTTAACAACATTCAACGATTGACAGAGGGGAGTGAAAACAACCAGGTTAAAATACACGGACATGGGAAAACGGGGGCCAATGAACAAACAGAACTCAAACAAGATAACAGGGCAATAAACAGAAACCAATGGCAAACTAACGAGGGCAGGTGAACACAATGAACAGAGAACACGAAAGTTAACAAGGGAACTATGGAGCTACAAGGGTGACAAAAGTGCAAACTAAGGAACTACAAAAGTGACAAAAAAGACAAACAAAGGGCAACAGTGAGACATGACAAGGTATACCTAACAATGCCAGGGTTCCTCAATAGGCATCCCACAGTCCACATCCAGCCTGAGAGAGAACAATGTTTGGACCGCGTTAAAGGCCTGTTCACACCAAATTTGTGACGATTTTGCAAGACGAACTTCCGATGAAAGGTGTATATACATGGAGTCCATAAATATAAAAACGAAAAACTATTTCACCCCCTGTACAGTAAGCAGCGCTGTTGCTATTCTTCAAACATTTATACCAGTCTCCTGTGTTGCCCAGCTGTCAATGCAAGTGATTAATATATTGGAACCTGTTAAAGCATTTATTTACCTAATTTGACATAGCTGTTTCATTATGATCTTTTCATGACATTGATGCATTCTGAGGAGTATTTAATCTGTGTTTTTATGAGGGTGAGATGAGTAAAGAGTGCTGTGATGTACGTATTTGCACATGTATTTTTCTACGACCAAACAGACTACCCAAGCCAACTTCTCTTTTTATAATGTCTGGATTAATGTCTGTATAATATAACACACGGAGTAGTGCACATTAAGAATAACATGTAGTCCAGAATAAAATATGATGCATAATATTAAAAATAATATATAAGAAAACACTGGCTCATGGTCCTTTCTATAATTAAATCATTAAAATACTTTGTTATATTATGCTTAAGAACAATAACAATATTAATCCTAATTCTAATTCTAATCCTAACACTTCAGTCTGCAATTAGGGAAAGTGCAGGGAGGAGATCCGGTTTTGAGATGAGCAGGAACAATTGACTTGCATGGAGGACACAGAGATCCAGATTCTTCGTTAAAGTTGTGTAGTTTTGTGTATACAAACAAAATGTTAATCATTGGCTACAAATACTGAAAAAACAACTTATAAAAAAATCTGAATATTTATGTTGTGACTCTTTTAACAACAAAAACAATACCAACAATAGTAATAATAATAATGGCAGCAGCACAAACATTTTGTCATAAAATCGAGGGTGGTGGCCCTTGGCTTTGTATTGTTGATAAAATTTGGCCCTTGGTGAAAATTAATTTGGGAACAATGCTGTATTCGGATGCATGAGCAGACTCCCTCTGAAAGTGCAGCTGAACTAGGTTTTGAGCATGCAAAATCACTTTGAACATCACAACACTTCAAATTAGGCAGCTTTTAAACTTGTACTCTTTGTACTAAGGAAAGAGGTCAATATGTGACTTTTAGATTCTCTATTTGGCATTTGAATTTGCAGGTCACAGTTCACCAAATTTGAACTTTGGGATGCATAGGAAAACAAAACATTTTCGCTAGGACTTACGTTTCCGCTCTAACGTGTTCACAGGCGATTAAATGGATGTGAATGTAAGCCTTGTGTGACCACACCTTGCTTTTCTGACAAAAATTTAAATTAAGCTCACAACTAAAGATCTGAATAAAATCAGCCAGTGGGATGCAACTTTACTGTAAAACTGTATTGTTTACCTTTTGTTGATCTAACTCATTCCCTTCAGCTCAGAGTCTAACTCTCGGGCCATCTGGCCATCTCAATGGTCGGGGCCCTATGATGCTGAGAGAGGGGAATGTGGTCTGTGCTGTGTTTGTTGGGGCTTAGTGAGATCTGGACTGAATCCTGACAATCTAGGGAGGGAAGCAACAGCAGGCTTTGCCATGGATTGGTGCTTCTGATTGATATTTAGTTTCAGGGCTCCACCCCTTATCTGAAACCCACCAGAGAACAGGAGATCAGGGTGTTTCACTTGTAAAAAATGTGAGACTATAAAGTTGCAAAGCATTCGGCGCATTAAGGCCAAGCCAGTGCGCAGCCAGAGAAACCAAATCAAATCCAGTACAAAGAAACAAACTGTCAACTTAATTTGGTGGTTGTTTGAATTTCTCATTCGAACAAACAGTGCTCGAAATCTAGAATGCTGCTTGTAACTACAATACATAATCAGAAATGTCTATTTGAGCTGTTGTATTTCAAACAATTTTGACATGTCTTAAATTGGTTTATAAGAAAGCAACATTCAGCCTGATTGAGAGGTTAGAAGCAACAGACACATTTGTCCTCATAGGTTCAGCTTTAGTTCAACTGTTCCCCCTCTCTCTTTTATTGTCTTTGCATGAAGTTCGGTTACCCGGGTGATGTCATTTAGCACGTAGCAGAGTGATAGATGAGAGAGATAATGTGTAATAAGTATGTCCAGCTCCTTGGAAAAATGAGAGAGAAAGACAGAGAGAGAGAGAGAGAGAGAGAGAGAAGAAAAGGAAAGAGAGAAAATGGAGAGTGAGCATTTGAACCACAGCCCAACAGGATGAGGAAAGTCCCTGTGTAGCGTCAACACCAGCCCTCCTGAAATGGGCCATGTCACTGTGGCTGTACAAAACAAAGCACACCACAACATGGGAAATGAGCAGAAGAAAAGCATGACTACTTCCCTGAAACTGTCATTTAACATTTATTAGACATATCTGTCATTTATATATAACCCTGAAGAAGAAAGGAGAATGTAATCTGTCTTTATTTATAATTTTATTTGTGTTGGCAGAGGTCAGAGATTAAAAGAGATTGGTCTTCTCCTCCTCTGTTTTCAATCACTAATCTCCAAGCAACCATGAATGAGCAAAGGAGTGCTAGTTTTGCCACATTTAGATTCATGTCTGTCTGTGTAGCTCTATCATAAAGCATTACAGTATATATGTTACAGCCTTTGGTATTACCTGTAATTAAATGTTTTATCAATCAAACCTCTAAAGTAAGGGGCATATCAGAACACCACCGTGTACAACTATGTTATCTTGTGATAGTCGCCAAAGGCATTTGGCTTGAGGCAGCCACTAATAAAAATAGGTCAGTATCCGTTCAGATCCACAAATAATTGTTAATTAGTTATTTAGATGACAGATTTATCCAAATTATCTTTACAGCACACAAACTACAGGAACAATCAACAGTTGGTTTCAACAGATTTAGTAAAGAGACACATGAAGCAACAGGAAACTAGTTTTCTGTATGTTCAACACCAATGAGTTTTTATACATTACTCAAAATTCAAAACAGTCTGGAGAACCATGTAGGCAAAGCATTTGTCTTAAAAATGTTAAGCATTAATGAAAAGAGTTTTTACAGTATGAAAACAACAATTTCAATACTTTTGTCTCAGCCAGTCTTGTTTAAAGGACATGAGGGTTTGAATGATTAATTTCCAGTAAGTGAACATGAGTCCACCTGACTCCCCTGCATTAAACAAAAAATCCTCAGCACGTCTGGGACCTGTTGGATTGGAGGGTGAGGGCTAGGGCCATTCCCCCCAGAAATGTCCGGGAACCTGCAATTGCCTTGGTGGAAGAGTGGGGTAACATCTCACAGCAAGAACTGGCAAATCTGGTGCAGTCCATGAGGAGGAGATGCACTGCAGTACTTAATGCAGCTGGTGGCCACTCCAGATTCTGACTGTTAATTTTTATTTTGTAATTATTTTCATACAAATATTTACACATGTTAATTTAGCTGAAAATAAAAGCATTTGAAAGTGAGAGGACATTTCTTTGAGTTTATGTATGTATTAACTAGGGTCTTGTGAACTCCTTTATTACCGTTGCCTGAATCATTCACAAAATAACAGATTAATGATTAATGAGTAAAACAGACAGAAATTTGGAATGGAAACGAAAGAATGCATTGATGCTTTAGTTATAAAAGCCTGGCAAATTAGTTATTTGCCAGGCATTAGTTTTTTTGTTTGTTTGTTTTTTTGTTTGTTTGTTTGTTGCAATAATTGCGATTTCAGATATCAGTTAGGAATAGTGGCACATGTTCTTGCAAATTCGTAGATACATTTTTGTGACTATAGTGTGTGGAATAGTCTGTCACCTGTTGGCAGCCAATCACCATACCCATCCACTGCTTTAATTTCTAAATATTATTTATAGTCAAATGTTGTCCTTCGATGCACATAATTTTGCCAGCGTTTCATGTCTAAAGTAGAAACTGACATGAGACATGAGGTTGTACCGCTTTGCCCCAACATGTGAATACACTGAGCGCAGACCTTGAGGGCTTTAGTGCTCTCAATCACCGTTTTATTATTCACACTGTGTAAAATGTCCCTTTGCTGTAATTCAGTTCTGTTTGGTTTCAGTAAAACGGGCAACTCGGCTTTGAGGAGATGCCCCACGTTTTTTTCCCGTGGCCATTTGGCAGGGTTGCGGTGGTAGGGACCTGCTCTTATATAGTCCCTGATCACAAAGCTGTTTTTTACAGCAAGGTTGGACGCCGTTCATTGATGAAGCAGCAGCATAGAAATGTACCCACGATGGTTTTGGAGCCATCCCAACACACCTGCAGGCTCCCCTGTGGGCCATGCTCTCTCTCTCCCTCATACACCCTCTCTGTGCTTAAGAACTATTAGGTCATTAACTGGACAAGTTTTCATTGTTAAAGGACAGCAATGCATGCACTACTGATTATAACATCTGGGAGAAGGGAGGAGAAGGAGAGAGAGAGACAGAGAGAGAGAGAGAGACTGCATAATATAAGAAGGAAAGATGCAAAACATGGTTTGTTTCAGAAATTCAAAAATGCAGCGACGTGGTTCTAACGCCTGCAGTGATTCTTTTGAGCAGCTGGTAATTGCCTTATTTACTTAAATAACAAACAGCTGTCTCATTAACAGAGACATAATAAATGTGCTCTTTGGCAAGTCGTTGTGTTCCATGGCAGACTCACACAAAGACTGCATTATTTACATGACATAAAAGTTATCAGTAGCAGACATTTATTTATTGGTGCAATACTTAGAGGTTTTTGATAAAAAACAGTGACATTTATGAAATTTTGCAGCTGGCGCTACAAGTCATAAACAGTCCAGAGCGAGATTAGATGGTGCATTTTATTAATTCTAAATTCCAGAAATTGTCTCTCAAAAGACAAGTTCACCTAAAAATGAAAATCCTTTTGTCGTTTACGTACCCTTGTGTTTTGCAAAAACCCACATGACATACTTTCTTTCTTCCATGGAAAAAAAAAAATAGATGCAATGTAAATTGTTAGCCTAAATCGTCATTCACTTTCATAGCATCTTTTTTTCAATACAATGAAAGTGAATGTGACTGAGGCTGTTATTACCTAACATTCTGCCTTCCATCTTTTTTGTGTTCCATGGAAGAAAGAAGGTCATAAAAGTTTGGAACAAAATGAGAGTGTGTATATGAGTGTATTTTTGGGGGAACTTGCACTTTAGACACACCTACAATATTTGAAGATACAGCCCTTCAGATAAATACTGTACAGTCGAAGCAATTCCATTTACTGATTGTGTTCATTGTTCTACCACCATTAGCAATCAGTTTCCAAGTTGCAATCATCCTTTCAGGTCTTTAAACATTAAGAGACTAATTGTATATGTTTTGGATGTCTTTTATTCATTAAGCATGGCATTTAAATAACAAATATCTCTTCAAAGTGGAATTGTCAATTCTGATCAATCTGTAAGGGGTGACCCTAACACTTCACTGTTCTGTGGAAAATGGCTCCTACACAGCAGTTAATTGGCTTCTCATCTGTTCTCTGTGGCTTTTGTTCATTCTGCACTCAGATTTATGTCACATTTCTACACTTGGTTTTCAGAGATTTCCATGACCGTATGGGAGAACAAGTTAAAACCACCAGCACAAACACCCACCTTTGAGGTAATTGTTGGTGTTGGATAGTCAGTCAGAAATGGTTTACGGGATTATGGAGTGGCCTGCAGAGTGCCTATGCTAGATTTGTGTGCTCTTTCTAGGGTTTAAATTATTCAATATAGCTCTATGTAATCTATTATGACATAAATACCCATCTAGTAGCTCCATCAGTGAGTGGTTCTCATTAGATTTGCTACAAACAACAGAGAAACACTTTTATTTGTGTAATTATATTTTTATAATATGAATTGTGTATTCATTTGTTTTTATATGTGTAATTATTGTTTTATATGCTCCTATAGTAGCAATGCCTCTACTATTTTTTATAAAATAAAGCAAGTTTCAGGGCAACACCAGAATTTTTTAATTTTATTTCATATTATTTAAAATAGTATATTTTTATTTTTGATTATGGGCATTTTGCTGAATAGGACAATCAAGATGGAACAGGAAATATGGAAACATGATTAACCAATCAGTAAGTAATAGCGAACTGTTGACTGAGGTAGTTCAATGTTAGGTAATCAATAATTACTGAATTTGATTTGCCTCACTGAGAACTATTAACTAACTATGGCTAATTTATAATGACTACTAATTAATTATTATGCTGGTGCTCACGGTTTCTACATGTTTTAAAAGTCTTATCTCTTAACATAAAGTAAAATAACAACATTTTGTGTCTAAAGGACAAGTGTGTTGATCTCCACAAGACTTCAACAGAAAACGGAGAGAAAACCAATGTGCAGCTATGAGGCCGATTCTACATGTGACCTTCCGCCCTAGACAGTACACTCGGTAAATACGTACAGTTTTTATAAAATAAATTTGTACGTTTACTCCTCTGGCTATGTTCAGTCTGAACACAACATAATGTATGATAAAGTTCAACATGTGGAGGCGGAGTGATGGTAGGGCAGAGCAAAATCACACTTGATCTTCTTTCGGCTTCAGTGCAAGGACTGAATATGGTGAGCCCTGATTGGATTAGAAGCTTGATGGATGTGACAAGCATTTTATTTTTTTTTATTTTTTACATTGGATCCATTAAGTTACTCAGAAAAAATGAAAATGAAAAAATGCACTTCACAAAAAATAAAAAAGGTCTTGAAGGATTAACCTACAGTATCTATGACAAAAAAATAAATAGTAAAAATATTTTGTACAATTAAAAGAATGTGTATATTCATTAATTAATATTGCATTACTATGACACTCACTTTAAAATAATTTGTAATTCCTTAATGTTTATGTGGTAACACTTGACTAATTACTTATGGGTTACCAAAATTGTTTTAAAAAGACCTGCCAAAGTTAATAATTTGAAATGAACAGAAGAGATATCCCAAGGAATACATAGGTTGGGCACATACATCCCAGTATTTCTGTAAGGTAAGCTGACTATGATCCTCTACCAGACACTGTAGCATTGATTTAGGAAGCTGTTACGTTCATAAATTAATTCCCGTATGTTTCTCTGAGGGCGCATTTCATGATCTTGTTCACAATAAAAACATAATCATTCACATTTTAGACACATGTCTAAAACAGTTTTGATTAATAATTAATTAGTAGTCATTATAAATTACCCATAGTTGGTTAATAGTTCTCAATGAGGCAAATCAAATTCAGTAATTACTGATTACCTAAGAGTGAACTACCTCAGTCAACAGTTCGCTATTACTTACTGATTGATTAATATTGTAATAAGTAGTTTGCTCTGTCTAGCTGTTTTTTAATGCAAAAACAAAATGTCAGTTCAAGCTTGAATTGCTGGAAGGAAAATTCCTCATTACGGAATTTAGCCAGGGAGCATGATATTACTGTATGTGTAAATAAAATAAAAAAAAACATATAATTAATTATAGTTAATCAGTGTCTTTGAAAGTTTATTCCTAATACATTTCTAATAATACAATTTTTAAAGGAATAGTTCACCCAAAAATGAAAAATCTCTCATCATTTACTCACCCTCATTCCATCCCAAATGTCTATGAATTTCTTCTTCAAAACACAATTGATGATTTTCAGAAGAATATTTCAGCTCTGTTGGTCCATACAATGCAAGTGAATGGGTTCCAAAAATGTGATGCTCCAAAAATCACATAAAGGCAGCATAAAAGTACTATATATGACTCCAGTGTTTTAATCCTTATCTTCATAAGTGATATGATAGGTGTGTGTGAGAAAAAGATCATTATTGAAGTCATTTATTTCCTAGAATTTCTTCTCCCTGCTCAGTAGGGGGCGATATGATGTTTCTCACCCACACCTATCATATAGCTTCAGAAGACATTGATTTAACCACTGTAGTCTTATGGATTACTTTTATGCTGACAACATTTTAGAACCCATTCACTTGTATTGTATGGACCTACAGAGTTTAAATATTCTTCTAAAAATCTTAATTTGTGTTATGCTGACGAAAGAAAGTCACACATCTGGGATGGGGTGAATAAATGATAGGAGAAATGTCATTTTGGGGTGAACTTATCATTTAACACAGTAATAAATAAACCAATAAATTAATGTATTAAAAAAAAATTTGTACAAAAAGAAAAAAAGACATATGTATAAAAACTATTTTTACAGCCAAAACATCATGATGAGAGTAGGGGTGATTGAGAAACTGGAGAGGAGGGACAATAGCTGTCAGTATAGAGTGAGAAATAAAGGAGCAAGTATGAATGAATGTGGACATTAGGGTGATAAAGCTGGAAGTTATCAGTGCTCTAAGGGTTTGTTTTTAGCAGGTGACTCACTTGGGGGAGAGAGCTGTGCTGGGCTGTGATGAGGGCAAGTGGACAGAAAGGGAGTGGGTTGAAGTAACTTTGTGCAGTGGTATTGATTTCAAAGGAATCCTGGGGTCTGGCCAGGAAAGAATGAGGTGAGGGGAGGAGAGACTATGGAGGTCATGCACTCTGACACTGAGGTCAGTAGAGAGGTTGGAAGAGATTGGGAGAGAGTGGGACGCCATAATGGTGTGTAAAGGCCGTACACCGGCGAGACTGATGTGTGATTGGTGAGTACACACGCCTAGCAGCTCATCACCGTAAACATCTCTCATTCAGTGGGAAAGGGAGTATTGTATAAACGTATGAATACTAATAGTAAAAAATTCATAATTTTTTGGTAATAATGGTACAGCATTAATTTAGCATTAATAGTAAACACAAAAAGCAATCAATGAATCACAGAGAACTCCTATCGGAAACACGGTCCTCTCAACCTGCTAAGATACTGAAAATAAATGCAATACAATCTAAATTAAACATTTTTAATTATAATTTTAATAAATCATCAACATCTAGATTTCAAACTTTGCTTAAGTGGGCAGCAGTGGCCAAATCTGGACAGGGCTAAAACATTATACTGTGTGAGTTGTAAGTATGCAATAGTGTTTAATGTGTGTGCTAAGGACGTTTCTGTGATTTTCAGAAATATTGAGGAATATGGGTTTGGAGGTATGTTTCTTGTTTAGAAAAATTTCAGATTTAAAACTTCTTCAATGTAATTTTATTAAAACTTTTTCTCCACAGTGGATGTGTGTCATTATATTCAGCCTTCAGATTGTCATTTAGGCATTATGTTTGATGAAAGTGTTCCTGACTGAAATTAACTTTTGTTGTATTTTATTTCATAATGATTGGTAAGGAAATGATTCGGTGTGAAATAACATTAAAATAATTTCAAATAATTTTTATCAATGTAATCTTAAAACAAAAACTTGTAAATTTGTTTATAAAATCTCAATTCAAGGCCTAGAACATATTATTAATTACTGATCTCATTGTAAATTCAGTGGCACTATGTCAAAAGTTTAACAGGCAAAATCTAGAAGTATTATTGGATGTATGGCATGATCTCCAGCTTTCAGGTGAAATATCCACAGTTAGTTTAATTTTTTGTTGTAAATGTTGTCCTAGAGTGAACAGGAATGCAAACCCTAACCCTAAACTTAGCCATCAATGGAGTAAAAATTTAATTTCAGAGTGAAAATGTAACCACCAACTAGCACTCATCATTTATTATGTGAATGCACATACTTCTTGGTTTCCATGGGACAGGAAGCCATGTCTCTGAGGCTGCTTGCTCGACATGCCACCAGTTGCACCACAGAAAAATGTAAAGACATTTGAGTTTGATGGGAGATGCCGCTTGTCAGTAACTCGGCAGAATGGGGTCGATTTCTGGGTACCAGGACATTTGGTAGCAACATGTTTTTTCCTGTGTGATCATGTTAATCTTGGACAGTCAGGGGCTTTGGATTCAAAGATGTTGAGAACCACTGGCCTAGAATCATGGGTGTGTGTTAAGCCATGCGGTTGTTTTGGCTGAGACACTAATTGTCTGTGACTGCACGTCTCTTCTCCAGTTCAGGATATTTACGCAGAAAAGCAAAAGACCCAAGAGAAGAAGGAAAAAGAACGGTGGAGAAAGATGAGCTTCTGTATCTAGAGAACAGGAATATTCCCTCTGTTCTGCTCTGGCTGTCCAGAGCCAGGAACTATAATGAGCACCTCCACAGAGGATGTGAGCTAAGCACGTTCTTTCAGGGAGGCATTGTTTCTCCTCCTGTGGAAGATCATGCATTTCATCTGTTTGACAACAGGCTTGACCTCATTTTCAGAAAAGAAAAGGGGAGACTAGAAGACTTAGAGAGACCCATAGAGATTTGTCCCCAAATGATGAGTTACTGGACTACAAACACCCTTGTAGAAAATGAAGAGGCAGCTCATCAGTATTTGAATAATCAACAAAGATGTTGTAGGCCAGGCCTGACACTAAACAGATTCCTGAGAGCCTCCTTGGAGGGATCTGTCATAAAACTGTATGTCAACTTGCTAATCAGAGGCTCTATTCAATTGAGAGCGATCAAGGAAACAGAAGAGGTGAAACTTCGAGCCTGTGCTCATTCAGTGAACTCAAGAAGATGTTAGAAGGTCACAAAATATGACTAATAACACCATGCAATCCAACTGCATTAGTGAAGCAAAAACCTAAACACATCTCATGATCTCAACAAAACAACATTATACATTTGCTAGATACTTTATATCCAAAGGACATACAGTGCATGCAAGGTCATGAATCCTTGGTGTTGCTTGCGCCATGCTCTACCATTTGAGCTATTAGAAAATATATTGTTTGGCAGCACAGTTAGAATGAATTATTGAATTCAGTGAATTCAATCAATAAATGGTCATGCAGACCCTAAAACAATTCACCAAAAATACAATCATTGCATAATGCCAAAGGATATATTGAGTGATTAAGTATATTTCCAGTCTGATTTATATTGGAGAACTGCCATTCAGTGCTGTGGATCCCTGTTAAATGAGTTAACAGTCTGGTCTGTAGGATGGGCCCTGGGACAGTCAGAAAACATACTGTTTACTTAGTCCTTGGGGAAAGGAGTTGGGCTCTTCCTTTTCATTCAAAGCTCAGAAATGCTTCATTAATTTTGTCAACGGTGTGGGCAACAGCAAAGAAATCCGACACAATGTGTTCATTCCCTTAGTCCTGGCACCCACAAACCCATGGCCACTGTCCCAAATACACCTTACAGAGCAGCAATTAATTTAGCAGAAAGGATAAAGAACAAGGAGCAAGGAGGAAAAAGAGGGATAAGCAAAAACACAGCAGAGATTAATGAAAGTACAAACGTTGCAGGGATGGGCTTTCAATGGATGCAGTCATAGGTCAGAGTCTTCAGTAATAAGACCCTCAACATCCTCCCAACAGCATGAACCAGGGCCGAGAGCAAGCAGGAGAAAATAGGGTGGGAATGAGCTTCTGTTTAGATGATAGTTTCCTTCGAGACAGTGTTAAAAATGAAAGGGGAGGATGATCGTAAGACTAAGAGAAATTACACCCAGGCAGGAAGTCAGAATTTGAAGTTTCAGTAAAAGCACATTTGTGTAATTCCATTATAAATGGTGGGGAGAGGTTGTGAATCGCCCTGCACTTTGGAACGGAATAGGAAAACAGTGTCATCTGGGACCTGTCAAGATGTTTGAATAGTAAACGAGGTCAAAGATTTAATGAGGCTAATGAGGCATTCAGAAAGATTTTTTTTCAGGTCCAATTGAGCACACTGTGTTTGTCATGAGATTCGTTTCCATTTTTTTTTTTTTTATGAGATTCGATTTTAAATGTTCTCTTTTCAAATTCTACCATATTTTATTTAAAGGTATTAGCTACTACTAACCTGAATTAAAGACAGCTATCAGCAGAGAATGTCCACGTACTGTACACCCTGCAAAGTTTTATGAGTGACAAACAAACAGCCTGATCTCAAAGTGAATTCGGAAATCATACATTTACTTTTTCTTGAGCTAAATTCAGTCTGTGCTTACTGAAATTCAAAGCAGTGCCCCCTAGTGGCCAAAGCTTGTTTTTGAACATAAGGGCACATGTGAGCTCCAGCTTCTAGGGTGAAATAACCACAGTGGGGGCACCAAAAGTGAGTTGTTTTAGCTGTAAATGCTGTAATGTATTGTAGATGAATGCATATTTAATTAACTCTACCTCAAACCTCTACCCTAAATCTAACCATCAATGGAGTCAAAATGTTATGCTATAGGGATAATGATTATAATGCTCACCACTGATTATAAAATATGAGATTACTTCCTTGTTTCAATGCAGGCTGAGAACCCATGGCTCCCACACTGTGGAGGCAACATGCTATCAGTCAACTCTAAGGAGGAGGTAAACACTTGAACCAATGCAAAAATGTCTGATGGGATATGGTACTTGTCAAGTGATCATGTTTGGTGAACGGAATACAGGAATCACTCTTAAAATTCTGATTACTGACACACCGATTACAATAGCAATGTTTTGCTTTTTTGCAGCTGTAAAAAGCTGTTTATCCCATTATGTGTTTTTGAGGAAACTGGAGATATATTTACGTTCAGCAATTTTTGATAAACCGCTTTTATCAAAGTTGCCAATGGTTAATCATCTAGGTTACTTCTTGACTATAGGGATGGTAAAAGCATCTGTTGCAGAGATAGATAGTTTTCAAATCTGCAAAATGGCAGTGTCCAAAACATAGGGGTGTCACTGCATTAACGAGTTGTTCAGTTCAGTTCCTCACATCATTGGCTGAGCCAATGCTTCTCAAACAAACAGAAGAATGTTTTGATAATGCCAAGGAGCCACAGTGTTGCACTATTAGGTGAAATCAACCTACAAATTGCTTATTTTATCTTATATTTCACTCTGCAAATTAAGCAATTTAAATTTCAACATTGACAAAACTATACACATCACCTTTACAGGACATTGTTTAGTCTCAGTTCAAGAAATCACTTTTCCATGTTATTAAAGCCGGCATATGCTGATCAGTGGGGTGGGGGGTGGACCTTGAAGATGAGAACATCTAAACAAACCATGAACAGAGTCCAACAGGAACAGCACTGGAGGCCACAGTAATGAACCCTCTTAACCCATACAACAGTTTCCTGCTCCAGACTACGAATAATGCAGATAAATCAGATTCGGTTCCAACTCCAGTCCTTGAAGACTCTTATTCATGCTGTAACTCAAAGTGTGCTTTTGAAGCTTTATGACTGCAGCATTGTAATGTGCATTACCCTAACACAGGATGACCACCACTTCCCCTGAGCAGTGGGCTGGAGACTATTCGTAATGGACCCTCTGGTTAAAATTCTGGGATTCACCAGAGGAGAATGTGTTAGAAATGCCGGATGGAACTGCAGAAGTTTGCGATTACAAAAGGGCTGAGGTAAGAGAGATGTCAGGGCGACTCCCCAATGATGAAACACTCGGGAAGCAGAGACTAAAATAAGCAAGTGTGGGCGGAAGGGTTAGGTAAAAAATCGGTGTATGTGAATAATTTGGAGCAATGTTTCAGGATCATATGGGAAAAGCAGCCAAAAGTACAATATCCATCCCCAGTGTGAAGCTGAACGATTAAGACTATAAAAGTTGTGCTGCAGCCGAGTTTTGGAATGACATAAATGCAGGTCGTCATCAGTGGAAAAGGTTTTGCAGTTAAGTTCAGAAGTCTGGTCTCAACATGTCCAAATTCAAAACCAAAACATGAATACATGAAATTTGACCTGCTAAAGTTTGCAATGCTGATGGCTCTCATGTCACACAATCATCATGTACAATAGTCAGAATCATAAACATTTTTAACCACAGTCAAAGGGTGGTGTTGGGATTTACTGAGAAAACAAACATTTGCTCTAATGGTGAAGATCATGGCTGGATTTGAAATCGCACACAAACATACTAGTATTACTATTTCTGCTTTTAAAGATACATTTAAACATACTACTCATGTTACCATTTAAAGATACTGCAGAAATAGTAAGAGATAGTATGGTAGTATGCACTTCAGAATTTAGCCATCATGGTTATATTCGATCCATCATGGGCAAATTTCGTTATCAGCACAGTCTGCGTGGCCCAGATTTTCTAGACCTGCGTATGCAGTACTGGTCTGTGAGCATTGCCACTGACTGTACTCAAGGAGTATCACAATGCAGCCATATTTTTGACCATCAGCGGGAGGAAACAATCACGGAGAAACTATATATAAAAAAAAAAAAAACATAATAAATTGCTTTTGATCCATGCCCAGTACCAGAAAAAGTTCATACAGGTCTGAAGACAGCACAAACATTGCCAAATTGAACTTTCGCAGACAATTAAAGATACCTTATACACGATTCATCTCCGTACCCCGGCGAGACTGATGTGTGATTGGTGAGTACACACGCCTAGCAGCTCATCACCGTAAACATCTCTCATTCAGAAGATACAAATGTGTTTGTGTTTTTTACTGGTCTGATTTAGTCATAGTATTACAAAGATCTGTGATGATCCTATCTGTATGAATGTAAGAGCTGCGTTTAACTTATGAAGAAGGCTTTTGTCGAATCCCACAGCACATTGAAGGTATGCCAGTTTGGTCACAAACATGTTGGTGTGGTCAAATAGTGATGTCACATGAAACAGGCCAATATTCAGAAAGACCACAATCCAGAACAAAGAAAAACAAAATATACCTGGGCATTTAGAATCACAATTTTGCCTCGCAAGTGAACTTATTTGTTTTAAGGATGTTTAGATATTTTTACTGCAAAAAAGACAAAAGTACTGAAAGAAATTATGTGATGCAGTGTTTGAGTCAAACCACTATAATGAGCGTGTTAATGTCTGTTTAGACCATTAATTCAGGATACTGGGGGATCATGGGGTTTCTGTGTACAAAATGCATGTATAAATATAAGTTCCGTAACACACCCTGGTGTACTGAGCAGCCCAAATGTGCTTTTTCATACCTGAAATATGTACAAATATTTACCAAAGATTACATTTTCCAGATTCATATAACATCAATCAATATTCTTTTAGTGTCCTGTTGGGTAAAGCGTCAGAAAGCAAAACTCTGTTATGGTGTATCATTAGGTCTTCCAGAGCAGATTTAATGTCATGCAGTTGTCATTGTGTTTTATGGCTTTGCTTATATTTGAAAGATATGTAATTGTATAATAACCCACAAAAGCCCCATAAAGGTGAGAATGCCCAGAACAGCACGGGCTGCGAATGTACCCGTAAATTTAATCTGGTAGACACCTCTCGGATCCTGCTGTATACACTCTCACTGTGTCCCTGTGTCGTCAATGGCCTGAACATTCAACTCCTGTTTGTATTTGAAGCCAAAGCAGAGTTTTAACCATTTCTGAGCATAATTTTGCAGCACTAAAACTTTACCTGAGAATGTCAACATACAATGATTTGCAGGTAGTGTCTAAAATGAACACCTGCCAAACTCCAAATGCGAGTAGGGACTGGCTTTGGCGAGTTAGTAAAATGGAGTCCGGCAACTTTTTTCAACTCACTCACCATTGGCAGGCATGGCAAAAAGATCTTCTATGGAGGATATTGCAGTCTGTGAAATTTGTTGTCAATGACTTGGCTGCTTTCATCCCTAATTAACAATCCTCCAAACTTCAGACAACTAATTTCTAAATAAAATTAAAACAACACCAGTCAGTTGAAATAGATATCGGAGATGGCTATTAAAAATGGAGAGAAAAGGAAAAAGAATTATAGATTCCCCATATGGTTGCAATCAACCATCAAAATGTGAGGAAGGTCCGTTTTCCATTACTGAAATGCAGCAAGGCCACGGGCGCTAAAGGGAGAGTGGAGAGGAGGTTTTGCAGGAAACGGGACGCCATGGCAAACCGACATCCTCTCAGTGCTCACTGCTCATTTGGACCAAACCAGTTCGTCTGTGGAAGCTACTACTGTGCGAGTTGAAATTAGAGTCAGGGCGAGAAAGGGGAATGAGAACAACTTAACTAGAAATGCTTCCTCCATCCTGGCAGATGAAAAGATGTTGGAAGTTTTATGACTCTGCTTTGGTGTTTATTTACAGTAAATGAGCATCAAAGCTGTGTCATTATAGATTACGGGCTGGATGTGAAGAATTTTTGAAGGGTGAATTGCACCAACTTGCGTCTTTGTTTAAACCTAAACATTTCAGATTTTTAAAAGGGTTTGTGAGTCATACCAATACATATTTAAGACTTTGGAATTTTTTTTTCTCAAAAAATAATAAATAAATAAAAACCCAGGGCATTATTAAGATTGGATCATCTTACTTTGAGTTTAAAGGAATATGTCATGCAAAAATTCTGACAAAATGTACTTTCCTTAATGTCGCTCCAAACTTGTATGACTTTTTATGCAGAACACAAAAGGAAACAAGAGGTACAAAGAACCCCCCATTAAAGCTAAAAAATATATATATATTATAAAAGCAGTCCGTACAAGTCATATTCCACATTTGTTGCTGAAGGTTCAAAGGATGTCAATATTTTTACTGATAAATTACTTAAATTTTAAGTTGTTTCTCACTTTAGCATATCATATGGCTTCAAAACACTTGGAATATGATCCAGAAACTGCTTCCTAATTACATTGCATGGACTACTCTTATGTTAAGTCAGCAGGCAATAGACTACGGTGCAATGGATTGTATGTATTTGTGGAATAAATGGTAAAGTACCTTTTTAAAATGGACTCATCTGTAAATGTTTCAGTGGACTATCCTTTACAATGCAAAAGGCATAGATCATACACACCTACGAACAAACACAAATGTGGAGGCCTACAAACAAAAGTGTTGCTTGCAGGGTGAGGACTAGAAGGAGTGCCATAGCAACAGTGTTGGAGGATAGCTCACACACAAAAATTTAAATTGTCATCATTTAATAATTTGGTACCAAACCCATATGATTTTCTTTCTTCAGTGGAATGAAAAAGGAGATGTTAGGCAAATTGTTAATCTCAGTCACCAATAATAATTGTTATTTAGTAGATACCATTCCCACAGCTTAAGGTTGCTTTACAATAGTATGAAAGCATAACAACACAAGAAAAACCTAATGAATGACAACTTACAAAACAGCAATATCTCTCTCTTTCCTTCTCTCTCTTTCTCTCTCTCTGATACACTTTGAGATGCAAGCTTCCTCTGTCCTGCTTAGTTTAACTCAGCCTGCATTACCTCGTACACTGAACAGCTCTCACCATGTAGCTGCGTGTCCTGACAGGGTGAAAAATGGTAATACAGAAATTAATGGTTAACATGTGTTCTCCTCTCTCTGCATGGCTCTCAAACCTTCCATATACACATGCTCTGTCCCTTAGCTGTGTCTTGAGCTATAAGGACTGAGCCAGGAAGTTAAAGCTTCACTGTAATCAAATATCACTTTGAGACAAGCAGTTCCACATTAGACTCATCACCGTTAGTAATGGAGAGATGACGTAATCTAACATGGGACAGCCCTCCTGTCCATCATTCTTAATTTACTCTTTGAGAAGAACTTAACAGAATAGAGGATTCTGTACACTATGCAAGCAAAATAAATCTAAGCTCACAGACATGAAATGGTAAGTAATGGTACCCTTACTAAACAGTAATGACAGAAAATATGTAAAAAAGGTACTATAATTTAGCAATTACAATGTATCATGGACACCAATTTTTTTTACTGTACCACTATATTTACATGTATGCTACTGGTATATGCTTTTATCCAAAGCAGCTTCCAGTGCACAGTGATATGTGAAAAAGTAGCTTGACTTGAAGTGGTCACTTTTTTTGGTTGCATAGGCATTTGTGAGCTCCATTTTCTAGGTGAAATGTCCACAGAGGGGTGCCAAAACAAGTTGATTTCAGCTGTACAGGCGTAATACAATGAAGAGGAAGGCATTTTTTTTATAACTATAAAAACAACTTAATGCCCAAACCTAAAACTAACCATCAGTGGAGTATATATATAAATATGCAACCTCCTCATCACGCTCATTGCTGATTATGGGAATGTGATTACTTCCTGGTTTCAACCCGGCATCCAAACCTGGATTTCTTACGTCAGTGATGCAACGTGTTTCCAGTCACGCCACAGGTTAAGCTAAACACACTGAAGTCGATGCAAAAATGTCTGATAGGACATGCCGCTTGTCAGTTAGTTGGCATAAAGCTGCCTCTACACTAGCTGATTTTTCCAATGATTTTCAAGTGTTATCTTCATTAAAATAATCACAGGCCAGGCAGAGGGAGACAGAGAGCCCATTAGCACCTCTGAGTGAGAGGTGTTAATCATTTGTCTGTCTGGACTCCCAACTGAGTTAATGCTTTGAAACACTGAAAATACAAATCTGGCTTGCTTGAAATTATCACTGGCTGTGGGTGGAGCAGAAACACACCACTAAGACAGTGACCAATGAGTGCAGTTCACGTATAACGTTTATTTTTATTATTTTTTGGGGGCTGGTTGATGGAAGCATTTTTTTTTTTCTGCAGAAAAAGCATAGTGTCTGGAAAGCAATCATGAAAGGTGCATTTGGAGGATAAGTTTCATCTTTGGAGTATGTTTGTATGACATCTCAAATTTAATTTCATGACAGACCATTTAAAGAAAAAAGAAGTGGTCAGAGATTGCCGCCAAACTCAATGTACATTGTAAGGAACCATTTAAATATACAATAATGATTATGAGAAGCCAAGTTGTAATTAACCTTTATACTACTGCTGCAGTGATAAGGCAGAGAACAACATCAAAGGCAGTCATTAAGTGTGACACCTTCACTCCGTTTATAACTGGTAAATGAGACAGGCTCACTGACTAGGAGGGCAAGATTAGTGAAAACAGTCATTAAGTGTGACACCCCCCACCCAATTTGAGTTGTTCTGAGCCTGCTAGTGTAGAGCCAGCTTAATGTGGCCGATCAGGGTACCGGACCTCCTAGAAACTACATGATGACTTTCCATGTGATTATGTTAAAATTTTATCAGTCTATATGTTCCCTTAGAATAAAAACCATGACTTTGGCATTACTAATGCCATTCATTACCAGTTGAGGCACAGGACACAATAGAGTTATTGCATAAAGATATTTAGGAGTTCCGCCTAACTACTTCACTGCAGAAAACATTGTTAGAAATCAATGAACAAAACCTTTACCTCTGCTGAGAGAACTTATGGAGAAACTTATTGATTAGGGAAAAAAATCCATGACACAGTAGGGTACAATGGGCTAAAGGCTCCCCAGTGTAAAAGGCTCCATTGATTTTATTTTCTCCTAAAACACTAAATAGGAACAAAAACTACCACAGTACTTTCCTAAACACTTGTTTATCACTATGTTCTGCAAGCTGTACTGCAATCCTGATCCATGAGATCTTTGCTTGTGGTGTCTAAAGGTTGATTTTCAGGCAATTTTATTTAATTTATAATATTTTTTTAAATGTTGCAAATTTATGTAGCTTATGAAAATCCCTGACATTAACACATTTCTTTTTTGACAAAATATTTATAATTTTCAGTTTTGGGTTTTAAGTTTTAAGGTAGTTTTTTTTTTTTTTGTCCAATAAGTGAAAGGATAGTATTTGTGGTAAAAAAGCCTCCCTGTTGCAAGGACTAAAGGCCCCTATAAAACACATTGTTTTTGAAAATTTTTCAAAGTGGGCTCACATCCAATCATAATAGAGATTAGTTTGTTGATAGAATACTTGAGATGTAATAAAATGCGAAATGTGTTTGAAATTAACAGGAAATGGTAGACTTTTTTTCTGAAGTAGTTATTTTGAGTAAGCATCATCTTAATCTGTTACACAAAAAACATCTTGGTGACTCAAAATTGTTTGCATTAGTTGACAAATTTTGCACAATAACTATTACCCCTACACAATATTATTTCAAACACCCTAGGGGTATTTATACCCATATTTATAACTTTATAAACAAAAATCACTTGCTTACTGTAACGGACGTCCAAGCATTCACAAGAGAGTCGAGTTCTGGCACATGATGTAGGCGTATCGTAAGCTCTCGTGAGAAGTGACGAACACAGAAGCGCGTGTTGAAAACGGCGAAAAGAATTTAGTTACTTTAGCTATACTATAGATTTGTGTTAGTCTTAAAATGGTGCATACGTGCATCTCTCCAGTCATTTCAATTGTCCATTCATGGCTGCAAACACTTTCAGCCTCTGTTGGCATTACCTCTCATTTCCTGCATGAGCACCGCCACGTCTCCCGTACTCTCTGTCTACTAGATTATTTTGTTTGTGCCGCTGCTGCAACCACCTCCATCTCCCGGAGTTCCTGGTTTGTGTACTCCGGTTCAAACAAATAAGCCTGGGCAAAAAACTCAATCTCCTCTTCTCTTAAATAGAAATCCTCTTTCGGATTGTCCCTGTAAGTCGCTTTGGATAAAAGCGTCTGCCAAATGCATAAATGTAAACGTAAATGGAATTTGTGACCGGTGTTTTGCTTTGCTCTATCCTCTGCGCTTCCAAGTTCATCACTTCTCACCGTAGCTTACGCTACGCCTACATCATACGCTGGAACTCAACTGTCTTGTGAACACGTGGATGGCCATTACCGGAAGCCAGTGATTGTAGTTTATAAAGTTATAGATATGGTTATTTTTTTATTTAATCCCCTGGAGCTGTATGGATTACTTTTTTGATGGATGAATGCGCTTTTTTGGGCTTCAAATTCTAAGGTACCATTCATTTTGATTTTAAAGCTTGTAAGAGCCAGGATATTTTTTAATATCACTCCGATTGTGTTTGGCTGAAAGAAGAACGTCATATACACCAAGGATGGCTTGAGGGTGAGTAAATGATGGGATAATTTTCATTTTTGGGTGAACTAACCTTTTAAATATATATTTTTTTACCTTGATACATTTTGTGATGAGAAAAAAAGCTAAATTGTCTTAAGGGGTGCCTTTAGCCCCATTGCACCCTACAATTCAGAGACTAATGGAAATCGCAAGCTATCAATGGAGATTTTATGTCTCCCAGTGTGTAAACATTTGGTAGATTTGCCAAAAAAATTTGCTCAAAGTCCATTTTAAAGGAAATCCAGATACTTGATATTTACATACTTGGCTCACTATGTTACCTTTTATTTAAAATTTATGGCCAACTTCTCAAGTGCTCTAAAAAACATTTCCATATGTCACAGTGACCATTAAAATAAATAAACTACCTGATCTTTAGCTCAGACATGAACAGTGTTATATAGTTTTTCTTTCTCTAATGTCTTGTTTTATCTTATGCCCGAATGTGCACTTGCTAACATAAATTTTACTTCTTTATAGTTGCTTCATATTTGATGTGTATTTTTGATGGGAGTAAACCACTACTAGCCGGTGAATGTATTATTGACTTTCAGCCGCCCCGCAGGTGTGAGTCAGTATATGGCCCCAAAGCTCACAGGAAATTAACCACCACTCATATGATTACCAGATTATGGCTGACGGACGGATCTAACAGATGAATTTTAGACATCACTTCCTTTACTCCCCAGAATTTGTCTTAAAACAACATCATACAGAATCACAGTCTGACAGGACAGGCCAATGCCATCTCTCAATCATACTTCAATCCAATTTCTAATCAGCTTTAAGTAAATATTGGCATGTCTTTATTTCAGGAGTACATAAATTGTGTCATTATTTGCTCACCCCATGTCATTCCAAACCCACGTGACTTACTTTCTTCCATGCAATACAAAAAGAGATGTTAGGTAGAATTTTATCCTCAGTCACCGTTCACATTCATTGTATGTGAAAAAGCAGCATCTCAACATTCTTTAAAATTTCTACTCATTTGCTCCTTGGAAAAAGTAATGTACATGAGTTTTTAATGACTTGTGGGTGAGTAAATAAGTGCCAAAATTTCATTTTGGGGTGAACTATCCCTTTAAGGAGAGTAAGTGAGTGAGAGAGAGAGAGAGAGAGAGAGAGAGAGAGAGAGAGAGTTGTGTTTAAGTAGTGATGCGGTCCAGAGGCCTGTTCGTCGGGTGAACTGACTCTCTTGTGATGGCCGATGATGTATTTGTTTTCGAAAGGAAATTTGAAAGCTTTACGCAACTACCAAAGTGATATCGACTCCAGGTCAATCCTCATTAGGATTCTAAAATCCATAATCTGCACTGGGGATAAAATCATTTCAAAATATCAACAATTAGTGGAAGGTTAGAGTATAATGGTGTTTTATTTAAAGCGCTTATTAAATAAGGCTAAAGTCCATACTGACTTCCAAATTAAGAACACAGAAATGCACAGACATCCATTAAACACACACACAGATTAAAAAACGAAATGGTTCATCCATCAAGACGAGGCCTTGAAATGCTTAGGCTTACATAACAACATTTCTATTAAATCACAATGTAATTAGATCCACTGCACAAAGAAATTCATCAATTATATTAGAATGATTATGTTCAACTTATTTTAACTTCAAAGAAGGCCAAAGGAAACTATGAACCATTGACTTGATAACCAAATGTTTTAACGACGGTAGGCAATTCATTTCTATGAAAAGAACAGGCAATTGTCCTATTAACATAAACCATTTCCTGTGATGGATAATAGATGTCCTTAATCTGAGAGTGATTAACGTTACACCACCTCCAACCTTCCACGCTGACAAACCCAAACAGCAAACGCAGAGAAATTGGCAAATCCCATTAGGGAGTGAACTGAAGGAAATCGTGATTGAGGTAATAGGCTGCTAGTGTCTTGTTTCCCCATTTGGCACTATGTAATAATTTTACAAGCCGGTGCTGGAATCACTTGACTCCCCTCAGTCGGGTGCAGTTGTGGGAATTAGTAGAATTTTTTACATAGAATGATAGGAGTCAAACAATCTAATAAGACATATGCTTTTGATCACAGGTTTCAATCACTTTTTGGATTAAAAAAATTATCCTTAAAGAATGTGTGATATTTTTTGATTCAGTAAAAACATTTATGAAGACTCTACCTTTATTTAACAATCTATACTAAAAAAAAAAAAGTTATTTTTATGTCACTTTTCTCAGTTTCAGTGTTGGAGTAGTTACTATGTTTTGGCTTTGAAGGTTAATGTACTGCCCTACAAAGCCAAAATGCAGTAACTGCACATTTTGTAAAAAAATTCTTAAATAACAACTTGTCCAGTGACAAACAGGTTTGGCTTGACTATGCTCGGATTCAGAAAAATGTGTAGTTTGAAAATTTGACAGCAGTTTTTCTTAGTTTCAGTGTTAGCTAAGTTACTATGTTTAGGTTTCGCAGAGCTGTGTAATCGTCAGCAAAATCTTGAACAGGAGTCTAACTTTATATGCTATGCCTGGATGTTGTTTACAGTTTAATATAGACTCTCTTATTAACTTCCTCTCCGGCTTTTAAACTTCAGATCAGAGCCGTCATTGCATTTAACTTCTTCACTTAGTTCCAACCAGCTAGTGACTTCTGCACTTTTTTCGCCAGTCCTAATTACAGTTCAATTATGCAGCAAGAATCTCTGTGGAGAGCAGACACTACACAGACCACTGAACCAGCTCCTCAGGGCCCAGCATGAGCCCTGATACGGCCGATCCATCACACACTGGGGCTGCTCCAGAACTCTTCAAAGAGTTTGCCAAGTCTGCCTTGCTCAGGTAGGTTTAAAGGTAGAGAAATCATAATAAATGTGACTTTAAATAACATTCATCAAACACAGTCAGGACTGTATGCATCAGCACCATGGTAGCAAGAAGGGGTGTCGTGCAACCATTTTTTTTAAAAAGGCACCAGTCGCAGTTTCAAATCACTTCTTTCACTATGCAAGATAAGACATGACCAAGAAATAAAAAAAACTAGATTTTTTTTCCTTTAGTGTATGATTTATTCCAAATTTGAAAATAATTGAACAGATTTGAAAAGAAGCTTCAATTCGCAACCTAAACTGGAATTTCTTTTTTTTTTTTTTTTTCTTTTTAAATAAATCAATTAAAATTGATTCTGAACTTGACAGTTTGTCAAAGAGCAATGTTGAAATGATAGCTATAATAGCCATAATAATGATAATATCTAATTTTGTGTTCCATGGTGCAAAAGTCACATAATTTACAGTTTAAGCAAATTATCTGACTGGCTAAATTTAGACATGTGAATGTGCAATTTTGTTTTATAAAACTTGTTTATCAAAGAAAAAAAAAATAAGTTGGAAGTTGCTTTCAAAAACCAGTTAGTTGGGCATTCTGCTTCTGGTAGCAAGTAGCCTAAGGACTAGTTCAACCCAGTCTCATGACAAGTTGTTATAATTGTACGAGACAGCATTGTTTTGAATCCAAGTTGACATAAACATTTACCACTTTAACTGCCTCTAACTTTTACTTAGAGAAAAAAAAATTAACCAATGACAATGTTATTAAAAGTACAACCCCCTAACCCAAACCCCAAACCTAAACTTAACCAATACGTGCAATACTTTACTCAAACTCTAAACATGACCATGATTTTAATAAGAAAATAACTTATGTGTACCATGAAAGAACAAATATATATATATATATTTCTTAAATACATATGGAATGAGTAACCAAACTTGTTGAAAAATATTTTGATTCTTAAACTAAATTGTTATTCAGAAGGCTAATTTAAATTTCCCTGTATTGTATTGATTTAAAATTCAGGTTTTTTTTAAAAGTGAGTCTGGGACTCAAAGTTGTACCCATTCATTTGAACCAAGTTGTTCTATATTTTATGATTTTGCCATATTATGAAAGTTGTCATGAGACTATGTTGGCTAGTGTACTGGTGGCACACCATTTTATGGAACTGGAAAGCTTTAAAGTGTTCATAGAACAAAACTGACATATAACAGAATAATTACCCAAATGTGATTGCAAATGTATTGCATTTTACAAAGGTTCTACTATCATTAATTAAAACACAAAGCCTTTATTTAAGGCAATATCTTGCCATTTTGCCATTAAATGTAAATCTGCATACAGATGACTATGTCCTTTAGTAAGGATAACATGTATCACTTCTACTGCTACTCTATGAATAGCCATATTTTATAATAATGCATGGATATCTAACAGATACTGTATAATGGAACTACAGACGTTAGCTATTGAAGAAACTATTGTTGGATGATATGGTTCAGCCTTTCTGTATGATATCGCACTATGTAATTAATATTTGCAGTATGTCTACTGATGGATCTACTGTTGTCTGATGATAATGTTCGCTATGCTATACAACTGGCAGCTAATTCTGTAAATACTGGCTTCATGAAAGCTTGTCAAGGGTCGTCAGTAAAATAAGCCATTTTAGAATGTGATCTTTAAACTAAGTAAAGTCGAAGTTCTAATTAAGTTTTCATCCTTTGACAATTTATTGTCCATTTAGAACAATCCTGGCTCCAAATGGTGCAACGCAAATGCAAACTTATCAAGATAATGGTCATTATCATAACTCGGCTTTCTGTTTTCTTCCAGCCAGCCCTTTTGTACATCTCATTTGTACAGTCTGCAGTATATATACACACCACTGTGTAAGGGACCTATAGTGGAGATCCTTTAGGAGGTTGGGTCCCCCTGGGCCACGCTGAAACATATTATAATAAACATGCCAAGCCCTGCTCTCGGCTCTTCTGCACCCAGCCAGAGACAACACGACTGCTCATCTGTGCTCCAACAATGGCATTAGACTGTCAAAGACACTTTCAAACTGCCCTGATACACCGCCAACTGATCCATTAAACAATAATTCCACCTCAGGCCAAGTGCACCCGAGCCAAACAGTCATCTTGAGCTGCCCTTGTTTTCTTTACAGAATTTCTGCTGGGGAGGTTGCTGTTTCTGGTGATTTGGGCTGTTTTTTGGATATAGTGACGCACCACAGGTACTCTGATTCATTATGACATCATAATGGTAGGAGCCATGGGAGGTAAAACTGCATGAATTTGTCACCACAACAACATACTGATTGATTTGTGTACAGATACTGTTTAAAGACACATTGCAACCGAGAATGAAAATCCTGCCATCTTTAACTCATGTTTTACCTTACCCATATGACTTTCTTTCTTCCACAGAACACATAAGGAGATTCTAGGCAGAATGACAGCTCCAGTCACCATTCACGTTCATTGTTTGACAAAAAGATGCAATGAAAGTGAATGGTGACTGAGAACAACATGCTGCCTAACATCACATTTTTGCGTTCAATAGATTAATGTCATATGGGTTTGGAACAGCATGAGGGTGAGTAAACTTTGACAGAATTGTCATCTTTAAGGGAACTTGGCCTTTAACCATGTAGCCAGAGAAACATTTGCACATCTAGGCAATACACGGTCATGTTTAAGCATGAGCTATTATATGATGCCTCTGTAATTCAGGCATGCAGTAAAACAACATAAATGACTAAGCTGCTCAAATGACATCACCAGATTCCGAACAGATATATCAAAAGAAAACTGACCCTGTCTCATTCTATACTGCTTCCTACTGTGATAGAGGATCGACTTTGAATGCGGACGGCTCTTGGTTTAATCTGAGGTGATGCTGGTTGCAATACCGACTCTAAGGGTATTGTAAACATAAAGCAGAGCACCCAGTGTCGACCACACCTACTGGATGGCCCTGTCAGCCGCCCCGCCTGACTGAGATGACACAGACGCACGCTGATGACATCACTGGCTCAACTCTTGTGTCTGTAGGCACAAAGCAGTTCAAGCACTTCACAGTAAAGCCCCTGGCAGTACAGCTGTAAAGGTGTTAGGCAATTACTCTCCTCCCCCAGCTCTCCTAAACAAATTACTGCTCGTAAAACCTGACAGATATGAAACCTGAGATTGAGCAGAAATAGAGAGAGAGGGGAACACTGCAATCCACACGATGTGTGGGTGTGTGAGGTCTGCTTGCTCTGAGCTCCCTGTATGTCTTCCCTTTCATTCAGCACCTCCTCTCTTATCTGGAAACCCTCAGAGGGGAATTCACTAAGAATGAATTGCACCATCTGATCGGTATATTTGCACACACCCGTTGTTTTAGCCAGTCAGAAGAAAGGCTAAATTTACTTCATTACAGCAGTGGTGACTAGTTTTTTTTGATGTAATTGCTGTCCTGTTAATGCCAGGTTAATATAAACACAAACAATAACAATTACATTTTCAATAAATAATTCAAAAAAGTAATATAAAAAACTTTTCTAGATTTACACTGCTACTTGAGCCTAAAACATGATAACACAGTTTGTGAAAAGGCTCCATTCAAAAAAGGAATTAGGAAAATAAGGTTATGTTATAAAAATGCATGAACTACACATTTTTGTGTTGAGCGCAATTTGATGGCTCTTTAAAATGTTGAAAGTCTGTTTGATTACACTGCACTTCTGGGTATGTGATCATGTATAATGCTCTCCTCCATCATTTGATCATCATTTGATAAATAACTGCTGCCATGATCATTAAAAATAGTTTTTTTAATAAAATGCCATTTACTGCCTGCTTTCTGTGGGTGGTAATAGCAGTATTAATTGTGCAAGTGATTCAAGATTTGTGAATAAGGTGCATTTTATAGTAAGCCTAATTTACACAGAGAGGAGGCATGTTTGTATATACCGAGCATTGGAGCCCTGGAGCGGTCGCAAAAACAATTGTCACATATTGTACTTTTTTAAAATGATTTTTCTCCCCTTTTCTCCCCAATTTGGAATGCCCAATTCCCAATGCATAGTGACACGCCTCAATCCGGGTGGCAGAGGATGAATCTCAGTTGCCTCCGTATCACATGGATTGTTGAGCATGTTACTGCAGAGTATGTGCATGAAGAGGCTTCACACTATTCTCTGTGGCATCCACAAAGAACTCACTATGCACCCCACCGAAAGCAAGAACCACATTATAGCGACCACAAGGAGGTTACCCCATGTGACTCTACCCTCCTTAGCAACCGGGCCAATTTGATTGCTTAGGAGACCTGGCTGGAGTCACATTCGAACTCACGACTCCAGGGGTGGTTGTCAGCATCTTTACTTGCTGAGCTACCCAGGTCCCCTCACATATGTACTTTTAAGCCCAGATTATCATATTTAATTATTATTTGTTGTATCTTGAAACTCCTATCCATGGTTGGCATACAGATACAAAAACATACAGATCCATTTTACAATTATATTTTTTTATTTAGATGAAATTATCTAAATGAGGTTAGTGTTGTTTTTTTATTTTGCAATTAATGCTGTTTTGTCAAAAAGTAAAACACTACAGTCTGTGTGAAATAAAAGATTGCATGAATGAAGGAAGCTGTAAACTGAGAACTCTCACAATCTCTCTCTCTCTCTCTCTCTCTCTCTCTCTCTCTCTCTCTCTCTTTTCTGCTCACGCTCTCTATTCCAGTTTGACAGTCCTCCCCGTGGTGGATTATGGACAATATAGCATCGGCGAGTGTACATCGGATGTAAACTCTAAATCAGAGTGGATTGTGAGTTAGAATGAGTGAATATATGTAGGAAATTATTCATTCAGAATTTGGACACTATGACAAAATGGCTAACACTCAAAATAGTGCACTATGTAGTGGATAGCGTGCATTTCGGAAATAGCAAATGACTTCATTTAAATACGCCATAGCATTATTCCTGTGCATTTAGCACCTGCTTAAACTGGATTGTGAGTGGTTGTTGAATAAGATGAAATACTGTGCACAAAAGTGACATGATTGTTTAGTAAAATCGCCCTTTGGGCTTTCAAGATCTGCCCTCTTCGATCTCCTGCTTTTAAATACTATGATAGCTCTACATCTTTTGAATTTTCAACCTTGTTGTTTTGGATTCCATTCTATTTTTGCTCTACTGTTTTGAATATTCTCATATTTTTTAGTACATTTCAGCTGTGCTGAGTTGTATTAACCTTAGGGCTGGCACTGGAACAGCAAACCAAGCACTGAAAATGTGGTGTGTAAGTGTGGGTTTGCATGTGTGAGAAGTTGGGAAATTTTCCACAAACTGGGCATCGTTTCTAACTTGACGTTAACCCAGCTAAGCCACTGAGGCCCACACGGCAGAGACCTGTGGTCCACTGCAACCCCATTTTGAATCATAACCATAATTTCTGCTCAAATGACAACTAATTAAAAGTATTTATAAAGCAGACACTGAGGCAATATTTTCATTGGAGTTGCCTGGCAACAAGTGATATGGCCAGAGTTCTGGACTGGTTGGAGGGAGTTTGGTCAGGCCAAGCGTATCATTGTGAGGTCATATCTCTGAGTGCTGGCACTCAGGATGGGATGTTTGACTGATGAATGTCACACATCCAAACTTAGGGTCCTTTCTGAAATCATGGTGCATTACAAACCTCCAGAGAAGTGTGTGAGGCTCTCACACTCACACACAGCTGCAGTGCCAGTTCAGTAGGAACATCCATAAACTCTTATGGGTTAAAAGAGAGTCATGTCTAACTCTGTGTAATCATACTGCATACACAGCAGTGGATATTTCTGTCTGTTAATTTTCCATTTAAAAACTGCATTTCAAGAAGGAAAATACAGCTTTTTTGCATTAGATTGTAACACCCCAAACTGATCCCAAATCTGCTGTTGCAATTTACACTATTTTGTCAGGCAATGTGTTTTAGAACATTACTTTATTAAAACAATAGTTCACCCAAAAGTTAAAATTCTTTGTAATTTACTCACCCTCATGAAAATCCAAACATTACATTTAAGGTGATTTTCAGTGAAAATCTTGACATCTGTTGCATGTTCACAAGCACAGTTTTGTTTGTTTAAAGTGGCTTATGCTTTCTAATGAGAGCTTGCATTGTTTAGTGCTAAAAACATGAATGTGAGCAATGGAATTCAAGAAATTCACTGAAAAATTACTTACATTTCAGGCTGTATCTCAGCCCTCAAAAAATAAATAACAATTTATGCCTTCAGACTTTGAATATGATTCAAAGGTCACATTAACTACTTTGATCATATTTGTGGGTCCTTTTCAAGCTTTAAAGTGAGTTGCTTTCAACTTCCATTGTATTTAAATGACAAACCTGTAAATTAATTTAAACATCTTCTGTGATATGCATAAGCTAGACAGTCATTTGGATATGGAACAACATGAGGGTGAATCATTTATGCCCGAATTTTCATTTTTGGATGAACTATTCCTTTAAGAATATTTGGTCAGACACAGCACTGTTGCTCAATTGTTGTATAACATTAATGTATTAACATTGATGAAATCATACTGTAATAAAAGTCTCATGTGAAGCATTATTGATAGTTAATAACACCATGGGTAAATCTACAGAGTATATCTTTCCTCTTTTTTGTGACAGAATTCACAGCACAAATATCCTGACAGCTACTTAGTTTCTTTATGTTCAGAGAATCACATGCATTCAACTAAATCTAAATCCATTGACATCGCTAAAGTACAAATCAATAAGCAAATCATTATTTTTAAACTTGTTCTCTCAAATGACAAATTACCCTAATAATGAAACCATACTGATGATTGCATGACAGCTCTATTTGAATAAGGCAAAGAGTATATTTGCTTTATCGAAAATTGCAGCCATTAACGCATTTGTTTGCTTTGGAAATTTCCAGCTCGGTGCAGGGTGACCCTGAGCACAAGCCAATTCTTCACCTTCTAATCACTGATGTCTGCTGCTGAAAAGGTAGCACAAACAATTGCGCTTTCTGGCAGCCATCCAAAAGCATGTAGAGATATGGAACCCTTCCGAAATCCCCGCACCACAGGGGGCAAAGGGTGAGACTGAAGGCTAATGATATACACTGGCTTTTCACCTCAGGTCAAGTCTTCAAGAGTTTGATCAGTGATTGGCAAAACTACATCTCACGTTACAGGTCCCCCACACAAGAAGGAAGGGCAAATAAACACACATGAACTGCTGAAGTGGAAAGATTATTTTTAGTCCTGAAAGGTGTTTAAGTCATAACGCAAGACTGGGTATAAAACAAGTCCTGAATTAAAATTTTAAGGGGATGTATTATATTGCAACTTTTTTCAATGCAATAAAAGTGAAAGCTAACTGAGGCTAACATCTCAGTTTGTGTTCCACAAAAGAGTCAGATGGGTTTGGAAAAACATGAGGGTGAGTAAAGACAACCTTTTTTATATTTATATTTTATTTTCTCTTTGATTTCTAGACTCAAATAGTCAACTATTTTTTTAACATTTGAAAGCAGCTCTTGAATCAGTCTGAAGCAATGCAAGCATGTTTTTATGGAATCGTCAACATTCCCTTGCGCTCCCCATCTATCATTTTCTTCTTTTTCTTATCAATCTGAATGAGGCTGTTATTTCTTATCCAACCCCCTCTGTGATTCAGACCTGAAGTTGCTGTGTACAGCCGTTCATCTGTGCCGTTCTTATCTCCCATACTCCTCCTTCTGTAAACAGATCAAGAACAGCTCAGCCTTCACAAACACTGATTCACTAGGTCATAGATCTTAGCTGAGTACTCTTTCTCTCTCTCTCTCTCTCTCTCTCACTCTCTCTATCACACACACACTATATTCATTCATCCATCTATCTACTGTATCTATCTATCTATCTATCTATCTATCTATCTATCTATCTATCTATCTATCTATCTATCTATCTATCTATCTATCTATCTATCTCTATCTATCTATCTATCATTCCATATTATGTATAAAAGGTAAGTTACCTGATATTGTCTTGATAACACAAGCAAAGGTGCTGTTGTACTGAATATCAGCACAGCTGTAAACACCTTCATCCCAGCCGCACAAATACTCAGTACAATAGGTCTTGCTCATGTGCTTTTGTTTCATTATTACACTGACTAATGAGTGAGAGCAGTTTTAAAACAAATCTTGTTATTGCGTTGCAAATGAATGTCAAACAATGTATACACTATATTACATATTTATAAACCATCTAACCGTGCTACAGTAAATGAATGCCAAAGAGCCTGGTGAAAACTATTTCCCAAGGATGTTATCTAAATATTGCACTACAAAAGCGTGCATGCCTGGGACTCTGTATCTACTCAGAAAAGATTCTCTGTGGCACTCTACCAGAATATCACTTAATACTGAGTCAATATGATTATGCCTTGGATCAAATCCATTTCTACAATCTTTACTCTAGCTGTGAGTTAGATAATAATCCCTTTCAATATTTGTTTTTTTTTTTTGGAAATACTAAAATTTAAATAATGCATCAAATCTCGTCATTACAAAGGTTATCTTTTGTAAGCTGGATTTTCAATGTACAACATTTTTAATGGGATTTTTCATTGATGTCACAAGTTGAAACACTGGTCAACATTTTCCTATTTTATACTGTACATGTACTGTATATACAAGTAGGAGAAAACTTTGAGTCTGTTTTTAGCTGTCTTTGACTCAATGTCTATGTGTGTGCAAATGAATGATCTGCAGAATCTCATATCCATTTGCCAATTCGCTTATCAGAGCAGTGGCATTACACACAGCCAAAGAAAAGAAACTATGACAACATAATGTTATTAAGCATTGGACTGTATACATTTTGCCTGAGGAGCAGAGCTTTGGGGATAACTGTTAGCATATGAGCATTTGAGAATAGACATTCGGTCCCATGGCCAAAGTGTACTTGCTGCTGTTTGTATATACATTTTACAATACTTTTTTGCTCATACATTCATCAATAACTTGATTGTTGTCATGTATTAAACTAAAAATGTAACATAACTGGCAAAATGCCCAATAGAGGTGTGAAGTTTCTGTGCCAAGCAGAGTATAATTGAAAACCTCACACCTCTTGAAGTCTCTGCGGCAACTAGCCACTAGCAGCAACACACAGGACTGCAAAAATATTTCCCAAAACACTCTCCTCATTTTCCATTGGTTGGATAAACAGATAGTCCCGCCCAAAGCTCACACCATTGGTCAAGCCAATGTTGCAATGTCAGGATTCTTGAGATACTCAAACAAACAGAGCAATGTTTTGAAAGTGCCACAGAGTCTCATTGTTTAAATTTTTGAGGAAATAAACCTACAAAAGGCTTACTTATGGTTGTCTGTCCACATTAAGGCAAGAAACATACTTAATACAAGTACAGGATTGCAGACAGAACGCTTGGTCAATGCATTGCAAATGTGTTGTATGGTTAAACATAGTAACATGCATTCTTGCTTAACTGTAGAAATAACAGACCTCAGTACTCAAGGGGTAATAACGTTTATGCCATAAAACCATGTGTGTTTTCATTCAGGTATGTTGCTATAAGTGTATTGATTTTAACTTACTTGTTAAAAAATATTCTCTTCATACTGTTGCTCTGCTATCACTGTAGTAGAACTCACCATAAAAGTAGACACAGACAATAATGTCAGCTATACTGCCCCTGGAACAACGTTGAGAATGTAACGTGTACTTGTGTTCTGACACATTTCTGTACGAAACAATGTACAACCTCGAGCTTGAGTAGCTAGAAGCATCTGTGTCCACATACTATACTTGCATAGAACAGTACGTTTAGGGCTTAAACTGGGACATGAGATAGTAAATGACACACTTAACTTTTAAACGCATATGCTGCATCGCAATGATCCAATGATGACGTAGACACTGACAGACCAGAATCAAAACGGTGTTCAGATTTATTTCTCAGAATGTATCTTACTTCTCTCTCCCTCTCTGGGTTCTTCATAAATTTAATCCATGCAGTTTCCTCTGAGAAACTGAAAACAGCCAAGTATATCCTTCGAAACAACAGACATATTTCATTTAGATATAGTAGCAGTGTTCTTTATTTTGAAGTTGAACATGGGCCATTTTTCATGTTTTCTATGGAGCCCTAAAAAAAAAGCTTGTATACAATGTGTCATGGTTTTCATCCATCATATATATATATTGTGTAAGATGTTGGCACAGTCACGAAAAACAGAGGTCCTTTGGACGAGACTTTTCGCAGGGCCTTCGGCTGTCATTTTGAAAATAAAATTAAAGATATGTGTCTCAGTTCTGTAGACGGACAAGCTATGGAGGCAAGGCTTGGCAAAAGGTAAACTTCAAATAAAATGATCATCTGTCCAGTACATGCTACCCTGTGACATTCACTCTTTGGCTTCTTCACAGAAGCAAGAGTTACTTGCTATGTGTGAAAACATGAAGGACACTATATAAAACTATGATTCATCGTTATGCTATCTCTGTCTTCTCACTTGAGATAACCTATCAGTGCAAACCATGATAAATCAGGAAGGATTTGGAAAAGCTGCTAATGTATTGCTTAAACCCACATATTCTGGCTCTGTGAGAATATTAATGAGTAACATGAAGGAGAACAGAGTTTTTGATATGAGCGTGGGAGATGTTTTCCAACAATCCCTGAACAGATGATTCCATAAAAATAATGTAGAAAAAAGTTATAAATGTCCACACACCAGGGCTGTAACCAACAACCAATATTGTGAGGTACTCTGCAATATTCACAATAGTGGTGGATGAACATAGGTTTTTCAATTATAGATTCTTAAACATTTAAGATCCTTCTACCCTGTATGTTGTGCATAGTCAACATACTTATCTAAACATGGGTTTATTCAGAGATTTGGAAAAGTACAGAGTAGAAAAACATTCCATGGTAATTGGTTAACCATTTAGGAATACTGACCAATGACACCCCATCCTTTAGAATTCCTTCCTTCTTTAGAAGTTAGAAGCTAAACTAAGGCCTTGGCATCTACATAAGTACCAGAGTAATTAGGTGCTGCTAATTTTTCTTGTAAACAGCAAGAGAGGCGGACACAGCTGTTGCTGATTAGGTAGTTAATATCTCAGGAGTTGTGAAAAATAAACATTTTAATCTCAGCTAATCTGGGAGAGATTATTACCCCAGTGCAGAGTTGTCTGACCTGGGAGGAACAAGTGGCCATCAATGTGTCAACGATTTGAGACATGACAAACAGAGAGCGAAAGATGAGGTCTTGGAAAGAAGGTGAGGAGGGTAAATAATGTTATATAGGCTGGGGGAGAATAGTGAATATCTCAATTTATTATGTTGATGTTTCTGTGTAATAGCAATTTTTAGGAATACTTCATCCCAAAATAATTCATTTTGTGCTCACACTCAAGTCATTCCAAACCGATATTTCACCCAAAAGTAGGGCTGTCATGATTATTCTATATAACTTGATTATTCGATTAAAAAAAATTCCTTGATTACAAAATTGCAGAATCAACAAACCGAAAATAAAGTGGAAGTGACTGCTTTAACACGTTAACGCATGCAATTAAATTAATATGTATAACGCATAATTATTTTCTTAATCACAATTAAGGCATCTACTGATTAAACATTAAATTCTGACATTTTCGTTCAGCTCTGTATGAGTTGTCAGAATCAGAAGAATCAGAATGATCTTTATTGCCAAGTATGTTTACACACACAAGGAATTTGTCTTAGTCACAGGAGCTTGCAGTGCACAACAATACAAAAACAAGACATAGATAATAATAATAAAAAAAGTTTAAAAAAGATACAAATATTACATACACACACAGACACACACATACATACATGTATACACACACATACACATACGTAGTGCAAATCTAATACAAATCTGTTATCTGTTATATACATTGCAAAATACAAATCTGTTATGTAAAGTTTTTTTTTTTTTTTTTCTTGGATGTGTTGGATAAATATAAAAAAGACTGAACTGTGTATTGCACATAATTATTGCTCAATGGGGCAGTTTTAACTGTTGGATAGCCTGAGGGAAAAAACTGTTCCTGTGCCTGAACTTTCTGGTGCTCAGAGCTCTGAAGCGTCGGCCAGATAGTAACAGTTCAAAAGGTAATGGGCAGGGTGAGTGGGGTCTAGAGAAAAATGTTCAGCCTTTTTGCTCACTCTGGAAGTGTATAGTGCTTGAGGGAGGGGAGGGGGGTGGGCGGACCAATAATCCTCTCAGCAGTCTGAACTGTCCTTTGTAGTCTTCTGATGTCTGATTTCGTAGCTGAACCAAATCAGACAGATATTGAAGTTCAGAGGACAGACTCACTGACTGCTTAGTAGAACTGAATCAGCGGCGCCTGATGTTCTTCAGGTGGGCCAACAACAGTCTCTCAAATGACTCCATGACCACAGACATATGTAGTCATTATATACTGTGATTTTTGGTTTCTTTGGGACAGGAATAATGATTGAGCATTTAAAGCAGCATGGGACTTCCCACTGCTCCAGAGATCTATTGAAGATCTGTGTGAAAATGTGGACCAGCTGGTTAGCACAGGATCGAAGACACGCTGGTAAGACGCCATCTGGGCCTGAAGCTTTCCTTGAGTTGTTTCATGCCACTCCACACTGATACAGGGTCGTTAGCTGAAAACTTGTTTTCCAGCTTCTCAGTGTATCTTCTTTTAGCCACTCTGATTTCCCCATTCAGTGTGTTTCTAGCCTGATTATTCAAGACTTTATCCCCACCCCTGTAAGCTTCCTCTTTGGCCTGACAAAGCTGCCTGAGCTCTGCTGTAAACCACGGTTTGTTGATGTTGAACTTTAAATAAGTCCTAGTAGGGATGCACATATCCTCACAGAAAGTTCCGCTCTGCTTCATTGTTCCATCTCTTTACAGTCTTTACTATGGCTTGGTTGATTTTAATTTCTGCCTGTATGTTGGAAGAAGATGAACCAGACAATGATCAGATAGTTCCAAAGTTGCTCTAGTAACAGCAATATGCAACCTTTATTGTTGTGTAGCAATGATCCAGTATATTTCTGTCTCTGGTGGGGCATGTAATGTGCTGTTTGTATTTGGGCAGTTCACAAGTGAGATTTGCTTTGATAAAATCCCCAAGAATAATAATAACTGAGTCTGGGTATTGTTGTTCTGTGTCTGTGATTTGATCAGTTAGCTGTTGCAGCGCTGTGTTCACACACGCGTTTGGCGCGATATAAACACTCACCAGAATAAACAAATAAAACTCCCACGGTGAGTAGAACGGCTTACAATTAATAAAGAGTGCTTCCAAATTAGGATAGTACATTCTGAGCACTGGAATACACAACAGTGAGTCTGTGCTGGAGAAAGGACCTCTTACAAAACAATTTGTAAAGAACGTGCAAAAAGTTATTGTCATGTATTTGGACACAAAACAACCAAATGTTCGTTGATCTGATTTGATTTTGATTAGAAAATATAACAGAAATATGAACAGTGTTGGTATTTTTGTCCCATGAAATGTTCTTTATATAACAGTGCTAATGTGTAAATAGGCTTAGTCCAGTTTTCTTTGTCACAATGGTCAGATTTGACAGGGAACACCACAAGTGTTACTTTGTCAACATTTCAGAAAATACAAGCATTTCAAAATAAAAGTCCTGTTTTTGTGATCTACCCCATTCATTTTTAATGGCCTGTCATCTCGGGAACACCACAAAAACAGTTCTGGTGTGTGTGTGTGAACGACTTCTACGCTCGGTTTGAAGTGCAGAATGACGTGGTGGCGAGGAAGACCACCCCTCCTCCAAATGACCAGGTGCTCTGTCTTACCACAGCGGATGTGAGGAAAACTCTACGTAGAGTCAACCCACGGAAGGCTGCTGGACCAGACAACATTCCTGGCAGAGTGCAACCTGATCTCATGAAAAGTCGTACTTAATTTACAAAGTGGCTATTTTGTGTGATGTCGCACGATTTTGTTCACATAAACACATAAATGAATGGGGGCTTGTATGAAAAATACAATCGAAATTGGCAAACATTACCCCAAAATTCTAAATAGGGGGCCAAAAAATGCCCCATCAAAGAGTTCTTGTTTTTTATTATTCACATCTCATGTTGTTACAAATGCTTTGCGATCTTTATTTGAAATTTCGTTCAACATTATTTGTAGCAAGGGAAGACCGTCTTTGGCCTCTTGCATCTGAGGTTATGGGAGAGCTGGAATGCTTGAATACATCACTCCACAGGGCACAAAAGTTTGTGGAATGTGTGCTGCTGTGAAATGCGTACAAGTTACACTTCAGCAAAATAGAATTTATGACACATATCAAGCCAAATTTGAAGAAGCAGCAAAGATGGTGACCTAATTGGATATTGAGGGAATAAAAATGCATCCCATCGGAAAGCCCCCTAGACGCCTTGGTGGTGGAACAGACATATATATAGCAAATTCACCATGTGAATACTTCAGAGCACAGTACTTTCAGTTATTGAACTCGGTAGATACACAGCTGATGAATAGATTTGATCAAGAGAGCATTGTTGTGCTTGAAAATCTTGAGAAAGTTCTTCTCACTGGACAGCTTGACAAGGTAGTTGACTCATATCCAGAGATAAACATGGGTGCACTCAAGATTGAGTTTCCTATGTTTCATTCAAAATACTCATTCAAGTCCTCTGCAGAGGCTGCAGAAATTCTAAGACAAATGTCAGTGGAGGTCAGGGGCCTGTTTTAGATATGTTGAAACCCTGGTGAGATTGCTACTGGTCATCCCAACATCCTCTGCTGAAGCTGAGAGAAGTTATAGTGCCCTTTGGAGGATAAACGCATGACTGCATTCCACAATGTCGCAAAGTAGGCTTAACAATGCAGCTGTTTGCCATGTGCACAAGAATGAACTTGATCTTTTAGATAAAAATATGGTTTGTGGGGAATTTGTTGTATCCAACACGGAACAGGCTGACAGGGTTTTTTTACAGGGCTTTTTTTTCATGAGTAGATATTTAGATTAGATATAGTAGATGTTCCTGATCATTTTGGTTGCTTTTCATTGTTATCTATACAAGTTCGGGGAGAAAAACTTTTAACAAAATGTTGAAAATATCTGTAGTTAAAGTTCATAGAACATATTTTGCATGGCATAATGGCATTAATTTTACTCTATCTTAGTGTGCACTTGCTAAACCCGCTAAAGTTTAGCATATTGCTGATTTGTGTTGCGAACAAGCAACTTAATATTATTTAATTGTGTGTGTGAGAGAGAGCGTGTATTTATCACTTTGTGGGGACCAAATATCCCCATAAGGATAGTAAAACCTGACATTTTTGACGTTGTAGGGACAATTTACTGGTTCCCGTTTTTTGAAAATTGAAAAATGCAGAAAGTTTTCTGTGATGTTAGGTTTAGGGGTAGGGTTAGGTTAAAGGGAAATAATATAAAATTTGTACAGTATAAAAACCATTATGTCTATGGAATGTCCCCATAAAACATGGAAACCCAACATAACCCCCGCAAACTGTATGTGAAAACAAACATGTAAGAAAGCATGCAATACTCAAAGAGTTTGTGCGTGTACGTGAGCATGTGTGTGTTTGTGCGTATTCGTGTGTGTATGTGTGTGTGCGCGCGTAAGCACAGATCCAAGGCCTTTATGTTTGCAAACACACATGCACATATGTGTACATGGACATGTAAGAAAGTATGTAATACCCAAAGAGTTTGTGTGTGTACGTGAGCATGTAGTATGTGTTTGTTTGTGCATGTGTGTTTGTATGTTAGTGTTCATGTGTGTATGTATGTGCGCGTGCCCAGATCCACGGCCTTTATGTTTGCAAGCACACATGCACATATGTGAACATCAACATTTAAGAAATCATGTAATACTCAAAGTGTGCGTGTAGGTGAGCATGTGTGTCTGTGCGCGTGTTTTTGTGATTTACGAGGACAATTTTGTAAGTTACAAATTAGTAATTACAAGGTTATTATGCTATAAATGTGATTTATGAGGACATTTCTAGTGTCCCCATAATTCAAATCGCTTAAAAATCATACTAAACAATGTTTTATTGAAAATGTAAAAATGCAGAAAGTTTTCTGTGATGATTAGGTTTAGGGGTTGTGTTAGGTTTAGAGGATAGAATCTATAGTTTGTACAGTATAAAAGTCATTATGTCTATGGAAATTCCTCATAATGATAGGTAGACCAACATGTGTGTGTGTGCGTGTGTGCATGTGTAACGGGAGCCAACTGATAGCTGTGCAATGCGTATGAACCTTACTCTCCTGACCTCATGAGGTGCACTAGCGACTGACGCTAGAGACTGTAGCCTTTAGACTCCTTGTTAGAGCACCTGCCTCCCATGCCGGAAATGGCGGTTCGAGTCACATACGGAGCGGGTAGAACAGGAGCGATAATGTTAATAAAGCATTATTGTTACATGTCGTTTTGTTATATTGTGTTGTTCTTTCCAAATAAATAAATAAATGCATTTTGACAGCAAATATGTATACTGAATACGGAGTAAATATTTTTTAAATCTGAGATTAATCGCGATTAACTATGATAAATCCTGAAATGAATCACGATGAAAACTTTTAATCTACTGACAGCTCTAATAATATATACAGAGTATATATATATATATATATATATATATATATATATATATATATATATATATAGTGAAACATCCTGGTTACTTCCGTAACCTCCGTTCCCTGATGGAGAAAACGAGACGTTGTGTGATGTAGTGACACTATGGGTCACTCTTGGGAGCCCGAGACACCACTGATCTTTGATAAAAGGCCAATGGGAATTGGCGAGTGGTATTTGCATACCACTCCCTCGAATATACGGATATAAAGGAGCTGGCTGAGGAGTCGAGAGAGAAGGTCCCGGCCATTTCAACAGGTAGTCCAGCGTTGTGGCAGGAGGGACACAACGTCTCATTCATCCCATCAGGGAACGGAGGTTACAGAAGTAACCGGGATGTTCCCTATCTGTCACTCACTCAACGTTGTGTCGATGAAGTGACACTAGGGGTCCCCTACAAAAACGGCACAACTAGCTGAACTGTGTTAAGTGAACTGGCGGTGCAAGATGGGCAGACTACTGTGTGCATCGTAGCCAGCACACTAGCCCGACACGTAACCTCCCCAACTCTGTTATGAGTGTCGAACGGCCCTTCTGGGGCAAGTCAACTGCCCAAAAAATAGGAACAGGCTAGCCCAGTTGTGCCTTTTTCCCTCTTTTTTCTTTTTATCCCAAAAAGTGTGAAAATTTGTGAACCGACTGGGACCACCATTGTCCACATCAGGCGGATGTCACTCCCAAGGGGAAAACACAGTGGAGACCACAACCCGCCCAGGAAGATGCATATTACCAACAGGGAAATGTTTTAGTGGAATACATATATTGCAAGGGGTTACCTACGGGCAACCAGCACATACGGAGCACCTACCCGATCTTCTGCTTGGAGACAGTGCTTACTTTCCGCTGTCCACCAAAGCAGACAAAGAGCTGCTGAGAATGGGGTTGTGGGAACCTTGGGCACATAGTCCGGTCAGGGTCTCAAGATCACGTGAGAGTAGCCCAGACTGAACTATAGGCACGTTTTGCTGATAGAGAACACTTGCAGGTCACCTACCACCTTGATGGAAGTGAGTGCAGTCAGGAGGGCAGACTTTAAAGAGAGTGCCCTAAGCTCAGCTGACTCCAAAGGCTCAAAGGGGGCTCCCCTTAGACCCCGAAGGACTACAGAGAGGTCCCATGAGGGAACAAGATGCGGTCTGGAGGAATTTAACCTCCTGGCGCATCTCAGGAACCAGATGATCAGATTGTGCTTCCATAAGGACTTACTGTCCACTGTGTCATGGTGTGCTGCTATAGCGGCTACATACACCTTCAAGGTGGAGGGGAACCACCTCTCCTGCAGGGAGGAAAGCACAAATCTGACATCTCTGGGGTCTTCGTGTAGGGAAAAGATGGCACTTCAAGGCATGCAGGCGCCTCGTAGAGGGAGTCCTAGCCTGAGTGATCATGTCTACGTTGGCGGGTGGTAGGCCACTTAGGTCTTCCGTGGCCCATCCAGGGGCCAGACATGGACATTCCAGATGTCTGGTTGCGGTTGCCAGATGGTGCCCCGTCCCTGAGAAAGAAGGTCTTTCTTCAAGGGAATTCACCTGGGGGGCTGATGCGAGGAGCTTGAGGTCCGAGAACCAAGTCTGGGTAGGCCAGTAGGGTGCTACTAGGATGACCTGCTCCTCATCCTCTCTGACCTTGCACAGGGTCTGTGCAAGTAGGCTCATTGGGGGAAACACATATTTGCGCAGTCCAGGGGGCCAGCTGTGTGCCAGCGTGTCCATACCGAGGGGTGCCTCGGTCAGGGCATACCAAAGCGGGCAGTGGGAGGATTCTGGGGAAGCAAACAGGTCTACCTGTGCCTGCATGAACTGACTCCAAATCAGCTGGACCACCTGAGGATGGAGACACTACTCTCCCTTGTGGGTAACCTGTCGTGACAGCGGGTCCGCTGTAGTGTTGAGGTCGCCCGGGATGTGAGTGGCTCGCAGCAACTTGAGGTGCTGTTGACTCTAGAGGAGTAGATGATGAGTTGTGACATACAACGGGAGCGTAAACTGCCTTGACGGTTGATGTAGGCCACTGTTGTCGTGTTTTCTGTCCGAGCCAACACATGCTTGCCTTGGATCAAGGGCTGGAACCTCTGCAGAGCTAGCAGTATTACCAACAACTCAAGGCAGTTGATGTGCCAACATATCCATGGGCCCATCCAGGAGCAGGCGGCTGCGTGCCCATTACATACAGCACCCCCCGCAATCTTGGAGGCTTCCGTCGTAACCACAACGTGCCTGGAGATCACTTCTAGGGGAATACCTGCCCATAAAAATGTGAGGTCGGTCCAAGGGCTGAAGAGGCAGCGACAGACTGGTGTGATAGTCACGCAAAGTGTCCCCCGGCGCCATGCCCATCTCTGGACTCGAGTCTGGAGCCAGTGCTGAAGCAGACTCATATGCATCAACACAAGCGGTGTGGCCACCGCTGAGGATGCCCTTGGCAACGAGCAGATGGGGAGCAGGATCTTGAGCCAAGCTGGGGAAGGATGTGTTGGATTGTCTCCGTGTGCTGCTTCACTGTCGAGAACTGCTGGGCAAAGTCCTCGATGGTGTCCCCGAACAGGCCAGCTTGGGAAATGGGGGCGTCAAGGAACCGTGCCTTGTCGGCCTCCCTCATCTCGACCAGGTTAAGCCAAAGGTGGTGCTCCTGGACCAACAAGGTGGACATTGCCCGCACGAGAGACCACGCCGTGACCTTCATTGCCTGGAGGGCGAGGCCGGTTGCCGAGCGCAGTTCCTGCAGAAATTCCGGGGTGGAACTACCCTCGTGCAGTTCTTTTTGTGCCTTAGCTTGGTGGACTTGCAGGAGAGCCATGGCATGCAGGGCAGAGGTGGCTTTCAAGCGGCACCGCAGGTTTTGGCCGTCAGGGATGACATAAATCTACAGACGGGAGTTTCGGGTGCCCTTGCCAGCAGTCAGTGCCTTTCTTGTTCAATATTGTTGTTTGATTAATATGAACAACCTAATAGACAGCTGTTGCACTTGTTTGTATTCACGTAAAACATACAGTAAGCGACTGTTTATGTTAATAAATCATCAGACGGCATTGACCATAAAGCTTGTTTAACCGTTCTAGTGCACAGCTGCATTTCTGCATTCACTGATAGCATTCGCGCCTCAGAGTTGTAACATATAAAGGATGGGCAAGGAGGATACTGGAACCGGCTGAACAGTAAACATAAACTTTAATGGTAAATTTAAAACAAACATAAACAAACATACAGCTCGGCCATGTGCATCGCTCTCTCTCGAAACGCTGTCTCCGGCCGCCCCTTATCTTGCTCTTCCGCTGATCAGCTGATTCCGTGCTGGCCATGCTCCATCATGGCCCGGCCACGCCCTCCTTCTCATCACACTCCTCCCCCGCCTCATTCAGGCCAGGGCGTCTGACTAACTCCCCTCCCATCTCTGGGGGTGCTGCCCTTCCAGTCGTTCTGTCAACCAGTGCCCCCCACCCTCCCGCTTCCTGTGAACCAGGGGGGAGAGACGAGGGAAGGCGTGGGGAGTGGGAAAGGGCGAGCGGAGATGCACAGAGAGAGAGAAAGAGTACAAGTAGTCCATGCGACTCATGAGAAATATTCAGATCGTCAGAAGGCAGATTGTGGTGAGAAACAAAATGATCGTTATTTGGAAAATCATCTGCTATAATATGGAAATCACAGATTATGACATTCGCAGAACAAAAAAGTCAGATGGTTTTAAAATAAAATGAAGGTGGGCACATTTTCATTTTTGGGTGAACTAATCCTTTAAGCTAAATGTAGGACAGAACATGCTGTAACAGTTCAACTGTCTTTCTGACAATGTCTCTTGTTGATCTCTTGTTATTCACAGTGATCTTGAATAAAATGGATATGTAGAACACTGTGAATATATTTCTGCAAAACAAGCAGAAAATATGGAAAATTAATGGTGGGATAAAACGAACATTCAGTGAAACAACTAATATTCAAAGAAATATATATATATTATTAGTTTTGCTGAATGTTCGTTTTTACTGTTTCAGAAGGAAATTGGTACTTTAATTCACCAAAGTGGCATTCAACTGATCACAAAATATAGTCAGGACATTACTGATGTAAAACAAAGCACCATTACTAGTTGAAAAAAGTAGTTTTTCATCAAATCTAGACAGGCCCCATTTCCAGCAGCCATCACTCCAAGTAATCATGCTAAATTGCTAATTTGATACTAGAAAATCACTTGCCATTATATGAAAAACAGTTGAAAGCTATTTGGTTTGTGAAAATTAAGCTTATGTCTTTGTGTTTGTTTTTGAGTTGCCACATATGCAATAGACTGGCATGTCTTAAGGTCAACATTAGGTCAAAAATGGCAACAAAAAAAACTGATTTCTCTAGTAACTCATCAGTCAATCACTGTTTTGAGAAATTAAGGCTTTACAATGCTTGGAATTGCCACAAAAAAAGCACACAAAAAAACCTGTAGATTTAATACAAAGGTGTACTCTACAGACAAAGGCCAACTGGCTCTAACAAGGACAAAAAGAGATGTGGAAGGCCAGATGTAAAACTGAACAAGAGGATAAGTACATCAGAGTCTTGAGTTTGAGAAATAGATGGCTCACATGTCCTCAGCTGACAGCTTCATTGAATTCTACCGCTCAACACCAGTTTCATGTACAACAGTAAAGAGAAGACTCAGGGGTTCAGGCCTTATGGGAAGAATTGCAAAGATAAAGACACTTTTGAAACAGAAATAAAAGAAAAGTTTAGACTGTGCAAAGAAACACAGACATTGGAAAACTTGCTTGGTTATCAAAGAAAATGCACAAACATATTACTGATAATGCTGAAATGTGTATTTTTCAACTCAAAAATACAAACTAGCAACTATAAATGCAGTGTTATGAAATTAAAATATTTTTACAAAATGAAATAATATCTTTGCATTACTGCAAACTTGTAACAATATTACACCTAAATAAAATAGAACAGGAACATACAAATTTTCATGAAAATAAGATTGTCCAAACAAACAGGGACATTTAAGCAGGATATAACACTTACTTTGTAGAAAATCTTTTAAGAAGGAAACAAGATACAAAAGTATCTGGTTCACACAATCAAACCACTAAAACTGTTGTTGTTGTGTGTATATACACACACATTTTATTGTTGTTGTAATTTCAATGTTATTTTTCACATAAGATTGATCTTATCATAATGATCTCATTAATGATGCAACACGTTGCAAGCTGCAGACAGCGTGGGTGAGAGACAAGCGTCTCCGTGTTCAGTGCGCATCAGCCGGCGGAACTTTAAATCTCCCGGTCTCGACTCCCGCTCAGATTGGGTCTCTTCCACGACAGGTCGAAGCTGTGATCTGTGTTTCTGTGTTATTTTTTTCTGACCACCAGTTCAGTGTCGGTCTGCTCGGCATCCATCATCACCTGATTTTCATGCTGAACACCGGAAACTCCCTAAACTGAGACTGACTGGTCATCTTTTTATAAGCGGTGTAGAAAATGGGCAAATAGCTCTCCTAGAGAATGGACACACATGCACTTATTTATTTAATAAAATCGCAGCATTTGCCATCATATAATCGCACAGGCTGACATTGCGATTGCGATATGATTAATCGTGCAGCACTAATATATGTATATATATATATATATATATATATATATATATATATATATATATATATATATATATATACACACACACACACATTTCTTGGTGTTCTCCACAGCTTCAATTCATAGTATAATGTAGGCAGATTTATTTAACTGGTCACAAAGAACTGGAGTCTGGCATTCCATGTTTTGGAGCATGTGAAAATATTCCTAAAACATACTATATCAAAAAGCACACCCATTTGATGTTTTGTTCAGTTGATGTTTGCTCGCCATTTGTTTCTCCTCCATTAGAAAATAAGTTAAATCCAACATGAAGAGAGGAATGTGCTGGGTGCTTACAGGAAGCCTTTGAATTTTTTTAACAATGGCTGTCAAATATGTCACCATCAAACTTCTAACCAGGCTCTTCTAGGTTTATTTGTCTTCTGTCACTCAGGTAGCTCAAAGAATCTTGTTAAGATGGATTATGATGGAGCAGACGCTGATAATATTTTGTTTTCATAGGTCACCCCTGAGTAAAAGAATTTGGACTCTCCAAAAATGCAAACTGTGTGGGTTTCCACTATTCTTTTTTCCCCAAACAAGTCAAGTCAAAGAAATGTTCCTTTTTAAGATTTAGAGAGATTGTTTTTGCTAACTGGCAGCATTAATTAAAATGTTTCTACCCAGCATGCTACATTGGGAAGGAAACTATAAATGTATAGATATTTTTCCTCATATAGTGCAGAAATATGACATCAACTGATATATTTGATGTATAGCTGAATAATAAAAAATAAAAAAATAGAAGCAGTAGGGGTTCTGTTTATTAAATTTCGGTTTGCATGTAACATATAAGCACTATTTCTGTTAACACTCTGTACACTGAAGTAACCCCCACTTAGTTTTATGCTTTAAGCCCACCGACCAGAGGCCAATGCAACTTCTGCAGGTTGTGAAATCTTTGTATGTGTGTTTATTATGTCTCTTAGGGATCTAGTGTGTGCTTGACCGGTATGTAAAGGTTAAGGATACACAATGGTAAGAATCCAATTTATCAGTGCAAAATGGCACGTACAAAAGCCCCCTGACAGAAGTGTGTGAGAGCGCACGTGTGTGTGTGTGTTTACACAGTAGGATCAATCAGAGCAAGAGAGGGAGTGGATGGTCGGCAGGAGGATTTACTAATTGACCTCTGACTAAAGTAAGCCGGAATCAACCAATCGAGTGTGGCCAAAAAAAACATACACAAACAAAAGCTCACACAGACACATACCAACATACAATCACCCAGACAACTACACATCGCACATGTGTTAACACAGACTCACTTACACATGCACAAACCACAACTCAAAGTATTTCCAAAATAGTATTTGGACACTTAAACCACACATAAAATGTGGGAATGCCTTGAATTAGATAACAAAATATTGGAAATGTGGCATTTATTTTAAAGAACGAAAGCACAAGCATTATTTTTAAGAAGTAAATGTAAATAAATATGTTTGTTAGGTTTCAAATGATAAAACAACAGTTTTGTAATATCCGGATACTTTCTGACACTTTGTAGAACACGTGCATATGAAGAATTACTATTAGTTCTATGCTAGGACACCTGTGTGATCATCCACAAAAAAACAGCTTGAGACCAGTTATTTAATAATAATAATAATAATAAATAGCTGAGAAATATAAATTAGTTCTGAGAAAAGACCTAACATCTACTATTTGCAGATACATTTTAAATGTGGCATAAGTGTCCAAATAATTTTTGGGGACACTGTACATAAAAATCACAACACAATCATACCACAAGCAGACAAACACAGAAACACTGATTAAGATTCACACAAAGAAATTCACACCAAACTCCATTAACGAACACCAGCAATCACACATGGCAAGCCAAAACATCCTGCACAGTCATCAGATTCGGCCTCCGAACCTGGCACATTTTATACATTTTTTAAATGAAGAAAGCAGTTGAGCAGTAACATGGAGTGGCTTAAACTTTTCCACATGTAAAAATGAGCATGGTCAGTATTTCTACTTCTGAAGACACTGATTCTTGCAGAGTAGCATGAATAGCTTTATTGTTTTCAGAGCAGTTCACATCCTAGCTCATCTTTTTCCTTTTCCATCAGAGAAATGCACCAAAGACAATATTTTTATCTAGAAAATCATTAAGTTTACAGGAATCAGTCAAATATTCTGGGTAGAATTTGCTAAAAATTAATTGCACCCACTGATAGCATCATTTATTTGCACATGTTGTCTGCCTTGTTTAAGAACCCAATTTACTAAAGGAATTATGCAAATCAGATAATGGTGCAAATCGTATTTAATCGTATTAAATACAACCTATAATAGGGCTAATTTATATACAGGAAGGCGTGTTTGCACTGAAAAAAAATACAATTACTTAATTTAAAGATGGCACAGCACTGTTAGAATAGATTGGCTGTTAGTAATGTGAAAAAGTGGCTGAACTGTCTAATAAATTTGCCTCTATGTTTTGTGTTATTTGTACTATTTGTATTTTGGTAATCTCTCCAGTTTCCTTAATGAACTTCACTTTAACCTGAGCACCTGAAAACTACACAAGCTGATTAGAGTTCTTTAGGTTGCCTAAACACCATTTCTTCTGTTAATAGTCAAAAGAACATATTTGTGTCTGTGGAGAATTGAAATGCCTTTAACGGTTTAGCTTTGTGCCAAAAATGTCTTGCTTATGCATGGTATTTCATTACAATTAGCTGGAAAAACAAAATTGGCCCACAGTTATCAAAGTGGAACTATTTTTTGAACGTATGCCATACTATTTCAATTTGTTAACCATATTTGCTGGTCTGGCCAAGCTGGTCAGCATTACTACTGCAGCTTGCTGTTTTGGAACACTAAAATTGACAAATGCTTCTTTGAAAATATTACCCTGACTGCACATGGCTTCCAGAAACATAAGCCAATGCAAACACAACATTTCAAATGTGAAAAATATGAAGATAACAATTATTTATCCTGTTAAATGGGTAGGAAAGAGAGAGAGAGAGAGAGAGAGAGAGAGAGAGAGAGAGAGAGAGAATGAACAAAAAAGGGAGTGCTGAACATCCCTTCTATTTTTTCAAACTTACTGTCTCCCTTGGTAGAAGTATAAAAAAAATAAACAAAAAAATGTAAGGAGCCAAACATAAACTGTGAGAAAAAGACCTCAATGTATCCCCTACATTTCATGAATTAACAAGACGATTCATCTCCTGGCCTATCTCTGCAGAAATATCTGTGTTTTACAACTGCATCTATCCGAACACTCATGGAACCAGTGTGTCATCCAGAATGTTTGGCTGCAGACGATTCTGGAGCTAGTGAGTGCTGTCGCATAAGTCACATTACAGAGAGAGATGTGGGAAGCACTGCCGTTTTAGTCCATCTACTGCTGTAAGAATCATTTGATAGAGTGAGTTTACATAAACAGATACTCTACATTATACCTGACAGCCATGGAGGTGACATCCAAATACAACACACATAAACAAGGAAGACTTGAGATGAGAGATGACAAATGAGTGGTCAACTGCTTTTTTGCACTCTGTAAACACTGGCAACAATAGTTCAAGGGCTATGAGTAATTTCTTTATCCAGAGTACAGCTTCAGTAAAATGTAAAACTGTAAATAACATTCTCCTCTCAGTGCTAAGGAGACAACACAACACACACTGTTCTGAATGAACAGAATTCAAAATATGTTCCAGAATTCCAAACATAAAGGGATAGTTCACCCAAAAATGAAAAATCTCTCATGATTTACTCACCCTCCTGGCATCCCCGATGTGTATGACTTTATTTAATCTATTTTCATTTTTAGAAATATATTTCAGCTCTTACAATGCATGTGAATGTGTGCCGAAATACTGAAGCTCCAAAATCCACATAGAGCGAGCATAAAACTAATACATATGACTCTAATGGTTGAATCCTTATGTTCACACACGATATGATAAGTGTGGGTGATAAACAGATCAATATTTAAGTAATTTTTGATCACATATTCTCCTCCTTGCCCAGTACGGGGTGAAAAGTGTGAAGAATGTCAATCGCCAAAAACAGAAGAGGGAGAAAGTGAAAGTGAAGAAAAAAGGACTTAAAAATGTATCTGTTTCACTTCAAATGAGCAATCTACACTGACTACATAAATCGGATGTCCAACTTTGGGCAGCGTTCCAGTTCAAGTAGGAGGTGGGAAAATTCAAAGTTCCCCTTCTGTCCCACACTCAACATTGTGACGATGTAGCGACACTAGGGGTCGCTCTGAATGCACCCAGCTCCCAGGTTGGCCTTTTCAGCGACACCGTCGAGGACTTCACCCATCAGTTCTAGGCGGTGAAGCAACAGAACAAGGCCATCCAGCCCCAGTGTGGTTCAAGAGTGAGCACCCCCCGTCTTTAGGCTGAGGGCGCCCCCCAGCGGCACAATTCCTGAACACGGCAGCACTCGTGCACTCTCGGCCCCGGCGTAGAGCCCCCGCTGGATAGCGACCCCCCCCCACCCCCACGCATTTCGACCCGCCGCTAAGACCCCCAAGGGTTCCAAGGCGTCCCTGAGATGGGAGACATAAGGAAGGAGACGACTGCCAGAACTCTGGAGCTAGGAAGCAAACCACTCCATCCCCCGGTGGAGGGCTGGGAGGAGAATCTTTTGTTCCCCTTTTCTTTTATGTTCGCCACACCCCGCATGGGCTGCGGTACCCACATTGTCAAAAAAAGAGCAGTTTCCTCTCTCTTAGGGTCACACCGGCAGTGCATGCAGTCGCGTCACCTCAGCAACCAGACACCGAGCATGCGCAGCCAGGGCCTCCCGAATGCGGCTCTTCGCTTTCATGTGCTCCACTGCACCACATAAACCACACCCCTGGTGAACCTTCCGTTAGTGCCCTTTGCCCAGAGTACACAAGCGAGCATGCGCAGTCAGTGCTGAACAGCCTGAACTTATCCAGGCGGAGAATGGCGGTCTCACTGAAATACTTTCAGATGCACTTTCTCAAGACTCAAGTCCCGTGGTACGCATGGCACCACGGCACACATCGCATGGCTTTCACCCCCGCCTTCCGCCGCCTCTTCCTGCAGGCTGGAGTCCCCCTACAGCAAGTGTTCAGGTGTGTCGTGGTTACGACAGACACCACCAAGTCAGGCTGATGCGCCGTGTGCAATGGGCACGCAGCCGCCAGTTCCTGGACAGGACCATGCCTGTGTTGGCACGTCAACTGCAAACTGATAGCAGTCCAGTCACCCTCGTGGCACTGTACTGGCCAAACTCATGCTACTTGCGATAGCACCTCCCTCGAAAATTATCCTGAAGAAGGATCTTCTTTCTGGTCCCTGGATGGAAGGCAGAAGACTTAAGTGGTGTACCGCCCACAGTGGTAAACACAATCGGTCAGGCCAGTGCTCCTTCTACAAGGCAGCTGTATACCCTGAAGTGGTGTGTGTTTGCCAAGTGGTGTACTTCCTGATGCTAAGACCCCCAGAGGTGCACAGTAGGATCAGTGCTTTTCTTCCTGCAGGAGAGGCCGGGGGCGGCTTCCCACTAGGTCATGAATACCATCATGTTGGCTTACCAGGCCTGAGCCGTGCCCGCCCCTTCGGGTAATACGAGCACACTCTACAAGGAGTCTGGCATCCTCGTGGACACTGTCCAATGGCACCTCTCTAGCAGACAACTGCAGAGCAGCAGGCTGGGCAACACCAATAGCTTTGAGATTTTACATTCTCCTGGTTGAGCCAGTTTCATGCCGTGTTCTTTCAGGTGCGAACAGGTAAGATTCACTCCTCCACTGACTGCAGCTCCCTTCTCTCATTTACATTCAAGATGATGTGTTTGGCATCTCAAAAGGGTGCATTATTCATTCATTAATTCAACCAGACAATCAATCAGACAACAAATCCCAGCATCAAAAATGGTGCTCCAATTAATTGTACTTCAATAATAGGTAGCAATACAAAAACAGTCACAATAGTAATCGCACCAGAACATTCACACTTTTTTCTAAAATTCTTAACATTCATAAACAGTAGCAGAACATTTTAAAACATTCTAGAACATTTCTACAAATCCAAAGCCACACTATCCCCACACTAATATGTTTGTGTTTGATGACTCTGATTACTTTCAATATACCTACATCACTGTTTTTTATGCAGAATGCAGTAATAGAGAATTTTCAGAAGTCTCAATTTTCTGAGGACGAAAACACTATTCTAGTGTGGATTAAAGGCCTAAACATCGCAAAATTAAAGCGTTTTCAAATTTAAATGGATTAGTTTGGATTTAGCCAAGGTATTTCAAATGTTGACATTTTGAGAATTTCTGTGCAGACCAGGTTAAGAACAGAAGGGAGAGAGCAAAGGAATGAGAGAAAAAAAGAAACAGAGCACTAAGCTGAATTGAAAACAGGGAAAGCTGGTTTGCTTCACTCAGAAACACCAAAGGTTTTAAAAAAAGCAGTAAAAATAATATATATTCCCATGAGTAGCATCCCTAAACTATCCCATGTTCATTTCAAAACAAACAGTCAACCATCATAGGCAGTATTGCTAATTGTTTCATATCATGAGCTTGGAGGAGTGTCAGAGGACAACACTCAGGGTGGCATTGGACTCCGTCTCCTATTCTCAAGGCATCTGCCTTTCACAGTTACGCACTTTATTCCCCTCTGTAAAAATTGCCACAGAGCAGAAAGAGAACAATTTTACATTGGACCTGAATGGACGCTGGAAAGTTCTCGGAATCTCCCCAAATATTTCTTTCTCTCACACAGTCCATGGCATATTGGGGTAGGAGTAAGGAGCACAGGGTTGCCAGATCCTGTGATCTATGACAAAGAGCCAGATGTACTAAGGCACTTACATTTATTTAGCTTTATGTTTATGTTCTTGGCAGACAACGTCTAACCAAAGTGACTCTTAAGAGAGTGCATATAATATACATGACAATTACCTAAGCAGGTTGCTAAGGACACAAGTCAAAAGAATTAAGGCCACAGCTGAAGTTCCGGTAAGAATGGGAATACAATTGGAAATTCCTAATATTATTATTTCACTAAAATGAGTGAATTTAATTAAAAAAATTTAAATCAGTTAAAAAATATATATTTGTTTAATCAAGACCAGTTTGAATGGACATATTTCAGAACAATACATGTTACTTACTACTTGTTATTGGCATCAGACATAGTTCATGCCCTTTAAAATGTAAAAAATGTCAGTGTTTCTCTTCAGGAATAGTTCACCAAAAATGAAAATTCTGCATTATTTGACCACCCTCATCTCATTCCAAACCTGTATGACTTTCTTCAGTGGAACACAAAAAGAGAACTGTTCTGGCCACTACTTTTCAAATAAAGAAAGTGAATGGGGATCCACCTCTCGAGGTAAAAATGCCCACAAAAAATGCACCAAAATAGTTTAATGAGTTGGCTAAATTATGACAGAATAGTGTTTGGGTGAACTATTCCTTAAATGGCTGAGATCAGGCACACATATTTATTGTAAGGACTGTCCAAAATTATTAACCCTGAAATGAAAAAAAAAAAAAAGAATCACATACAATACAATAGGTCTACAAAGTAGTGCACTTATCCAGCAAGCATCTGGTGGTGCACCTTTAATGCATACACATAAACACACACACTGCTTGTCTTTCTCTCTTTGCTCCAGGGTTAAATGCAGCACTGATTGATAAATGCTACAGATTTGTCATCTTCTCCAATCTGTTTCCCCCAACTCCTGTTCTCAAGGTCAAGAGGTCATAAATGTCAAGGGTTATTACGAGGCCCACCATCCACTGGACTAGTAGAGCTCAAAAAGAGGATATCCTACAATTATATGATTATGGCCAATGGCTTTAAATGCTCCTGGAATACCCACATTTTGCCCTCTGTTCTCTCTCTCTCTCTTGCTTGTTTCCTCCTTTGCTTTCTCACAAGTGACACATAAGCTACAGTAATGGGGTTGTCTTGTTTGCCTGTATGCTTTTGTTGCACTTTTTCACAGAACATTATCATTCAAACATTTACAGGTGAATCATGAGCAGGGCATTTACAGCAATTGCACTGTAGCACAATGTATGCTGAGCCTGACAGGCTTTAATTAAGGATAATTAGCAAACCGCAACAAGTTATGTTTAAATCTGTTCCTCTGTCTGCCTTTAATGAACAAATGAACTCTGTTCTTCACAACAAAAAAGTGAAAGAAAGAAGAAAAAAAAGCAACACAGGTGCTCCAATTAGATCCTTAAAGGCTAAATTGTTCCACATTTATTGGTGGTCTTCACTAGTCTTTTTTCCACATAGATCTTGCACTATTAGTGTGTACTGTCTGCCTAATGCTACACTGCAGTTGTGCTTAGTGCGGAGCCATCTAGAGGCCACCCACTAAAGATCATTTATTGCCCAGAAAAATCCTCCTGTGGAAAAGCACGGATCATAGACAAAGAGTGACACAAATTTTTAATGCATAATTTGATTTATCATAATTTTTCACATCTCTTGTCAAAACAAAGCAAATACCACACACCTGGGGTTCAAAGTCAGTCATCTTTTCTAAAGTTGGCATGAACCAATCTGACTCCCAATGTGCATATTCACTGATTCAGCAGACATACAGCATGTTAACCCAGAACTGGAAATTATGTCATTATTTTCTCACCCTCATGTTATTCCAAACTTATGTGACTTTCTCTCTTCTGTGGAACAAAGACATTTTGAAGAATGTTGATGCTGCTCTTTCCCATGCAATGAAAGTGAATAGTAACTGAGACTGTCAGTATCTAACATTATGAATTACATTTACTTTTGTTTTCCACAGAAGAAAGTCTTGTGCATTTGAAACAGCATAAGGTTGAGTAAATGATGACAGAATTCTCATTATTTTTCTGTCTCTCCCGTTGTCTATTGCTCAGTGTCTCTCACCTTACCACTGAATTTGATCAGTTATTGAAACTATGAATTTAACCAAATATTCCATGGCAGAGGGCCAAAAGTAAAGACATTTAATAACCTTCTGTATAATCTGAATATTGGGGAGGACATGTCCACCTCAGTGTTTATGGAGGTTTGATTGAGCCAATGAGACTGCAAGCTTTATAGTTTCACAGCTACGGCCCACATTTCTTTCTCCTGTACTCTCTCTAGATTTTCTAGTCCCATAAAACTGCAGTGTTAATCAGTGTGGCTGCCTGGGGACGCATCAGCCACTAAACCCCTGCTGCTGGGCCCTAAAACACAGTGCCTAAGGACCCCCAGAGCACATGTTTAATGGGCTTCATTAAAAACCAGTGAAGCATTCACATTAGCGTAGTTATGGACTGTTGGGTTTTATGCACAGGTTACCGGAGTATGAGCTAGGGCCACAGCAGATCGAGGGAGACACAAATATGGTAAAATAATAATAATAAATTAATAAATATAGTCAAACCACAGTTTAGACCATCAGAAATTAAAAGGTACGTACTGTATTTTTTCAGGATTCTTAGGATTTGATTGCAAATCCTCTCTGAATTCATAAATATTGAATTCATGGAGTTAATATAAATACACCGTATATATTCCCTCAGTGACCACTATATTAGGTACACTTGTATATCTACTTATTCATGTGACTATCTAATCAGCCAATCGTGTGGCAGCAGTGCAATGCATATAATAATGCAGATACAGGTCTGGAGCTTCAGTTAATTTTCACATCAACCATCAGCATGGGGAAAAATTATTTATCTCAGTGATTTGGACCGTAGCCTGATTGTTGGTGCTAGATGGGCTTGTCTGAGTATTTCTGGAACGGCTGATCTCCTGGGATTTTCACGCACAACAGACTCTAGAATTTACTCAGAATGATGCCAAAAACAAAAAAACATCCAATATGGGGCAGTTCTGTGGACGGAAATGCCTTGTTGATGAGAGAGGCCAACAGAAAATGGCCAGACTGTTTCAAACTCAAGAGTAAAAGTCTAGAGTAAATTATCAAAGGTTCAGGTTGGGCAGATAAAGGAGGAAGCAGGAACCGGTTTTCACAGTTCACGTGAGTCCGTTTTATTCACAAATAACCAGCAATCGCTCTACAGCTTCACTTAAAACATAAGACTTTTATTAGCGTTACTCAAATAGACAGTCCGCTTTTCAGCTTCACACAACACAAGACTTTCTCTCAGGGGTCAAACACGAAGACTCTGGTCTGTCTGTTTCTTTCTCTCTCTGTGAACTCGCTGTCTTTTTATCATTCCCCGACTCTCACTGTGAAAATAGAGATGGTAATTAGTCACAATTTATCTCAGGTGGATGTTCTTACTGCTCTCTCTCTCTCACCAGACAGGCGCTCCACCATGCCATCACCTCCACACTCAGGTAACTGCTCTGTGCAATTGTGGTGAGAAGAATAGCATCTCAGATTGCCATACTACCAGTCAAAAGTTTTAAAACACTTACTCATTCTTTATTATACTGTATATATATATATATATATATATATATATATATATATATATATATATATATATATATATATATTTTTTTTTTTTTTTTTTTCACATTTTATAATAATAGTAAAGTCATCAAAACTATGGAATAACATAAATGGAACTATGGGAATTATGTTGTGACTAAACAAAACAGTATTGAAGGAGTTTCTGTCTATGTTTGGCAATTATTGGCTGCTTTGCTTTATTATTTGGTCCAAGCCATCAATTTAAAAAGCTTTTTTATTATTATTACATTTCAGTTTTATAATGAAATAAATTAATATGGTGGCAAAATATATATAATAAATATACGTACATACGAAAATAATCAATTTTGTTTTACTGTCTATCCAAACATACAAAAAAGTATGTTAAAATGTTACATACAAATAGCTACACGTAATATTCAGATCAGGCTGGAAGTATACATTCAAAATAACTGGCATGTCGACCAGTGCCTATTTTTCACTGAAAGAACCCTGTCAGACACACATCCACTGTGTGAAATTACACATATTCCTCCTGAATGTTTGCTGAAGCTGAGTGTAATTGAAATGAATTTAATGGGGGTCACATTCCAGGGTGTTTGGACTGATGAAAGGGAAAACTAATGCATGCAACTGTTTTCTTTATAGCAAAACACAGGGGAGGGGGAGAGAAAAGAAAGACGTCTTAATTAGATCCCTGTGATTCAGACTTGTTTGCATGGGTCGGGGCTGAGGAAACTGCAATTGAGGGAAATTATGAAAATAGTCTGGCCACTTTGGAACAGCACAGCTACTGACAAAGTGATTAAACAGAGCAAAAAGAAAACAGACAGCCAAAGAGGTCACTGTATGTTATCAATAGCCCTCCACTACTGCCTTAACTTTTAGTGCTCGCTTGGATGTTACCGCAGACAGCAGGGACCTTAACAGTTGAAGGATAGCAACTAAACAAGATTATTAAGAGGATAGATTACTCAAAAAATGACAATTATGTTAACATTTACAAGTCCTCATGTAACATGTAACAGAATGCAATTTGCAAATTGGCTTTAGTCATCATTCGCTTTCATTGTATAGAAAATAGAAGCAATTAAAGGCAATGGTGACTGAATCTAACATTCTGCCAAACATCTTATTTTGTGTTCCATGGAAGAAAGCATTTCCTATGGGTTTGAAACAACATGAGGGTGAGTAAATGATGATTTAATTTGTGGGTGAACTATCACTTTAATATCAATATCAATATTTTAGACACAAAATGGCAAGTTATGTTATCTATTTTGTGTGAGACTAAATATCAATATCATCACTTGTCCAATCAGGAGCTAACACTTGTTTTACAGTCAATCCATACTTTATCAATAACTAAAATATACTACAGGGGAGTTGTGGGCAGGGTTTTTAGTTCCAGATGTGAAATCTATCCACACATCTTATATAGAGAGTTTCAGCATTGCGCTGGTTTCATTGGTGCTGGCTGAGGTCGCACACATTAGCGTTCCGTCTGGAAGGCATTAAATCCTGATATATGTAGTCATCCTGGATAACATTATAGATGGTGTGAAAGAGAAAATGTGATGTGCTTCATGTTTTAACAGAATTTCCTGTTGTAAGCTTTGAGCACAAAGCAGGGGCGGTATGCAAAGAAGAATGTAAATCACCAAAAGTAAAAGAAGAAGAATATGAAAGTGATCTGTTTCTCATCCACACTTATCACATTGCTTCTGAAGATATTGATTTAACCACTGGAGTCTTATGGATAACTTTTATGCTGACTGGTCTGATTTTTATAAAAAAAAAAAGTAGCTTTAAAATGTTGGCACCCATTCATTTACATTGTAAGGACCAAAGAAGCTGAGAAATTCTTAAAAATAAAACCTTCATTTGAGTTCAGCAGATGAAATAAAGTCATAATCATCTGGGATGGCATGAGGGTGAGTAAATAATGAAAGAATTTAAATTTTTGGGTGAACTATCCCTTTAAGGGCTCTTGTTAAATCTGGATGAGTTTTTCAATAAGAAGAGAAGGAGTAATTACTTTCTAGTAATTATTACAGTGAAAACGTGAACAATGTCCCACAGGGACATTATAATGCCAACTATTTCATAGCTTTTAGTTGTTCAGTGTTGTTATAGTTTTCAGTGTCGAAATAATTTAGATCATTAGTTCTGTACACAGTACCTCTGCTCACTAAACTCGGAGTACACAACCTACATAGGGCACCACGCGCAGAAATGTGCATTCACGTGCCAGTTGTCAACTGCACATTCGTCAAAGCAAGAGGCATTTACACTTAACGTGGATGTTTACATTAATTACATTAACAATTAATCAGCCCTAAGTAGCTACGATAGCTTCCAGTACTCCCACGAGGGCACGGAGTAAATCCGTAAATACTACTCATGACACGTGAGACGCAGGAAAAATGCACTGATACATTGATGCACTGATTTAAAAATGTACACTTAAAACTGTTGTCACAAGAGCCCATATTTATATAATAACCCCGAAAATTAACATCACCATGACACAAAAAAGACTGTGCTATCATTACAGCCACAACTTACCTCAGAGTGCTGCCTAAAGTTGGAGCTACTATTTTAATCTTGAAGTATCCGCATGTCTTGGTGTTAAATGAAGGCATTGCATGACTAAACAATTAATTTTTTCAATGTGCGTGGTAGGGCTGCACAATTAATCGAAAATAAAACCGAAACCACGATATGACCTTGTGCGATTATTAAACTGGAAGGGCTGCGATTTTAATCATTGTTGGTATTTTCAGAGCGGTTCTGCACTCCACAATTCCCTCTCATGCTTAGAGTAACAGAAGTGCTCAGAGTTCAGTTCCGTTTGCTTATGTGCTCTAAACGCTTTATTTACACTCAGCTGGCGCGTCCTGCGTGAAGCGTTTTTTATTATTATCTGCGGAAGCAGCATCTCAGTCTCCGCAAGACACAGGTATCATAATAATAATGCGGAATACAAGATGGGGAATATTTCAAACATCAGTAACACCTGTAGAGTGCAAAAGCATCTCTTCCTCCAGTCTCCTGTCATTTGTTTACCTCACGGGAGAGTGTGTCGTACTTATTACACTCCCCACGGAAACAGCCAACAGAATTGAAAAAACAAAGGAACATGCATAGGGCAGTGGTGGCTCAGCAGTTAAGGCTCTGGTTTACTGACCAAAAGGTCAGGGGTTCAAGCCCCAACACCACCAAGACACCACTGTTGGGCCCTTGAGCAAGGCCCTTGAACCTATCTGCTCCAGGGGTGCCGTATCATGGCTGACCCTGCACTCTGACCCCAGCTTAGCTGGGATATGTGAAAAATAATTAATTTCACCATGTATATGCAGAAATGTATGTGTAATGTGTGACAATTGATCAATTCATTTTATTTATTTATATAATAAATGTATATTAAATATTTAGTTACTACACTATAATGCATTAATAAATTAAATATAATAAAATAATGAATACAAATAATTAAATAAAATGGTGACAAACTAAACAAAATTTTCTATTTAAATGTAATTACACTAACGGGTTATCAGTTCAACTTCAGTTTGACATTAAACCAAATTTTTTGCATTAATGATTGCATTATTCAATCAACCAACATTATTTTTGACAGCAAAAACTAGGCAACAACTACGGTTTTACCAACAGGGAGATTCAGCTAACAGTGACATTGAGCAGAAAGTTTTCATATAACCAGTTTTATCAGAGCTGCTGATAAAAAGTTAAATGATCAGCATCGATTGATGAGATGAAAAGAAAATTCGAGATCGTATCGGATGTTAAATTCCTGATTGCAGCATCCCTAATATTCAAGTTGACTGTTTCAAAAACGAATGATGATGATTAGTGGGATGAGACCCTATCACAAAATTGACAAAACAGGTACATGGTGGATGGTAACATTTCAATATGAAAAAGACTTTGTTTCACTGTTTATATATATATTTTTTTAAGAGGGCTCAAGTGTGAAAACCCCAGCAGCCTTTTTGCAGTTGAACATCTGGAAAACATTACCATCATAATCACAATCGCAATATTTTTCAAAATAATTGCAATACGTCTTTTTGTCCAAATCGTGCAGCCCTGTTGTGGAGTGAAGAAAATGTTTCACTTAGTTGGAAGAGCTTGATGCTGCAGCAGTGATGGACTCGGCTTGAGTGACAGTCTGTTACAGCACACGCAGCTGTGTGAACTTTCGCTGTCGTAAAAGTCCCTTTCAATAATCTCTCAATAAATAACGCATTCATTAAAATTAAACCCAGTAATGTAACGACAGTAATGCTGCCCATTGTAATTAAGTAAATGTACATTTTATAATTAGAAATTTACTTGAATGAGAGTAAAAAAGTACCCACTTTTAAACCTACTCTAAAAGTATTTTTTCCCCAAAACGTTACTCAAGTAAATGTAATGGAGTATATGTAGCATGTTACTACCCAACTCTGACAGCCAGTTTCAATGTGAATAGCAAGGAAGTAAAACACCAATCTTATTTAGAGCACTCTGAATTATTCTGCTGATATCTGATTTAATCAGTGTCTAATTAATCTTAATTACTTCCTTCTCATCAAGGCTGCATTTTTTTTTTTTATATAAACTGACTGCAGTTCATCACACATGGGGCTGGTCAAATACTGTGCTGTGTGTTTACAGCCGGATGATCTCCTGTAAAACATGAGGCCATCAGATGAGAAGAACAGGACATCGGGTACATAACCATGCCTTTCATCAAGCTTAAGTTGGGGTAATGGTAGAAGAGAAGCTCAAGAAACAACAAGACAAACATTTGCCTGTAGCCTTTTTTTCCTTTGTGATGTCTATAGCACAGATGAATTTTAAATTAAATACAGGCCTACCCAGCCTGGCAATACACTGCTCTTTGGCTAATAAATCGTTTTTTTTTTTTTTGTTGTTTTTTTTTTCTTGAATGCAAAATAAGGCCATACATTTTGATTAATATTTGATCAATTGTTGAAATTATCCAAAACTTTTGCATGTCTCGCATTCAGCAAATCCAGATAAAATATTTTTTAAGATCTGATGATACGGTTCTATGCAATGACTTCATAATCATGCAAAAGTACTTTTCCAGCTTTATTCTCAATGGCCAAAAACCAAGTCACTGCTGACCTCATAGGTTTCCAATGAGAAATGTACAAAAAACTTTTTGATTGATGAGAAAATTTCACATAATTCAGTCCTTGTTTTCAGCATCTGATTGGATAAGCTGAGCACCTGCGAGATGACTCTTTCACCCAATCGCCATCATTTTGTCTGAACGTGTGGATGACATCACAATGACCCCTGAAATATGTGCTGTTCTTAAAATGCACGATCACTATCAAGATAAATATCTCATTAAAAACGCAGTAAAATGTGTTTGAAGTTAGATTTGTTTTAGGCAGGAATGGGGGTTGCGAGCATGTGTGTGTGTGTGATGTTTTGAGGACCAATGGGCTGACTCTCTTTCTTTTAACATATTTCTCATCCTGTTAAAGGCCCTGCTCTGCGATTTGCATGCCAGACAAACCAAACAAATGACTCCTAGTCATAAAGCATTTGTGCCCAACTATCGCTGCATTCTGTCTGAAGTTTATGCTTTCTTTTATCTTTCTTTCTTATCTCTTTTTTTCATCTGCCTATGTTGTGATGCTGCAATATCCTGTTTTTGTCAAATGCTGACGTTTACGATTTAAAGGCATGAACTCGTATTTTTATTTCTATTAGTGTAGACTGAAGTACTTTCACAGGCTAAAAGTTATATATATATATATATATATATATATATATATATATATATATATATATATATATATTTCTTCTGACATAATATAAGGAAAAGGATTTTGTTTATGAAGCTGGGGCTGTGGTACATAGGAGTAAACAAGTATTTATACTGTGTATATATATTATATAAAAAATTATATAAATATATATATATATATATATATATATATATATATATATATATATATATATATACAGTAAATGAAATGCATTTTAATTATCTGAATATTTATATGTGTATATATATATTTACAGTAAATGAAATGCATTTTAATTATCTGAATATTTATATGTGTGTGTATATATATATATATATATATATATATATATATATATATATATTCAGATATTTAAAATGCCTTACATTCTTGTGGCAGAAGAGTTAATCAATGATAAGACAATCCAAAAAACATGGCTTTAGATTGTTTACTACCATATTATTGATCATAAGTCAATCATTGGCATGCAGTTCACAGCAATCCATTTCACAAGTGAATTTGTCAATCATTTGGAGATTTATTATTAGGGCTTGTTTAAGGACCCGTCAATTTCAACAAGTGTCAGACATGATGGTGTAGCATCTCGGGTGCGTTGCGTCATAAACATAAAATGTTTAGGTCACTGTGATCATTCTCTGACCATTTATTCACCCTCCTGGCCTCCCAGATGTGTATGAGGTTGTTTCTTCTGCAGAACACAAAGTAAGATTTTTAGAAAAATATTTCCTCTGTGGGTCCACACAATGCAAGTAAATGGGTGTCAACATTTTGAAGCTCCAAAATCCTCAAATGATGAGAGAATTTTCATTTTTGGGTGAACTAACCCTTTAACCCTCTGGGGTCGACGGATGCGCCAGCACGTCCTGCTGGATTTTTTCATCATTACAGTGGAAACAACATAAAATTCTATGTCATTTTGGGGCATACAAATAAGTGTAAGACATCAATAGAGACTATAAATGGTCTACTTCTATGTGTTTACAATCACAATAACAACAAAACCTTGTGCTTTTGTAAAATAAAGAAAATAAAAAGGATGAGCTGTCAGCAGTCTCTGGGTTCGCAAACATATATCTGAAACACGTCACAAACATGAACTGAAACTCTGCAAATACTTATCACACAAACATGAAACATATGTCTAAAGAAAGCTTAAAATGTCTACTTTTAAATAAAACAATTAAAATTTAAAACAAATATTCTCCTGCAATGTAATCTGTATGAAACAAAGCAATGTACAATTTCTCCTGGCTCAGCTAATTATCCCTAATGTGATCACACCCACGGCCGGGGCGCTATTCATACGGTAATGTGCTGAGGCGATCAATGCAAATGTTAAACGTCCCCGACTGTTCCTTAAAAGCAAAGTTCATTCACTTTTCTGCGCATTTGGAAGATCGCGCGATACACATGTGAGAAAACTCCTGGATAGAGACGAAGAGTTAAAATTTTCCTCAGAAGAACAGCGGGACTCCGATGAACGTTTGTATTTTGAAGAGAGACTTGATCCAGCTGAGGATACAATTTCGGACGAGTAAGTCATTTAGTTTTAATTAGTTGACATGCTATTTTATATAAACATGTACATATTTTACTAGTGGGACTGTTTCCAGACTTGCCAGACAGGATTCAGAGTATTGAAATTTGAAATATCTTCTAATAAGCAAGATTTAGTTATATTTAAATGCTGTTTCGGCTAAAGCAGGTATTTAAATTTTATGCTGTATGATATAAATATGATATTTAATATGATATAAAAATAATATGAATGTTTAGATTATATTTTAACTAGTGTTTATGCTGCCTCATTATCATCAACAAAGCTTGTGCTTGCAAATATGTGTTCAGGTGTAAATGAGTAAAATGCACTTTAAATGTGCCCATATTAGAAAATCAGCATATTATAATGATTTCTGAAGGATCATGAGACACTGAAGACTGCAGTAATAATGCTGAAAATTCAGCTTTGATCATAAATTGAATTTTACAATATATTCAAATAGAAAACTGTTCTTTTAAATTGTAAAAATAGTTCACACAATGTTTTTAATGTATTTTGGATCAAATAAATGCAGTCTTGGTGAGCAGAAGTGCCTTCTTTTAAATGGTAATGTAGGTCTAAAATTAAATAAAGTTTTATGTAAAGAAAATGTATAGTCAGATAACTTCTTCATTAAGTCATTAAGTCTCCTCACATTCATTCTCTTTCTGTCACATTCCTTATTGATGGGCCCAGGGGAGGGGTCTTTGTCTCCTCAGGTGTGAATTACAATCAATATTCATGATAGTTCACGCCTCCTCGCATATGACCTTTCTAACACTAAAAGTGTCTTACAAATGTTCAATTACTATATTGTTTATATTGAGTGATCAGGATGGTTTTCACATAATTTTTTAGCAAAAACTCTAGGCTACAAGATCCAGTTCTCAAAAGGCTTGTGGACAAATGTTTAGTATGTGTTATATGGCTTTATTTCAATTACTTAAAGATTTTGATTATTCAAAACAATTAACGTTATTTTCTCAAAACTACAAACATGTACACACATGTTGCTCAAATATTATTGTAGCTCAGTTTGTGCTGAATACAGTGTTATCAGACTTTAGTTTTTATGTAACTGAAAAAAGCATAAATGTCAAGGCATGTCAAAACTCCACCAGGGCTCAAAACACCCTCAGACCCCAGAGGATTAATACAGAAGAACACATCAATACAGTGCAGGTGCAAACCATGTGATGTTTAGTGGATGCAAGTTTGAATAAATCACGGAGACACCAGTTTCATGTGACTTGCTGTTTTATTGAACTTTGTTATTCCCCTTTTTACAGGTTACAACCCAACACATCTTTAGACCGCTAGCGCCATCCTCAGGTAAGGAGTAATAACACAATTTCCATACATCACATCTCTTGCCCTCTCTTTGCATTTGACAATACCCAGATGTGATTCATGAACTATTTTTAGCATGTCTGCTCTCAAGCTTTGTGGAACTACTATTCTCCAGGGTTTGAAATTAACTTTTTGGCTCACCTGCAACTGTGACTAGTAGTTTCCAAGGTCACTAGCCACTCAGCATTTTTACTAGCCAAAAAAAGTTATAAAGTTAACTGGAGACTGTAACTGCATGCATTTTTTAACACATTTTTTGAACAAGAATGATATTAGTTTAGCAGAACACAGGCTTAATGATTTAAATCACCTTCAGGATATGTGAATGCAAACACGGCCAGTTAGAACAAGAGTAGGATAGAATGGGTCAATTGTCCAAAATTCATGAAATGGTGTGGTGGTGGTGTAGTGGTCTAAGCACCATAACTGGTAATCTGATAAGCAGAAGGTTGCCGGTTTGATCCCCACAGCCACCACCATTGTGTCCTTGAGCAAGGCACTTAACTCCAGGTTGCTCTGGGGGGATTGTCCCTGTAATAAGTGCACTGTAAGTCGCTTTGGATAAAAGTGTCTGCCAAATGCATAAATGTAAATGTAAATGTTTAACCCCTTCATTAAATTTACACTTGTTCTACTATTGTTTATCAGTGGCATTTGTAAAACCGTAAACATGTAAGAACATGGATGGCTCCACATTACTCTGGTTAGGTCAATGTTTATAGCCTTTTCTAAAAAATGAACTTTAGTATCTGTAATAAAATTATCATAAATGCTAACAGCCTAAACACATTTAGAAACATTAGCTACAGCTTTCACAGTTGTTACAAAAATAAAAGTCTAATATTTTCACCCTGACAGATTTAATAAGAATCTGTACAAGTTACCAGTTATCACAAAATAAACTTTAGTAAAGATTATGTATATTTTAAAAACTGATGATGTGTATTTGTCTCCTCTTTACCTCATCAGTTCTGTTGATAATGTAGGGGCTGCCTATCAGTTTGAGAGGTTTGACTTTCTCCACATAGAGATTAGACTAGAATGTTCTCAATAGAATTCCAGTGGGTCACATAATTTTGTGGTCTCCGCCTGCCGCACGCAATATTAAATGAAGCCTGAATGAATCACGCAAGTTTCACTCTGTGCTGTCCCAGAGCACTAGCTCAATCTCTGGAGCATGCTTTTGTGCGTTGCGGCTGCCATGTGAAAGCATGCTTCATTCGCCCCGCACAGATGCTCGTGTAAGTTATGAGAGGCATGAATACCATTATATTTGCTTTGGCTGCTCGGCTCCAAGTCACTCGTATTTCATAGAAATTTCAATGCAGGAAAAACCCTGAAGACATCGCCCACCAAAGTGGCTAATAAGAACGATGGAGTGAACCGCCACTGCTTATTTTTACCCGCATTTGTTGGGCTGGTGGGTGTTAATTTCAAACCATGTGGCAGTCCAATATTGTGAATCTAGTCATCATACACAAAGGTTACGAAGGTTTATGTACTTCTTCAAGAATGAATGAAGTGACATTGATGATCTTTCAGCTTAGTGGATGAATCTGTTGTAACTTTGCAAACTGAACAGTTACAAATGGTGACGTTTATTATGCAATTATTCTGTAAGTAGCCTTGAACAAGATTAAGCTGTCAACCCTCAAAAAGACATTCTTGCAATTGAGAACATATTGTGTTGGCTATATGAAAGATACATATACACAAAATATCATCCAGTGATGGCTAGAATAAATAATCTATGGTATATCCTTTAATAATGATTTGAGTTGAATTTAATGGAAAAATATTTTAGATGCTCTCCATGGCACTGCAGAATTAGTCGTAGCTGGGCGACCCCAAGTTTTCTACCTTAATAGAAAATTATTGTTTCGAATTTAAGAACACGCTATGTTTTTGCCAGAAGTCCGGTGTGCAACCCCATTTAAGTTACCTTATCACTCACACTTTACTAAAGTTGTGTTGAGAAATATGTATGAAGAGACAAATACTACTGTGTAACAAGTAGCCCTATTTGTATCTGGGGGGGGCTGATAATAGAAGATAATCATCGGAACAATTTTCTGATTATCGATGCATGAAAAAGGCATCAATCCCAAGCAAACATTTAAAGTAGGCCATTCAAGAGACATATAGGCCTATGTATTACAATAACGTATTATGTATTACTGTAAGACTATCTAGTTCAGTTTTCAAAATAGGCTTTTCCACTATTGACTTTTGTTAACATATACCAGTATATTAGGGTAAATTCTTAAAAAATAAATAAAATAAATAGTATTTTTGTTGTATTTACTATATGAGAAGACACAGTTCTGATTAAATTTAAAATGTACATTTTAAATTACATCTAAATTTTATTAGTCGGGTTATAAAAAATAACCCGACTAATAGCAGGGTTCACTGACCACCGCAGCTCAGACTGAGCACTCCAGCATGTGGAATACATTTCCTGACAAACGCCCCTTTTCCATCACTAACTTTCTCTGTATTCTACTTTCTTCCTTCCTATACCTTTCTCTATTTAGCTCCTTGTAATGGAAGACCAGGATAAGCATGTCTTTGTTTATTATCTAGACAGACAAGCAATTAGTGTAACAGTGTATCAAGAAAAAAACAAAGTGAAGTCAAAATGAGGTGAGGCAGGGAAAGAACATGCAAGACTCAGGTTGGGTTTAGCGGTAGATGTTCAACGTAATCACTGGCTTCAGGCAGGCAGAGCGGTCTTTCTCTTTCTTTCAACCATGCTCGAACATGTATAGACCTCCTTCCATTAACACTCAGTCAATTCTTGGCTGTTCTCTGCTGTCTTAACTGTCACAAGCTGTGAGAGATGACAAAGACGTCTGTTTATAAACACAGGAGGAAGTAAGTACACTATTCTGCTCTCTGAAATCTACTCTCAGAGATTTTATAGCTACAGCTACTTACATTACAGTAGGACAGAGGTCACCACTAAGCAGACTGCAGGCCAGAACCGGACTGGTGAATTATTTCTCATGAATAAACCAACATACAGTATACTGTAGACTATAGCGAACAGAAAACAAGAAACATGATGGTGGACCCTTTTCACAGACTTTGATGAGGCATATCTGCCTTTCTTCGTAATGTAAATCTGGCCAATTTGTCTTTTTTTCCCTTTTTTGTAAATTTAGATAATTACTGTTTGTTATTTTGCCCTGGCATTGATTAACAAAAATGTAATAATTAGATACATTATAACAGAATTAATCCACATGAAGATGGCAAGAGAGGGAACAAACAGTCAATATGAAGATAAAGGCGATGATGCCGATCAACGTGGGCAAGACTGATGGCTGCTGGAACCAGGAAATTAATCAACAGTTAAACACAGTTCAGATAATAATCCACAAGGTAAAATCCACAGGGTGGAGGTCCACAACTCAGTGGTGGGAACATACTGGGCAGTGAAAACACAGGTAGAAACAAACGTACAAGACCAACAGGTGGGCAAGAGTGGGACGCGAACAAATGAACAATCTGGCACAGAGTACGGGAAACACAAGTGTATAAATAGGCAAGAAATTGATCGTTAGCTGGCGATGATTAACTTGTGAGTGGTGCGAATGAGTGTTCTCAAGGAAACGCTAATCGCACCACTCACGCGTTAAAGGGAAGCACGCTAGGTAATACATAAACACGTATACACGCAGGAAAACACCAGTCAGACTCACCAGAACCATGACAGTGACAGAAAATTTAGCATATTTCTTCTTCTGCCTTAAGCCACCAATCTCTATTGTTTTCCCCCCTCTCTTTTCAGACAACCATGGAAATGTAATAGTGGATTTTTTCCTAGTGATGATGGAGTTATGGGAACACTATGTACCTCCACAGCAGTTTACTCCACTACAGTTTAATTCTGCATTCCAAACCTGGAAATGTGAAAAGAGTCTATTCTCATGACAACCGAGAGCCACTGACACAGTCTTTGCACTAATACAGAATTATGCACCCATTGAAAAAAAACAACTGTACCTTTTAACTTTTTACAGTGCATACAGGTAAAAGAAGACTATTTTGACTATTTAGGATTTATTATATAGGATATATTTTATATCAAACTTTTACAAATAAGAACTATTGCTGCAAACCGTATTTAATTATGCTTATTAAATTTTATGGACATGCCATATTGGCTACTTGAGCAGCGTAGGTTATGATCATCTGGATATTTGCAGAGAAAGAAATGCACTGTAGAGGGTGGGCTTCTTGGAACATTACGTTTTATTTATTTCAAAGTTTACTCACCCTCATGTTGTTCTAAACCCATATACATCTCATTGTTGAACAAAAAAGATGTAAGGTAGAATGTTAGCCTCAGTCCCCATTTGCTTTCACTGTATGGAACAAAAATGCAATAAAAGTGAATGGTGACTGATGCTAATGTTCTGTCTACCATCTTCTTTTTTTTTTTGAGAGAGAGAGAGAGAGAGAGAGAGAGAGACAGAGGGTGAACTATTCCTTTATTAGAAAACCCTTGTTATAGGATGAAATTGTATATCTGGTTTATTGCCCTAAACACATGCATGTTCACTCAAGTATTGTAACTGCAGTAGGGCTGAACTTCTGAGGTTTGTGAAAGGGCCTGGGTTTGCTCTCTGGATGCCCTCTGCCCTGGCACAGCATAACAAGGGTCTCCTGGGGGTTGATGTGTGTTTTGGTTATGCTGAAAAGCAGTTTTATGTTGTGTTTGGTTTATTAAATGTATTTTTGGTTGATAACCCGGTTCCCGCTTCCTCCTTTCTGATGAACAAGAGGCTTTTGTCTGCCACAGACACCAGCAAGGGAAAGCACATTCATGAATTTATTGGCCATTACTATTGTTCAAAGAATGTCAGATAGGTCTGTTCCCTGTCACAAATACACAGTGTACTCATCAACAGAGAGTACCCATGTAATCGTTTGTCCTGACTAAAGGAATAGTTCATACAAAAATAAAAATTCTGTAATGATTTACTCCCCTCATGCTATTCCAAACCCATATGACTTAATTTCTTCTGTGAAACACAAAAGAAGATATTTTAAAGAATGTCACGGTCACCAACTTACATACAATAGCAAAAATGAAGTATATCATGTCGTTAGCATTTAACCTCAATGGAGCATATTGGTTTGGAACAACATGAGGGTGAGTAAATGATGACAGAATTTCAATTTTTGTGTGAACCTTTCCTTAGCAGATGCTTCTAATAAAATATGACTTATCTGTTGACAAGCATTGCTTCATCTGCTTTCTCACCCAGCCGATAAAATATGAACCTAACAACAAATCTGGCCTTGCAATAACTTTCACCTTAGAAACACCAAATGGAATATGTTGTACAGAAGATGAGGCTACATGCAATGGGTCATGGATGGATGACTAAACTAATTCAGCATGCATGCTGTTAAATGGACAACAGTTACACTCACTAGGGTTTCAGAACAACCAGTCAAAGAGGCAAAAATGTCATGTTGAATGAATGCCTAATTAAAAACAAATCACCACTACAGTTGAATTGTGACTCAAACACTTCCTAGAGCCCACAGTTCTCAGCATACAATGGTCTTTTTGGGCTAGGTTCTCGCAAAACTTGCCGATCATGTCACGTTTGGCTTGTACAGTTATGAGGTTCTCCGGGCTGTGGTTGGTTTATGCACACTTTGTAATGGTCAGAAGTGCATTAGTGTTTAATGTTTCTGGACAGAGGCAAAGAGACTGTAAGAGTGCAATACAGCTGTTTCTGCTTGGTTTGTTATGTTTGAAGTCTTTATGGCTGGCATTTCTGCCTGGGTTACTGTCAGTGAAATCTGTCAGCCACTGGCCTCGTCGTCCCTGACAACAAAGACTTGTAAACACTCGAAAACCCACCCACACTCTTCTTGAAAGAAAAAAAGAGCAAGAACAAAGAGAGTTTAGCTCTGTTTTCTGTTACGACCTACTCGTTCTTTTCCATTCTTTGCTCAGGGTTCTCAGAGAGGGGTAATACAAACTTTGGAGGACAGCTTGTTGTCAAGCCAGGTGAGAGAGAGCTGTTTGTTGGACATTTAAAAAAAAGTCCACAGCCACACAAATCTGTTTTAGCTTGAAAACACGCTTTCAGTTTTCTACTCTCATCAAAGTATGACATACTAGAGAACCTTTACAAAAGGCAAATGCCAATCCAGTGTGAGATGAGAGGATTAAACATAGCAAAATCAAAATGTTTTCATAGAGTAACCTATTGGGGAAGATCACACTGAACACATTTTTACATCTGTCCACATTATTTTTCAGTTGTTTTCCTATATAACCATGCACTAGATGGGCATTTTCCACTATTGCATTAAATCTCACTGTTTGTTCATCATCTCATACAAGGAATGCCATGGTTTTTTAGTTCAATTTTCTGTGGAGGAAAACACTGTTCCAGCATTGATGAAAGACACACTACACGAAGCAAAATCTTATTAGAGGCCATTCACACCGAGCGCATTTTCTATATGCGCTTGCTCTGTTTTTGTATTGTTTTCCTAAGTAAACATGCACTAGATGGAAGTTTTGGACTGTTGCTTCACAGTTTTTTTTTTTTTTTAAAGCATCCCGTGCAGTAGCAGCATCTTTATCTAGACACAGTGGGCAAGTTTAAAGAACTTCGACTGTTAAAAACACTTTTTTAACTTCTTTCATGGTGCTGCGTCTAGCTTTTTAAGTGCAAGGACGTGTTCGGTGTGAATGGTCCCTCTGTGTGGATGTGACCTGAGAGGACCTTGTTCATGTTGGAATCCTAATGGTGGACAAATGTTCTACTATCCTTCAAGCTGAATGCAAATATGCCGTTAGTGGTTCATGTAAATTTACAATACATTTTGCATTTGGCAGATTCTTTCATCCAATTAAGGGCATATTTTTAATCAGTATTTGTGTTTCATGGAAATCGATCCCATGACCTTGCTGTTGCACGATGCTCGACCAGTTACAGGAACTCGTGTGCAGAGAGTAGATTATGCAATAACAAAAGGTCCAATTGCTACAAATGCTCTTTATTGTCCTAAAACTGCAAACCAGTGCTGTGAGAAGCAGCACTCCACACTGATCAAGACAAATGCTAGCAAATTAGTATGCTCATTTGCAGACAGTCTACAGAAGCAATCTACTGCCACTCCATAAATTTTATTCACTTTTTTTGAAACCCTCTTATTTCCGAAACCCTCTTATTTCCACAAAAAGGGACTATAGCACAGTAGCCTTTAATGAAACCTTTGTCTACCAATGGAGCAAATGAACATCATATGTAAACAAGGACATCATTAATGGTAACTAAAAGCTCTAATGGAAGAAGAACAGACTAAACAAAAGTGTTCATATAAATATACACCACTCATGTTGGCTCCTGGCAGACAATGGTCACAAATACCGGTCCCCTGAAAACAAACTTCAGCCTCAAGCAAAAGACACAGCGACACTATTGATTCGGAATATGTAGAAGATTTATTTGGCATTGGTTAAGTGGGGTAAACAGATGTTTGCTATTGCAGTGTATGATGCTGTTGAAAGATTTGTCAAGTGTTGAGTTAGTGGTCTGTGTTTGGCTCGGAGTGCCATGTTTACAGTCCAGCATTATTGGTTCTGTTGTCTGGGACTGTAGAAATGTTTCTCGAATCATCCATCAACATGCAGGCCAGAGCTTTATGTGAAAGTCTACAGATGCTCATCAGGCAATGCCACAAACTGTTCTTGCCAAAAAGTCAATTTTACTGATAAACAAATACAAAATCCATAACGATGGCAACAATGACAGCTTTCTTGTAACATTAGACTCAGAGGGTCTGAAGTTGAGGAGCTAAATGCAGCTTCAATATTTTTTAAACACAATACAATAATCCCCAAAAACCATGAATCCTAAAACAATAACAATGACAGTGACTCACCAAACATTTCAGCCAACAAAGAACAAGTACTGGCAAAGACAAAGAGTTTATAGAAAGGTGCTGGGCTGGTTGAAAGCATGGACTCGGGACAAATTATGGTGGTAAATTGGCAGATCACGGTGGTGGCTATTGTTTTTTGCACCAATCACATGAGTTGTAAATGCCATGTGAATACTTACTCTGAAATGGAATTGGGAACCGAGACATGTCCTGTCCTGTTTTTTTTTTTTTAAATATGAGAACCAAATGACTTTCATGTGAGATTCAATATGAGATTCATGACTTTCGGATTTGTCAGCGGTTCTTGAACATAAATTCTTCCGGACATGAAACAATGCTAAAATATTCCAAAAGGGTTTTTAATTTTTTTTTATTATACCATTCTGCGGCACTGCAACACCACTATTGAATCAGCAGCATAATGAATCCAGTTCTTCTGAATCTACACTGCAAAACATACTGCCCCGCCACCTGAATGAATGACTCTTGTCAGCCGATTCTTTTTAGCAAATGAAAAACTTACTGAACAACAAGTCATTCATTCGCTATGTCCGAACTGAAAAAATAATTGTTGTGAATTATTATATTTTATGTGTTCTTTTGGCTTGAGAGACTTAAATCAAAGTAATTACCAAATAGTTCTTGATATGACAGTGTGTTGTTGATACACACTATGAGATTTGTTGTAATTAGTGGTATTTGATTAAAAATTATTAATCAATATAATATTTTATTTATGTCTATATTTAAGTCTATGTAAGCATACCTTAAGTAAAAATCTGTTCTGCTAAAATATGAAATGATCTACTAATTTGGTACAAGGCTGCTGAGGGCAGTAAATCTAATAATAATTGCATTTCTTTAATTCTGGTAAGTACTAAAAAGATCGTAAATGTAACTATTAATTTACCGGAATCATTAAATTTCTTACAATTCCCATTCTACATCCTTACATCCTGAGGACACTGATAGGCTGATAAACGCACAGCTCTAAGTCCTTCATTAGCTCAGACAAAGTATATTTTAATCAGAGGCAAAAAGCAGTTACTATAATATAATAAAATATATGCAATTTATATATACCTTGCAACATCAACAACAACAACACCTTTGAATGATCATAACCAGTCAAATCCTGACTCCATGGTTACTGGATGGCTTATGAAAGATTCTTTGGCTCAAAGGCATTTGTGGGCCATGACCTGTGTGGTGGCCCTAGCTTGGAGGCAGACCTGGGTTTAATCGATTTTGCCAAACCAAAATGATAGATTGGCCGATCTCTCCCCAGTCAAAGCAAGTTGGCCAGTTCACAAAATAGTCTTGTGTGTTCCTCTATAAAGTTAGCGCATTGAACGTTTGACTACATTTCCAATGCTGTCAAAGCACTCTGTAACATTGGACTTTGAGCTTTCATATTTATTTTAAAACAAGTTATGAGAATCCAAAAACCATGAAATGTACAAAATTGCAATACCTCACCAAACATTACAGCCAACAAAGGACAAGACCCGACAAAGCCAAGGGCAAACAAGACAGTTATACTGTACATACTGTACACATATAAGAGTAATTAACAAACAAGAAACACCTGGGTGCAATCAACGGAGGGATCAAGGATGAGACAAAACAAGAACATGGAATCAAGAACTTCAAAATAAGAGCCATTAAATTAAACAGAACATGTAAACATGAAAACATTGTAATATGTATTTACTATAAACATGGGTAAATCATTCAAGCAAAAGGTTTAAGCAAATCTGACAGAAGTAATCCTCCCTGTATCTGCTCTCCAGAATTCACAATTTTCAATTATTTCCTTTAAACTCTTCTCATATATACAGAAACAGTGCTGTGCAAAAGTTTTAGGCACTTGGGGAAAATGTTGCAAAGTGAGGATGTCTTAAAAAATAATTACATAAATCGTTTTCGTTTATCAATTAACATCATACAAAGTCCAGTAAACATAAAAAAACCTAAATCAATATTCGGTGTGACCACCTTTGCCTTTAAAACAGCACCATTACTCCTAGGTCTACCCGGATACAGTTTTTCTTGGTTGTTGGCAGATATGATGTTCCAAGCTTCTTGCAGAATTTGCCACAGTTCTTCTATCTATTTTGGCTGTCTAAATCTTATTTTGGCTGCTTCTGTCTCTTCTTGTAATCCCAGACTGACTCAATATTTAGTTGGGGGTATGGGCTCTGTGGGGACCATGACATCTGTTGCAGGATGCCCTGTTCATCTATTCTATTCTATTTGCAAAATAAATGTTTGGGAGTCTAAAATGTATATTTCCTACTGACACACTAAGGCTGAATATATAAAAAAAACATCTTAAGACAAATGTTTTTGTGAAGCACCTTATGTGCCTATGACTTTTGCACAGTAATATATATATATATGTATATAGTCATAGTCATAGAACAAAAGTAGTTTGTTCCTCATCAAATCTAAACCCATGATGAATAGATCATCTGTTACTCAGAGAAGGCAGAGAGCTTCTGAGCTATGTAAACCTTCCCTCGAAGTCAGCACTTTACTGACAAGAAGAAATGGAGATAAATTACTAAATTAACATTCTAAAAAATAATCACACTATTCTGAAATCCTCCGCAAAAATAAACGAAACAAGTGACTACATTCAAAGCTTTTCTCCTTGCAATTTCATCAGGAAAATTGAAAGTGCTTCGTAAATGATGAGAGATCCAAGTCCTCGAGCATTTAATCATGGGTTAACAGGAAATATTTTGTTCATTTAGCATTTTCGGCAGAAGAAAATAAAGGTGCGTCTTTGAGGTGAAGGAGGAGAATGCGCTCTCTCCTGAAAACATGCAGTCACTGACAGATGAGCATGCCGCAATTCACATTTCTCTGATCTCATCAAGCTGTTGATGTGAAACTTTAGACAGCCCGATAGTGTTTTAACGTAATCACCACACTTAGAGAGGTGTAAGTGGCCCCTTCCTCCACCACTATCCATCAGTCCAAATCTCTCCATCCGTCTCTCTCCTGGGAGGTCGTCTCTACTCCTCTTTCTCTGCTGCCTCCCTACACTCTCTCATCACCTCATCCATCGCTCTCAGGTAAGCTGATCGCACACTGCCCTGCTCATCTCTCCAGAGTGATGGGGGAGATTGGGGGGATGAAGGCATATGTTTTTTTCTCTTCATATTCATATGGAGGCCTCAGCAAGCTGGGCTATTTTCTTAACGCTCCCTTTCAACACTATAAGTATTTACAGTGAAACATACACAGTAATTTAGAGAGAACAGAGAATGTGAGACATAATGAAAGGGAAAGATTAGGATATGTAATAAAGAGAAAAGAATAAGAGAATGCACAAATAGAGCAGAACGCAGGTGTCTCGAGGTGTGTTTTTAACAGCTGAAGTTCTTTTTAACTTGACACTGCTTATAAAACATTGTGGTGCTCCTGTGTGAGATGCTGAAGAAACAGTGTGGCATGGCACAACGTTCAAAGACGTCCATCAAACGCATGTTTACAAAGGAAAACAATTGAAAAACGGTGTGAACGTGTGAAACAAAAAAGTGTTTGTTTCCTACTCCCTCAGGGCTCTGTTCAGTGTATTATTTGTGTCTGAACCACATTGTACTTTTTGGGTCCAAACACAGCTATCCAAAACGTTTGGTTACTTATGTAACCTCCGTTCCCCGAGGGAGGGAACGACACGTTGTGTCGGAGAAGAGACACTAGGGGTCTCTCTTGAGCGCTGATATTCACCTCTGATCTATTGAAAAGGGCCAATGGGAGTTGGCAGTCAGTATTTGCATACCCCGCCCCCGGACATACGGGTATTTAAGCAAATACGGGAGTTCATTCAGGATTTTTCTGAGGAGCCGGAAATGGTCCGGCCACAACAGTGGCTCGGTTCAGCGACATGGCGGAGGAAAGACACAACGTGTCGTTCCCTCCCTCGGGAACGGAGGTTACATACGTAACCAAGCGTTCCCTTCTGTCGCTCTCTCCACGTTGTGTCGGAGAAGCGACACTAGGGGACCCATTCCAATCTTGCCATGCGCTGAACCGTGTACGTGAACCGCCGATACAGAGGCGGGCAGGGATTTCATCCAGTGCCGCGCATCGTCTGTACCTGGCTGCACGTACCCTTCCCCAATGCCCCATAAGAACATCAGGATCCTTCTAGTTACCCTGGGAGGGGAACAAGGCGATGTTTGCCAACATGGGAACGGGCCAGTCTGGCTGGGCCTCTTTTCTCTCTATGTTTCGCGCATAGAGCAATCACGGCCGGGGCCCTTACACGCATATAGGGAAGGGGGTCTTACCCAGACCCTGCGGAGACCACACCTGCCCTTTTTCTTGGGGAGGAAAAGTGGTAGACACGTCACACAGCCGTCTTAGGGCTCATGTGGAAAGTATGGTGCGGTGGTAGATCCAGCCTCGAAAGGGGGGAGTTGCTACAGCACGGCGACCGGGGCAGCTGTAACTGCCTAAGGGAGACACGGGGGTCCGCTCGTAAGGGGACAGAACCGTGGAATTACACACAGGGGAGTCCGAACAGGAGGCCTTCTTATTTTACCTGTGGAGCCCCTATACCAGTACAGGGTGGCCACCAGGGTACCCGCAGTGGCTTGGGTCGGCGAGTTCCTCCGCTGAACCGCGGACCCGGAGGGCTGGGGAGGAATCGACCAGGGTCCCGACTCGGAGTGGGGCGCCCTGGGAAGAAGGCGCACTACTTTACCTTGACGTCAGGAAAGGGCGCTGGGCGCAAGCGATCCACCCGGCCGGTCGGTCTACGTGTTACCGAGTTCTACGGGCTCGGACCTGAGAAAACACGAGACACAACCGACTCAACGCGGAGGTTGTAAAACCTCGCGAAGGTGTTGGGTGTTGCCCAACCCGTGGCTCTACAGATGTCTGCTAGGGAGGTGCCCTTGGCCAGTGCCCACGAGGACGCAACACCCCTTGTTGAGTGAGCTCGGACCCGCAAGGGTAGGGGCACGGCCTGGGTGTGATAAGCCAGTGTGATGGCATCGACAACCCAGTGGGCGAGCCTCTGTTTGGAGACGGCATTCCCTTTCTGCCGTCCCCCAAAGCAGACAAAGAGCTGCTCAGAGCGTCTGGTGCTCTGTGTGCGGTCCAGGTAAATGCGCAGGGCGCGCACTGGACACAGCAACGAAAGGGCTGGGTCTGCCTCCTCCCGGGGCAGCGCTTGCAGGTTCACTACCTGATCTCGGAATGGTGTGGTAGGAACCTTGGGCACATAGCCCGGTCGCGGTCTTAGGATCACAGACGTATCTGCCGGACCGAACTCCAGGCAAGTGTCGCTGACAGAGAACGCTTGCAGGTCCCCGACCCTCTTGATGGAGGCGAGCGCGATCAGCAGGGCCGTCTTAAGAGAGAGGGCCCTGAGTCCAATTGATTCAAGCGGCTCGAAGGGAGGTCTCTGGAGTCCCCAAGACTACCGAGAGATCCCAGGAGGGAACTAGGCCTGGCCGGGAGGGATTCAACCTCTGGGCGCCTCTCAGGAACCTGAGGATCAGGTCGTGCTTGCCCAAAGACTTGCCGTCTACAGGATCGTGGTGGGCGGCAATGACAGCAACATAAACCTTGAGGGTGGACGGGGACAGCCTCCTGTCCAGCCTCTCCTGTAGGAACAGGAGCACTGACTTGATAGCGCATCTCTGCGGGTCTTCAGTTCGGGAAGAACACCAATCTGCGAACAAGCGCCACTTTAGGGCGTGAAGGTGCCTGGTAGAAGGGGCTCTGGCTTGGTTGATTGTATTTACAACGGTCGCCGGTAAGCCGGCTAGCTCTTCCGAGTCCCGTCCAGGGACCAGACGTGGAGGTTCCAGAGGTCTAGGCGCGGGTGCCAGAGCGTGCCCCGTCCCTGAGAGAGGAGGTCCTTTCTCAGGGGAATTCGCCAGGGAGGAGCTGTCGCGAGAAGCCTGAGTTCCGAGAACCAAGTCCGAGCGGGCCAGTAGGGGGCCACTAACGTGACTTGCTCGTCGTCCTCCCTGACCTTGCACAGCACCGGTGCAAGAAGGCTCACTGGGGGAAATGCGTACTTGCGCAGCCCCAAGGGCCAGCTGTGTGCCAGCGCGTCTGTCCCGAGGGGAGCCTCTGTTAGGGCGTACCAGAGCAGGCAGTGGGAGGTTTCCTGGGAGGCAAACAGGTCTACCTGGGCCTTGCCAAACCGTTCCCAAATCAGCTGGACTGACTGGGGGTGAAGCCTCCACTCCCTGCCGGGCAGGCGTTGTCATGATAGCGCATCCGCTACGACGTTGAGCTTGCCGGGGATGTGAGTGGCCGGTTCAGAGAGTCGCTGCTGGCACCATAGGAGGAGACGGCGGGCGAGTTGTGACATGTGGTGGACGCGTACGCCGCCTTGGCGATTTATGTACGCCCCCACTGTGGTGCTGTCCGATCTCACGAGGACATGTTTGTCCTGAACTAACGGGAGGAACGTCCTGAGAGAAAGAAGGACGGTCAACAACTCCAGGCAATTGATGTGCCAACGCAGCGGGGCCCCTTTCCAACGGCCCGCTACTGCGTGCCCGCTGCACACGGCACCCCACCCGGACCGGGAGGCGTCGGTTGTGACCAGGACGCGTCGGGACACCTGCTGCAGGGGCACTCCTGCCCGTAGAAAGCAGAGGTCTGTCCAGGGTCGGAGTGTTTTGAGGCAGGCGGGGGTGATCCTTACCCGATGCGTGCCGTGGTGCCATGCTTGTCTCGGGACTCGAGTCTGGAGCCAGTGCTGGAGTGGTCTCACATGCATCAACCCCAGCGGCGCGACCACCGCGGAGGACGCCATATGCCCCAGGAGCCTCTGGAAAAGTTTTAGAGGGACCACTGTGCCTGGCTTGAGGGAAGCGAGGCAGTCCAGCACCGACTTAGCACGCTCGCTTGTGAGACGTGCTGTCATTGAGACTGAGTCTAACTCCAAACCGAGAAAAGCGATGCTCTGAACCGGAGTGAGCTTGCTCTTTTCCCAGTTGACCTGAAGCCCCAAACGGCTGAGGTGCCGGAGCACCTGGTCTCTGTGTGTGCATAGTAACTCTCGAGAGTGTGCTAGGATGAGCCAGTCGTCGAGGTAGTTGAGAAATGCGGATGCCGGCTACTCGTAGCAGGGCAAGGGCCGCCTCGCGACTTTCGTAAAGATGCGAGGGGACAGAGACAGGCCGAAGGGGAGGACTTTGTACTGGAATGCCTGGCCGTCGAACGCGAACCGTAAGAAGGGTCGGTGTCGTGGCAGAATTGAGACGTGGAATTACGCGTCCTTCAGGTCTACCGCTGCGAACCAATCTAGATGCTGAACTCCAGCCAGAATATTTCTCTGCGTGAGCATTTTGAACGGGAGTTTTAACAAGGCCCGATTGAAAACTCGCAAGTCCAGGATTGGTCGTAAGCCACCGCCTTTCTTGGGTACAATGAAGTAAGGGCTGTAGAAACCCTTCCTCATTTCGGTTGGAGGGACGGGCTCTACCGCGCCCTTGGCTAAGAGGGTCGTGATTTCCGCAGATGCCCCTGAAGGGGGGCGGGAGCCAGGCAAACTGAATTGCGTAACCGAGTCGAATGGTCCGGTGCAGCCAGCGTGATGCATTGGGAAGCGAAAGCCACGCTTCCCAGCTCTACGCTAGGGACACCAAAGGGACAAGTATTTTGGACGTACCCGGCGGGGCCTCGCAGCGGGGCGGAACAGGTAATGCAGCGTCGGGCGGCTTCGTTGCGGCCTGAGGCTGAGGTGCTGAGAATAGACTCAAAGCACTTACCTTGCTCCGTGCACCCGGCAGGGGGCGGGTTCATGACTGAGGAGGAGGTCTGATGCTGGCGTCCTCTGGACTCGTCTGAACCGGCCGGCCGGGGGACAGTCGTGGGAAGGCGGGATCGCCGCGTCCGGTGTACCGGGACTGTCGTAATCTGAAAGCAGATTGCCGTGAGAATGGCATTTGTGGGCCAGGTGACCCAGAGGCAAAGGAAATAGCTCTATTATTGAGAATGTGGAAAATGTAAAAACAAAGGATTCTCCTCCTGGCCCTCCACCGGGGAACGGAGAGGTCTTACCACCTCCGGAGCTAACATCTCGGTCTCTGGGTCGGTCGTCTCAGGAGCGCCTGGGAGCCTTCCGGGTCCTCGAGGGGGTCTGCGGGGAGCTCAACGCGGGGCTGAGAGCTAGGCCCGCTCTCATTCGTTGAGGCGGAGCACCACTTCCTTTCTTCCTTGAAAGCTGCAGGAGGACGCCCTCGGCGAGCAGACAGGGCATGGCCCCTGGCGGCAGGTTTGCGGTGGGGCAGGACGTGTGACCTGGCCTCCGTCTGTTTCTTCACCACTGAGGACTGCTGGGTGGAGTCGTCAGGTGGTGTCGCCGAATGGAGCTGGGAGACTGGAGAGTTTTGAGAAAGCGTGCTTTGTCTACCTCCTGTACTACGACCAGATCCAGTCCATTTTTTATGTTTCTGGACCACGAGGGTGGACATCGCCTGTCCGAGTGCAGTTCCTGCAGCACGTCAAGAACAGGACTACCTAAGTGCGAATCTTGAAGTGCCTTGGCCCGGTGGACTTGCAGGGAGGGGCCATGGCATGCAGGGGGGGAGCGGTCTGGGACCGTTCTACCGCTGAGTGTAGTGAGAGCAGAGTAGCAAGGAAGCTTGGCTCGCTCAGCTCGTCGTGCACGTCCGGGAAGGAACGGGGGGGGCGCGGCTGTGGGCGGCGCACCAGCCCGTGAATCATCAAGCCCGGGGAAGCATAGCGGATCTCCGTGCGTCAGGCTCAGACTGGGCAAGCAGACCCGTAGGTGGCGGCCCAGGCGAGTTATCTGCATCCGATGCCGCTGTGACGCTCTCCGATGCAGCGGTGATGTCATCATCCAATGTCCGGGAGCTCCAGGGACCGGGCGGCCGGCCGATAGGTGGACCGCGCTTATCCCGAGCTCGTGAGGGGAGCAAGCAAGCGTGCGGGGGCAGGGGGTTTCGGCGGTTTTACCCGGCGAGCGCAGCCGCCATTATCCCGGGATCATCTTCATCGCTCGCGCCGCCTGCATCAATCCCGTAGGAAGGAGGCGAGGAGCAGAGGGCGGCTGAAGTGGCTTTCTTCCTCACAAGAAAGCAGAGATTGCAACGCTGCTGCAGCTATGTTCTCAGGCTGAAAACATAACCCATTGGAGAGCATGCTCATCCCGAGCCCGGACGGAAAACAGCAAGCGTGCCGGGGAGGTGGGGGGTTTCAAGGGGGTTCACCCGGCGAAACGCAGCCCGTCATTGACCCCAGATCGTTTTCATCGCCGGCGGCGACTGCCTCAATCCCGTGGGAAGGAGGCGAGGCGCGGGGGGGCGGCTGAAGCGGCTCTCTCTCACTACAAGAGAAAGCCTACGACCGCAATGCTGTCATGGCTATGTTTTCGTACTGAAAACATAGACCATTCATAAAAAACGCTGCCTGCGTGTTTCGCAACCCAGGTACGCCAGGCGGTTTTATGACCGTCAGAGGTGGGGAGAAATCACCGCCTCCAAAAACTACACAGGGGCGGAAAGGCATCTTCAGAAAGACGGCGTCCTGAAAAGGACGTTCAACGCCGCTGTGTTTGCTCTTTAGAGAAATTTACTCTTTTAAGGAAAATAACTCTTTTAATATACACAGTGTGTATGTGTGTCTGCGCTGTCGAGCGCTCAGGAGCAACAATGCACGCCGTGCAAAGTGAAGGAGAAAGCCGCTGTTGTGCGCCGTCAAGATCCAACAGCATGCAGATCGTCAGAGGAAACAGGAACGTTTTATAGTGGTGTGTAAACTCGCAGCAACTGCAGACAGACCATCGGCTCCGAAGAAATTTTCTGAATGAACTCCGGTATTTGCCCCGCTTAAATACCCGTATGTCCGGGGGCGGGGTATGCAAATACTGACTGCCAACTCCCATTGGCCCTTTTCAATAGATCAGAGGTGAATATCAGCGCTCAAGAGGGACCCCTAGTGTCGCTTCTCCGACACAACGTGGAGAGAGCGACAGAAGGGGAACACACACACAGAGCAGCACTTGCTTTCGTGTGCCAAGATGCGAAGAATGAGAGCTGCTTTAAGAGTTTGGACAACCACTTTCACACCAGCCAAACACACCAAACTATGACATTTAAATGAACTAGGCCACACCAAAAGCTCTAGTGAAAAGTGTCCTTTATAATAACAGGAATCAGGAAATAGATGTTCTGATGTGTAGAGGAATCAAGATGAACGAAATACATCTGAACTAATCAATTCTTCAGAAAAAAAGTCTAAACTCATCTAAACCTTCATTACTGAAAGCTATGTTCCAGGTAAAGCAGTTGCCACTGTAACCTTTCCAACATAATGCAACAGATATATATATATATATATGAATTATTGTATGTTACACATTTAGGAGTTTTTGTTTTTATAAAATGGTTTAATTACTCCATGAGATAAGATCATTCCCTGAGGACACAGTAATTTGCAGTAATTGATGGTTTCTCAAACTATGGGAAAGGATGCCCTCAGCTGGTGGTTGGAAAGGTTGTGTTCTTAGCACTGCGGCCACTGTGCACTTACATCAACATCATCAGTTATTTTTAAAGCTTTGCACAAAACTAAAAAGGCAAAGCTGGGATGAATAGCCTGATTATACTTTATGTGTAGAAGTTTGATTGATGATAATGACATAAAATGACAGGGAGCAGATTTATAGTGCTGTTAAGATGCTATACCATTGTAAATGCACCACTACGTAGTTGAGCTTGACTAACAGGGTGCAGGGGACTCCACACATCCAGCTTTCTCTCTGCATAAATAACTGTTGGCAGCCTGATTTCCTCTATAGATATTAGGGGATTCCAAAGGTTTGAAGGTGAAGTTTGTGTCGAAATCCCACTCAGCTTCACATAAAAAGAACTTCTGTGTTAACTTTGATCTCATCATATCAAAATGGCGAGAATACCATAAAGCGACCGTGCCAAGACATACAGGATTGCGGTCAGTGAAGAGCATGGCATTCTGTACCAACTTCGACTGGTCATCTACCACCTGTTGGACATGTTGCCCTCGCATTGGTCCATGACACTGGGAGCATTTCCCATCCCAACATTCATCTGGTTGATGCCAGGCTCTCTTGGGATCCATTACATGCTACATTAACATGCTCATTCAAACGGCACCAGCCGCAAGCCTCCACTGAGCCACTGATGCAAGGGAACGCATTAAAAAGAGATACTCATTAAAGAAGCATTACCCCCAAAACCAGAAGCCTGAAATACCATTGAGAGAGAAAAAAAAATGGAGGGGGGGTGAAAAAGAAAAATGGAGAGAAAGAGTGAGATTGAAAGAAAGAAAGAAATGTCTTGGAGAGCATGATGCATGCTTCTGTGTGGTGGATACCAGGCGCTGGGTCTCATGCCAGGCTGCAAATTTATTAAGATGTTGTAATTGTTTAGGCAAGGGGTGGTGATTGTCCTTGTTTTTGTCTCCAGTGCCTAGTGGCCAAGATGAGTGCTATTTCAAATACAGGAAAATGTCTACAAGCAATACATAAATGAAAATTCTCTCATTATTTACTCACTCTCATGTTGTGAGAGTTCAAGTTTGCTTTCTGTAATTTTCTCAGTGAAACACAAAATGAAAATCTTGAAGAATCTTCAGAGGTTTTTATTTTTAGGGCTGTGTATCGATTACAAAAATAACTAATTAACTGCACTTTTCTATCACGATTAATCACGATTAAGTTATGCTACATGCTACATGATACATTACAACAAACATAAAAAAAATCATAAAAAATTTATTTACTTTATACTTTGTCACAAAGAAATTGTAAGAAATTGGTTAGTTGTTATTTACTTAAATTCTTTAAATATGTATAGGTTATTTTTTGTAAATTTTTTTTGAGGATAGAGTTAATTAGACAATGATTATTATACTGTATATGCCATAAAATCAGTGGACATGCTGTAATTAAACTTTGGGCAAAATCTTCTGCCGTTTTACAGTGAATTTGTTTAAATAATAGCGTCAAATGGGCAGATTCAATTAATATCAAACTTTATTGGCAAGAGTAACTTAAGTGTACATTGCCAATGCATTATTAGATACTATGCATACTGTATATAATATTATATATATATATATATATAACCAAAAACATATGAAATGCTGAAGTTTATTTGCTAAAGTTTAAAATCTCAAAACTATTATTTTCTCTGCCTGCCGTTCAGTCTCTTCAAGTATACTGGCTGCAGCTTGCTAAACGGTCCTTCTCAGTCTCCATAGTGCACACACTGGGTCTCTCTTTTGCGGTTTCGCTTTTGACACTGGTTCAGATGAAAGTGAGTGTGTACTTTCAGGCAATGCAATAAGATACGAAAGCTTGCCCGTGTCTCTCGCAGGCCTGGTTCACCATTTGCTGTTAAAGTCTCCATTCTCTGTCCAGTAAATCCGCTCCTGTGTTTATTATGCCTAGGACTTGTGTTGCGCATGATGAATAAGCCTGCTCTGCTCCAAGCAATCAGTTTCTGTATGAGGATGTGCAGCTGAGTCAAGCACGAAATTAACATATGCCAATTTTAACAACACAAAAATGTATGAAAAACATTAGTAAAGTTTAGCCTGGGTTTGTTAGCCTGCCAGGAACAACTTTAGACACCTTTTTACAATTGCGTTAAGTTTTAAGAATTAAAAAAAAATACTGCTAAAAAATAAAATGATACTGCTTTAATTGCGTTTTTTCTTATTATTATTTTTCGCGTTAATCCAAAAATATTAATAACAGAAATTAACTCACTAAATTTCCAAGGCCTATTTTTTTTTCTTACTATAACAATGTATTGTGACTGTCAAGAACCTACTGTCAACCTCCAACCTAGATACAAAGCAAACCATGAGGAATAGATGCCATATTTGATTTGGGTGCTTGGGCTGCATAATGATTTGATTTTGTGAGAGAAAAGCCACTTCATTTTGGTCTGTTCCTCACACAAAGCTATGGTATGGTTCAGAAGTCCAGTGTTTACATTTTTCAGAAGTGTGACTAGTTAAGCCATTTTCACAATAAGGTTGCTTTTCCAGTAACAACCTATATTTTCCAACGAGTAGTGCTGTGGCATCACAAAACGCTACAACTGTCACATTGTACAGATCATTTCAATGACATAAACTATAAAACCGGAAAAGCATGCTACTGCACATGTCTAGCCCTGAATCATTTCCGGTAGTTCCAATTATAATCCAGAACTGTCAAAATAACATGACTGGTGCATACTTTTAGAGTACATTTGTGCAAAACTGAAAACAAACAATGTGGTGTCATTACTTTGTCAACAAATTGCCTCAAAGAACATCAAGAAATCAGGAATTGGGCAAAAGCGAGTAAAATAGTATCGTAAACAGACAAGGTTTATAAGGTGAATATTAGATGGAGGTTTTATAACACGTAGTGCCAAAAACTAAATGTGAAATGAACAGCATATTTTCTGAAGCAACCACATAATCTTGTGTCACTTCTATGACTCTCTCATCAGCATGACGATTCTTAAAACTCTCCTATTCTGTTCCATTGAGATAATAACATATTAGTCTAGAATGATGTAAGGATAAATAGATAAAGAGTAAATAATAACAGAATTTTCATTTTTGGGTGAACTATACACAAATATACGCCAATCAGAGGCTTCCTCTGACCCGAGTCATACTGAACTTCACAGACTGCTCCTCATCTTCAACTTCACTTTTGGAACAACATGTGAAACATTGTGCTGAAGCCCCTGTTGAACTGGGGACACTTCATATGCCCATCAGGGGCCACAGCTTTTGAAAACACAGCTGCCTAAGAGGACAGACACATGTGGCGTGTGTGTCTCCACAGATTCCCAGGAGACAGAATTCAGCTGCCACACACAGCCCCAGACGGCAACATTGTTTGTGCTGTTTGCTTGCCGATCACAAGGATTCCACCTACTGAGACTTCAGAGGACACAACCGAATCGTCTGCTTCTCTGGATCAGCAGATGGGAGAAGCATTTCTTTATTTGCTTACTTTTTTTAATCTGTTCAAGGATGGCATAGTGGGGGGTTTCAAGTCAGCATCACATGATTGGAGTTATCAGAATGGAGGTTGTTGGATCACTAGTCCTGCATTTTCTCCTTCTTTAAAGGGATGGTTTAATCAAAAATGAAAATGATGTCATCTTTCATTCACTTGTTTCAAATCCGTATGGCTTTCTTTATTCTGTGGAACACAAAAAGGAAATGTTAGGCAGTATGCCTCAGTCACCATTCACTTTCATTGCATCTTTTTGCCATTCAATAAAAGGGAATGGTGATTGAAACTGTCATTCTGCCTAACATCCACATTTGTGCTCCACAGAAGAAAGTCATACTGTACGGTTTTGGAACATCGTTCCTGAATTTACATTTTTGGGTGAACTATCCTTACAAAGGTAAAGTATCCAAAACAATTACTGAGCTATAACGTCATCAAATAGAATTAAAAAAATAATGACTCCCATGTCTTTCATTGTTTGGACAAATATGTAGCCTCCCTACAAACATACAGGTTCAGCCAGTGTTGTTAAGTCCGGTTCAGTTGGGTCCTAAAACAAATTCAGTTTTATGATGCTAGTGGTACCGAAATTGCACACTTCACCTATAACACTGACTGCCCCTTAAAAACTCAGAATCAACATACCTAACAAATGAACAGTGAAATAAGCAGGGCATGGTTAAGCAAGAACAATGATCCTGGGAACATGGCAAAGAACTGTTAAAACACACCTGCACTAAGTCATTAATTATGATCCACGTTACTTGATGATCTTCGCTAACTGGCTGTCAGGCTCAAAATCACTCATGATAAATGCATCCCTAGAGCTTCAATTCTGAAGTCAGGCTATTAGCCATTCACACCAGGTGTAAGTTCTAGACTATCAATCAGGGATTTTGGGAGAAAAAAAAGCACTTCAGTCAAGGTACATTCTAGTTCAAGTTCATGTTCACGAATGGCTGCAAGAAACCAGCACACACTGAGGTCCGTGCAGGAGCAAAAGCCTCCCAGCAGATAATATTAACAAACACAGAGCTGACCCTGTTGACCTTTATGCCCCATGTCACTTCCCTTAGGGAGCAGGAAGTCATTTTGTCCTAATTCATTTACTCACCTGCTTCTGCCTCAGCTACGTGATGGCTGTTTTTTTCATTCAACTGAAACAGCAAAGCCAACTCTTAAAACATAGAGTTTGTGTTTATTCAGCTTCCCTTCATCGTAGTCGGCCCATGTGAAGTTGCCGTGGCAGTGGTCCACATGATGCCTGAGGCAGAGTGGCACTCAAAGAGGCCCACAGCTGCCAGAGCCCATACCAACCCCCCGAATAGGCCCTGCTGGAACGGCAGAGAAAACAACGGCTCCATGGAGAGCAAGGATTAAGAAAACATACACAGAAGATCTTTGAAGTAGTGCGAGTCCTTGCCGATGGGTAGCTATAAGAAAAGAGAGGGAAACGTTGTGAAACACATAAAAGACAGTGATGAGTCTAAAAAGTTACATGCACATGGCATGTGGCCTCCAGACGCACTGCCATCGAATTCAAAATCTTTGCCATTCTCTTTAATCAACAAAACTGAATCAGGACCCGTCATCACATTTTAGAAAATTAATAACAGAGCCATGCTACATGTGGATGTGAATAATGGACCCAAGAAACTAAATTTGTATCCCATTCTCTATATGATTACGGCAAATCAATGCTGAATTAAGAACTTCTTGAAGAAGCGCACACTGCCATGCAAAGGCAACATAGTAACTACACAATTTGTTGAAATTGAGTAATCAAATCGAAATCGGGTCTCTTAGATTATGATCTGTTTTGTGACAGACGGGTTTGGCTTAAAGGAATATTCTGGGTGCAATACAAGTTGGTTTTGTGTTGATAAATTTGTTTGATAATCAAATCATACAAAGGAAATTAATCGTGCCATTTTTGGAGGATATAAATGCAGCTTAGATTAATGTTCTGTAAATTCTTGTGTATTATTAAGTTGTTTAAATAGTTGTTTTTAAGGTTGTTTTAGGGTTTAACGTTTATGGAATTACTTCATCGTGGCAAAAAAGGTGTAAAAATTGATATACTGTAGCTTTACACAGAAAGTGTCAATAACTGACTTTATCACACTAAAATAAATATAAGAAATTTTGAAGTAATTTTCTCAGTTTCTGTTTTGCCGTAGTTTAAGCATTTTCACTTGGTAGTATAGTAAGATATCCCTGTAATTCAGATACAGCAGCAAGCAGTATGGGTATTCAAGAGTATTTTCATTTTAGATCCTCACATAGATCACATAATCATAATCAAAAATACCCACGAGTGTCATGCATTGGCCTGTCCATCTCAAAGCCAACACATATTGTTCTTTTCAGCAGCCACTACTGCTAATTTGACTACCACAAGATGCCCAAGAGAAGCAGGTTGAAATGGGCTATGCGTTGTAATTTTCCTATTTGAATATGACATTTCTGACATGTTCTCTTGCTTTTGTGAAGGTTGTGGTCTCAGTGTGTGTAATGAGCTCTATTAGAGATGATGGATGTGTTGTTTTCGCAGTGTGTTCGTATTTTCCTCAGATCAGGCGTTTTAATTGACTGCAGTATGTTTTGTGCGGAGGAAATGAACGGAAATATCTGAATGTGGCTGGTTATGTGTAGATGTCATGGCAACCAGCTGTTTCCAGTTGATCATAATTTGTTCAGTGTTTTGAGTAAGGCTTTGCAGTCCAGACTACACCAAAAATATTTGTTGGGTTGGTGTTTTCAGAGTAAATATAACTTCTTGTAAAGAAGACAATTTCGTTGTTGGATGTCTCATATTCATGTGTCTGTTGCTCGTTTTTGTTTTTTTGGTTGTTTTTTGCTGATGCCTGGCTGTGTGTGCCAAACTAGTTTCCTCTGTAGTTTTAATTGTTCTCAGTTGTGAAATGGTGAACAGGTGGAATAAATGCCTTACGTAAACACCACCACAGTTTAGTTTGACTTACGGTGGAAAAGATGGTTTGAGAGTGTCAATATTAGAGATGGACCAATATATCGGTTTTGCCAATTATTTGGCACTGATAACAGATTTCTGAAACTATCAGTTATCAACAAAAATCCACACCGATAGTATTTCCCGTTGCGTCCGGTGCTGAAGTGGCTGGGAAGGGTCCGCTGTCATCATACAGAATGAGATTCACTGATGCCTTGTGGTGTTTGTTTTGACACGTGAGACTACACTCTGCATGGAGCGGAACACTTCAGATGCGAATTTAAAACATCAACAAAAAAATGGTATGTATACAGTACACAACAGTACACATTGTCATATCATTATAAAGTAATTCAGTTTTTGACTAGACGCTGCATTAGTAGAGAATAGCAGAATGTTTGCCGACAAGGCTGAGAGGACGCTAACATTAAAATTAACCTCAAGCTTTAAAACAGTGTGACAACAATACACACAAGTCCTGCCCAAATGATTAAATGTCACGATTGTTACCATCTATTTGCATTCGTTTATATCTAGTTGGTCACGTTTATGCATTCGTTATCCAGCTAAGTTGTGTATAGTTAGTGACGTGAGAAAGTAAATTAATATCTTAATGTAGTCGAGAGAAACGTATTTTAAAAAATCAGAAACGCATCTGATTTCAATAATAATTATTTTTCCTAACTGTAATATGATGACTTCAGATCTATCACATTCTTGGGCCAAAAAAGGCTAGACACAGCGCAAAAAATACAATTTAACAGAAAGCAGGTGTCTCAATATGCTTTTAAAGTTCTTTTTAGTTAGAAACAGCATCTAAAAAACAGCCCTCCAGCACGAGCTGTTGAATAAGCAAAAAGAAGTTCGACTAGCGCATTACAACAAATGGATATTTTCAATGCGTTTGGTGTGAACAGCCCCTTACAGTTTGGTGGAGGTCTTTGGCCATTGCATCTTGCTCTCGTATAAGCATTTATCAGATTTAATAATGAGTTGTTTAAATGCTTTGTCAGGAAAGATGTTCAGCTTGGAAATATGTGTCTTAAGATCCTCGTGTTCTGTTCCAGTATGTTCAGTTCATAGTCTGAGCCGCTTCACCACCAAGTTCAGCCGAATACCACTGTTATCTGTGAATATTGCTACTCTACATACAACTGTACTGAATAAAAAAACAATGTGGTTTTTCACTGTTATTATGAAGCTTGAGTCAAGTAGTAGGAATCAGTGCAAGTGTAACACCATGTGAACCGTCTATTGAAGTGTTTCCCCCCCATCATTTTACTTTTGACATTTGAGAATATGGACCGACTAAAAAAATATATTTATTTATTTAATGCACATTAGTTGAAAATTAAATGCTATTTTTTAACAGTCAGGATAGAAATGTTCTATGCAATAATATAATGGTGCTGAATGGTTTATGTATTTATTGTGCCCCCTTGTGAACTAAGGAAACAACGTCAATTTAAAAATAAACTGACTTTAAAATTAGAATATTAGTTCCTATATATTAATATTTATATATTTAAATTTTCATGGTTCAGTCAGTACTGTTTATTTTTGTAATAAAGTTCAGCACTATTTTACCTTGAGTGTTATTTTTTTCAATTTGAAAAACTATCGGTTGATTAATCTGTTATCAGCAGACACTACCCAACTTAGTTATTGGTATCGGTAAATCAGTTGAACGCTAGTCAATATCCCTAAGCGACCTTACGAGAGTACTGTCCTAAAAAAATCTGCCAACATTTTCCCAAAACTCTACATAAACCTTGAATCAATCCATCCATCCATCTGTCTATTCTTTCCATCCATTCTTTCCATCCATCTGTCTTTTCTTTCCATCCATCCATCATTTTTTTCTATCTATCTATCTATCTATCTATCTATCTATCTATCTATCTATCTATCTATCTATCTATCTATCTATCTATCTATCTATCTACAGTTGAAGTCAGATGTTTACATACACTTATGTTTAAGTCATTAAAACTAATTTTTTTAACCACTCCACAGATTTAATATTAGTCGTTTAGGACATCTACTTTGTGAATGAAAAGTAATTTTTCCAACACTTGTTTACTGACATATTTTTTCACTTTTATTTGACTATTTCACAATTCCAGTGGGTCAGATGTTTACGTGCATACACTATGTTAACTATGCCAAAGCAGCTTGGAAAATCCAGAATATTAAGTCAAGCCTTTAGACAATTATCCAATTAGATTCTGATAGTAGGTGTACCTGTGGATGTATATTAAGGCCTACCTTCAGTGCCTCCTTGCTTGGCATAATGGAAAAATCAAAAGAAATCAGCCAAGACGTCAGAAAAAATAAATAAAAAATTGTGGACATAATTGGTGAGAAAAGTGCAAATCAATCCCAGAAGAACAGGAAAGGATCTTGAGAAATAGGTAGACAAGTATCTATATCCACAGTAAATCATGTCCTATATTGAAATAAACTGAAAGGCTGCTCAGCCAGGAAGAAGCCACTGCTCCAAAACCACCATAAAAATGCCAGACTACAGTTTGCAAGTGCACATGGGGAAAAAGATCTTACTTTTTGGAGAAATTTCCTGTGGTCTTTATGAAACAAAAATATAACTGTTTGGCCATAATGACCATCATTATGTGAGGAAAAAGGTTGAGAAAAACACCATCCCAACCGTGAAGCATGGGGGTGGCAGCATCATGGTGTGGGGGTGCTTTGCTGCAGAAGGGACTGGTGCATTTCACAAAATAGATGTCATCATGAGGAAGGAAAATTATGTGGATATATTGAAGCAAAATCTCAAGACATCAGCCAGGAAACTTGTCACAAATGAGTCTTCCAAATGGACAATGACCCCAAGCATACCTCCAAAGTTGTGGCAAAATGGCTCAAGGACAACAAAGTCAAGGTATTGGAGTGAACGTCACAAAGCCCTGACCTCAATCCAATAGAAAATGTATAGGCAGAACTAAAAAAGTGTGCAAGCAAGGAGGCCTAAAATCCTGACTCGGTTACACCAATTCTGTCTGGAGGAATGGGCCAAAATTCCAGCAAATTATTGTGAGAAGCTTGTGGAAGTCTACCCAAAATATTTGACACAAGTTAAACTATTTAAAGGCAATGCTACCAAATACTAACAAATTGTATGTAAAATTCTCACACACTGGGAATGTGATGAAATAAAAGCTGAAGTAAATAATTGTCTCTACTATTATTCTGACATTTCACATTCACATCATAAAATGATCATATCTGACCTAAGACAGGAAAATAAATTATGAAATGTCAGGAATTGTGAAAAACTGAGTTTAAATGTATTTGGCTAAGGTGTATGTAAACATCTGACTACAAATGTATCTATCTATCAATCTATCTATTTGAGATGTAACGGTATGAAAATTTCATATCACGATTATCGTGACCAAAACTATCACGGTTATTAGTATTATCACGGAAAATGTACTAAACAGGTTTTATATTTGAAAATCAACAAACAACAAATAAAATTAGTAAACAAGGGAATAGCAAATGCAGTATAATAATAATATTATTATTATTATTATTATTATTGGTGTGGTTACATTATTATTATTAACTTACACACACATTTCATATGATCAAAATATATTGGTTGTGTGACTGTAAGGATGATCTCGGCTGAGCGGATTCCATTTGCGGATAATTATTGGAAGGTTGAACAAACAATTCAAACAGTATTCCTTAAACGTAATCAGGTCACAGGCTTGGGTCAAAACACTGAAAATTCGGTCCACAGGCAAACATATCCAAAACAGTAATCCAGAGAGGTAAATCCAGTAAACGTACGCAATGGTCATAACAATAGTCAAAAGGCAGAGAAACAAACGCTTGGTAAGGCAGATAACTGGCAATAATTTGCAAAGATAAACTATGAGCACATGGTTTATATACACAGTGAATGTTCAAACAAGAACTGATGTGGCAGGAACAGGAAGTGACAAAAGTTCAATATTCAGGTGAGGGCTCCCTCTGGTGGACAGGAGCCAGTTCAGATGTTACAGTGACTAAAGTACATAACATGTTATTACATACTGTAGCGCTCTGAAATTCTTGATTCTGGTTGCTCATCCTGAAACTCCTGCTTCTTTCATGTCTCACACTCTCTTGTTCATACAGACACAACTGGTGCCATCGTGCTTCTCTATTATAGTTATCGATTGTTTTAAAAATTAAATCAGAGGACATCAATATTTGTATTGGACAATTGTTTTGTAGACTGCAACGGATTATAAAATAATTAAAGAACAGGAAAATTTTTAAAACATTAATCTCAAATCACTATTTCATGTCCCCATAATTATTTGAAAAGCCATGCATTAGTAGTAGGAATGTACATTAATTCAATGTCGCATGTATTTGTTACTGTTTTGGTTTGCTGTTCGTTTGTTTTGGCTCAAAGCGATGCACTTGCTAGGAACATTTTCTTTGCGGAAGCTTGCGTTTTTTTACTAGTGAGATAAGAAATGATTTCAACCCAATTAAATATTGTGTACAACTATTTACTTTTCCTCATACGTTTCCCCAACTCATGCACTATAAAGTGATGGATGGTTGTCACAAAGATGACTCTCCAGATTGGGCGTATTGCCCGTTTCGCAGCAACTTTCCTCTGGCAATCTCTGCAGACAGGGTTACCATCTTCTACTAATTTTCCCTCAGCATTCTTATAAAATCCAAAATATAACCACACTTCTGATTTGGTCTTCTTGGAAGGTTGGAAATTCTCCAGAGTGCTGTCATTGCCTTCCGCCATGTTTTCACACTAAAAAAAACAACAATAACAATGTTGTATGCTATGCCCATATGTCAGACTCATGCTGGGTGTGTGTGGACAGCATTTACTGGAAGTTTTACAAATCATAATAATCACGCACGGCTTTTATGATAATTAAATGTGACCCAGTAATACTAACGTCTATCCTTTCCATCTATCTATTTTATTCATTCTTTCCATCTATACATCCATCCATCCATCTAAAGGTCCATGCATAATAAGAAACGGCTGCAACATTTCCCCAAGACTCTACATAAACCTTGAATCCGTCCATCCACCTGTCTCTCTGGCTGTCTATCTGTCTATCTTTCAATCTATTCTTTTCATTTATTCATTCTTTTCATTACTTCCATCTATACATCCATAACATCCATCTAAAGGTCCATGCATATTAGGAAATGGCTGCAACATTTTCCCCTACAAGGACAGGCACCCTCATACATCTCTGACCTGATACAGCTGCGTACATCCTCACGTAGTCTTGAGATCAACAGGTCAGAGACTATTAGTTGCCCCCTTTGCACATTTTAAAACTAGGGGGGACCGTTCATTCCAAGTTGTTGCACCCAGGTTGTGGAACGCTTTGCCTCCTTCAATACGCTGCTTGGATTGTGTGGAAAAATTTAAAAGTCAGCTAAAAACTTTGCTTTTTAAAGAGGCTTTTGATTAGTTTGGAGGATGGTTGACACCGGTCTATGTATGTGTTTGAGTGTTGCTTATTTTACTTATATTTTATTTTATTTTGTTTTGTGATTGAGATGTACTTATGAGAGCTGCTTATGCTTTCTTCTGTTGTGAAGCACTTTGTGATCTTCATCTGAGAAAAGTGCTATACAAATAAATTTTACTTACTTACTTTACTTACTTACTAACATTACATAAACCTTGAATCAATCAATCCATCCCAAGACACATGCACCCCAGATTAAAAGAACGACTTTGACATGGGCACTGAACCATAAGACAGAGGCTCATCAGATGACACATTACACATTAGAAACTAATACAGGCCTCCCAAACCACAAGGCAGCTTGGCTTGACCCGCAGAAGGAGCACTTTGTCTACACTCGAGGCAGATTGAGTTGAAAGGCCTCATTTGGTTGAAATACAGTCTTGGAGCTGTGCAATTAAGAAACCTATACAGAATAGCAGCATGATTGTTTCAATCAAACTTAAAAAAAAAAAAAAATGTATAACAGTTTTAATGCGTTAGAATGAATGTCAGCATAAATATAGTCAAATTAATTAGAACACCAATTAATTTTCTTTATTTGTGGATGGGTAATTTATTTCCCCATTTCCCATCTTTAAGAGCAATCAATTGCCCCTACTAAACCTTCAAATACACAGAAGCTGTAATCATGGGGTATTTCTGGCTGACATGGCCACTGTCTGCCACCTTTGCCTGATTTGAGAGATGGTTTCACAGAGTATCGCTAAGGAGTGATGGCTTAATAGTTGAACTCTTTACAATTTTATAGGATCTCAGATGTGCTAAATGAGTTTCAGATGTGAGTTGGTCTCAATCAGAGTCCATCATCTTCACTCTCTCACTCTGACTTATAGAGGAAGGGTGATTTTGTTCTGACAGTCTCAGTCCCTGGTATTATGTCCACTTCTTGGAGTCACTTTGATGGGGGATGTCAGCTGAGCCTTAAGACTACATAAAACAGTCTATCTTGGCTTTGTGCTTCCTGTCTGCAGTTTAGCAGAGATATAAATTCCCTGTAGATCTGCTAGAAAAGCCCAGGACTTTCTCTGCATTTTGTTGTTTGGCTACTTTTGCTTGGGTCTGTTAATTTAATTGGACAGTTCAACCTTATCTGTCACCTATTACTTGTTTATTTTAACTGAAATAAAACACACATACAAAAGAATTCAGGCTGGAAGAGCTATTTATAGAATAAACAAACTATAACAGTCTATATCAAAGTCTTTAAAAATTACAAATAGACCTTTTTACTGAAAGGCAGGATGTCCATTCTTAGCCACCATATTTCTTTCTTCCATTAATTTCCGTACGAGTTGTCCGCCTTCCCCTTATAAAGTTGCTGGTATTGTCTTGTCATGTTGAAACATGACATGATTTCAACAACAGTTGAGACTGTTAGTGAATTGACCTTTTAGAGGCCTAGGAATAATTTTGGTCTATATCTCCTTAAACAAACAGAAGATTACAAGAAAATGTCTAACTGCTTTTGGAGGCCAAAGTAATCCCTGGCTACAACATATAAAGTGTGACATTCCACTGTATCAGCTGCAAGAATTCCTAATTCCCTGGACTTAAAGGATCAGGGGAAGACCTCTTCCACCAGCACTCTCTAAACATCCACAGCGTTTACATGAACTCAGAGGACTCAATGAAAAATGTCATGGCTCCTCTCATGAATCGTGAGGCCGAAATGAGTGGGAAAAGTCTGGCAGATGTAAACAGGTTGAGGACAAGGGAGCTCATCAGCAGCAGTAGCAGCACAGTTGTTTTTAATATCATTGACACATGTTATTACATGTCCAAGCTGTTGCAGTGGACTTCTTCTGAACAGTAGCCAGGCAATGTTATACACCAATATCTCACTTTTCCTCCTCTTACCCCCAATCTATTGCCTGATTTTTTTCTTTTCTTTTTTTCTTCTTTTTTAAAGGTAAAGTATATTCAATATTTCATAAGTGTAACTCTCCACAGAATAAAGCATATGTCATCATTCCTCTTCCCTCCACATTTTTCCCCAAACTTTCCCCAAACTACACTTTCAAAAATTATACATCTGCAGTTTGAAAGAAACTCATTTTCTCCATCACAAATATGTTCCATGGCATTGATAAATTCTTCCATGTTAGGTGCTTTGGGCAGTACCATTTATTTGTAATAGTTTTCTTTTCTTTTTTTTTCTTCTTTTTTTACATGCAGTCAAAAATATCCTAAATACAGATTTTATTTTGTAATTTCACACACACACACAAAGGTTTTGGAATAATGTACAGATTTTGCTGTTCACCAAAGTGGCATTTAACTGATCACAAAGTATAGTCAGGACATTACTGATGTAAAAAACAGCACCATCACTATTTGAAAAAAACTAATTTCTGATCAAATCTTGACAGGCCTCATTTCCAGCAGCCATCATTCCAACACACTTTATTCTTGAGTAATCATGCTACATTTCTAATTTGGTACAAGAAAATCACTTGGCATTATATCAAAAACAGTTGAAAGCTATTTGGTTTGTTAAATGAAGTTTAATATTGCCTTGGTGTTCCCTTTACAAAAGGCTTCACTTTGATGTTGCGCTGCTAAGCGCTACGGGGAACACCTTCGCTGTGAGCCGAGCTGAATTATGTGTGGAACACGTCAATGAACACTGACCGGAATTTATAGCCTCGGTTGATGTAATCATTAGATGCACTTGAGGCCAGGCTATAAATGGATACGTCACCAGGTGTCGTCAGAAACTCTTTTTTCAGAGCGATTCTGTTTTTGTGTGTTTCACACACCCTGTCAAAACTTTCTTTCATCTGTTAGGAGATAGAATCAGTTAGGCAGTGTGCAGTGAACGTTGTTCTATTTTTCTCTTCTGTTTAGAAAATATTATATATATATATATATATATATATATATATATATATATATATATATATATATATATATATATATTTATATATATATATTTATTTCTAAAAAAAAAAAAAAAAGAGAGAATGACTGAAAGTCACAAATGGTGCGTGTTCCCTCTTCTCGCTCTATAGCTGAAGACGGCACACATCAGTTTTTGCTGTTTGTTTGGGGGTAAGAGCACGCTGCTCTGCGTTGCAGCAGGGCGGTCGCGAGCACTGCGATTTGCTTTAACAGGCAGAGTGCGTCGTGCTCGCCTCGCTTGCTTCCGGAGTCAGCACTCACGAAAAGATCGTTCGTGGGGCTTGTGCATGGACTTGGCTGAGGAGCAAGAGACGGGTTGATCCCTTTCTCTCACTCTCTCCCCAAACCCAGCTGGTCCTTCACATGATCTCGAGCTGTTCCGACGCTTCTTCGGATCATGAGGTGGATCGCAATTCTCTTCCCGCCTCCGAGCTTTCCGTCCGCGATGAAAAATCTACGGAGGAATTGCTCGATGTTGTTACTCGTGCGGTTGCCAGATTGGACTGGCCACGCGAAAAGAGACCCCAAACGCTCCAAATTAGGGGATAGATTTTATCTTCCAGTCTAAGAAAGGGAACGCCTCATGGGTCCCTTCCCTTTCTTTGATAACCTCCATGAAGAGCTTTTTCGCTCATGGAGAACCCCCCAAAAAAAACAACAAATATATAGGCCTATATATATATATATATATATATATATATATATATATATATATATATGATGTGTGTAAAATATATATATATTTTCTTCCCGTGTTCACATACCCTCGACGTCATTATCTTCGACTATCGTGGGTGCTGAGGCACGGGGTATTCAGTGATGCCGCCGGTCAAAGAGACGCTTGAGGGCTATCTCTGCCAGGCTCGGCATCGTCACTTAAAGCCCTCTCTCCCTCAAAGCCTTGTAGGACAACCTCCACTTTAGTGGGAAGGGCTTATCAAGAAGCAGGTCAGGCTGGTGCTGCTCTGCACACTATGCTGTTTTTCAGGCATACCAGGCTGACCTCCTGGACGACCTGAGTGTGGGTTCTGCGCTTGACGAGCAAGCCTCAGACCCACCTCGGTCCTGACTGAAGGGAGGCTCAAAAGCAAAGCGTGGCGAGTCATGCTCCTCCTCCCAGGGATTGGGGACAGTCTCACCGCCCTCGCCAGCCCCCGAAGCAAGACCTCAGGACTATAAATTCTAGTAAGAGAAAACCCTGACGGTCTTGCGCCTAGATTAGGGGGTAGCTCCCCTCGGGACGGGGCGCGTGCTTCACTTCACCCCTCCCGGTACCCCGTCGAAGCCCCTCTATTCCCGCCACCTCTTGGTGTTTCGGGTTGCAGAGGCTTCCGTCAAAATTGGGTGTTTTCGCTGTTCCTGCATTTTATTCAGGACGCGAAACACCCGACAACCCCTCAACAGGAAGTGTTAAAATATAATACCCATCTCAGAGATCCTGGCAGCGTGGAAACTTCTGCCGGATATATTCTTTTCTGTGGGTCTTATAAGGGCGTCAGGATTTAATTCTCTCGCCGCTTTTCCGTGTTTCAATGGCGTGTTCTCACTACCGTAAACCAGATTTCTTTTTTTGGTAAAAAAAAAAAAAACTCAATCTCCTGGTTAAAGGAGCCATGGTATGTGTTCCCCTTCCAGAGAGAGAGTTAGGTTATTACACTAAATACTTCCCGTTTCCCATGGAGGGTGAGGGGTGGCGTCTGGCTTAGATCTTAAAGCTTGAACTACCCGTGGGTGTTCAAGTCCAAGATGATGCCTGTCAAGACGGTCGTGTCTCAAGCCCTACAACTCGTTTGGCTGGTCACCATCGATCTTATGACGCACTTCTATACTTCATTTAGAAGTTCTGCCACAACATGGAAAGTTCCTGAGGTTCACTTCTGGGGACGAAGTCTTCCAGGGTCAGGTTCTTTCACTCAGCCTAGCCCTTTTTACCCGCACATTCACAATGCATGATGTAGCTGGCTCCTTGCGACTCGGGGCATCTGCATTCTGAATTACGTAGACGACTGGCTGATCCTAGCGCAGTTCCAGGAACTGGCAGTTCAGCACAGGGACATCGTCTTAGCTCATCTGTTTCTCTGAGGTTGAGGCTCAATGCCAAGAAAAGCGTCCTCTCTCCCACTCAGAACACGGTCTATCGGGGCATCGTATGGAGTTCAATCTCAATGCGGGCACAACTGTCTCCTGCTAGGATTGAGTCCATTCAGATCACCCTGAGCAAAGTCAGGCTAGGTCAAGGTTGCACTGTTATCAGTATCAACGATTTCCAGGTCTCAGGGCGAACGCGTCCACGGTGATCCCTCTGGACCTTCTGCTCATGAGACCGCTTTTGTTGTGGCAAAAAGCCAGGGGTTTTCTTCCAAGGGCCAAAACCCCTGGGCTAAATAGGGTTACGCGCCTCAGGCTTCGTTCCCTTTCTATGTGGTTCAGACCCCGGTTTTCTGCCTTGGGTCCCACTCTAGGTGCGTCTTGTTGTCGCAGACTGCTAATGACGGACGCCTCCCTGATGGGCGGGGTAGCGGCCTTAAGTGGTCGTCCAGCTTAAGAGGATAGGAGGGTCGTCAGCTCGGTTGTCACAGTCTCTGTCTCGGGTTGATGGCTGTATTTCTGGCCCTGAAATACCTCCTCCTGAGGCTGCCATGTCTTGGTGCGGGTGGACAATACAGCGGTAGCCTCTTACATAAATCTTCAAGGAGACCCACGTTCTTGTCAGCTGTATTTCTGACACATCGGATTCTCCTTAGGGCCCAGGGTAAGCTCCTGTCACTCAGGTCAGTTATATCCCTGGATGCCCGTGATCACGGGAGCAGATTTACGGTCCAGACAGGAAATACCAATGGGGAGTTAAGAACTCCACCCTAAGGTAGTAGTTGCCCAGAGTTCAGCCAGCAAGGGTTTTGCCTCTTACTGATAGCACCAGCTGGCCAAACAGGGCTTGGTTCTCGGAGCTAATCTCTTCCCTCGACGGCTCGCCTTGGGCGATTCGAACAGGAAGGATCTTCTATCTCAGGCACAGGGCAATATTTCATCCCTGCCCCAAATTGTGGAATCTTTCATGTTTGGCCCCTAAGGGTACCAACTGAGGGACACAGGGCTCTCTCCTGAGGTTATCGAGACCTTTTTAAATGCCGGGCTTTTTCCACTTGGAACAAGTTTGGGTGAGATATTAGGGCAGAAGAGGACCTCTTCGCCTCTATGAATAGCGCAATGTCTCCCCTACTTCTCCCTGAAATCACCCAGCCCCCTTGGGTCTGGATGTTAAGACACATACATGACCCAGAATGCGTCTGTATGTGTTTCTCTCCCCAGTTTCTCTGCTCCCAGGAGTCTTGGCAATGTTCACCAGCAAGGGTCTTGCCTCCTAATAATGGCGCTGCGCTGGCCGAACAGGATATGTTTCTCGGAGTTAATTCCTCTCCTCGACGGCTCGCCTTGGGCGATTCCGAACAGGGAGGACCTTCTCATCCTTGAGGTCATCGAGAGCATTTCAAGTGCTAGGGCTCTCTCCACTTGGAACTGATCTGGGTAGATATTACAGGGCAGAAGAGGACCTCTTCGCCTCTGTTGATAGCGCAATGTCTCCTCTACTTCTCCCGAGTTGCCCAGTCCCCCCGGGAGGGGCTGAGCGAGAAGCGCAAATGCGCCTGCATGCATTTCCTTCTGCTAAAGTTCTTATTACAGAACCAGCTAACTGCCAATTTGCTTCAGATCTGGATTTTCTGTAGAAAGAACTGTCAGCGGGCACTTGCCTCGCCACTGCCAGGCTCTATTTGGCCACTGCGGTTTGCCACGGCTTGGTGGGCGGGGTGCCCTCAAAGAGGCATCCTCATTATTGCCCGGGCCTACGAGGCAGCGGTCAAGCTTCGCCAGTAGGTTTCAGGGCGCACTCTACCAGAGGGCTCTCCTCCTCTAAAACCTTGGCTAGAGGTCTCCCTCTGCAGCAAGTTTGTGATGCGGCAGGTTGTCCTCTCCGCACACATTCATTAGATTTTTATACTTTGGATGTTTTGCCACTCCGGGCTCTTATGCCCTTGAGTCGACATCTCAAGCTCATGTCTGGACAAGTTTGTGATGCGGCAGGCTGGTTCTCTCCGCTCACATTCATCAGTCCTTATGACAAGTTTGTGTTGCGATAGGGTTCTCTTCACACACATTCATCGAACTTTGTGGGCTAGATGCTTTGCTACTCCGGGCTCTTATGCCCTTGAGTCGACATCTTAGCTCATGCCTGAGCAAGTTTGTGATGCGGCAGGCTGGTCCTCTCCGCTCACATTCATCAGTTTTATGACAAGTTTGTGTTGCGATAGGGTTCTCTTCGCACACATTCATCAAACTTTATGGGTTAGATGCTTTGCTACTCCGGGCTCTTATGCCCTTGAGTCGACATCTCAGCCCATGCCTAAACAAGTTTGTGATGCGGCAGGTTGTCCTCGCCGCACACATTCATTGGACTTTTTTAGTTTGGATGTTCTGCACTCCGGGCTCTTATGCCCTTGAGTCGACATCTCAGCTCATACCTGAACAAGTTTGTGATGCGGCAGGCTGGTCCTCTCCGCTCACATTCATCAGTTTTTATGACAAGTTTGTGGTGCGATAGGGTTCTCTTCGCACACATTCATCGAACTTTATGGGTTAGATGATTTGCTACTCCGGGCTCTTATGCCCTTGAGTCGACATCTCAGCTCATGCCTGAACAAGTTTGTGATGCGGCAGGCTGGTCCTCTCCGCACACATTCATCAAAATTGAATGGTTTAGATGTTTATGCTACTCTGGGCTCTTATGCCCTTGAGTCGACATCTGAAGCTCATGTCTGAGACCTCTCGCGTTTTTGTGAGTACACTGCACAACCGTAGGGGTCCGGACAGCCCCAAGTGCGTGCGGCGTGGGTATTGCGTTCCCGTAGCGCTTAGCAGCGCAACATCAAAGTGAAGCCTTTTGTAAAGGGAACGTCTCGGGTTACATGTATAACCCTTGTTCCCTGAAAAAGGCGGAACGAGATGTTGCGCTGCTTTGCCGCACTGGGACGTCCCAGGACTGCTCTTCAAAAAGAAGTATCTGACGACACCTGGTGACGTATCCATTTATAGCCTGGCCTCAGGTGCATCTAATGATTACATCAACCGAGGCTATAAATTCCGGTCAATGTTCATTGACGTGTTCCACACATAATTCAGCTCGGCTCACAGCGAAAGCTGTTCCCCGTAGCGCTTAGCAGCGCAACATCTCGTTCCGCCTTTTTCAGGGAACAAGGGTTACACATGTAACCCGAGATGTTTTTTTTAGTTGCCACAGTATGCAATAGACTGGCATGTCTTAAGGTCAATATTATGTCAAAAAGAAAAAAGAAAAAAAGAAACAGCTTTCTCAAGAAACTCATCAGTCAATCATTGTTTTGAGGAATGAAGGCTATACAATGCTTGAAATTGCCAAAAAACTGAAGATTTCATACAAACGTGTACACTACAGTCTTCAAAGATAAAGGACAACTGGCTCTAACAAGGACAGAGAGAGATGTGGAAGGCCAGATGTACAACTAAACAAGAGGATAAGTACATCAGAGTCTCTAGTGTGAGAAATAGATGCATCACTTGTCCACAGCTGACAGCTTCAGTGAATTCTACCCACTCAACACCAGTTTCATGTACAACAGTAAAGAGAAGAGGGCCTTACAGGTGTCACGATCCCCTGTTGTCTGCCCCGTGTTTCACTTGTCACCTGTTGTAAACTACACTTACCATAATTCCCTGCCCTCATCATTGCCTGTCATTCATTGTTCTCACCTGTGTCCCGTTTGATCATCACTCTCCCTGTGTACTTAAGCCCCGTTGTTTGTTCAGTCCCGGTCAGTTGTTGAATGTAGATGAATGTGTAGTTTACAACAGGCGACAAGTGAAAGACGGGGCAGACAACAGGGGATCGTGACAATAGGAAGAATTGCAAAGAAAAAGCCACTTTTGACACAAAAAGAAAACAAAAAGTAAAGGTTAGAGTGGGCAAAGAAACACAGACATTGGACAACAGATAATTGGAAAAAATATCTTAACCGCATTGCGCTTTTGTGAGATCATCTAGACTGTAAGGTGCATGTGAAGTGCACAAGACAGCCACATCTATGACAAGTGCTACAGGAAGTGTGGGGTGAAATGTCACCTGAGTATCTGGACAAACTGACAGCTAGAATGACAAGGATCTGCAAAGCTGTCATTGATGCACGTGGATGATTTTTTTTGATGAGAACACTTTGAAGTAGTTAAAGAAATTCTGAACATGTTTTTTCAAATTGTAATAATTTTTCACATTATTAATGTTCTAACTATACATTGTGATCAGTTGAATGCCACTTTGGTGAATAAAAGTAACTAACTTTCCACAAGATCAAAATCTGTACATAATTCCAAACTTTTGGCCGCAGATAGATAGATAGATAGATAGATAGATAGATAGATAGATAGATAGATAGATAGATAGAGAATTGCCTTTTTTCATGAAACAGTATTATTTCCAAACAACATCAGCAAATAGTAAATGCCTACAGCTCAAAACTTAATTTGTTTTCCATTCTAGACTGACCGTCTCAAGTCAAGTTGCTGTTCATGCAATGCAAAAATGTCGTTTTACACTTTCAGGCCTCCATCGAAGAATCAGATAAGAGTTATCAGCAAATTTGTCTCAAACATAGAAACAGTAAAAGATGCGATCAACCATGCAAAGTGGTGGTTTCCATGAATGAACCCAACAAGAGATGGTTGAATTCAGGTTAAACTCAAGTCAAGCTAGGTGGCAAGATTACAACACCTCAACACATATACAGTGCTGAGATGGGCGCAGCTGAAATATCACTCCATCTCCAAACAGCCTGCAAGCAATTAAATTATGGCTATTTTTTAATTTTGCAATTACAGTGATTGTATTTTTCTAAAGCCACAAAATTGCAATTACCTAGAACAACACCACAATGGTCGTAGTAGAGTTATGTATTCTGTTCTTTTCTGCCTCCTCCCTCCCTCTCTCTGAAGCGGTGAAGCATTTTCTTGCTCGCTGCCAAGAAAATGAGGAACATTTGTACTGAGAGGTGGACAGAAACATAATGCTATAGAAGTCTGAGTAGTACAGCCAAGCTGAATATCCATCTTAGCAGATTCATTTATGTGCATACGTTCACTCTCAAATGTATGCTTTATGGAAACAAAAACAGCAACAATCACCCCTCCGTTCAGATGAGAAATTCAACGGCGACAGAATCTCAATTCATTTACACACGCCGGCTCGCAGTGTACATAAACAACATCACTCTTTCTAATGTTCTTTCCACTTGGAACTTGGTAAACCTTGTCTTTGGTGTGCTTGCAAAACTTGCTCCTTGGTTACATATGATTTATGTGTCTTTCGGTCCAAAATGACTATAAAAGTCTATGATTTAAAGCATTAACATTCTTCTAACTGCACACTCGGATCCGTGCAAGATCTTGTCTTCTCCTAGATATTCTTTTTATTTAAACCAAATTTAATTCCACTGTTTGACCATGCCACTGAACACAAACTAATATCATCCAATTGTTCCATCTTGTATCATGAACTTATGTAAGAGTGAACTTAACTTGACCCTGAATTATTACAAAATGTACATTTTTATGAAATTATTCAATTTTGTATTTTCTTTTAATTGCATCTACACTGCTGAAGAAAAAAGAACTGCTTAGACCTGCATGAATTTCCTTCCTGGTCTAATCTGTTTAATGCAAGTTACATTGGAAAAAAAAAAGGTTGTTTTTATTTACACTATTCAGAATAGAATGGTTGAGGACAACTAAAGGGGTGTGAGCATAATAACAAAAAAAAACTAAAAAAGGATGAGATGCAGGGGGTGTAATGAGAGGTGGAAATCTTCATAAAAGACCCAAAGTATGCATTAAAGGGTTAAGAATAAATCAAAAAAAATCTTACTATCTCACACAATCTTGCTTTTTAAGCAAAAGTATTTTTTGCAGCATTGTGCTGGTTTGGTATTGGTCTAGCTTGTTATCCATCTTAGCCAAGATGTTCCACTTAGCTTGTTTAGCTGGTCAACCAGCTTAGTCCTTCTCATGAACCTGGTTGATCAAGGAAGCATTGCTGCAAGCCTCCTGCTCACTTTTACAGAGAACAGATAGTTCATGTCAATAGTTAATGTATACTGAACACTCCAGTTCACATTCATACATCTAAACACAGAGAACATTATTATAGGGAAGGGTAGCTCAAGTTATGAACCAGATGGCCTCCGTCTGTCTTACACCTTTGGATGGATGACCAGCAGTCGAGATTTTCTCTCACACTTCAGATGCCTCAAGGCTAATGGTAGTGGTTTGGTTTGAAGTGGATACATTTAGACTCAATGTGCTTTCACACACTCCCACAAACACCTCTCCATACGGCAACCTCTTATCAAGTTTCCTGCCAGGCACTTCAAACGCTTTGTATATTTTTAGTGGGGTGAGAGGAATCGCCTTCATTTCTTTGGTTCAGAGTTCAGGGTCAGAGTGCTTTATTTATGTTTAGACGAGATTCTTGTTGTAACGTGATGAATTTGTCACACTAGATGTATGCCGTTTTAAGGAGCTTTGCGATTAGTATGTTAAAAGTGATAGGCCCTACAGTTGTTTTGGGCCTGTGAAGTTGTGAAAGGATTAGTTCTTCCAAAAATGTATTTACTCACCCTAATGTTGTTCCAAACTCATATGACTCATTATATTTTCTGAGAAACACAATAAAAAATGTTCATGCAATCATAATGAATTTATCTATTAGAGCTTTCAAGCTTCAAAGTGAAAGAAAAAGCATAATACACATCATAAATGTAGTCCATTTGATTTGTGGTCTTCCGTAGTCACGAAAACAATGAATTCATTATTCAATATAGTCATCCTTCGAGAGTGAGCTCTGCGAGTTTATCATAGAGTAAGCAAATTGAATTATTAAAATGAATCATTCAGAGCAGTTTTGTGAATTGATCAACCGATTAATTTATCAAATGAAAAGATCTGACTTGAACATTGCTACTTCTCTCATTAACTCTCATGAAGGCTCCTAGGAGAGCTAAGATTTTCAGTGAATAATGACTTAATGATGGAATACAGTGTATAAGTTGAATGGACTTTTGTATGGTACTTTGCTTCTTTTTTGAAGTTTGAAAGCCTCATATTTCATAGTTCATATTCATTGTGACTGCATAATAACTGTGACATTTACCGTACATTTCTTCAAAATCTTCAGTTTGTGTTGCACTGAAGAATGAAAGTCATATGGATTTTTCACAATATTAGGGTTCATACATCATGGCAGAACTATTCCTTTAAAAGACTCTTTTACAAAACCAGATTCATCTTTTCAGTTCCAAAACCAGAAGGATTCACAAAATCTACTCATCTCACCACAGGCTTGTCCTGTCTGGGGAAAGCCCAGAGCTTGGGGAATTGGGGAATTGGCCCAGAGTATCAAGGTTAGAATGAGTCACTGTGTGTGAGAGACAAACGGAGGGCCTCCCTGCTAGGCTGTCGTGATGGGGAGATGGAAAAGAAGAATCTGAGAGCTGAGCCACGGTCTGTCAGATCCCGTTCAGGAACGATCTTGATGAGTTGACTCAGAGTGCCATGGCAGGATCATTTGTTTCAGCTTCCCGTTTCTGTTCCTACCAGGCCAAAACCAAAAGCAAAATGGTAGATACAGTACTGCGCCGCAAATACAATGTCTTTTTATTCCACAGTGCTCCAAAAACTCATTATAGACTCTATTTGTCAATTGAACTTCAAATTTTAATAATATAAATCCCATTTAAAACATTTAAAGGAAAAGGTTGTCTTAAAGTTTTGGTTTGATTGCAGCATAGTCTTCCAGCTAATGTGGAGAGTCTTGATTGAGATGTACTCTATGTGAACTGGCCAGGAACGAATACCTTGAAAATGAAGCAAAAGCAATTTTCTCAAGTGCAATGTTTCATTCACTCGATTTTCATTCCACAATTTTCCAAAAATACAATGTAATGTAATGTAATGAAATGTAAATCTGTTGTGAGGTCAAAAGTGGCCACTACAGGAAAACAATATGTACTTTCAGCATATACCCAAAATCTATATGGACACTTAAAGCTAGGGGTCGACCAATATGTTTTTTTTTCAGGGCAATACCAATAATGATTATTAGTAATCAAGGAGATTGATAACCGATATTTGGGGCTGATGTACATTTGCAGTAAAAATTAAAATCTTAAAGTCAAAATTTACACTAACACAAACTCCAACACAAAATGTTCATTAAATGCCTATGAACATGTGTTTAATGAAATACTGCAAAACAGAACATTTACGTTTTGAAAAATACTGGAAAACAACACATCAACATTATTATTATTATTATTATTTTTAATTATTATTATTTTAAATAAAGTGGAGGGCGCTCCTAGCAGCATTTCTTTCAATTCAATTGATTCAATTCTATTACTGTTATGTATTCAAAAAACATTTTCTTAAAATACAAATCTACCAAAAACAAACAATATACATCAAAATAGTGCAGTTTACCAATACTCCTTGCTACAGATAGGTATAAATGGGCTGATTATCAAATAATGGAAATGTTTTTCATCATAAGCAGAGAAATAATTTCAAAGTTTTGGTTCACTTTTTTGCCATCCATACCAGAGATGGTGCTATCTCTGACTCTGAATAATTTTCTCAAATTGAAAACAAAAATAGATTTGTTTATTACCAATAGGCTCAAAATATGTTGATTAATAAAGCTAATTTTAGATGGAAAACATCCTTTATATTCTAAAGGCGCTTGGAGCTATGACAAATTGTCCTGTCACAAACCTTGCTTAGCTGAACCATCAGAGTCATATCAGACACATGAGTATCGTTTCACTTTGCTTCATTATCGTTTTCAGCAATGTATTTTAACGAAAGATGCCAGTATCCATATATATTACTGCTCACTGTATTTCTCCACAACAGTCTACTGTCGAAAAATTACCGCATCTGCTGCTCTAATATGCGGTGTCACATGTCGCAGGCTTGGGGAGAATGGCAACGCGAATGGAGCGTGAAAAATATTAAAGGACATAGTGCTAAAAGATCAGTGCTATCTACGCCCCGGATCGCTTGCAGTGTGCACAGCTCCGCTGTTTTGTCACACTGCTAATCTAAAGTGTAGAAACGGTGACCCGGACCATGATCCGCTAATTGGTGACCGCTGGCAAAGTATTGTGATGTTTATTGCAGCTTCAGTATCTGCATTCTTACCTTTGAAAACAGCTTGTCCTCGTAGTGATACATCTTTCTCTCACTGCTTTCCACTTTCCTCTTCGAAAAATTATTAATATCGGATCTGATTATCAGCCAGGCTGATAATTGGTCGACCGCTACTTAAGTCACATTTTTAAATTTACTAATGTCTTTGCCCTGGTTTTATATTTTCTTATATAAAGCATTTACATTTAGGGGTGTGCAATATTGACAAAAAATGATATCTCGATATTTTCTGGGATTTTGCCGATAACGATAAACAGACGATATTTTGCATCTTTCAACAAAACAAATTAGTTGAAGGCTTATATTGTACTTGTTCCCTCTTACAACATATTAATAGCATAACATGATAATATTCATTGTTGATATTATTAATCGAAACAATATATTGAAGGAAAAGAGATATTTTAAACTGAATCATTCAAGTAAGAACAATACAAAACACTGCTCTACTGAAAGGTTAACTGTGCAGCATATAAGCAAGAAGCAAATATATGTCATATAATTGTCACCAAACGCAAACTTCAATCAAACACAGCACAAGAAAAGAAAAACATTATTGCATTTGTAAACAAATTACACCCTTCTGTACATTTTTGCATAAAGTCAAAGATGAAACAAAAAAAGCCCAGGCAGTGTGTAAGTCTTCAAAAGTTGTTTAAAACCATCTCTCTCAACCGCTTGAATTGGCACCATGTCTTTTGCGATTGTAATTGGTGACAGCGTTTGTTCTTTCTTGCCATCTGTCACTTGTCGTAAGAAACTTTTTTGTTAAACGATTCAGCCAAAGTTTGTTGAGTGTGTGTTTTTGCTTTTACCCTGTCAGCTGCAGGCGTGTTTTGTTCAGTTGACTCGCAAATCTTTTCATATTCCTCATATTCAGTGCGGTGGGTTGTTCGAAGATGGTGAAACAGGTTGGTCGTCGAGCTGCTTTTGACTGTAACCAATTTTTGGCACAATTTGCAGATTGCTGTCTTTTGACTAGCATCTAAACTTTCAAAACCAAACCACCTCCATGCTATTGATGACGAACAATGTCTAGCAATTTAATAAGCGTGGGTTGCGATGTTGTTGATGTTTGATGATCTTCTCCTCTTGCCGTTTCTTCGATCATTTTTTACTTCTGTCATACACACCGCTGAATGCACATGTGCAGTAGTATATACTACTTTGCTGCAGCACGCAGTGAATTCGTGGACACTTAATACAGCTTTTTGAATGGTTTTTGAAAATGAGTGACATACTCCATAATGTGATTTCGCATATCATTAAAACAACAATTGCGATGTTATCGTAGATTATATATATCGCACACCCCTATTTACATTAGAGAAAGATGGCACAAGCACAATTTTCAAGCAAAATATTTCTCTAAAAGAACTTTGTTAGGTTTAAAATTATAAAACAGTAGGCAAGATGTATTGATAAAAATTACCATGATAACGATAAAACGAGAACATATCCATATTACTAGAAAATTCTATGTTCTCCATATCTTTATACCACATATGGTAGCTTCTTACCTGAAGCACTTTCATCCATTAAACTAATAGTATAATTTCTTGCTGGATCTTCCGTGATCTTTCCCCACTCTCAAGTCAAACATCCTGGACTGGATGATTCAGATGGTTGGCAAATGTTATGTGACACTTGACTGAAAGTTTATTAATCAACATGCGGACCTGCCGGACCACATTTTGAGTGGTCCACTGGGAATTCTCCTGGTCTTCCCAATTAGCCACTCCGGCCCAAAAATGGCTGTTAGTCCCGTATGACCGTATCGTGAATGATACATCACAGGGACTTACCGGGGTAACTGGCACCTGTGGAGCACCTACCCCAGAACAGGGCATGCTAGCACATGTACTGGGTCCGGCTACGAATTCCTCAGCCGAATTCGTGAGCCAGAGGGCTTGGGAAGAAGGATATCCAGGGTTCACTAGTTTGTGAACTTGCGCGGGGGGAAGGAGAGCATGTCTTCACCTCATGGAGGGAAAAGGTGCTATATACAAGCGATACACCTGGCCAGCTTCCCGTATTCCCTAGCTTACCTGTTCGTACCTAACAAAACACGGGACAAAACTGGCTCACCACGGAGATTGTATAATCTCACAAAGGTATTGGGTGTTGCCCAGCCACCTGCCCTGCAGATATAGAGAGGTGCCGTTAGCCAGAACCCACGAGGATGCCACACTCCTTGTAGAGTGAGCCTGAATTTCCAAAGTGGAAGGCACAGCGTGGGCCTGGTATACCAAAGTGATGGCATCCACAAACCAGTGGGCAGGCCTCTGTTTGGAGACAGCGTTCTCTTTCCACTGTCCGCCAAAACAAACAAAGAGCTGTTAAGAGTGTCTAAAATTTTGCATGCAGTCCAAATAGATGTGAAAAGCATGCATCGGACACAGCAACAACAAAGCTGGGTCTGCCTCCTCCCAGGGCAGCGCTTGCAGGCTCACCACCTGATCCCTGAGTATTGAGGTTGTGGTAACTTTGGTCACATAGCCCCGTCGGGGTCTCAGGATTACATGCGAGTCTTCCGGACCGAACTTAAGGCAAGTATCACTGACAGAGAACTCCTGCAGGTCCCGACCCTCTTGATGGAAGTGAGCCGGTCTTCAAATCGACTGACTCTAGGGGCTCGAAACAGGGCTCTCCGAAGGACCACGGAGAGGTCCCATGAGGTAAAGTAGTGCGGCCTAGGATGGTTCAACCTCCTGGCACCTCTCAGGGACCTGATGATCAAGTCGTGCTTCCCTAAATACCATCTACTGCATCGTGATGTACCAATATAGCAGCTACATACACCTTCAAGGTGGAGGGGGACAGCTGCCCCTCCAACTTCTCCTGTAGGGAGGAAAGCACTGACCCGATTGCACATTTCTGGGGGGTTTGCCTCGGGAAGAACACCAACTCACAAACACATGCCACTTCAGGGCATAGAGCTACGTGATCGTGTTTACCACAGCTGGCGGTAGACCACTTAGGTCTTCTGCATCCCATCCAGGGACCAGACATGGAGGTTTCAGAGGTCTGGGCGCGTCCCTGAGAGAGGAGGTCCTCCCTCAAGGGAATTTGCCAGAGAGGTGCTGTCACGAGGAGATAGAGGTTCGAGAACCAAGTCTGGGAGGACTAGTTTGGCACCACGAGGGTGACTTGTTCCTCATCCTCCCCGACCTTGCCCAGAGAAGGCTCACTGTTGGAAATGCGTATTTGCGCAGACAAGATCTGTGATTTGCTGAATCGACTCCAAATTAGCTGGACCACATAGGGTGGCGTCTCCTCACTCCCCTGAGCATCACCTGCCATGACAGCACGTCCGCTGTGGCTTTGAGGCTGCCCGGGATGTGAGTGGCCCACAGCGACTTTAGCCTCTGCTGACTCCAGAGGAGGAGATGGCAGGCGAGTTGCGACATGCGACGAGAACGTAAGCTACCATGGTGATTTATATACGCTACAGTCACTGTGTTGTCCATCCAGACCAACATTTGCTTGCCCTGGATCCACTGCAATGGCCTCCGCAGTGCGAGCAGTACTGCCAGCAACTCAAGGTAGTTGATGTATCAACACATTCGTGGTCCTGTCCAGGAGCCAGCGGCTACGTGCCTGTGGCACACGGCACCCCAGCCTAACTTGGAGGTGTCTGTTGTAACCATGACGCAACTGGACACTTGCTGTAGTGGGTCTGTCCAAGGGCTGAACAAGTGGCGGAAGACCGGCATGATGGCCACACAATGTGTGCCATGGCGCCATGCCCACCTCAGGACTCGAGTCTGAAGCTAGTGCTGAAGCAGTCTCAAATGCATTAACCTGAGCAGCTTGACCGTCAACGAGGATGCCATATGCCCCAGGAGCCTCTGAAATATTTAACTGGACTGGAATGAACGTGCGTGCTGGGGAATGAGTGGTCTGCAGTAATAACCAGGTGGAACCGAGCCCATTGGATCCCCCAAATCGCCTCCAGCGTCAACCGGGCCGGCCTCATACCTGTAGGTAGAAGGTCCGGTGCGGGGGACGGCTGAAGTGGCTTCTTCCCCCGGAAGAAAGAAAGCCGTGACCGCAATGTTGCCATGGTCATGTTATCGCAATGAACCATTTGAACGCTTCCTCAACGTGATTAGGGCCCAGACATGTGAGTCAAGTAATTTTTATTTGTATAGCACCTTTTTCAACACGCATCGTTTCAACGCAGCTTTACAGAAGATCAGGCATTAACAGAACATAAAATGGTAATGTCTATAATGTCTTAAGTGACGCAGCAATCGTGACCTCCAATCGAGATGGAGAGATAACAACTGCACCCAGAAACTACACAGAGACAGAAGGGCATCTTTAAAAAGACGTTCACGTCAATGTGAATTGCTCAATTAGAGAAAATATACTCTTTTGCAGGAATATATACTCTCTTAAATGCCCAGGGGTGTAATCTACAGCAATGCTGCAGAAGGAGAGAAATCCGCTGAAATGCACCGTATATCCAACAGCAATTCACTTCTTATAGGTGAATGGACCGGCAGAGGAATTCAGCTCCGTAGAAAAAATCTGAATGAGTGGTTGTGAGCCAGCTCCTTTTATACCCTATGTTCGGGGGAGTGGCATGCAAATTCAACTCACCAATTCTCATTGGCCTTTTCTCAAAGATCTGAGGTGTTTGGGGCTCCCAAGAATGACCCCTAGTGCCACTACATCGACACAACAGTGATTAAAAGATAGGGAACTATTCTTTATGCACTTCTATGTTTAGAATTCTCAATTACCATCTCAGAATTGCTGTAGCACATATGCTTAAATCAAAGTACAAAAGAAACCAACAATTACAACTGAAGGGAAGACAAATTTCTGATTTGAAACAAAGGAAAAACACTCCTTGGGAGGTAATATTTACATGGTCAAAAGTATTCTCAAGATTGCTCAACATTCTAATTAATAAAGTGACTAATTTGCAAATTAATAATGAAGACTTAATGAAGGATAGTGAGATGAATGCACAAATTGTGCAAGGCACTCCAGATGATGAACTTCTGACAGAACAGATCAGTAGAGGATAAGGACACCCTTACCAGATGTAGCTTTGTGAGCTTGAAACTGCTCACAAGTAATTCAAATATCTGAAGGCTTTCTTTACACTGAATACATGTCCAACTGGCAGAGGAAGAAAAGACAGGACAAATATAAAGGAAATGAGAGCATGTGTGTTTGATACAGATGTGATCTGTTCGGTTTTGCCTTTGTCTGTGTTAATAAGAGGAAATGGACTTCTTAAAGCTCTGACCCATGGAGAGTAGGACCCGTGTTACTGTTTAGTTTTTGCTAGAGACACTTGTTTGAGGTAGTAACTAAAAGGCAATGGCGTCAATGTGAATGCACCTTGGTGTGGTCTGCAGCTGGTGACCTCCCAGTCTCCACATCAGGGAGGCAGAAGAAATCAAACAACACTGCATTTAGGCGCAACACAGCTGCCTGTGCGTGTGTGTGTGAGACATTTCGGTTTTTCATTTCCTTTATGAGTATATTCCTTGAGTAAATAACATTTGCTGGATATTTGTAGTATGTAACAGAATTCAGAATGTAAAATGAGACCTAACCATAAATAAAAGTCAGAAAATAAAAAATGAAAAATAAAAATAAGAAATCTGTCAAAGCTTTTATAAGAAGTGAATTCTTAGATGATTATTATCATTATTTGCTAATCCTTCTATCATTCCAAAACCTGCATACTATGTTTTCAATAGGATACAAAAGATTTTTTAAGAATTATTATGCAGGGGGGCCTGGGTAGCGAGTATTGATGCTGACACCACCCCTGGAGTCGTGAGTTTGAATCCAGGGCATGCTGAGTGACTCCAGCCAGGTCTTTTAAGCAACCAAATTGGCCCAGTTGCTAGGGAGGGTAGAGTCACATGGAGTAACCTCCTCGTGGTCGTGATTAGTGGTTCTCACCCTCAATGGGGCACGTGGTAAGTTGTGCGTGGATTACGGAGAATAGCATGGGCCTCCACATGCTGAGTCTCCGCAGTGTCATGCACGACAAGCCACATGATAAAATGTGCAGATTGACTGTCTCAGTATCGGAGGCAACAGAGACTTGTAACCGTGCCACCACGAGGACCTAATAAGTAATGGGAATTGGGCATTTCAAATTGGGAGAAAGGGATAGAAAAAAGAAGAGAAAAAAATTATTGTTACGCTCTTGCCAACAACAGAGTGACCAGTCGCTGTCAAGCTCCAAATTGGACCAAAAACAACAAAACATTAAAGTCTTTGAAAAAGACTGTTGTGAGGAACAAACCAAATTAAGTTACTATTCACTGGTATAAGACACCTCCACCAAAACTCATGCCCACATTCATATCTAGATTCAAAAATGGCTCCTTTTATGTTCCATGGTACACCATATGGGTTTGAAATGACATAAGGGTGATATTTACATTTACATTTATGCATTTGGCAGACGCCTTTATCCAAAGCAACTTACAGTGCACTTATTACAGGGACAATCCCCCCGGAGCAACCTTGTGTTAAGTGTCTTGCTCAAGGACACAATGTTGGTGGCTGTGGGGATCGAACCAGCGACCATATGATTAACAGCCCTGTGTTTTAGCCACTACGCCACCACCACTCACTATATAAATTGACAGACTTTTTATTTTAGCGTGATATATTCTTTAAATTTAACCACTAGAGTTGTATGGATTACTTTTATACTCATTAATATGCTTTTTAAACTTCAAAGTTTTGGACCCTGTTGAGTTGCATCGAACGGACCAACAGAGTTGAGATATTCTTCTAAAAATCTGTGTTTGTGTTCAGCAGAAAACAAAAGTCATACATGTCTGGGATGGCTTGAGGGTGACTAAATGATGAGAGAATCTTAATTTTTGGGTGAACTATTCCTTTAATGTGGCACTGCTGGTAAATTTCTGCCCCCATTTCTTCATTCCTTTTTTTGCCATCCATTCTGCTTTTTTCAACTTAAAATATCCACTCCTTTTTTTCTTTCTCTCTCTCTGTTATCTTTCATCAAACAAGTTACGACAACAAAAACTTGTGGACTCAATCTGAACTGAGCCTCAATCAAAGAGAGTCTGAGGGAAACATAAACTACGCCATCGCTGTCAAAGGTCAACTTTCAACCCCACATTACCATCTCAAAATGGCCGACCTCTGCCTGGCCTCTTTACCTTTAATCACAGCCACAGGGAAAACCATTACATGACTCTCAGCTCACAAATATCTATAATATGTCTGTAATTGTGTGAAACCATTCAAACACACTGATGGTCATGCAAAAGAATGGAATGTGGAGTATTTTCATTGTTTGAAGCACTTGCTCAAGTTTGCCTCTGACTCTTGTGGTTGAACATGCCATAATGTGCAATAATGTCTCTCTCTTAAGTCTATTTCTGGTAGATTTGAGATGGAGGGCCATATATCAGTATGCCCAGCACTGAGGTAGCAATGCTTATTTGGCAATGGCTCCTGCTGTCTGTGTGTGTATGATATTTAGCCCTCCTGCACGACCTAGGACTTTGAACCATATTTCAAAGGGATTTACACACCCGATAACAACCCTCTGTCATGTTACACTGAAAAGCAAATACGAAAACTGACACAGTGGCTTGTGAATGCTGTTGTTTTAACGGTGCATTCCACCTCTGTGTTTTCAGAGCAAACATCTTTGCAGGTTCTCAAGCGATTTAGGTGGGCAAAAGGAAAATACATTATACGCGTTTAGCAGGGTTCAAATGCCATTTTGCTGAGTTGCATTGGCTGTTCACAGAAAATGTGAGTCCTTCAGGCGGACTTTCCAGAACCTTGGCCCCCACAGAAATAAGCAAATAGTCCAAATTGATGCTGTTGTTCCTTAAACAAGTGTGATTTATCATGTTAAATGTTTCCATTTCTCGAACAGGTTGCCTTGTGGATGCCTCCGTTGCCTTGGCGATGGAGGTGATGACATGTCACATCTTTGCTCGTCACTTAAAAAAAAAGCTACGGCTCCGGAAATGCAGGAAGGAAACACTGAGTGTGTTTAAGATGTCTGGGCAGTAAAACAGCTCTGAGTGGGCCAGCAAAACCATCTGCGTCAGATCAAAGCCAGATCCTGTGTGTTCTTCTCCACTCTTTCTCTAAACCTGGCACACATACCTACCACCAGACGGACAACCCTCGCTGCATGCATGGAGTGAATATCGGATAACAGAGATGTGTGTTTGTGTGGACAGCGGAAAAGACGAGGGTATTGCTGCAGTAAACGAAGCCTGCGGTCTGATGTTTAGCATGGAGATACTCTGTTGTAGTTAGAAGGTGTGTTCAAACAAGTGGGTGGGTGGATGGCCTGTGTTTCGAGTGTTTACGGCACACTTTCACAAGCGAGACGGGCTTTGATTAAGATGGGCACGCTCCACTGGACAGAGCTGTGTAATGTCCGGCTTTATCAAACACAGAACTTCCATCCAATTTTGTATTTGAATATCTTTATCAGTTTTCAGAGTACTTGCTAATGAATTTAAAGGGATAGTTCACTCGACAATATAAATTGTCATCCTTTACTCATCCTTATGTAGTTTCAAACCCCTTTAACTTTGTTTTCCCACAGAACACAGGAAGAGAAATTTAGAAGGATTTTCTGTTGAAGCTGCTTTTTTCTCCATATAATGAAAGTGAATGGAGGACTAAGGCTGAAATCCCATAACATTCTGCCTAAAATCTAATTTTGTGTACAACAGAAGAAGAAAACAAAACACACAGGTTTGGAATAAATTAAGTAAATAATGAGTAAATAATGGGGCTTGGGTAGCTCAGCGAGAATTGACAATGTCTACCACCCCTGGATTCGAGAGTTCGAATCCAGGGCATTCTGAGTGACTCCAGTCAGGTCTCCTAAGCAACCAATTTGGCCCGGTTGTGATTAGTGGTTCTCCCTCTCAATGGGGCGTGTGGTAAGTTGTGCGTGGATTGCGGAGAATAGCACGAACCTCCACATGCTTTGAGTCTCCTCGGTGTCATGCACAATGAGGCACGTGATAAGATGTGCAGATTGGCGTCTTAGAAGCGGAGGCAACTGAGACTTGTCCACTGCCACCCAGATTGAGGTGAGTAACCATGCCACTACGAGGACCTACTAAGTAGTGGGAATTTTGCATTCCAAATTGGGAGAAAAGGGGATAAATAAATAAATAAAAATAATAAGTAAATAATAACAGAATTACATTTTTGGGTTGAACTATTCCATTAAGAAGTATAAAAAGCTGCTTTCACACATCCAACTAAAAGTGTCTAGGTGAACTTTCAGAAGCAGTAACTAAAAGAGGTTGTGTCAACACATTTTTTACTCACAACAGTGAGCTTTTTCAGGTTAATTAATTTTCCTCCACACCGGTCTGATAGAAACTTAAGATCAGATCTGTTACTTTCAGGGTGGTAATAAGGAGTGTGAGCAGATAGAGATCTATCCATGGCTTTTCAGAGTAAATTTTACACATAGCCTGGTGGGACTTCCTTCATTGAGAACAAGCAAGCGCGAAACCATGACTAATCATAAAATTTCTTTAAACTACAGCAGTAATAATGTGAAAGCTGGTTATGAGGAAACGGCAGACGCCAGAGTGGTTCACGGTACATTTTTATCCAGTTTAGATTAAAGGTACGGTCCACCAGCCACCCACTGAAGGAATAATTGTGAAATGCATAAGTTTTGAGTTGGTGGCTAAAGGTGGACCCCACAGAATTTACACAGTCTCCGACTAGTTTACATGTATGCCTTTGTCATGATCAACTCTAGGGGGCAGCGATGTAAAATTATTCAAGATCTCATAGTTCTCTCACTGTTGGGTTCCTTTGAATAATTTTCCTGTTTAGTTTTCCCTTTTCAATAAACCCCACACGAGTAAAAAACAGACTTGGATCACCCTTACCTGTAAACCCTCAGCCTCACTCTTCTTATGGCCATTACTTACTCCAGTCAGGCCAAAGACCTTTTTCAACTCACCTGAAATTCTAAGCAGAATTTATTATTTTTGTATTGTATTACTGGCAAACACTGAAGCACTGTTCATCTATCTATATTCATTTTACACTTAAGGCTGAAACGTACTATAGCGTAAGACCTGGGTGGATGTGGAAATGAAGAAGACTTCACAGACTTGTGAAGAAGAGACAAAGCATTGCATTCTTGCTGATTCAAGAACGGCACTTTATTTTACTCCTTTTAAAGAATAGTCTTACCATTCAGCAAGCCAGGCCCCAGATAAACCAAACACCCCAGGGGCCGGTTGCATAAAACTGTTTTAGACTAGTCTTACTAGTTAGTCGTCTAAAATGTTGGTCTTAATTTTTTCAGTCAGCTGCATAAAAACTTAGATCAGTCTAATTAAAGACCAAAATGTAAGACAGCACACCTCAGGCTAACTTTTGTTTACATTCCATTTTGCCATTGAAAATAACTGTCAGCTGAGCCAGTGGGGGCTGAAAGGGGCTTGAGTTGAGACTTGGTTGAAGACTTTGACTTCAAAAATGGTAACAAAATGTTGTGTTTTTAATTATTTGGGTTAAATCACTAAATGTGTTCATTAAAATACATTTTGAAGCACTGTAGTCCTCTAATAAGCAAATATTCTCAGCGAATAAAAAATGTATTGAGCGTCCACTGTCGGCCATTTTTTTTAAGCTGTTCAGTGTCTTATATTTCCCACAATGCAATGCAAATTAGACTGTCTTACTAAAGACAAATGTGAGCTTGTTTTATGCAACAGGCTTTCTATGGCGTCTTTAGCTAGTCAAACTAATTGTTAGATTCAGTCTTAAGTTAATGGCTATGTTTATGCAACCAGCCCCAGTATTCTCAGTCGAAAATAAAAACACCTCTTTTCAACCCCAGTATAACAGAACAATATCCCTATTTACTGAATTTCTTCCTAAACACACCTTATTTAACACTTAACTGCTTACTTTAACTAACACATTCCAGGCCTATGCTGAGCATCCTGGGAAATGGAAATCCCCTGCACAAATTCAACCACATACCACACATTACATCACAATACTTTTTGCAAGTATGTGAACGCAGAGGTCTGTAGGTAAGCAAACTCAAGGCGCACGAGGGATAAAGGCGGCCGGTGATGATGGTTCGAGAGAGAGAGAATTACGGGCATGTCCGTCATGTGTGTGTGTGTGTATTGATGTTTGTGTGTTTTGAGTTTAATTAAATTATCATTTATGTTGACAAGCCAGTTCTCGCCTCCTCCCTGCCCATCCTTAACAGTGTTACAAATAAGTTTAATGGCACAGCCATGTGAAGGTAACTCTATCATCCTATTGAGTACTAATGTTTGTTGCCGCCACAGTAATATAGTGGTTCAGGTAAATTTTTCAAGCATTACGTTAGCCAGGTCGGTTTCGGGTCTTCTTCAGGTCCAGGGCCCATTAATGCACAGGCTTACAAGGGCTGAAGCCTAGGGTCTCAAAATTCCAAGGGGGGCCCCTCTCGTTGCATCCACCACCACATTCACCAAAAAAAATTGTGTTTTTTATTCATTTAGTGTCATTATGAACACTCTGTTTATTGTATGCCTTAATTCAGCAGATATGCGTGTCCAGGAGAAGCGACTATATCTGATGCTCCCAAGCAATCTTTTTCGAGGACACAGCTGGTTGCACGCTCACTCACACATGTACAGTGAGGAAAATAAGTATTTGAACACCCTGCTATTTTGCAAGTTCTCCCACTTAGAAATCATGGAGGGGTCTGAAATTGTCATCGTAGGTGCATGTCCACTGTGAGAGACATAATCTAAAAAAAAAATCCAGAAATCACAATGTATGATTTTTTAACTATTTATTTGTATGATACAGCTGCAAATAAGTATTTGAACACCTGAGAAGATCAATGTTAATATTTGGTACAGTAGCCTTTGTTTGCAATTACAGAGGTCAAACGTTTCCTGTAGTTTTTCACCAGGATTGCACACACTGCAGGAGGGATTTTGGCCCACTCCTCCACACAGATCTTCTCTAGATCAGTCAGGTTTCTGGGCTGTCGCTGAGAAACACGGAGTTTGAGCTCCCTCCAAAGATTCTCTATTGGGTTTAGGTCTGGAGACTGGCTAGGCCACGCCAGAACCTTGATATGCTTCTTATAGAGCCACTCCTTGGTTATCCTGGCTGTGTGCTTCGGGTCATTGTCATGTTGGAAGACCCAGCCTCGACCCATCTTCAACGCTCTAACTGAGGGAAGGAGGTTGTTCCCCAAAATCTCGCAATACATGGCCCCGGTCATCCTCTCCTTAATACAGTGCAGTCAGCCCTGTCCCATGTGCAGAAAAACACCCCCAAAGCATGACGCTACCACCCCCATGCTTCACAGTAGGGATGGTGTTCTTGGGATGGTACTCATCATTCTTCTTCCTCCAAACACGGTTAGTGGAATTATGACCAAAAAGTTCTATTTTGGTCTCATCTGACCACATGACTTTCTCCCATGACTCCTCTGGATCATCCAAATGGTCATTGGCAAACTTAAGACGGGCCTTGACATGTGCTGGTTTAAGCAGGGGAACCTTCCGTGCCATGCATGATTTCAAACCATGAAGTCTTAGTGTATTACCAACAGTAACCTTGGAAACGGTGGTCCCAGCTCTTTTCAGGTCATTGACCAGCTCCTCCCGTGTAGTTCTGGGCTGATTTCTCACCTTTCTTAAGATCATTGAGACCCCACGAGGTGAGATCTTGCATGGAGCCCCAGTCCGAGGGAGATTGACAGTCATGTTTAGCTTCTTCCATTTTCTAATGATTGCTCCAACAGTGGACCTTTTTTCACCAAGCTGCTTGGCAATTTCCCCGTAGCCCTTTCCAGCCTTGTGGAGGTGTACAATTTTGTCTCTAGTGTCTTTGGACAGCTCTTTGGTCTTGGCCATGTTAGTAGTTAGATTCTTACTGATTGTATGGGGTGGACAGGTGTCTTTATGCAGCTAACGACCTCAAACAGGTGCATCTAATTTAGGATAATAAATGGAGTGGAGGTGGACATTTTAAAGGCAGACTAACAGGTCTTTGAGGGTCAGAATTCTAGCTGATAGACAGGTGTTCAAATACTTATTTGCAGCTGTATCATACAAATAAATAGTTAAAAAATCATACATTGTGATTTCTGGATTTTTTTTAGATTATGTCTCTCACAGTGGACATGCACCTACGATGACAATTTCAGACCCCTCCATGATTTCCAAGTGGGAGAACTTGCAAAATAGCAGGGTGTTCAAATACTTATTTTCCTCACTGTATATAAAAGGCACCTCACCACTAATGCATCCCACAGTGATCCTCTGCCACTTGTGATGCACATCTGTGTTTTTTTTTCTGCTACTGATGATGTCATTATGCTTAAATCGGCAAAAACGCATGCACAAGTTATTTTACTTCCTGAACAAGTGCTGACCCGAGTACAAGTTGCTTACTCACTCGTGCAAACTGTGCCACAGTTCCATTACAACCGAGCTCAGACTTGTTAAAACTGTGTATGTTTACTGCTATGAATGTTGCTTATGATTCTTACATAAAATACAGCCTTTTACAACAAATGTACTTGCTTGGGGAAGCAATTATAATGAGATTGAGCAATTTCGGGTTTAGGCTTAAAATATGACAGGACTGGTCATGTCAAACAGTTTCGGGTATATTTTCAGGCCCGTGCAGGCGTCTACGGTAATGCAAGAACACTCATTAAGCATGTTCAACCAGACCACGCACTGGCAATGTGTTGGTCAAGCACTCATATATGCCTACATGTACTTGCATGAAGTATGTTTCTGGCTTTACAGTGCCTTGCTTTTGGGCATCAGCTACTGTGGGCCTCACAGATTGAGGTCCCTGGAAGTCAAGAGGTCTTGGGGCACTGTCCCCCACTGGCTCGGTCCATAGTCCATACGTGTTACCAAATCTTTATTCAGCTCAACATGCACTGAGGTTTTAAATTATATGCCTGTATGTATGACCAGAAAATTGCCAAAGCATCAACCTGGACAGTAAAGCAGCTCAAACTGAATAAACATGGTCCCATAATTTGGTTGTTTTAGACTCTGAGCCATTAAATCATGTACTTAATTCCTCAGAAGGTTTGGCAAGCAGAATGACACGAAGAACGCGAGGGAGCATTTGTCTGGGTCAATTGAATGTGTCTTGCTCCAAGGAAAACAAATACACAGCAAGGTGAATCTACTCACAGGGAAAAGAAATGGTGTCTGCTTATTTCACCTCAGAAATCCTTTGAGCCCTGGCATCTGCCCAAGGATTTCACGAAGGCATGGCACAAACTAACTGTGCACAAAGGTTGTGCACAGCATGGCTCCAATGCCCATCTGCCCATCACAATGTTTTTAAATGAGTCACTTAATACAAGGGTTCAGAGTAATTGTGTAGTCATGCTTGACAAAACATAACTTGATATTTGTCTTTACATTTAAATGGATAGGTGAAAAATGACATTTAATAACCATCATGTCGTTCCTAACCACTTCTTTCTTTTCTTCTGTGATGGAATTTAAAAGGATGGAGTTTAAAAGTAAATCTCATGCGAAGATTTCAATACAATGGCAGTGAACAGCTAAAGCAAAAAGCACTGTTTTTGCTTTCACTTTTCACTCATGAACGTGCAAAGGAGAGTTTCAGAAGACTTGGTATACGATGCACGAATCACATGGACTACTTTTGAGTCCTTTTTAAGAAACAAATTTAGGGGAGTAGCTACAAGTAGTGACGCTACTAACTTATCTACATTTTTTCAGTTGCTTGACAGTAGCTAAGCTGCTTTTAAAACAGTGTAGCTTTTCCAGAAGCAAACAAGTTTTTCAAGCAAGTAGCTGTATAGTGCAACCAAATGCTACATCATGTTTTGGTTTGATTTTAACTATCAGCCTTCTTTATTTCATAGAAGCCAAACTTCTACTGGCAAAACGTCTGACGAACTTGAAGCGTATTCTGGCTGCTGCTCAGAATCAGACAGCGTTTTTCTTCTTCTTCTTTTGTTACTGCAGATCACAAACTAAAATAGTGCATTACCTCCATTAGGGCTCACGCTAAAAAGAGATTGTCTGATGATTATGTAGTAACTCACCGCAGTTTGTTACTTTTACAAGGTGTACAGTGGCAGATAAATCTGAAAATGATAAAAGAACATGATATTCTATGAAACAAAGAAAGACACTTTGTTGATAATAGACAACATAACAGAAAATGTACCCACACTATTTTAAATAAAATAATGAAAAAGTTATTATTGCCTATTGAAGGCCTATTTCTTTCCTGTTCTCAATATGTTTATTTTGCTTCTCATTGTTTGTGCGTTATTGGGAGCAGCGAGCGAAATAATTCCTATCATGCATTCCTATTTGTTTTCTCCATTACTCAGCATTAACTATTATTTTCATGTAAATAAATATAATTTTTGGTAAAATAAATCATTTATAATGCTGTGTATTATTATGCGACAACTAAATGTTATTAGTGTAAATTTTGTTGTTAATATTTTTGGTTTGAAAGAAACATTGTAAAAAAATGTTACCTCATTAAGTAGCTTTAATGTAGCTTGCTACTTTTTGATATTAACTTGTAGTGTAGCTGACTACTTTTTCAAAAGGGTAGCTTGACTGTAGCTTTCAAACTACATTTCTACAGCTTTCCCAACACTGCTATTAACTGGTATTGTATTGACATCAGCGAACGGGACATCCTATACATTTCTCCCTTGTATGCTTTGCAGAGTTAATGTCATACAGGTTTGGAATAACTTTGAGGGTGATTAAATGATGACAGAATGTTGGGTGAAATATTACTTTAATGTAAATTGTTTTCCTGAATACTGTAACTGAGCTCTTATATGCAAATATGACATAACTCAATGGATGCCATGAGCATGGATTTGATCTGCTCCATCCAGAGTAAAATTATTTAATGAAATTCTGAGGTAAGCTGTACTGTATTGCACTACATCATGGTGTCAATTACATAATTTAACCACAGAAACCACCACCAACATCATATTTGCTCCATCCACAATCTGCTTAACAAATGCTGTTTTCTTTGAAAAAGTGACACATTGGTCAGATGTCATGGCTTAAAAATAAACGGTGTGGTCACATTTAATCTGTTAGATCTCATAAATGGCTGTGATAGGTGCTCGGGGCCTGTCGAAGTCCTTGGGGTTAAGAGAAGCAAAACCCAACAGGAAAACCCCAAGTTTCACAGCCTGCCAGCTGTAGGACATGATTATAGAAGGTTTGGTTACTCTTTCTCATTTCATCAAATAAACTTGTCAATTCGTTCTCTCTCTCTCTCTCTCTCTCTCTCTCACACACACACACACACACACACACACACACACATTTTCCACTGGAATTTCCATTTGCTAATCTGACACATTACTGCAGAGAATCCCAAGCCTGACCGCCAGTATCCCCCCTCACATTTCAGCTGAATCCCTCACAGATGTAGTTCATGCCACACTTTTTTAATGACTGGAATGCCCATGTGCCTTTAACAGAGTAACTGAGCATACTGTATATGCTGGATGAATAAATATGTACATTTAAGTCTGAGATGTTTTCAGAGTATTTGTAATGTTTCAGCTGCAGTTTTGTGAAGCAGACAAGGAGAGTGCTTTGTGTGAAAGGGTCAATCTTAAACAGGAAATGCTAGTTCATGGCAGCTGACACAGATTAATCACAGAACACTTAGCCATGTTAGGTGAAAGGGGTTATTTTTGTTTGTCCAGCTTTGCTCGTTGTTATGAAGGATTTTTCTGCTGGTATGATATTTGTATATGTGGGTTGACTTTATGTACCCAACAGAAAGAAATATTTTAAAAAGCGCAGTTTGTGAAAGTAAATCGCAGAAAGCCAGTGTGTGTAAGTGTGCTGGGGCAAGAAATGTGGAAAATCCACAGATTAATTTTTCATTGTGTCCGTCCATCTGTTTCTCTGCATCTTTGTCTGTCTCTCTGTCCACCTCATCTATTATTCATCTTTGATTTGTGTTTGTCTGTCATCTATGAGGGATGAAAGTACCACGTCTTTTTAAACATGTGAGGTATGTATGTCAACTATGTCGTGAGTGTGCAGTGGTTTGTGTTTGCTGGCTGACAGGCCTCCACGTGTCTCCTGTATGACTGAATGTTTAGTTTGGTTCGTACACATCCTCGAAAGATCTACTTCAGTGTTTCCTGTCTCAAATATAAGCCAGGTGCCGTGCCAGAGCAGGAGTGCACAACAACCCTGTACTCATTCACCAACATTACCACCTTACATGCTTCTCTCTTACTCACATACACACAGACACACACACACATACACATCACACACACACACACACACACATTACACACACACACAGCTGCAGATGGGGCAGGGGGTGGACTGGTTCGAAGATAAAACATTTAGTGTTTATTATGAGAAGAGAGATGGAGAGAGGGAAAGAGGGAAAAGACGAGAGGGCAAGATAAAAGATGTGAGGATTGACAACAAAAGAGAGAAAACGCTCAGTTTGCAGTATAAGAAAAGTGAATGCATGACAGTGAAGAAGATATTAATACTGTATGTATACAGTGGCCCAACAACAGTTTGGACTTTTGGACACTTCATTTTAAACCAAGTGGCATCTGTAAACAAATGATGATAGATCGATTTTTTTTCTATTACTTTTAAATGACTGGTGTCAAGGGGATTTTTAGAACATACTTTATAAACAGTGTTTTAACGTTTACGGATTGGCCCCATTCACTTCCATTGTACAGTAAGTGCCTCACTGTAATCCAGACTTTTGCTCTTTTTTCTTTTTTTTTTAAGAAAATGAGGGCCAAGTTCAAATAATTTGGTAATGAACATTATGCCACAAATGCTGCTGATTGAGCTTAGAGGAATATTCCAGGTTCAATACAAGTTAAGCTCAACCAAAAGCATTTGTGGCATAATACAAACACACAAAACATAACACAAAAATGTATTTCAACTCATCCTTCTGTTTCTTTAGAAAAACGCAAAAATCGGGTTACAGTGATACACTTACAATGGAAGTGAATGAGGCAAATGTTTGGAGGTTTATGTTAGTAAAATGAAGTTTCTTATTTTATAAAAGCACATATTAATTCTTCTGTTAAAACTCATGTATTATTTGAGGTTGTTTAAACTGACATTTTTACAGTCATTTTAGGGTTTGTTGACATTACATCGTCATGGCAACAAAGTTGTAAAATTGGCTATAACTTTGCACATAAAAGGTTAGTAAAGGATTTTATAACAATAAAATCATGTTAACACGCTCATTGTTTATGTCTTGTGGCTATACTTTTGAAACAGGGAGTATTTTAAATTGGCCCCGGTTCACCTCCATTTTAAGTGCCTCACTGTAACCCAGATTTGTTTTTTTGTTTTCATTTAATTTTCAAAAAGGGCAAGTCAAAATATTTTTTTGTTGTAATCAATACTATGCCTCAAATGCTGTTAATTTAGCTTTACTTGTAATGAACCCAGAATATTTCTTTAACTTGTATTGAATGTAGAATATTCCTAGAAGTGCTCTAATACCTTTGAGTCAACTGTATGTATATATGCATGTAAGACAAATCTGGGAAAGAGACTCAAATTAGATGAAGAAAACCGGGAGTTTCTGGTGAGAGACAGCAGGTATAAAACAACATCTTATTTCTGACCTCTTGAGTCTGAGCTTGGATCTCTATTGTAACACATCAGTACTCAATTGAGGTTTTTACCTGTTATTTTTTCAACACGCATACATCTTTAGACATACTCACGCAATGATAAACACATTCATTCATCTCTCTTCATAACCAAATAGCACAGTGATGACGTACAGGTTAATCTTGATCAGCAGACCACTGAGCAAGTGCACACAGAGGAAATTATGTTCTGAAGCTGATGGACCTTATAACTAGTGCCAGACATCCCTAGACTCTCCCAAACCTTAAAAAAAAAAACTTTACCTATATGTAAAATAACATTTTATGAAGAAAAGAACTTGATTTCTGCTGTTCTGACCAACATCACCGGAATACAGTGGCCCTAAAAGTGTTTGGACACTTGTGGACACTATCAGGCCCGTAGTTAGTGAGGTGAAAGGTGGTAACGATTCTAGGGGCCTACAACCCATTCTAAACTGTATTTATAACAGGAAAGGGGCCCTGTGCAATATACAGTTATGGGACCTATATCCAAAACTGTGGCGACTGCTTTAAGACAACAAGGGAATCATGGCTTCCTTCAAATTTCATTAAACTGCAAAATGACATGTTTATCAAATTGCATTTAATCTCTCTATAATTCACATAATTATTGTGTTAATTATTGTTATGTAACACTTTCACAATGTTCGTTCCGTTGATGTTATCTGCATGAAGGACGCACGGCTCATAGCACACAGCATTCAACTGTGCTTCAGTAGAAGTCTAAGGTAGTGTTCCACTGGGTTCAGTGGAGCAAAAGACTGATGTTCATTGGATAAGATGCTCTAAAAGCATCATTTTGGGTTATGCCCGGATGCCGTGCATCTGTGGGAGTCTATGGGAGCTGTTTGGAAGCCCAGCTTCTCTATATGATGATAAGTCGAGCTCTCAAACGGGCTGAACAACAGAAACAACTGGCTAGTCATTGAAACTGTGATGTGATATGTGATTGGCAGCATTTCAAATTAAAACACTTTCGGTGTCATTCAGTATCTGCAAAGTGATGGCAATGCAGAAGAATTTGGTTGCAGTTTAATCAACATGATTCCGTTCAGTAAGTTAATATTTTCAAAGTGTGTGTGTGAGTTGGCTAAACTGCTGCATTTAGGGAAACATATACAGTATATCACAATAATACGTATATATCATCATTTTGTAGAAATCATTTGATACTTTCCTATAAGAAGCAGCTCAAAATTAAACAGGACATCAGACCAATTCCCAAGATTAATTTAGTTCAGAAATCAGGCAGCAAAAAAAAGAAAAAAAAAGAATTATGAAATAAACAATAATAATATACAAGAGTTCACATTTTTTGACCAACATCTGTGCTTCTCTTCTTTTTAAAAGTACCAGCCTCCACTGATACAAAACATCAAACCAAGTGGTATCTGCAAGCAAATTATGTTAGACCTTTTCTCATTTGTTTTCTTTTGTTTTGTTTTTGTGAATGTAAGTAATTTCCCCTCAAGTTCACACAGGTGTTGTAGTAGAGTAACCACAGGTGTAATTCATCACATTAACTATGGACATGTTCCACAAATTTTGACAACCACATTCGTTTTAGTCTTAATTTGGAAAAATGCTTTTTCATAATTCAAACCTAACAAACTTATCTTTGTGAAATGTTTTGCTTGGAAAGTGACTTAATTTGTGCTATAATTCTTAAAATAAATTCCACGTGGGCTGATATTTTGTTATACAATGCAATCCATCCATACATTTTAAAGTGTGGCTTAAGTGTCCAGATACTTATTGTGGACACTGTTTGTTGTGTTTTGGATGCAAGTCCCCAGAAGTCCCCAGAAGGTGGTGCTGGTGTAGTGGTGACCTCACCAGGCTTCTTAACTGGCTTAACCAGCAAGACTTCCTTGATCAACCAGCTTTACAAGAAAGACCATGCTAAGTGAACAGCTTCACCACTTATGTGGTTAACAAAATGGCTATGATGGTCCACAACCAAGACCAGCCTGGACCATCATGAAATATCAAGCTGGTTTAATAGATACTTTTTAGCAGGGTCGTTCATGTGTCTCTACATATATATTTGATTTAGCTAAAAAAATTAAAAAGAATAATAATAATCCTCATGCAGCTTTATTCAAACTTACACAAATAAAGAGTCTGTCGCCCCCCTCTGGCTGAAGACATGATTTACTGAATTTAGTAGAACTTCTATGTTCAACTGGTATAGACAATAATTACATATTTGACAACCTTTGATAAGGAGAGACCTGCTAGTTGATTATATTTAGATTGACAATGCTTTGAGTATAAAAACAAAATCTAGGGAAATCTAGGGAAAACCCATCAAATCTGGTAATAGACTTCTGTTTCACAAGGAAGGATGGAGGGAAAGTGGTTGTCGGGGGCATGAATATTTCCTCTCTTACTGACATAGCTGCTCAGATTGCTTACATCACTGTTTTGGCCGTAGCTTGCACAGTAGGGGATCGTGAGGTTGTGGCTGCATCATGCTTGCTTAAATTCATCTCTCTCTCTCTCTCTCTCTCTCTCTCTCTCTCTCTAGAGGATAAACAATTAGAGTAAGGCACACCACACTCCTTCCCTTCAGCCCTGCAACCAGGGAGAGGAAATAAACAGAAGAAATCGGGACTGTATGTATTGAAATAAGATGAGTGAGAATCAAATTTGGTGCTGCTACATAAAGTACCTTACCACTGCTCTGCTTGAATCATCTATCAAACCTACTAAAGCTGGAAAAATAGAGGGATGTTGATGTTGGAGAGAGAGAGCCGAGTGCAGGTGTAGCATTATGTCAGAAATACAGAACAAATGCTGAAAGCAGAGGTATGTGATTGAGATGAAATTTTTTCCATCAAAATGACTTAATATATCCTCAAAGTCTCCATCTCAAACCTACATACAGACAGACAGACACACACATTTACATTTATGCATTTGGCGATGCTTTTATCCAAATCGGCTTACAGTGCACTTATTACAGGGACTATTCCCCCGGAGCAACCTGGAATTAAGTGCCTTGCTCAACGACACAATGGTGGTGGCTGTGGGGATCAAACCAGCAACCTTCTGACTAGCAGTTATGTGCTTTAGCCCACTATGCCACCACCATTCCACACACACACACACACACACACACACACACACACACACACACACACACACACACACACACACACACACACACACACACACACACACACACACACACACACACACACACACACACACACACACACACAAACATGTTTTATGGGGACTTTCCATTGACATAATGGTTTTTATACTGTACAAACTTTATATTCTATCCCCTAAACCTAACCCTACCCCTAAACCTAACCCTCACAGAAAACGTTCTGCATTTTTACCTTTTCAAAAAACATAATTTAGTATGATTTATAAGCTGTTTTCCTCATGGGGACCGACAAAATGTCCCCACAAGGTCAACAATTTAGGGTTTTACTATCCTTATGGGGACATTTGGTCCCCACAAAGTGATAAATACACGCTCACACACACACACACACACACACACACACACACACACACACACACAGTCGTTCTTCACATTTGACATATGCATGTACCTTTTACTGTAGAGCATAACCTGCTACTGGTTGCATGTCTGAGTACATGTTGTTTGAGATATACTGTAGGCACTCACTTTTTGAGGCTTTGTTTAGACAGGTTCCAAAACTATGACTCAAAATCAGTTTAGTTGCTTGTTGTCTGAACAAAAAAACATTTATTTTTTTTTACACGCCCACGTCCACATAACGTTTACATTCTAATTAAAATCAGCTTAAGTCTGAACAATCAGATTGGATTCAAGTAGTTTTTCCCTCATTCAGGACAGAGCATTAAATCTTTAAGTCTCTTGTATAAAAATGTCTGCTAAATGAATAAGTGTAATAGTAACATGTATGTCTATCTCCACCATACCAATCAGCTAGTGTATTGAAACAAAACACCAGGACATAGCTCTTTGCAAAGTTTAGTACATGTTTTAAAGACCCTCTGAACTTTGACTGCCTCTGGTATCTGAGAACTATAGAAAATCCCATTGAATTTGAATGTTCTAAAAAGAGCACTTGGGTCTTCCCTAGAGACCATCTTAGACCACTAAGAATTTTCTGCTTGTCCAGGCTGGTTTATGCTGACTTTTGCTAGTTTGGTGCTGGTATGGCTCATAGAACGTAGCCATAACATTTAGTAGCCAAATCTTGCCATTTAAGCTGGTTAACCAAGTTAGGCCTTCTAGTTATGAAGCCTTATGGGAAAACCAGCACACCAGCATACTTTCTTGGGGGACGAACATCCAAAACACAACATATGATGGTCTTCTTAGCTTACCTTTACTTTGGTTCTTGGAGTCATTTTGTACATTGGACCTTAGTCAGAGTAGAGTCATATTTAATTTTAGCAGGGAATGACAATGAGGCTGTGAGGGATAGAAGTAGTCTGTTGAATGGCTTGGACTGTTTAATATCTTCGTGTTGGTTTCTCAGCTGACAAAACATTGAAAACAGTCAACTGAATCCATACATCCTTTGACATAGTAAATTCAATTTAACAGACTGTACAAATATCCCTCAAAGCCTTGTTTTCAAATGCGAAAATTAGATATGGGTCTACGACACAAAATGGCAAGTGCTCAGTCTGATGCAGTCGTGTTTCTCCTCTAATCAGTCTGGTGTGAATAAGGTCTAGAGCTTTTGCTGTAAATAATAGTTTATTCATTGGATGAATTAAAGCAGGGGAAGCACACACTCATACTGTATAGGCTCTGAAACATAGACCCCTGGAAACAACATTTTCCACGTCTTCTTTTCTATAGACCTCCCTGCTCTCAGGAACCAGGTGTACGGTTCTGCACGATCACCTTTGTATTCCATCTGCAGATCTGATTGCCTCAAGAGGATGTAAATATGCACACATAAACTTATATACACACTCCAGTAGGTTTTTGCTATGGCCTCTGAGTCCCACAAAAACTGATGAGCTTCTGGCAGCACCATCTCAGTCCAAAAGCCAAGGGGCAATCAGCAGAACAGACCATGAAACATTAAGCTTAGATTCCTGAGCCAAACACACATACACACACACTAACAAATGGACTTAGTGTTACAGGTTCATGAGCTTCCGTACTGACAGGTAATGGATGGTTGGATGGGTGCAGAATGATGCAGTATCGAATGATTACATTTAAATAATGTACACATTTGGCAGATACTTTTATCCAAGCAACTTACAGTGCATTTAAGGTATGCATTTATTTTGTATGTTCAATTCAACCCACAAACATGTTGTTCAAAACAAGCAATTTAGAACAGGAGTGGTGATTTTTCAGACTCTTTTCAGACTTTCACAGGCATGGCATAGTTGTTCTTGATGCATTTCCAACCTTTATCTTTTTCAATTTATGAGTAAAATAAGGTCTGTGGTAAACATTACTAGAAGATCTATAACATAAATGACATGCAGTCATACCTAAAACATGATTTTTGAAGTCGCCATGTTTTAAAAAATGTACGTTGCTAATAAGTTGCCAAATAAGGACTACAACTACCACAAGCATGTGAGTTTAAGCTACGTCTGATGAAATGGAAGACCCTTGGGGTTCTTATTAGCAACTTGTTAGCAACATATATATATATATATATATATATATATATATATATATATATATATATATAAAAACATGACTGTTTCAAAATTCATGCTTTGGGTGCAGCTGTGTGTAATTTATGTTGTAGAACAAAACGTCCTGTTATTTTCTATTAATGTTTACCACAGACCAGTGTCAGAGATTAACCTTTTCATAAAGGGGCAAAATTGTCTCCTAGATTTGATTTTCAGGGGTTTTTTTCTTTCTAAATATATAAAAAATGTATTGTAATATAAAATACTTGAATAAAATACTTATGTAAATTAATTGATTAAATTGAAGTATTTGAATATAAGTTTTCAATCTGAAAACTAGAATGAGAATATTTTACCTCTTTATCTTTATCTTACCCATAAAATTAAATCAACGTTAAATGTTATTTTAGCAGATGATTTACAGTAATTAACAAGGCTTAGAATCGATTATTAAGTATTTAAGATGTTATAAAAAACTTACAAATTACATGGCCATATTTGCTTGTCAATTTTGGTGACATTTTTTGACCCTTATAGGTGTCATGCATTGAGAAATCAAATTTTCCTTGGTCTTTTGACATAGAAGAGGTCATAGTACTATAAAAACATTTTTACATTTCAGAACTCTAATTTATATGTTAGTCCAAAAAAGACTTTATTGAAACCAGTACACAAAAACATGTTTTTTTCTACTTCATCTGTATTACATAATAGAGATGAATACATCAGCACAAGCCTGACTCTGCATAAACTTGTACTGATCTTCTTCATCATCTCCTCTTTGCTGCCCACAGGTTCGCCATTAGAATGGCGATGAGAGTCGGCATGGCAGGGGTAAACACAGGGATTTTTGGAGCAACAAGATGTTCGAGATGCCTGTAAAGTTTTCCAAATGTTGTGCAGTGCCAGGTTGTAGAAAAACAGACACTTTGCATTTGCTTCCTAATTATTATGACATTAGGAAAGAGTGGCTGATGTTTAATTTTAACGAAGTCCCGGATCACGTCTGTAAGACGGTGTTTATTTGGTCGCTTCAATTTACTGTGGATTTTTTTTTTTTTTTTTTAAACAAGACACAGTTTGAACGTGCATACATGTTCTGGAGAACTAAAGCAATGCTCTTACCAGTTAGGTAATTTTAACTAGAAGGCAGTCCTTCTTAACCTGCATCTGCTTTATCTAGTGATGCAATTTCTTTCATATATTTTTCTGTATGTGGTCCATCTCCAACTCCATATACTGTCTCTGATAATGTTCAAAACATAGTCTAAAGCTAGCCAGCAATCTTCAGGCCTTATTGAGGTTCACTTTATAAGTCTGCATCTCACCAGTTCACACAAACATCAAGTTCAATAAAAAATTCAACATGAGGCCTCCAGTCTCCAGTGGACTTTAAAGACAACAGAGGATGGGGTGTTAACAGGGTCACTGTTGATCCTCATCAGGACTGAGCTCATATCTGTCAAGGGTCCACTCTGGATCTGAAATCAGCTCCCAGTTGTCTGTATGATTATATTTGTCAGGACACAAACAGAAAAACTCTTGATATCAGACCAGAACTCTTCACCCTGCGAAGTTTAATTGGAGTACAGAACTCCGAGCAGAAGTGAGGAGAGGGTTAGCAAACCACCAAACAGCGTCATTAATCACAGCTCAGCTCCGGCCAGTCACTGACAGTACATGACTGCTTCAGTCAGGGAGCCCATTTATTAACTCCGCTAAAGCTGCATTTTATTAGCTACATGACAAACCGACTTTTAACTGTTTTACGTTTTCAGTCCTCAGGGGAGAAGATCAGGCAGATCGTGGGAACCGTGCAGGTTTCAAGTGGTTCTTTAGATTTCATGAATTTTCAGTTCTGTTAATTTTACTGATCACAATTTAGTTTCAATTAAAAATGTATACAAATTTTGTTTAACAATATGATTAAGTGAAAAAACACAGGTTTTCTACAAATTATTATGAAGCCCAACTACGTTCACTGAATATATCACAAACATCTCTAAATATCTAAAAAGCAGCCACTTGTGACTTGGATTGGTCTTGAAACCTGAGCATCTTACACACGCTCACACACACTCAAAAACTTGACCTTCTATCAACCATCCTACTGATGTTTCAAATCCAAATATCTATTGATTGTTAGAGTGATAGACTTGTTCCATACTTCTATGGTTCATAAACAGTGTTGTGAGAAACATGATCTTACCAAGAACATATTGAAGGTATGCCACCTCTACATCCCATGTTCTGTGACAATCTTGTTTTATAAAATCTAAGTCCATTCTCAGGCTCATTCTCAGGTCAACTTAAAGAACAGCACTTCTCTATTTGCATCCACAGCAAATCATCATTTCTGTGGCCTTAGTCACAAGTTAAATAAACGGTGGTTACTGGCCACGGCGCAGAGAATGTTATGTATCAGGAAAGAGAATCAGGACTGATGACAGAAATCTGCCCCCATTCATATGTAAGTGATCCCCAGGTGTGTGAGATGCCCCCCAGGATTATGTGTAATTATTACATCATTGTTCTGAGTCTGAGAAAGAAGTGAGGTGAGAACTACACATTTTAGGAGAGAGGAAAGCTTATAATCCTTTGTGTGTGTGTGTGTGTGTGTGTGTGTGTGTGTGTGTGTGTGTGTGTGTGTGAGCGTGTATTTATCACTTTGTGGGGACCAAATGTCCCCATAAGGATAGTAAAACCCGAAATCTTTGACCTTGTGGGGACATTTTGTCGGTCCCCATGAGGAAAACAGCTTATAAATCATACTAAATTATGTTTTTGAAAATGTAAAAATGCAGAATGTTTTCTGTGAGGGTTAGGTTTAGGGGTAGGGTTAGGTTTAGGGGATAGAATATAAAGTTTGTACAGTATAAAAACCATTATGTCTATGGAAAGTCCCCATAAAACATGGAAACACAACATGTGTGTGTGTGTGTGTGTGTGTGTGTGTGTGTGTGTGTGTGTGTGTGTGTGTGTGTGTGTGTGTGTGTGTGTGTGTGTGTGTGTGTGTTCTTTACATGTTCTGAAGATATTAACCAGATGTGGGGACACTGGTACTTTACGTTCATAAACTATGTATAAAAACTTTCCAAACCGGCACACACTAGTATGGGTTTGACATGAAAAGTACCAGCACTGGGGGCCAGTGTGTTTGTAAAACCCTGGGTATGTTTTAGTTGGACATCAAATGCCAATAAAGTGTTCTGTTTATTTTAAGTAAGATCAGGCCGCCACCGCTAAAGTAGGAAAAAGTGTAATGTAAAAAATTTAAAAAAAGAGTTGTGAAGAGAAGAGAGCGAAAGAGAGAGAGAGGTGCTAAATGTTTTAACAGCAGAATTAAAAGTGGATTACCACCTTGACACCATAAACTACGTATCCCTGAGAGACATAATTTGCCTCATTATTGGCCATGACATTGATTTCTATCATCCTATCATGTGGTGAATAAAGAAGCCATATGATATAAACATACTATACAACTTGGCACAGAACTCTTACTGTAGTAACTGTAATGTCCCTCTATCTGTCTGTCACACAGAAATGGAATATATCATGACCTTTTCTTGACTTCTTTGCAGCTTTTTTATACAGTCTTTACTGTGACATCACACAGTCCAGGGGTGCAAAATCAAATTTATATAAAAAAATAAAAAAAATAAATACAAACTGGAAAATGTGCTGCCAGGCTGGGATTGTGAACACTTTACCAGATTTAGTGCAAATGTATTTATGATGTGTGGGTCACTAAGTGTGTTCCTGAAGCTAGGCACCAGCAAGTCCAAAAACGTGACTGTGCTCTGGAAATAAGTTGGATGCCAGCATTTTTTCACTGAAAACACAATGCAGATAAAAAGAATGAACCAAAGTGAAACTACAGGTTCTTCATGTGTCAGGCAACTCCAGTCTAACTGGTTCAACTGAGCCAGTCAAAATAGTTTTGCGATAAGACAAGCAGGCGTTGGGTCACAGAATCTATAGACTAACTAAGGCTTTATACTTAAATTTAGGGTATTATTATTATTTTATAATTACTATTTCCTAAATTTTGATTTATTAAGCAGCATGTAATCAGCATTTTAGAATAACTACAGAACACTACATTTATGTGAAATTAATTCATTTAAAGACAATAAAAACTTTGAAATGTCTATAGAGTTCTCCTCTGCTATGTACAGTGGTGGAAAGAGTATTGATTTAGTTTTTTTTACTTAAGTAAAAGTACTGCTACTAAATAAATAATCCACTTAAATACAAGTAGAAGTGCAAAGAAATATTATGACTCAAGTAAGAGTATATAAGTAGTTTGCCAAAAAACTACTCCAGTAATTACATTACAAGTTACTTTCTGAAAATTCTTATATTATATATAGTATATAAGCTTCCATTTTTAGAACACAAAGACATTTTTGTTCATGACAGAAATTGATGCTTCATTTCACCAAGGATGTATTAAATTGATCAAAACTCCTGACAAAATCATGAATTGGCAGTATTATTATGGTTTGAAATAATTGTTTGTATTGGTATTTATTTATTTATTTTTCTTTACACATGATGGCAAACATATACTGTGTCACCTATTCCTTACAAAAGCATTCTTATGTGCTAATTCATGTACATGTACATATCCATCCATCCATCCATCCATCGTCAACCGCTTATCCTGTGTACAGGGTCGCGGGACATGTACATATATAAAAATTTAAAATGGCTGTGCTACCATGCGGAAATCACAATGGAGTGTGCTTCAGAGTTCTTCTTATTAAGTTATTTTACACTTTTGGTTTAAAAAATAGGCAAAAAGAAACACATTTCTCTCAAAATTGTATATTCTCCTAAAGTCTATTGTTTTAGAGAGATGAAGGCTATTTCATGCATTACTATTTTGAAAAAAATATCTCTAACCAGGATAGAGAGGGAAGTGGACAGCCAGATGCACAAACAAAAAGACAAGTAAATCAGTCTCTAGTTTGAGAAACAGGCTCCTCGCTGGTCCTAAACTAGCAGCTTCTAAATGCCAAAGACCTGCATTGCTGCAAGAGGATTCCTGGACAAACAGACAATTTTAAGAATACAACATTTAATTAAAAAGACTAAATGACTAAACTACATAATGTTCATTGTGGCAAACACATTCCTATTTCAGGATTATTCTCATTCACGTATGTCCAAGTATTTTGGCTATTCAGTTAACACACTCTACAAAAATAATATAATGCGTAGCGGCAGTGGGAGAGAGAGAGGAGAGAGAGAAGAAAAAAAAACACTTACTAATACGCCATAGTTTCATCCTCGGCCACTCCTCCACCCTATAGCGGACGACAACCGCACCTCTTCAGGTGGATCAGAGGTAGTCCTCTGGCCCCTGGTGGACGGAACGGCCCGCCGTGTTTTTGGTGGACGGTAGGGGTCTACCCAGCCCCTGGCACCGGTAACCACTCCAGGCAGTTGGTTGGGAGCCCCTCCCCTCATGGTAGGCGGCCCTCTGCTTCCAGGCGGCCAGGCTCCTCCTTCCTACAGACGGATTGCCATGGATACTTCTTTGGGGTGGATGTAGTGGCGAGAACTCCACTACGGCGTTCGTGGATTTCGGCACCAGTGTAAAGGTATTAATGGAAAGGAGGCGGCAAGAACCGGCTTGACAATATAAATCATATTTAATAAAAATTTTAAAAAGACACACAAAAACACATACAGGGCAGCTGTCCGTAATTCTCTCTCTCTCGTGCACTGCAGCTTCCAGTCGGCCTTTATCCCTCTTAGGTTTGATTAGCCTGATTAGGGGCCAGGTGTGCAGCATCACGATCCGGCCCCACTCTCCACCCTGACACAATATTAATTCTACCTATATCAGATATTATTAATAAAACACATGAACTCGTTGCGTGGGCATTTTTTTTACCCCATATTTTGAATTTCGGGGATATTTTCTACAGTAACCCGTTTCAACATGGTATTTTGTTGTAAATTTGCAATAACCTCAAAATTAAGCATGGATGCAATATTAACAACATATTATTGTTGTAACACCACGGATAATTGCATTAAAACTATGGTTTCTGCCAAAAAACATGGTTGCTATAATATTACTACAGTAATACAGTGATGCAATATACACACAAGCGATGCCGAGACTCGGGAGTGCGATCAACAGACCCCACCTCCGGATCAAACCCTTCTCCGCACTCATCGACATTCACTGTGACCAAATCAATGCGATGAAATCAACATTAATATTCATTTTTATCTATTATGTTTAGTATTGAAGTAAATATTAAGAGTGGAAACAGGAAATCAGATGGGGAAAAGAGTGGGACACAAGGTGTATTCGAACCGAAGTCGCTAGGAAACACCCCACACCACAGCAGCGACATCTATTGTCTAGTTTGCTGTATATTCCTGGTTTCACCAGACATACTGTTGGGGTGCAAATAGCTGCACTGTGTGGTTGATGCTATTTACACGGGGGTGCAAATAGTCACTCTGATTCAAATTTGTGTTTGTTTGTTATTGGTAGATCCTCACATTAGGTAAAGATTTCAAAATTCAGACTTTTATATTTACTTTCACAAGTTCCCCCTTGACCCCCATACAACATATACCCATTGAATCATATCTCTATATTTTAAAATATTGTGGCAGAATATTTGTGTTATCTGAATATCTGAAGCTCTTTGAAAAGCACTGAAACACAAATACTGGGCTGCTCATTCAGCTTCAAAATTAGTAGAACATTAGAAGATCCCTCAGACCCCACTACTGTGGCTCTATGGGCTATTTTTTATTTTTCTTACTTTAACAATTATCTTATTTATCTTTTTACTTATTTAAAAGAATGCCTCTTGGTCAATGTGTCATGGTCATTTACCTGGCATTTTCCCAGTGGGCCGATGCACTTTGGGGACGATCAGGGGTGGACTGGCCCGTCGCGTTATGCAGAATGGGCCATAAAACAGTGCCACAATATGCAGAAGGGGGCAGTGATATGCAGAAAAGGGCAGTGACAACCCCCACCCACCCCATGTAAAATCCTGGGCTGATTTCTCTTCCCAGTACATCCCTGGTCACATTATCATCCCATGTCTGTCTTGTTCATTGTTTCATTGTCTTTGTTTGGCATTTCTATGCATTCTGTCATCCTGTTTGTTGGTTGGCAAGGGCGTATAATGCGTTATTGTTTGGCAATGTGCTTTCATGTCATTTGGGTTGGGGAGGAGGGAGGGGGGTCTCACAAGACAATAAAACACCTGAATAGAATGAAAGCAACAGGCGACAAAAACAAGACAGGACACCTGTGGGAGAGTTTGAGAGTCTTTGACCAGCCTGTCCACACCTGCTCCTAATGTACGTGAAATGAGCTGGTTGAAGGTAAAAGCACTATTTTGTGATTATAATGTCATATGAGTTCACTATCTCAAAAGGGAGTTTTTATTGTGCAAACATTCCTTAGCAGGGCAGAGTAAACCACAGAGCATGATTGCAATGTTTACGTAACAGAGTTGGGATGTACAGGGTGTACACCTACCAGTACAACTACCATATAAAAACCTTTAGCAATTGTTTTGCTGCCCACAAACAGAGAACACATCAGTCAAAAACCAAGAGTAGGAATGAAAAAAAATAGGAAAACAGCAATCTCTTCTGAGAACATAGAAGTATGTTGTGTGTTCCAGTTTCCTTTCTTTAACACTGTATCTTTGTTTTTCAGATGTCATCATTCACCATTGCTGTGTCATCATGTGCATTATTCAAACCGAAGAATGGGGATACAGAAGGATACAGAGATAAAGGAGTTGCTTATCCATTTGTCCAGGTACCAGAAATCCAGCGATGTGATTTACTCTATATAAACCGCATATTTTCTATATTTAATCAATAATGCCTAAACATGTCACCCGTAGATCCAGATTGGAAATTAAAAGTAGTAATTTGTAATTCAATAGTGCTATTATTAAAGAATTTAGAAGAGAGAAAAATGCTTTTTTGAATCATTTTTGTTTCTTTGTGTTAGCTATTTGAAGTGAAATGTGCATATTGTATGCAATCTGTCTGAATATTTTATCTTTTACCTTTATTTATGGATTTTGTCTGAAATATTTTTTACAGTATTTTCTTGCTCAGAGGGTAATTACCATTAACCAAGAAATAAAAGCATAGGTGTGTATGTAAGATTGGTGTCATCAATCTGGCACTGACAGTATGTTTTGGTGACTCTGCACTAGGCTCTAAAAAAGGTGAACCAACGTTTGGAAGACCGGAGCCAAGCCCCTGAGAATCGGTTTAAAATTGTGTTGATAACTACCAATTGTCAGGACGTGGCTTGGCTAAAAGAAAGTAAGTACAGTAAGTAAAGGAATGCTGGTTTAATTTTCTATTTTAATTAAAGGACTAGATCAATAAAACATGAAAATTGACAAAAGCTTAAATTTTGAATAATGTTCATGCTGCTCTATCACATACACTGCAAGCAAACAGTGACCAGGGGAAATCAAACTCCAAAAAGCACCATTAACTAGTCCATATGACTCATTTGTTTTAAGTTTACTGAAGCTTTCGCCTACCTATAATTTATGTAAGGAACAGACTTTAATTCTCTGACAGAGAATTGAGAGTTAAGGCAAAAGGAATGATTTTCAGTTAAATTTGGGTCTATTCCCCACACAAAGATATCACAAAGCTGCTTAAGAGTCATTTGGATAACTTTTATGGTACTTATTTTAATGGTACTGAACCTTTCTGGAGCTTGACAGCCCATGGTCACTGTCTGCTATTGTATGGAAAAGAGCAGCATGAATGTTCTTTCTTTTGTGTTAAAATGTGTGATTTGAGGGTGAATTATTCATTTAAGCCAATACAGAACCTGAAGCATCTCATTTTAATATACAAAATAAAATTTAAGCCATGATTCCAAAAATATTATACTAAACAAGTTAATGATGTGATGTAGTCTGTGCAGATTTCAACACTGCCCAGATCTGTGAGGTTACTAAAGAAAAAACTGTTCTTGATCATCTTAAAGACATCAAGCCTATTCTCTTCCTGTCCACGAACCAAGAGCATGTGAAAGAGGCCATTAATGCAGGTGAAGGTTCAAGTATATTACATTTTCTTTAAGCATACAGAACATTATGTCTACATTTATGCCACAGAGCTGTTCCGCTGACTTACCTTTAGCCTTATAAACACACGACTGCTTTGGTCCTGCTTACCATTTCCTGACAGCACCATGTTTCCAATATTACTGCATTATGAATTAATTATTATCAGAGCATTACTACTTGAAATGCAATGTGATTTCAAATAGAACTAAATTACATTAATTAAGCCAATTGAATTAGGAGAGTACATATTTCAAAACAGTGTTTCGCATAAGGTAGACTGTTGAAGACATTGTGCTCATTAAACCCCCAAAAAATCTAAACATATGATACAGTAGCCCTAAAAAGTACAATCCAGTCAACTTGTTCGGAGGATACATTCTCACTCCCAAAGATGGACTCCTTTAAGAATTACCATCCATAATCAAATTAGCAGCAAGTTCACTGAACAGTGAACCAACTAGACTTTATTTTGCATTTATCTATCAGAATGAAGAAGGTATGTCAATAACAATGCCTTCAATTCAACAAAACTTTAACAAGGATAAGATTTGTATGATGTACGATTCTTATGCCAGTTGCCAGGTAGCCACATTAACGAACTAACAGTGGCTAACTGTTTAAGTTACAGATGAGCTGACCAAATATCTGGATTCATCATTATCCGTTGATAATTTGTAGTAGGGATGTGCACGGTTACCTTTTTTGCCATTTGGTTATCACAAGGTTTCACAAACAGTTATTCAAGTTTTGTTGGGAGGCGGAATGTGGGAATAAATTTTTTTTATTGCAGTGGAATTTCCTCAAACCTAACTCAGAATATCAGCACAGTGAGCTATGAACCTAAATAAAATACATAGGTCTTAAAATTATAAAATCTCACTATAAAGTCAAACCGAAATTATCCAAAAACTAGTTTACATTTCAATGTCATGTGTGTGGATTTACACAGCTGCATTTAAATAGCCTTTTTGGAGTGCCTTGATTTTTAAATAGTTTAAAATCAGATGGCATTGAACTCATCTAATTATTGTATTTAAGTCTGCACACCAGAGCAAATGGAACAAAAACACTATCTTGCCATTAAATTGGATCTTTGCTTTGTTAAAAATAACCTGGAATCAAGTTTAACCTGTTGATACGCACCCCTTTTTTGAGCACAAACCATGAAAATGACATACCTGAACTTAAATGGTTGTGTTTACTGGACCCTTTGGAGTATGGACACAGGTGTAGTATATTTTAAGCCAGTGGTGGACGAAGTACACATACCATGTACTTGAGTTAAAGTAAAGATACTCAAGGTAAAATATTTCTCAAGTAAAAGTAGAAGTGCTGCCTTTAAACATTCACTTGAGTAAAAGTACAAAAGTATTTGCCTTCAAATGTACTTAAGTATCCAAGTACTATGATTTTTTATGGCCATAATGTCCTATTATAATTTGTCACAAGACTCTTGCTTAACTCAGTCTACATGAAGACTAATGTAACTCTTGGCACACCAATCTATTAATAAAATGACATTAATTAGTCAGATGTATATCTATATATATATATATTTGAATTGAATAAATGTTTTGTGTGTTTAATTTTGGAGGGAAGGGGACTGTTCCCATAAGGTAAAATACATTTACAGTATTTACTGTATATATTTTTCTCGAGTGTCTATGGTCATAATTATTAACATCCTAATGTTATGATACATTCACATAAACCTGCACAACGCCATTAAATATATATATATATATATATATATATATATATATATATATATATATATATATATATATACACACACACACATATATATATACACACACACACACACATATATATACACACACACGCACACACATACATAGAATATATATATATATATATATATATATATATATATATATATATATATATATATATATATATATATATATATATGTTATGGGAGCAGCCAATTTCCCTCCAAAATTAAACACAAAAACGTATTAATGCAGTGTTTCTGCTACTCCCCAGAAAAAAATGCTATTATATGCAAGTCATTTTAGTGTCAACATAATAAGCAATGTACATTATGCGTCAATATTTACCGATAATTGCTGCAATAATAGCTGCTGCTCTCTGCCCCGCTTAAAATCATTGGCAACGCAGTTTGTTTGGAACTATTGAGAGCTACACGAATCACGTGACCGCGCGGCGGCGAGATCAATGTTGCAACCGTCTATGTTCGCAACTCTCATATTTAACGGCTCTGGGGTGCGTTTCCCGTACAACGACGTAACTTGCTGCTCCACTACCGTAGTACGATGCACTGTTGAAGAAATCAACTTGCTAGTCATGACTGTTTCCCGAAACCGTATTGTCGCAAATTGGTTGTTCAACCACGTTGGTTAATGATGTCACACATGTGGTGAAGTAAAAACTACTTTTAATGAATCTGTTTGCGATCAAATTAATGCTAGATGTTTTGCTATAAATTACGGACATGTCATCTGAGGACTATCTCATATTTTTCTCAGTTATTTGCTTTATTTCCAGATTCAATCATAGGCTCGTTCTTACGCACTAGAGCACGTTCACACATGCGCACTCTTCAAAAACGGTGCTTTAAATCTATTGACAAACTAAAAGATATAAAGGACATTTGTGTGTCTTCTAAATAAAAGATACTGATTGTACTGAATGTCATCTTGCTTATTTGGCTCAAGATAATAATTTATTAAGCCCACATGTTATAATAACAAGTAACTCTGCTTCTAACCACAGGTCGAGAGCTGTCGTTCCAACCACACAACTCTGCGATGCTGTTTGCGAATGTTCGTTGGAACGATGGTTTCGGGAAACACCGACTCGCTGAACTATGATGATAACGACGGAACTTGCGACCATAGTTGGCTAACGATGCTTTTGGGAAACGCACCCCTGGTTCGCGCTTAGTAGATGCCGCCAAGGCAAGTTCAAAACGCGCGCTGTACTGTGATTGGTGGCTCGTTTGACCAGTTACGTTTTTATCCACTCATAAATAAAAAGGAACGACTGATTTTGAAAATGTAGTATAGTAAAAAGTAAGATATTTGACTTTGAAATGTAGTGGAGTTAAAGTAAAAGTCTCCCCAAATTTAAATACTTCAGTAAAGTACAGATACGCAAAAAAGCTACTTAAGTACAGTAACGAATTACATTTACTTCGTTACTGTCCACCACTGTTTTAAGCTTTATTTCCCAATTAATATAATTAATATATGTTGTAATTTTTTAAAGTTAGAGAAGCTGAAGTTTATAGTAATGGAAATATTTTGTTCTGAACATGTTTTTATAATCTAAAAAGTTTATGTTTCAAATTTGAAGATGATCTAACAAAACAATGTTCTCTGTAAAATCGCTGCCAGTATACAGAGTCAAATTAAATGCTCCGCCTTTCAAGATGACACAAAATCTGACTGCACTGCTTGGCTATTATGAATAAAACTACGCCGTATTTTTAAAAATAGACTTTGGAGACAGGCTCATTTTGTTTATGAGACTCCAATATATAAGATCATATGCAGTTTTACATGAATGCTGCTCAGATTGCATAGTTTTTTGAAGAACAATGATGAGGGGGATTCTTCCAGGCGAGATCTCATGTAAACAATGGAGAATATATATATCAATATTTCCCAGATTGATCACTTTTATTGACAAAAAGTGCTATTGGATGTATTTCAATGAACACTTGACATGGACAATTGACCCAAGTGTGGTGAACTGGATTCATCTGGCGATCGCGTTTTCATAACAAATGTATGAAGTCCGTTTTCAACTTTATTCTCGTAATTTTTACTTTATTATCAAAATATTATGATATGACAATTGCAAATTAAAATTGTTAAATACTTTGCACTATTTTCTGCACAATGAACAGTGAGCCGACAAGTTCTTGCTTTGATCCACACTTTAAATTAAAAACGGGTTTGATCCATTTATTGTGCGACTGAAGTTTGCTCATACAGGTCTGAACCTGCGCTTAATATAATTATTATTTGACAGGTAGGGTGGTAATTTTTTTAAGTCATGGAAGGAAAGATTCTTCTTATTTTGATATAATAAGCTTTGGGATAAGCCTCCGGATGACACACAAGTCTAGTGACGCCCCTGAGTAAGACTGGTGACATGGACACAAGGGAAATGTCACTCTCTGTGCAAATGATGGGGCTGGGGGGATGAGGCAAAAAAAACCTCGTCATTACATAAATTCCATTACTGCACTGAGAGAGAGGACATCAAGTACATGTTAGTACTGGAGAATGAAATCTGTCTTCACTTTTCAAATGTTTTCAGGATATGGAGCAGCCACCATGTTCCAGGGAGATTACCTTGTGCCAAGTAAAGAAATGTTACGTGTGGCCTTTGATGGAGATGGAGTCCTGTTTTCAGATGAATCAGAGAGAGTCTTCAAAGAGCAAGGTCTAGAAGGTTTCATTCAAAATGAGCACAACTTGGAGGACACATTGCTGGGACTGGTGAGATATTGGTCTAAACTTGCTAGTATAGCTGAATCTTAGAGGGCAATGTTAAAGTTAAAACTGCTTTCTAGTAATTAATTAATTAGAACTAAGAACGTGTTGTTATAATAGGTTTACAGTCTATAAAATAATGGTTAAATATAAATTGAAAGTTTACATTATTGTCTGTGGTAAGTAATCAATTCCACAAATGCTCTATAGACATTAGGTTGAAAATAAACAAGAACATTCCTTTAAAGGGTTTGGACCAAACATTTAGTTTTTGATTCAACAAATTCAACAATTATGTAATACTCCAGGTTCAAAACAAGTTAAGCTCAATCAACAGCATTTCTGGCATATTGTTGATTACCACAACAACTTAGTCTTGTCCCTTCTTTCTTTAAAAAAAAATTGAATTACAGTGTGGCAATTTCAAAGGAAGTAAACGAGGCCAATTTCTGGAGGGTTTACAGGCAGAAATGTGAAGCTTATTATTTTACTAAAGCACGTACATTAATTCTTCTGTTAAGATTTGTGCATCATTTGAAAGGTTGTATAAATCATCTTTGTTTTCAGCCGTTTAAGGTTTTTAGGTTTTAGTGTTCACAATGTTACATTGTTACGGCAACCAAGTTGCAAATTTGGATATAACTTTTACACAGTAAAGGTTAGTTAGTGATTTTATAGCACTAAAATCATATTAACATAATAATTATGTCTTGTGGCTATACTTGAGTGTTTTAACATTTACTTATTTGCCACATTCACTTCCACTGCCGATTAAGCTCAACTTGTATTGAACCCGGAATATTTCTTTAACTCTCTAAAAAGTGCTGGATTCCAATAACATCTGAGTGTTTATTTATTTTGCAGGGCCCTCTAAGTGATTTTGTTCAAGCATTAGTACACCTCCAGTTACTCCAGCAAGATTGTCCAATCCGTACCTACCTCATAACATCACGTGACACCAACAGTCCTGGAATCAGAGCCCTAAAGACTCTTCAGAATAAGAAGTTAGAAATCAATGAGGCCGTCTTTCTCTGTGGTAGTCCAAAAGGGCCTGTGCTGAAGGCAATCAAACCTCACATCTTCTTTGATGACCAGATGCTACATGTAAAGGGAGCCCTTGAAAATGGGGTCATTGGTGCTCATGTACCATTTGGTGTGAGAAATGAGTAAGAATATTCTGGTTTGAAAAGATCTGATATGGCCTGTCCTGTAAGTGATCCAGCCACATATCCTCTTCTATGATTCTTAATAGGGAAGCTCCAATTTTGGTGATAATTTCTGCTCATGTTTTTAAAGGGTTAAAAGAAGGAATGAATAATGAATCAAAAAGAAAATTTTGATTTTTAGGTATTGTTGATTATAATTAAATGGTGAAATTAAACAAATTAATATATTATCAACCAAATGTCTGAAAATGTTTCTTTGTTCCAGTTTAACTGTTGTTAACCCTCTGGGGTCTGAGGGTGTTTTCAGCCCTGGAGAAGGTTTGACATCCCTTGACATTTGTGCTTTTTTCAGTTGCTTAAAAGCATATTAATGGCTAAAGTCTGATAACACTGTATTCAGCACAAACTGGATTACAATAATATGTGAGCAACATGTATGTAAAGGAAAATAACATTTATGCATGGTTTTTGAAAAAAAAATTGTTTTAAGTCATTGAAAGAAGGCCATATAACACATAATAAATATTTGTCCACAAGCTTTTTGAGAACTAGATCTTGTAGCCTAGGGTTTTTGCTACAAAATGACGTGAAAATGACGTCATCCTGATCACTCATTCATACAAAACAATGTAGTAATTGAACTTTTGTAATACAATTTTAGTGTTGAAAGGTAATATGCGAGGAGGCATGAACGATCATGAATATTAAGGTAATTTACACCTGAAGAGACAAAAGACACCTCCCCTGGGCCTATCAATGAGGGATAGAGAATGAATGTGAGGAGAATTAATGATCAAAATCAAGTTTAAAGTTAAAAGAAGTAATCTGACTATACATTTTCTTTACATAAAGACTTTACTTAATTTTAGACCTACACTACCATTAAAAGAAGTCTCTTCTGCTCACCAAGGCTGCATTTATTTGATACAGTAAAAGTAAAACAGTTTTTACAGTAAAAACATTGTGTGAACTCTTTTTAAAATTTAAAAGAACAGTTTTCTATTTGAATATATTTTAAAATGTAATTTGTGATCAACTTTTCAGCATCATTACTGCAGTCTTCAGTGTCACATGATACTTCAGAAATCATTATAATATGCTGATTTTCTAATATGGGCATATTTAAAGTGCATTTTACTCATTTACACCTGAACACATATTTGTAAGCACAAGCTTTGTTGATGATAATGAGGCAGCATAAACACTGGTAAAATATAATTAAACATTCATATTATTTTTATATCATATCATATTTATTTCATACAGCATACAATTTAAATATCTGCTTTAGCCAAAACAGCATTTAAATGTAACTAAAACTTGCCTATTAGGACATATTTCAAATGTCAATACTCTGAATCCTGGCTGGCAAGTCTGGAAACAGTCCCACTAGTAAAATATGAACATGTTTATATAAAATAGCATGTCAGCTAATGAGAACTAAAGGACTTACTCATCTGAAATTGTATCCTCGGCTGGATCAAGTCTCTCTTCAAAATACAAACAAACGTTCATCGGAGTACCACTCTTCTTCTGAGGAAAATGTTAACTCTTTCTTAATATCCAGGAGTTTGATCGCATGTGTATCGTTACAAACACGCAGAAAAGTTGAGCTGTGTTGTGTTGACATTAAACCTCTGAACACCGTCAGGGCGTACACCATTTGCATTGATCGTCTCAGCACATTAGTGTATGAATGACGCGCTTTGCTGGTGGGTGTGATCACATTACAGATAATGAGTTGAGTCAGAAGAAAATGTACATCGCTTTGTTTCATACAGATTACATTGCAGGAGAATATTTGTTTTAAATTTGAATTGTTTTATTTAATAGTAGACATTTTAAGCTTTCTTTAGACATATGTTTCATGTTTGTGTGAACAGTATTCACAGAGTTTCAGTTCATTTTTGTGACGTGTTTCAGAAATATGCTCGTGAACACAGAGACTGCTGAAAGCTCACCCTTTTTATTTTACAAAAGCACAAGATTTTGTTGTTATTGTGAGTGTACACAAATAAAAGTAGACCCTTTATAGTTTCTAATGATGTCTTAAACTTATCTGTACCCAAGTATTTTAAGTTTTTTCCGCTGTATTTATGAAAATATCCAGCAGGATGCGCCGGCGCAGAGGGTTAACAGTAATGTATTACACACCACATATTCTCTGCACATCTGTTTCTAACCCCAATCCATAGTGTATTTCTGATAACACACCTCGCCTAGAGAGAAACTTCAAACTCAATAGCAGGAGAACCTCTAGGTTAATGTCGTAACCCCCATTCCCCGTTGGAGGGAACGAGACGTGTCGATGTTGTGACACTAGGGGTCACTCTTTGGAGCCCCAAACACCTTTGATGTTTTAAGAAAAGGCCAATGAATATTGGTGAGTGGAATTTGTATGCCACTCTCTGGACATATGGGTATAAAAGCAGCTGATGTGCAACCACTCATTCTCTATTACAGCGGGTAATTTAGTGTTGTGGCAGGAGGGACACAATGTCTCATTCCCTCCATCAGGGAACAGTTCTGGGTTATGAGAGTAACCTAGATGTTCCCTTATCCGTCACTTACACACTGTTGTGTCGATGTAGTGACACTAGTGTTCCCTATATGAAACGCCACAACCAGCTGAACTGTGTTACGTTCCTCGAACAAGTTGCATGGACCCTCACCCCCGAAAGCATAAAAGGGGGGTCAGATATGTCCACAATGGGAACAGGCTGCACCTGTTGGTTCTGCCTTTTCTTCTCCCGGAGAAAGAACTCGCTTGATTCCAGCTGGGGCCAAACGTATTTGCATCAGGGTAGGTGTCCTTGGAAAAAGACAACACAGAGACCACACCCTGCTCAAAGGGGAGGCAATTGTGTGGAAATACGTCACATGGTCTTACTAAGTCTTGTCGGCAGTGTCGCATGTGGAGAAGTCCCCATGGTAGGTCCTACCCAGAGGGGACGGAGCTCTACAAACACGCCAACTCTGCCCAAGGGGAGACCTGGGTCTACCATCAGGGAGACAGTGTCATGGAAGATTACATCATATGGGGTTACCAACAGGGAACCAACACATATGAAGCACCTATCCCAGTACAGGGGCCTAACTGAACAGGGCATACTGACACAAGTACTGGGCCTGGTGTTGAAATTTGCTTGCCGCATGTGCTGGTGGAGGAATCCAGGGTTAACCGATCCCAGGGACTCACGTGGATGAGAGAGCGCAGGTCTTCCCCTTGGAAGGGGAAAGGCGCTTATGTGCCAGCGGTACACCCAGCCAGCTGCCCGCATCCTTACCTACCAACACATGAGACAAAACTGGTGCAAAGGTACTGGGTGTTGCCCAGCCTACTACTCTACAGATGTTTGTTAGAGAGGTGCCATTGGCCATGGCCCAGGAGGAGGCTACGCTGCTGGTAGAGTGCGCTTGTAGTCCCAAAGGGGATGGCACACCCTGGGCATGGTATGCCAATGCGATGGCATCCACAATCCAGTGGGCAATCATCTCTTTGGAGACAGTGATCCCCTTCTTAGTTTACACTTACTTAGTTTAATCATTTGAAACCATGACTTAAACTATACATAAGTAATATTTACATTATATTCATGATGTTAGCCAGAGGGGAACTGGCCCCACAGTGAGGTTATTGTTCTCCATTAATCAACATCTTATGGAGTTTTGTGTTCCTTGCCACTGTCGCCTTCAGCTTGCTCAGTGGGGTTATTAATACAAATATTATTTAATTGCACAACGTCTATGCAAGTTGGCTCACTGGGGGAAATGCGTTCATGCGCAGACCCTGGGGCCAGCTGTGCACCAGTGTGTCCGTGCTGAGGGGGGCTCAGACAGGGAATACCACAGCGGGCAGTTTGAGGATTCTCGGGAGGCAAACCGGTCTAAATGTGCCTCACCGAATCGCCTCCAAATCAGCCGGACCACCTGGAGGTGGAGCCTCCACTCTCCCCTGAGCATCACCTGCCATGACAGCATGTCCGCAGTGCGATTGAGTTCGCTGGGGATGTGAGTGGCTGGGTACTTGAGCAGCTGCTGGCTCCAGAGGAGGAGATGGCGTCACCCCAGCTGGACTTGGAAATGTCTGTCCTGACGATGACTTGCCTGGTGCCCTGCTCTAGGGGAACCCCTGCCTGTAGAAATGTCAGGTTGTCCAAGGGCTGAACAAGTGGTGGCTGATCAGCATAATAGTCACACGATGCATGCTGCAGTGCCATGCCCATCTTGGTACCCGAGTCTGAAGCCAGTGCTGAAGCGGTCTCATATGCATCATGAGGGGCATCGCCGAGGATGCCATATGCACTAGGAGATTCTGAAATTGTTTCAGTGGGACAGCTGTTCTCTCCCTTAAAGCCTTCAGGCAATCCAGCACCGACTGAGCAAGCTCGTTCGTGAGTCCAACTCCATCCCGAGAAAAGAGATGCTCTCTGTCAGGCGAGCTTGCTCTTTTCCCAGTTGACCTAAAGCCCCAATCGGCAGATGCGGGTGAACACCAGGTCCCTGTGTGCACACAACAGATATTGAGAGTGAGCTAGGATCAGCCAGTTGTTGAGATAGTTGAGGATAAGGACACCCACTTCCCTTAGTGGGGCAAGGGCTGCTTCTGTGACCTTCCTGAAGACGCGAGGCGACAGGGACAGCCTGAAGTGCAGGACCTTGTATTGGTATGCCCGACCCTCGAAGGAAAACCGAAGGAACGATCTGTGACGTGGCAGGATTGAGACATGAAAGTATGTGTCTTTCAGGTCTACCGCCGCGAACCAATCTTAGTGCCGGACGTACAATAGAATGTAACTCTGCATGAGCATTCTGAACAGAAGCCTGTACAGGGCCCGATTCAGTGCCCGGAGGTCCAAGATCGGTCGCAACCCACCGCCTTCCTTAGGCACGATGAAGGGGCTGTATAAGCCGCTCTTCACATCGGCTGGAGGGACAGGCTCTATCGCGGCCTATCGCGCCCTTCTGCAGAAGGACTGCAAATTCCGCACATAGGGCAGCGGCGTCCTCACCACCTACTAAACTGATAGCGTAGCCGAGTCAGATCGCAATGGGTTGGAGAGCTTAACCACGCCTCCAAACTCCGGGCGAGGGGCATTAAGGGGAAAACCGCTCTCCTGACATACCCGTGGAATGGGTCTCGCGGTGGAGCGGGGTGGGAAAACCGCTCCTGACGTACCCGTGGAATGGGTCTCGTGGTGGAGCGGGGCTGCATCAGGGAGCCTCGTGTCCAGATCTCGCTGTATAGGGAGAGACGTTAAAGCACATACCTTGCTCCGTATACCCCACGCAGGACTGGTCGGTGATGGGGGAGGAGGTTGAGTGTCCTAGTATCCTGCCACAACCATGACCATGAGAGGGGGGGCGTCAACTTCCTGCAGGGAGCTCTACCCTTTAGAGCTCTAAACCCTCTACTTCCACTCTAGCCCGACGCTCACTGCAGCCCGGTCAAGCATGGCAGTCAGCTCGGCATCAGCCTCAGACTGGGCGGCCACACTCAAAGACTGGGCAGCCCAGCCAAGTCCTCTGCATTGGACTGAAGCACTCAACAGGCGCTGCCGAAGCACCCAGGGGCATTCTCTGCACTTAGGAGAGAAACCGCTGTGATGAGCAGTAAAATCCAGCAGCCGCAGAGATCGCGCTTTGCTTTTTTGCAGAAGAGAATGGATTGGCAGTGGAATGCATCAACACCGCTCGGCTCCGAAGAAAAAATCTGAATAAGTAGTTGCACACCAGCTCCTTTTATACTCGTATGTGCGGGGGATGTTTTCATTGGCCTTTTCTTAAAACATCAGAGGTATTTGGGGCTCCCAAGAGTGACCCCTAGTGTTACTACATCGACACAATGTCGAGTGATTGACAGATAGGGAACCAATGGTTCCACATTGTTTAAAAAATTATTTCACCAATAATTATAATAATAACAATAATAACTGTACAATAAAAGCACAACACCACACTGAGAACAACCCAATGAATGTGCGGAGGAGATATGACATATAGTACACTTAAAAAATATAAAATATGGAACAGTTCATGAGTTGCCCAATTAGGGTTTAAACCAGTAATCTTCTGATTCCCAGTCAAGTGCACAATTCACTGTTCTACACAGCAACAACTTTGTCAGTCGCTAAAGACACATGCCAAGCAAAGAGTCAACACTGTCAAGCATATGTTGTTACTGCTACAGCATTGTTTAAAAACAAAAACAAAAAAATTATTTGATTTGTTTTGTCAGGTCAGTTTTTAGATCATCTGAGCCTAATTTGGAGAGAATTAGATAAAATTTAAGCAAAAAAAAACAATTTACTTGGAGTTCCAGTACCTTAGGATCAGCCACATAATGCCATCTCACCAGCAAGCACCATCTCCTATCAGATCATTTTGAATCAGCTCCAACATGTAAACCATCCCCTATGGCGCGACCAGAGGCGTGTTGCTTCAGCAGCGTGGGGGACCTGGTTCAGATCCCGTGTTGAAACCATGATGTTATCGTATTCATATAATCAGTAACGAGCGCGATTTTGAAGTTGCATTTTTATTTCTAACATTATATTTTTACTCCATTGATGGTTAAGTTTAGTTTGGGGGTTGGGTTTGGAGTAGAATTTATAAAATAAGCATTTCTCTTCACTGTATTACAGCCTGCATAGCTGAAAACAACTTGCTTCCCAACTCGTTTTTGGCACACCTCCATGGACATTTCACCCGGAAAATGGAGCACACACGTTCCCAACAGTTACCGCTTCGATCACTGGGGGATGAGTTTCACATATCGTTAAGCACAGACAAATTTCAGCTAACAAAAAGTCAACCTACTTGTGGCAGCGGGGGCGTGGTCAAGCGCCCGTCCGGGAGAGAAAATGGTAAGGGCGCTTACACCTGAGCTAAATTATGTCTAACACCTGTGTCTAATTTCAGTAAGCATGGGGAGAGCGGCATAAAAAGCAGCAGCCACAGAGCCTCAGGAGAGAGAGAGTGCCTACACCCAAACCACCTACTAGTTAGAAAGTCTGCTGTACAATTGTATGTTTAGAAAGTGTGTACATTAAAGAATATTACCTTGAAGCCAAGAAGCTCTGTTCTACGTGTCATCCTTGGGGAAACCTTTACACTACTGTTTCCGATTTCACTGTGATTAGTAAACACTAGGTCACCCTAAGAACATGATGCTAAAGACCCCTACAAAGTTTAATTTTAATACAGCAGAGCATTGGCAAGATACAGCTTGACTTCATGTTTTTTGTTGACCTGGTTGAATTCATTAAGGGGTATCTTGGTAGTGGTGATGAATATAAAAATCTCTGAATATGTATTAAAAAAAATTATTCACATGGTAATTTCTGTGAGGCAAGGTCTGAATACCATCTGAGTCCATTTTGTTTAAGATTGGAAAATGTTTCTAATAGGAACAGCAAAAGAAAATGATATATAGCTGTAAACAGCACATGAGGAATTGATGGAATCCACATACTGTACCATGGTATTGGTACAACTGACTATTTTTTATATTTCATTACCAAAAATGACCTAACAAATAATGGCACAATACTACCCACATTTAATGTGTGCACTGATTTGATGTTTCAAGAAAGTCAGTCACAAGGATTTGAAATGAAATTTGGGATGATAAATAATGATAGACTCATTTTATTAATGGTACTATTCCATTAATTGGTTTACGATTCAGTCTGAATCATTAAACTGCTCACTCATGCACTGAATTGTTTGGAGTAAATTCTCACTCAGTAAAATGGTAACATGATACTTAATACAGAGAAAACAAGCAGAGCGCTGGATGAAGTAGAATACTTACCTACAATCAATTTAAACTAAATCCTATCATATACCAGTGATTAAGAATGTCTTTATTTAGTTCCAGACTGGTATGTGCAGCTCTCATCAAATTCTCTCATCATTTACATTACTTTTGTCCAAAATTTTGAAGCTACAAAATCCACATAAAGGCAACATAAAAGTAATATAGATGACTCTGGTTGTTAAATCTAGAATCTTCAGAAGTGATATGATAGGTGTGGGTGAGAAAAAGATACATATCCTTTTTGAATATACATTTTCCTGGGTCATTATACGAAAACGTGCCATTTCCCACTTTTAATGTGTGATTTTCAAAGTACTGTTTTGAAAATCTTTAAGCCCCTTTTTGGATGAAGTAGATCCTTACCTCTCAGGAAAATGTGCCGTGCCATCTCAGGCTATCTTATTGTTTTTACTTTTTTCATACAACCAACGTAAATGTGTGTGTTTGGTCAACCCTGTTACTGACATATTATTTACTTTTTGAAAAGGTTTTAAATACATGTATAGTTCAAATATGATATACTGTGAAAAATACCCCCGTTACATTAAGAGTGTTTGTGAATTGAGAAGATTGAAAGTTAGATTTTTTTTAGTGGATGAATACGTTCATTTGCAAATGACACTCTCCCAGCATCTTCTGTTTTAAGAAAAATGTATGGAAACAAAAATAAAACACCTAAATTCAACTTTGAGTGGATTATTAGCCTCTCTTACTAAACATATACAATTAGTTCATTACTTTTTTAATTTCATTTTTTAAATGATATTAGAATATTATACAAGTAACAGGGTTGACACATCAGTAACAGGGTTGACAACAGTTACCGTATTGGTTATACTGCTTGTTTGAGTAACAGTTATGGGTGTAATGGAGTCTTAATTGGACATTCATAAACCTTTAATTCAACATGACTAATCAGCATATTTTTGAGACAGCTCTTTTGAGATATTTTAGCATAAAAATTATGAAAAATGATGATGATTCTGCGGATGTAAATGTAAACCAATTGTTTTATTAAAACAATTACATTGCAATTAAATGATCAATTGAACATGTTTGGCAATGCTGAGTTAGCCCCACCCATGTGCATGCTGTATCAGGGGACCTCACACAAAGTCACCTCAAAACTTTGGTGTTTCAGGACCCTTCAGAAATCAACACATTTCTGCAATTTTCAGCCATTTCTTTGGTAACTACATTGATATTATGTCAAATAAGAGTTAAATGTATTGTTTTTTGTGTATGAACAAATAATACTAATCTCTAGGTCAAACCATTAGCCTTACAGAAAGATGGATTGCCAAAGAATTAAGCATGTGAACTGCAAACACTAAATGTTTTGTGATTCATTTTACATTCATTTACAAATAAATACATCATAACTTGTTTTGTAGAGAAGATTATTTTCATAAATTAACTTTTTTTTTTAAAGATGGGCTTAAATGGTACAGTGCCACAAAACGCATGAAAACTATAGCCAATAAGCTTGAATGAAAAAACTTAACATTTCTCAATGTGGGCACAATAAAAAGTACTAAATCAATTAATTTTTACATTTTGTGAATCAATGAGGATGTGGGCTTATTTGGAACACATGCAGGCTTAAATGGCGCCAAAGTACCAATTAAGCCCATGCCAGACTTCTGACTTTAGTCCTAAATTATCTTAACGTTATATTCTAAATTGTACATTAACTAATTAATACATTTTCAAATGAGAGATAAATCTTGCATTTTAACAAATTATTTTTCTTATAAACTATGTCAATATCTATGAAAAAAACCTAGACTTAGATTTTGGTGGGCTTAATAGGTACACTTGGCACTCCCCATCAGTCATTTAGAACTGAAGAAACCTCTTGGATGAGAGGCAAAACATCTTCAAATATGGAAGTACCAAGTCCAGTTGCCCTTGATTTAACCCTTCTTGGGTATACAACATGGGTAAGACACACAAAATCATACTTTCGTCAACCCTGTTACCCTGGAATGGTAACAGGGTTGACGGTAACAGGGTTGACGAAAAATGTTATTGGCGGCCATTACTAGCCATGAGGTATAGGTAATGACACCACATTATGTGCCTTAATGAGAGGCTTAAATGTTGTTATATTATGTAAATTTTTAAATATGTACAAATAACTTTTTAACGTATGCTTTTCTGGTAACAGGGCTGACACAATGAGCGTGTCCCCGTCTTTCAGACATTACATAAACTCAAATAAAATTCATAAAAAGAAGAGAACACTTACTTGTCTTCTACCATCAACTTCATGAAAGGCAGAAGATGTCACTTCCTGAAACTGATGCAACTTTTGGAACAGTCCATTATCTTTAAAGAGGTGTTTTCATAAAAAGTAACAGGGTTGACGAGAACCTAGGGACCCGACTAAATTGTGGTTTTTTTTTCACAATTTGACATGTTAAGAATAAAATCCATTCATGACTAATGAACTGACACTTAAGGCTTTATACAAGTATATGTTTTTTATGATAGTTTGACTTTTTTGGCCTCGATAGCAAGTAGAAGTAGAAAAATCATACTGAGGGACAGGCCATTTTCAACATTTCTGCAAGATGCTTTGCACAAAAATGTAATTAAAATCCTTTAAAAACAAAAGATACAGAAATTAATTTATTCTTATATTATGAGACATATTATGGAAACTAAATTATAAAATATTTTATTTGTTTTATGGTTTATTAAGATTTACAGAGCTTTTTTTTCTGAGGGACACAAAATGGCACGTTTTCGTATAATGACCCTCCTCCCCTGCTCAGTCAATCTCCACTTCACTTTCACATTTTTCGTGATTCACATTATTTATGCATTTCGCCCCCTAATGAGAAGGGAGGAGAATTTATGATAAAAATTACTTAAATATTGACCTGTTTTTCACCCACACCTATCATGTCATGTCTGAACACATGGATTTAACCACTGGAGTCATATGGATTACTTTTATGCTCCCTTTATCTGGATTTAGCTTCAAAATGTTGGTGGCGACCTACAGAGCTGAAATATTCTACTAAAAATCTTAATTTGTGTTCTGCAGAAGAAAGAAAGTCATACATATCTGGGATGCCAGGAAAGAGTGTAAATCATGGGAGAAATGTCATTTTTGGATGAACTATCCCTTTAAGGAAACTGGTTTCAGTACAGCTTGATAAGCACCTTATTTTCATCTTACCAATGCCTCTGAAGGCAGCATATTCCAGTTTCCAGATGCAGCCATTATCTTCACATTAATTAGTAGGGTACCATGGGGCTAAAGGCTCCATGGGGTAAAAAGCTCCTTTGATTTTATTTTCTCCCAAAACACTAAATAGCATCAAAACAACCACAAAACTTTCCTAAACAATGTCCTTGTCACTATACACTGCAAAATTTTCCTGATTCTGTCAGGATGCCTGTTTGATCAGCCTCGTTGTGTTTGTGTCTGTGTCATTGTTCGTCCGTAGCGATTGGCTGTCTTGTTTGTCCGCCCGTGCGCTTCGGTGTGTGGTGTTTGTGTTCGTTCACCATGTGTGTCTGCACATGTTGTTTTCTGTGTGATCAACTGTCAGCTGTCGCCCCTCCCTCTTGTTACCTTGTTAGTTCAACATTACACTTCCAGTCGCCTACAGCTTGCTCACAGGGGTTATTAATACAATTATCATTTAATTATTTTTAAACACTATTAAAATGATTAATCGACTTTATAGACATTACAGTTTTATCGTCTGTTAATGCTGATATTCTGTAAAGCTGCTTTGAAACGATGTGTGTTGTGAAAGGCGCTATATAAAATTGACTTGACTTACGTGTTACTCCTCATTAGCCTCTCTTTATATTCCCCTTGTGTTTTTTATCCCTTGCCAGATCGTGTTTTTGCATGTTGTTATTCACGTCTTGCTAATCTTGCTTTTTCCTGCTGTTTGTGGTAGTCTAGTTATCTAGTCAAGTTTTATTTTTCTTCAATTTTGATTTGCTTTGGATTCCTAGGTTTTTCCTATTTTTTCTTTTCTTTTGCTGTGTCTTGATCCCAGCTTGTTCAACCCTGATTTGATTTATAATTTTTTATCTTTATTGATGATTTCTTTTTATATTTCCTATACATTAACTTGGCATAGTTTATAGGTTTTTGCATTATTTTTCCTCATCCCCTGTGGCTTGCATTCCGAGCAGTTTAGTCTTTTCCCTTTTATCTTTTTTTTTTCTCTCCAGTCTTCCCGTCTTCCAGGCTGCTGGACAGAGCTTATTCCCCCGCCACCTCCGGCCTACCAGCAGTCATCTCCCTTCCCCTTTGCCGCGCCTCACCTGCCAACACTGCCCGTTGCTTCCCCCGTCTCATTCGCCACCATCATTGACCTCTTTTGCGGACTGCTCTTGGCTGGGACTTTCCGTTCTATGGACCTAGCCTACGCTTTCTGAGGCCGTTATTATCTGTGGACCTTATCCTGTCCGGCTCGTGCTTGTTTATTTCCCAATAAACCGTATAATGGCAACGTGAATACATCACACGAGAGACTGCTTGGAATCCACCCTCTAGTGAAGCCTAACGGAAGCAATGGTTAATAGTTAAAAAGTACTTAAATATTTATCTTTTTTTGCACCGATCATGTTCACTTTAGAAGACATTAATTTAACAGCTGGTGTCGTATGGATTATGCTTAAACTGACTATAATATTTGAAGCTTCAAAAGAGAAATCTCCATTCACTTGCATTTTAAGGAATTACTAGGCTAAGATAGTTTTATATTCTTCTTCAAATGTGTTCAGGTGAAGAAAAAGTAATACACACCTGGGATATCATGTAAATAATGATAGAATTGGGTGAAATATCCCTTCAAGTGGGGTGGATAGATTTGTGATGAAGAATGTTCAAAGTGGGCTCACATTGTGTCACGATTCCCCGTTGTCTGCTCAGTGTTTCTCCCCTGTCACCTGTCCCGAAATACACTTCCCATAATCCCCTGCCCTCATCACTGCCAGTGTCATTGATCTCACCTGTTTGTAATTTAATCATCATCCCTGTGTATTTAAGCCCTGTTTTTTGTTCATTCGTTGGTCATTGAATGTTATGGTTGTCCTTGACTGTGTTCCTGCCGTGCCCTTCGTCTATGTTTCTCATGTTTATATTTTGTTATCCCCTCGAGGATGTTTTGTTTGTTCCCTGTGTTGTTTAGTTATCTTATTCACCTTTTGCTCCTTCACTAATAAATGCTGCATTTAGATCCTCACTCCTCGTCTGCCCTCGTCTGATTCATAACACATTGACTGGTCCAATCACAATGGAGTATAATTTGTTTAGAGAATACTTGGAGATGTTATGAAATGTCAAATGTGATTGGAATTAACAAGCAATTATGCACCCTTTTCTGAAGTGGTTATTTTGAATAAGCATCGTATTAGTTTGTTACTCAAAGAAGTATCTTGCAGTCTCAAAATGATTTGCATAAGTTGACAAATTGTGCCCAATAGCTATTGCTCCGGTATGTACACTATATCAATATAACCCCCCTGGGGGCCTTTTACACCAGGTGTGGGGTAAAAGGCATCCCTTTTTATCATATTTTTCAAAACGTCTTTCTGCTGTTATTTCTTTTAACACATGTTATGTTGCTCCACCAATATTCAATAAAAATACATTTAGGCTATTTGTTGAATATTGTCTGTGTCACCAGATGTAACCAGAGAGTAAGGATTCTGTATGGGGCGGGGCGTGTAGTTATTTCACGCTATAAATAGCACGACAGCGAGTAGACGGGATAACTTACTGACGCTTTGACTTTTAAAGTCCGTCTCCTTCCGGTGTTGTGACCCCGAAGCGCCATAGCGAGCTGTGAGTGTGGCATTGTTGTTCTAATACAAAGACGTTGGTATGTTTTTATTTATTGATTTTATGTTAAACGCAGGGCGGAAGTCCTTGATGCAAGAGTGTGAGGGCGTGGGTGGTTTAATGGGGCTAGTGCCGAGCGCTGGATGCCGTGTTTAATCCATAGCCACGAATCATTCAACCAGTCTATGTTTTGCTCTTGGATTACGATAGAGGTATGTGTGTGTTAGATTGTTAGGTTTGGTTTGGTGTTAAACATTTCATGCATAATCATTGAATTATCTAACAATTCTGTAAGTGAAGGTGTAATGATGTTGCATGGAATTTGTGGCAGAGGTCTATTTGGATCTGTATTTTAGATATTTATGGTTTGTTTTGTGTTTATTTGGCAGATCCTCCTTTGTGGAGTCCTATGCACGTGGACTTCTGACGTCTAGGCCCTGCTGTTTTGTTTATGATTTATTTTCATTATAATAACCTTAAATTTTTGGTTATATATATATATATATATATATATATATATATATATATATATATTTTTTTTTTTTTTTATTTTACCTTTATTTTACCAGGAAGTCTCATTGAGATGAAAATCTCTTTTACAAGAGAGACCTGGCCAAGGTAGCAGCCATACATAAACACAACATAGTAACAAAATGTTATACATACCTACAATCATGTAAAACAAAAAATAAGAAATCATTCAAACACAATGGCCTCTCAAGAAAAACAAGCACATGTCTCCTTTACCACATTCTTTATGATGCTCTTAAATTTATCAATTGATATACACGTTTCTAGTTTAAGATCTTTTTGCAAATTATTCCATGCCCAGGGTGCATAGTATGAAAATGCAGTTTTTCCCAGATCTGTCAAAACCCTGGGAACATTAAAAAGTAACCACTTGGAGGAACGTAGCTGATAACTAGCAGAACTGAGACAGAGGAGAGAACAGAGGTAAGCTGGAAGTTTACCTAGCATGGCTTTATATATAAAAATATACCAGTGTTGTTTTCTACGGGTAGTCAGTGCTGTCCAACCCACCATATCATAAAGAATGCAATGGTGAGTGAGGGACTTTGCATTTGTAATAAAGCGTAGAGACACATGATATACTGAATCAAGGCTCCGTAAGATGGAGGAGGCTGTGTGCATATATAATATGTCACCATAATCAATCACAGACATAAAAGTAGCTTCCACAAGTTTTTTTTTGGCATTGAAAGTAAAACTAGATTTATTTCTAAAATAAAAGCCAATCTTCACTTTGAGCTTCCTAACTAGATTAGCAATATGTACATTAAATAAAAGTTTGTCGTCTATCCATATACCCAAGTACTTGTACTTGTACTTGTACGTGGGATTTCAATGGATTTACCATCAAAGGTAAAAATGCTAATATCATCAAGCAACTGTAGGCGAGCTTTTGAAAAGACCATGAAATTTGTTTTCTGAGGATTTAAAATCAATTTTAAATTGAGCAGAGCAGTTTGTAATGACAGAAATGCAGTCTGAAGCTCTTGCACAGCCTGTGCTATGGAAGGAGCATGTGTATAAAGGACAGTGTCATCAGCATAAAAGTGTACTTTTGCTTGAACATCCTTACCTAAATCATTTATAAAAATAGAGAACAGAATAGGTCCCAAAATAGACCCCTGGGGGACCCCGTTCGATATCTCAAGAAACTCAGATTTGTGGCCCTCTGCATGGACACACTGAGTCCGATCTACAAAATAGTTTCTAAACCATTTAACAGCATTAGGACAGAAACCAGCATTCCTAAGTTTGTTCAGCAACAATTCATGATCTACAGAATCAAACGCCTTGGCTAGATCTACAAATAAAGCAGCGCAATGCTGTTTTCTGTCCAAGGCACAGATAAGATCATTTATTACCACCATAGCAGCAGTAATAGTACTGTGGCCAGTTCTAAACCCAGATTGAAAATTGTTTAAAATATTATTATCAAATAAAAACTGTTTTACCTGTAAATTTACCTGGGATTCAAGGATCTTAGCCAGGATTGAGAGTTTGGAGATCGGACGGTAATTGTTTAGCTCTGAGGGGTCCCCACCTTTAAATAAGGGGAGAACATAAGCAGCTTTCCAGATTTGGGGTATTGAATTGGACATAAGACTCAAATTAAAAATGTGAGTAATAGACTCAGCAATAACATCTGCCGCCACCTTTAAGAGATAAGGATCCAGATTGTCAGGACCTGCAGATTTTTTGTGGTCAATGTCTTTCAGAGCTTTACAAACTTGCGCAACTGAAATAGTTTTAAAATCAAACAAATCCAGATTTCTATCAGTTGCAATGGTTGCAGAATATCGGACAGGTGCATTTACATTTGAGCTGTCAAATGCAGACCCACCACAGATAAAGTGTTTGTTTAACTGACTGACCATATCAGCTTTATCCTTTATTTCATCTGATCCAACCAGAATGTGTTCAGGGAGGCTTGAGGCAACATGTGTACCTGACATAGATTTAATTACTTTCCAGAATTTTGAGGGGTTATTTAGATTCTCTGTAACTGTCTTCAAATAAAACTCTGATTTGGAATGTTTATCATCAAGGTGCACTTATTCCTTAGGGTTCTAAACGCAGTCCAATCAGCAGCAGAGTTTGAAAATCTAGCTTGGGCCCACGATTTATTTCTTAAATGAGTTAGCTCTGAGAGACTATCTGAGAACCAAGGATTTTCCCTACCACTGATCCTAAACTTTTTAATGGGAACATGGTTATTAGAGATAGACAGAAAAATTTAGTGAAAATATTCCCATGCCAATTCAACATCCGGAATCAGAGTTACTCTGTTAAGATCACTATGATATAAATCATGCATGAAAGCCTGCTCTTGAAAACCTTTAAAATATCTTTTAAAAATGAACCGGGGTTTTACCTTGGGAATTTTTGTATTCCTAACACAAGCAATTGCACAATGATCGCTAACATCATTGCAAAATATTCCAGTTGAGGTGTATTTGTGTATGACCATTTGGAGGGAGAAGCCAAAAATGAAATTAAATATAGGTCTAGAGAAGAGAGAGAGGATCCAGAAAAGATTCTTTCTACCCTCCAAGAAATGTATGGGTGTTCTCAGTCTTATGTTGCATTGCAAGAGAAATTATTTTCCCATAAACAACTTGAGGGTGAATCATTACAGGAGTATTCTCATGCTCTGTTTGGGCTTATAAATGAGGTGTTGGAAACTGCCCCAGATACAATGCCTAATTCTGCCATATTGTTGAGAGACCAGTTTTTTGAACATGTGACTGATCCAGCCCTTCGAAGGGCACTGAAACAAATTGTCCGAGCCCATCCAAGCCATACACTTTTAGATATTCGTAAAGAGGCTATTCGTTGGGAGCGGGAAGGTATGTCTTTAGAGGGGCAGGCACGGAGTTATTCGGTGCCTTCATTGTGTGCTACGCAGGTATCTACTACATCATATACCTCTAGTACCAGTAATTATTCGGCTGAAATTGTTGAAATAAAAGAACTGTTAAAACAACAACAAGCACAGTTAAACCAGCTTGGGGAACAGCTTTCCCGGTTACACCATTCTCCCAAATGGCCCCCTATGCATCGTAATCAAGTCGTGTGTAGGCGTTGTCAACAGCCTGGTCATTTTGCTAGCCATTGCGACAATGAACGTGTTCAACCTCGATCACAGTCTCATTTCAGACAGGGGGTAGGATCCCAGCAGCAGCCGTCAGAAAACTAACTCCCTCCGAGTCGTTGAGTCACGGTTCAGGAGGGGATAACTTTGACTCAAGTAATCCCAATGAGGTAAGTTGCCTCAATTTACCAAAATTAGTAGGACCATGCCCGTCAGTTATGGTATTAATGGGGGGGGGGGGTCAGGGTACCATGCCATTTGGATACTGGATCAATGGTGTCCACAGTAACAGAACATTTTTTTTCCCAACATTTTAATGAACAGCTTCATTCTTGTAATTGGTTACAACTCAAAGCCGCCAATGGGCTTGATATACCCTATGTTGGTTATGCAGAAGTGAATGTTGAGGTTTTTGGAAAATGTATACCAAAGAAGGGGATCCTTGTGGTAAAAGACATTGATGATTTTGTGAAGGCACATATAAATCAACTTTTGGAAAGTCAGGTGATAAGGGAGAGTTGCAGCCCCTATGCGTCGCCAATAGTCCTAGTGAAGAAAAAAGATGGTACCCTGCGGTTATGTGTGGAGCATCGCCAGCTTAACCGCAGGACTCGGAGAGATGCTTTTCCCCTCCCTCGCATCGAGGAGTCCCTTGATGCTCTTTCAGGTGCCCGCTGGTTTTCAACCTTAGATCTGGCAAGCGGCTACAATCAAGTGCCTGTTGAAGAGAGGGATAAAAGACCGCTTTCTGTACCCCTTTTGGGCTCTTCGAATTTAATCGTATGCCCTTTGGGTTATGTAACGCACCAAGTACATTTCAGCGACTCATGGAGCGCATGTTTGGGTCCCAGCACTTTCAAACTCTGTTGCTTTACCTTGATGATGTGATCGTATTTTCCAGTTCTATAGATCAACATTTGGAACGTCTGGATAAGGTTTTGAGCCGGCTGCACCAAGAGGGTCTTAAGGTAAAGTTGGAGAAGTGTTGTTTCTTCCAGACTGAGGTCAAATATCTGGGACATGTGATATCTAATAAGGGAGTTTCGACCGACCCTGAGAAGATTGCCGTTGTAGCCAATTGGCCCCGACCAACAGATGTAGCAGCGCTAAGATCCTTTTTGGGGTTCTCGAGTTATTACAGACGATTTGTCAAAGATTTCTCAGTGACGGCGGCTCCCTTGTATCATCTGGTAGGAGAACTAGGTGGAAGTAAGAACAAAAAGGGTGCACGGGGACCCGTGAACGGTGCTTGGACTGAGGCTTGTGAGAAGAGTTTTCAAGAACTGAAGGTACGTCTGACTACTACTCCTGTGTTGGCCTATGCTAATTTTTCATTGCCTTTTATCCTGGAAGTGGATGCTTGCCAGAATGGACTGGGAGAAGTGTTGTCACAGGAGCAGGAAGGGAAAGTGAGGCCTCTTGCATAGGCAAGTAGAACATTGAGTCGAACTGAGAAGAGGATGCCAAACTGTAGTTCCATGAAGCTCGAGTTTCTTGCTCTGAAATGGGCAATGGTGGGGAAATTTCGAGAATATTTGCTGGGCCATAAGTGCATAGTTTGGACCGATAACAACCCCCTGAGTCATTTAAACACCGCAAAACTTGGAGCTACAGAGTTACGGTGGGCAGCAGAGTTGGAAGCGTTTGACTACACCATCCGGTATCGTCCAGGACGGGCCAATCGGAATGCAGATTCCTTGTCAAGACAACACTCCCCTGATGTGGGATCTCTGGTGGACCAGGTTCTTCCAGGAACTTCGATTCCAGTACGGTTGGAGCAGGTAGTAGGTCAGACACCAGTCATTGCTTGCCAGTCAGAGATATCTGTCTTACCAGCTTATGCCATGAATGATATTGCTAAACTTCAACAAGATGATCCTGCTGGTACCTTTTTTCAATTTTGGCAAAACAAACAAAGGCCAGATCACTGGGAACGACAAGCATTGAGTAAGTCTGTATTGGAGTTGATGCGACAATGGGAACGGTTGGTGGAGAAAGAGGAGGTACTGTACCGTAGGACTTTTCGTCCTGATGGCGGAGAAGAGGTGCTGCAACTAGTATTGCCAGAAACTCTACAGGAGGAAGTGTTACAGCAGTTACATCAGGGACACGGAACATTTATAATGTTCTCCAAATTTACGCAGGCAGTTCCAACATATGACCAAAGGGCTTCCACGGTAGCAAATGTTCTGGTGAAGGAATGGTTTTGCCGGTTTGGGGTTCCAGCTCGCATTCACTCCGACCAGGGTTGGAGTTTTGAAGGGGCATTGATACATCAACTTTATGACCTGTATGGGATACAGAAGACCCGCACAACACCTTACCATCCTCAAGGCAATGTGAAAGGTTTAACCGAACACTGCATAGCCTTCTTTGTACACTTCCCAAGTCTGCTAAAGTCGACTGGAGCCCCAGCCAGAAAGAAGGCTTTGTCTACCTCCAGTCCCCAGCTTCTCTTACAATACCACCATGCATCAGACCACAGGCGAGTGCCCACATTTTGTAATGTTTGGCCAGGAACCTAATTTGCCAGTTGATTTTCTCCTTGGAAAAGTTCCACAGCCGACGGCAGGGACCGTAATGGACTGGATGGAGGAACATCGGGAGCGGTTGCAAGTGGCTTTTGATGGTGCACAGGAGAGAATTCGAGCGGCAGCACAGCGGAGGAAGGAGAGGCATGATCGGAAGGGTTACAGTTGCCATTTGAAAGAAGGTCAGTTGGTTTATCGAAGAGACTTCAGTAATCGAGGTAGAAATAAAATACAAGATGTCTGGAGTCCGACAAATTACACAATAATTCAAGCACCCATGGAAGGAGGAGTCGTTTATTCCATAGCCCCTTCAGATAGACGTACACTGGTAAAAAGGGTACATCGTACTATGTTGAAACCGGTGTCTGACGTTTTGACTCTTTATCCCTCATGTACGGGTCCTGTGTCTTTGCAGCCTGAGAATATGGGAAGTGAAGAAGAAATGGAGGATGGACAATGGATTTGTGTTCCACTGCCAGAAGAGACTCCACTCGCTACCCTGCCCGTTCCAGCTGTGTCGTTCCCTGGCCGTGCAAAGCCTATAACGGGTCCATTACATTCTGATGGCTCGCAAGAGGCATCAGGCAGTGGAGTAAATTCCATGCCAGATCCAGCTGTGTCTTCTCCTGGCTGTGCAGAGCCTATAACGGGTCCATTACATTCTGATGACTGGCAAGAGGCATCGAGCAGTGGAGTAAATTTCCCACACAGGTCTGCAAGAGAAACCGCAGGGACACATTCCAACCTCCATCGCTTGCCTAGGGCTGTGGGGACTAGTGCTAATGGGGCTGCGACTCCCTTCTTTGGCCATAGTGAGGGGGGGACAAGTGTTGCTAGACCCTAGATTTAGGTCATTTAAGTATTGAGTGAGTTTTCATTTGGTTTTGTGTTTTATTTTTTTTTTAAATGTTTTATATACATTGCCGACGGGGCGTCGACACAGAATGTGGGGATGGATTGTGACCGGGTGAGTAAGGATTCTGTATGGGGTGGGGCGTGTAGTTATTTCACGCTATAAATAGCACGACAGCGAGTAGATGGGATAACTTCCTGACGCTTTGACTTTTTCCGTCTCCTTCCGGTGTTGTGACCCCGAAGCACCATAGCGAGCTGTGAGTGTGGCATTGTTGTTCTAATACAAAGACGTTGGTGTGTTTTTATTTATTGATTTTATGTTAAACGCAGGGCGGAAGTCCTTGATGCAAGAGTGTGAGCGCGTGGGTGGTTTAATGGGGCTAGTGCCGAGCGCTGGATGCCGTGTTTAATCCATAGCCACGAATCATTCAACCAGTCTATGTTTTGCTCTTGGATTACGATAGAGGTATGTGTGTGTTAGATTGTTAGGTTTGGTTTGGTGTTAAACATTTCATGTATAATCATTGAATTATCTAACAATTCTGTAAGTGAAGGTGTAATGACGTTGCATGGAATTTGTGGCAGAGGTCTATTTGGATCTGTATTTTAGATATTTATGGTTTGTTTTGTGTTTATTTGGCAGATCCTCCTTTGTGGAGTCCTATGCACGTGGTCTTCTGACATCTAGGCCCTGCTGTTTTGTTTATGATTTATTTTCATTATAATAACCTTAAAGTTTTGGTTATATATATATATATATATATATATATATATATATATATATATATATATATATATATATATATATATATATGGTTTTATTTAATCTGTGGTTTATTATTTTTGTGTACTGATTGTATTATTTGAGTTTGGTTTAGACCAACCGCTGTGTTTGAATATGACATGTAAAGTGGAGTGTTAATTCATATTCCTTTGTGTCTTAGAGCCAGCCTGTGTGGGAGTACTTCCTCTGGGGTCGTTTGGGCCTTTCCTTCACTGCAGCTGGTGTGAGATTTCCTGCACTGCATGCATATTGATCTGGGAGTGTAGAGTGGTTTGTATTATGCACTGGATTTGCTTTTAGAAGTGATTTTATCATCTTGAGAATCGTACACGTGTGGTGTGTGTGCCCCTAGGGCGGAGGGTCCGTGGCCAACGACTCTTCTCTATTTTCACACAGGCTTGGTTACTTCTATTGTAAGACTGGTGGATTGTGACATTTAATAATCAACCTAATGCCTATGTTGACCTAGTTTTATTGCTACTATTATAATAAACACAACTAAAAGTGATTATTTATTCAGAGATTTATAACCCATTGCCAATAAAAATTATTGAACTTGAAGGTCACGTCTTCGTTCTTTTACCAATTACTGTTTGTTGAACTTGGGTTGCTGTTATTTCCGTGGGTATATAACCCCGGTGGCGTAGTCGGGACTAGTGTGGCAAAGGGTTGCCACGGTTACAGCGGCAATAATATTAGAAGTGCTGGAATATAAAGTTTTAAATTTGCTCAGAGAGGTACAAGCATGGATGAATGTTAGAGACAGTGGTGAAAGAAGGAAGACAGTTTGTGCATTAGTAGAACTGGGTCAATAGATGAGATGCATCTTTAGATGTTTCTTTAGAAATGGCACTCATTTCATTAAAACTACACTGATGCAAATATAATGAGAAATCTGCCAGCAATATGCTAGAAAATAAAGGTGCTATTATTTATGTTCAAGGGCAGACCTTTTCCTTGATTTTATTGTACACACACATTCCACTGCCGGGCACGACTCAAACGCAGACCGTTATTATGCATTTAAGATTAAGGAAGTCCATCTAATTGTTTGTTTCTTACAAATCAGAGATCACAACCATAATGTTGGTCCATACACTCAAACCAGGGCATGCTGACTCCAGCCAGGTCTTCTAAGTAACCAAATTGGCCTGGTTGCTAGGGAGGGGAGAGTCACATGGGGTAACCTCCTTGTGGTCACCATAATGTGGTTCGCTCTCGGTGGGGCGTGTGGCGAGTTGTGCGTGGAAGCCGCGGAGAATAGCGTGAAGCCTCCACATGAGCTATGTCACCACGTAATGTGCTACAAAAACCACGTGATAAGATGCGCAGATTGACGGTCTCAGATGATGAGGCAACTGAGATTCGTCCTCGGCCACCCAGATTGAGGCGAGTCACTATGCTTCCACGAGGATTTAGAGTGCATTGGGAATTGGGCATTCCAAATTGGAGAGAAAAAGGGGAAAATGTTTTTTTTAAATACAATGTCCCCCAAAATTGAGTCACATTCATAATTTGCAAGATATGATTTATGCCTTACGTAATCCCATATATGTGCTTTACAGATATAAATTCATAAATGCATAATATTAACCTCAGCCATCCTGCCATTTACACATGTGTTTTTATGCCAAGAGTTCTGTTGTGCAGATGATGTGTTTTCAGTATAAATGTATATTTACAATTTGGATATTGAGCAGCTCGTGATTTCCAGACACGTGTATACCTGGGGTTTAACTAAATGTATTATGTCTCATTCGGCGCTTCATCTCTAAAGGCGAATTTTTTTACACAGTGGGAATAAAACTAGCGCTCTGCCCCTTTACGAGAGCATATGCATGTTAAACAGTCTACGCTGCATGGAGATAGATGATGATGAGACATGCACGGAGTGACATGGATTTTCAGTCCTATAGAAAGAAACTGTTGATTTCTTGTGTTCCAATGTGTGGATTATTAATTTTCACCAACATGCAAAAACTAAAAATGTGGGGATTTCACGCGCTGTGAACACGGAATGTGCAAGGATACTTAAAATGTTGGAAAACATGTTGAATCCCACTACAAAATTCATTGAGTGGGATTTTTTCCTGCTATTTTCTACACATTGGTAATAGCTGCTGCTATTTGGAAAAGAGCGAGGCCAGCACTTGAAGAGTATGCTCGGTGTCTGCATGATCTTGTGCATCCAAGCGACTGTGCCTTGGTGCGTCCAGTATATTATGCATTTGCACATCTTTGCAAGATAAATATACTCGCGTTCGCTCCTCGGTTAGAAGACTTTGTTCACTTTGTGTAATTTTTGTGCTCTCTCGCTTGTTGTTTGCTTGCACTAATGTTATAAATGCAGCACTGGTCCGATCGGGCAAGTGACAGTTCTAGGAATTGGCCCGAATCTTTCTCACACTGGCCCCGAGCCATCAGGCACTCCTTATTGTCGAGCCCTGACTATATGAAAAAAACAAGTATCTACTGAATCCCATCTGGCTAAGCAGAAACGTGATAGTGATCGATCGAAAACTAGAGTGAACTTCGCCAGGGCATTTGATTCCTGGAGGGAATCATGGACTAGGACTTGTCTAAAAAGACCAGTCTACAATAAGTATCCAGCGACTTTGTCAATTGTATTTAGTATATACATTTTTTGAGATACAAGAACACATTTAATGCATACTTATATGTTATATTGTGTGAAATAAATGATCTCTCTGTAGATCTAACAATTGAGAGATATCGCATGACTGGTGGGGAAAGTGCAGTTGGTTATTTAAAGGCCTGCATGATCAACCTTTACCTGTCCAAAGATTTGAAGAAGGTACAAGAAGCTATCGAAGAAGGTATTTAAAAAAAAAAAAAACTTGAATGCATTCAGATCTAACTGTATATTTTATGCAGAAAAGCAACATTTAAATTCAGAGCTTTGTGAATGTGAAGCTTAACTGATTATAACTGATTATAACCATTTCCACAGGAAAAGCAGCTGTGACAGTGAGAATGAGCTCAGTGACATCCAAAGGCGTGTAGCCTTCGACAGATATGCTGTTCTGTTTTCCGACAAGTCCGAAATAATTGTAAAGGAACATGGATTGGTCACCTTTTTCAGGCATGACCAAGAGTTTGAGAACAAGCCTCTTGCTCAGGTAGACTAAGTCTGACTAAAAACAGCTACTAAGGTTCACTAATAATGCTGATGTTTCTCCATCGTATCCTTTTCAGAGCATATGATGTTTACATCCTTTAATCTTATTACATACTGTTTGCATACTTTTTATGTTGCTTATTAAACAGTTGCACCATTCACCCCTAGGGCCCTCTGATATGCTTTCTGGAAGTACTTGGTAATCTCCAGCACAAGTTGCAAAGAACCAGCATATCAACTGGCCTATTCGCACATACCTGGGAACAGCTCGAAGTGCTGCCTGTGTCCTGAAGACCCTTCGAAGCTGGGGACTGGAGGTAGACAAAGCCTTCTTTCTGGCTGGGGCTCCTAAGGGGCCACTTCAACCGAAGATTAGGCCTCACATCTTCTTCGATGATAAGATGTATCATATTGAAGGAGCCCAGGAGAAGGGTACCATCGCCACTCATGTGCCTTATGGGAATGAACAGACGTACAATAAGGGGAAACGCATTGAACAAATAATGCAGAAAAATAAGGAAATCATTTTATAAGTATCAAATGCAAATGTCCGAGTCCCATCTGTTTAGATACCTCAACATCCATACAGTGTCTTAATTATGTTTAATCTAAACAATACCTCAAATATAGAAGTTTACTTACATTAATAATGAGTTGGGATTGATGCAAAAGTGAAAGTAATGAATAAAGGGCACAACAAGTTCAAGAGATAATTTATTTTTCATCTCTTCAGATGGTTGCTGGATGACTTTCAGTCAGACGAATTATAAACTCAAAGAGCCCACTGTGTTAAAAAATGCACACAGGAAGTGTTACCTTGTATGTTATGTACAGACCTAATCCATCAGAAAACAAAACAAACAACACTTCTTTCTTCTTTCTTTTAAAAAATTTGAAAGTTCAATAAGACAAGTCTATCTGCCTTTGCACCTTGTTCACTAATGTTTATCATATTTAATCAGAATATCTATTGAATTTTATCTCAGGGAATATACATTGCACGTGTCAGTGGTGTTTATTTATAGTGTCAGATTTTATTATGTATATTTTGCAAATTTGTTTTGTTCCATCTAGTTCACTGATGTATATTGGATACCAATGTTTCCTGGCAGACTTTACCACAGTAATAATTAATAAACTGTGCCCTGAATAATTGCTGGAAGATAAGGGTGTGAAGAAACCATGTATTATGTATTAGACCCTATTCTAAGTTTTGCATGAAGTGTTCCCCATTTTGTTACTTTGATACATTCTTTTTTTAATCTTATTTAGTATATGGTTTATCGTTCACGTCTAAAGATTGCATGATTAATTTCAGTACATCATGTTTAGCAACAAAGCCCTTCTCGGTCTAGTTAACAATACAAGACAAATGCACATGTTTTAAACTGGTGACTTATGGGTAATGCAGTTCAATAACATTCCAGTGAATTCACACACATGATTATTTACATCTACAAACCTGCTTGCAAAATGGACATTGTTGATGGCCCCAGACAGTTCAGAAGTGAAGCAGATATAAACATTTTGATGAACCCGTCGACATGCTGTGGGGCAAAACCATTATCGTGACGGGGGCAAACTGTGGCGTTGGAAAAGCCACGACAGTGGAGTTGCTCTGGCGTCAGGGCCGGGTGATCATAGCATGTAGGGACTGAGAGCGGGCAAAGAGAGCAGCCCAGAAGATCCAACAGCTAGGAGCCAGGAGAGATCAAACTTTTGCACCTGGCATCGCTTAAATGTATCCGTAGCTTTTGCGAAGAGAAGGTGCGATCATATTTATTTTGGGAGGGGGCTGCACCAGGTCAGTGCCTTATTTTCCCTGCTAAATACAGGCCACTAATACTATCAAATTACCTAATTGTTTAAAAGTGTGGGTGAACAATACCGACAAAAGGTAGGCGAGTGTTACGCGCTGCTATCAATGAATGCACGCTCGAGAAGTTTGAGAAGTGGATGTGAACTTGACAGCTCCTCAAATTGGAGCGGAAATGATTGTCCTGCAGAGATAAGAGCTTTAAAGGCGCTATGATTATTCTTGTGAATAAACAGTATGTGATGAGATATGAGTAGATTTATTTTTGATTGCAAAAACAACAACAACAAGAAAACATCAAGGTTAGGACTGAAGACCTAACTCTGTACATCTCTATTTCAAACACATTGGTTTACAGTAAGTGCACAACTTCAACACCAGTTAATCCTGCTTGTTTGTTTTTTGCTACTACTACTACAACATCATCATCATAAAATGATCAGAACTGATCATCAGCCTGAAACAGAATTGTGTATCAAATTATTATTATTTAATACTGTATATTTATTTTGGCAGCTAAACAATCCACTGGCGTTAACTTAATTAGTGTAATGTTGTTCCTCTAATTAATGACCCATGTCAGAATATGTGTGCAAATTAAAAATGTCATTGTGCATAATTGATGTTTCTAAAGTTACATCTACACTCCATTTCCCATACTCTTTAAAGTAATGTGTTTAAATGAAAGAAGAATAAGAAAAAAAAAGAGATGATGATATGTAAACGTTATCTATGCACTTTTTCGATGTTATGCAGAGACTACGAGAAGTATACCATTTGTAAGTTAATTCCCTGAAAAGTTTAAACTTTGTTTGAAAATCCAGACCAGCAAAGCAACATCAGCTCAACCAATGCCATGAGTTTGGGGCTGGGCTAATTGATTGGTCTACCAATGGAAGACGGGGGAGTGTTTTGGAAGCAAAACGTAGTCGACTCTCTTTTATGTAGTAATTTATGAAAAGAGTATGGAAAAATGAATGTGAAAATACTTCCGGAACCCAGAAGGCCAGAAAGGTGGGTACTGTTTCGCTGTATTTGAAAACAGTCTTTCATTTTTGCTATTACGTTTAGTGATTCTACTGTACTTGTGCACTTTGCCTTTAAATTAGTGCAGTCCATTTTTTGAGGGTTTAATGGCAAAAATGTAAAGCTTATAATTTTATAAAAGTACTTACAGTACTGTGCAAAAGTCTTAGGCACATAAGATGTTTCACAAAAGCATTTGTCTTAAGATGGTTATTTATATCTTGAGCTTTAGTGTGTCAATAGGAAATATAAATGTTAGGCTCCCAAACATTACTTTTGCATATAGAATAGAATAGAAGAACAGGGCGTCCAACAACAAATGTCATGGCCCCCACAGAGCCCCCCACTGAATATTGAGTCAGTCTGAGATTACATAAAGAGACAGAAGCAATTGAGACAGCCGAAATAGATAGAAGAACTGTGTTGAATTTTCCAAGAATCTTGGAACATCCTATCTGCCAACAACCAAGGATAACCAAACCTTATACCTAGGATAATTGGGGCTGTTTTAAAGGCAAAGGTGGTCACACTGTTTATTGATTTAGCTTTTTTATGTTTACTGGACTTTGTATGATGTTAATTGATAAATGTAAACTATTTCTGTGAATATTTTTTGAAGACATCCTCACTATGCAATTTGTTTTTACAAGTGCCTAAAACTTTTGCACAGTACTGTACATTGATATTTTTCTGTTAAAACTTTATTTGGGCTAAGTTGATTTCATTGGCATTTTTGATATTGATATTTTTCTGTTAAAACATTATTTGGGCTAAGTTGATTTCATTGTCATTTTTGCTGGATTACAACATTTACATAGCATTATGTTGTCATGGAAACAAAGATGGATAAAACTGTGTGAAATTGGATAAAACGTTACACAGAAATGTTAGTAAGTGATTTTATCACACTAAAATAATGATAACACTCATTGTTGACAATCTTATGGCTATTCCTTTGAAACAGTGAGTATTTTGACATTTATGGATTGGCCTCATTCACTTCCATTGTAAGTGAATCACTGGAAACTAGATATTGTTTTTTTTTTGTTCTCTGTTTTAAAAAAAAGTTTAAAATTGTTTTTATATATAAATAATCAACATAATGCCACAAATGCTGTCAATTTAACTTCACTTGTATTGCACCTGGAATATTCCTTTAAATATTGCTGCATTTGAATGCGAAAACATACCCAAACATTTACAATTTGTCAAATCTGTTGTATCTCAAACAGGAAGTGCCAAGGATTGATGTCCTGATCAACAATGCTGGCATCTACCAGTATCCTTTCACAAAAACAGAAGACGGATTTGAGATGCAATTCGCTGTCAATCATCTGGGCCACTTCTTGCTCACTAACCTCCTGTAGGACCTCCTCGAGCGCTCTCCCCTAGCTGCATCATTGTAGTGTCCACCAGCCTCTACAAGTATGGTGACATTAACTTTGATGACTTGAGCAGTGAGCAGAGATATGACAAAGCTTTTGCTTATGCACGGAGCAAATTAGCCAATCTTCTTTTCACACTGGAGCTCTCCCACAAACTAGAGGATACAGGAGTAACAGCAAACGCTCTTACCTCAGGGATCGTTAGGACTTACCTGGGAAGACATGCCCACATTCCGCTGCTGGTGAAGCCGCTGTTTACCCTAGCTTCCCGAACTTTCTTCAAGTCCCCCAAGGAGGGAGTAGAGACATCCATCCACCTGGCCTGCTCCCCAGATTTGGAGGGTGTTCAGGGGAAGTACTTTGTTAACTGCCAGGAGTAGCAAATGTTAGGGAAGGCCACATATGAAGAGGTAGCCAATAAACTGTGGGACACCAGTGAAGTGTTGGTAGGCATCACAACCTGTAGGAAGGAAGGAAAGACAGAAAAAAAGACCTTATCACAATGTCCATGGTTTTTTAAAAATTGTTAAATGCAAGTGATGCAAATAGTTACTCTTTATGTGAAGCATAACACTCTTCCTGATACCTGGACTTGGGGGTTGACTTAATCTTGAAAGACAAACATGTTATTAAACTTGAGCAAAGTGTACTCTTCTTTACCTGAGGAGAGAGCTGTTTTTTGCCATACTTATACACTTGCTGTATGCATTAGCAATGTGTATTTCTGTTGGGCTTTTCCCACTTAAAAAATGTTAACCAGAGGGTCATTTTAACCCTGGATTAGCATAAAACTGGGTTATATTGTGTCATGACTGTTTATACATCTGAATAAGTCCATCTGTGGAAACGTAATATAAATGTAAAGTAAATCCACTCTGGTTGCCTCAAGTCAAAAATTACTATTGTAATTTCATCTCTCCAATTTAAAACATTTTTAATTGTTTGTCTTCATCAGACCAGACCCTGAAACAAAGTGCATTTTATTTATGATTATACAAAGTGCATGAATGAGTAGTGATTGGTTATCTATAAGCATGGCAAACCCTCTGGAACATGGTTTTTCAAAGAAGTTAATCCAGGGTGAAGCATTGTGTGAAAAGCCGTTATGGTGGCAGCATCAATGCATTTTCCAACTCGCCACAATTTCAACAGCTACACTTTTTTTATGCATTTTCAGCGGGGAATCACCACTGACAATGTGATTGAGACTAGATGGATTTAAATGGAGATTTGTCACAAATAGTTTAGTGTAGGTCTAATATCTTCTGTGACTGGGCACTTGGTAATGGTTGTGATATTATGTCAAATTCCTGCTTCAGAGATTGTTAAATGTGTTTGCTGCTAGCAATGTGACATTACACACTGCATTTAATTTGCATTTACCGAAGATCAGGAGAAAATAAATCTCAGAGGTACACAATAAAAATGAATTAAAGCACTATATTAAAATTACAGATCTCTTTTGATTTATTAAATATATGCTTCAAACTTATTTTCTATGCATTCATGATGACAGTGTGAAAATGGCTAATTTTGCTTTTTTGGCGAGATGCTGATCACATCTCATGAATAGCAACGTACTTATCTTCTTATCTTTTAAAGTGTAACTATGCAAAAAAAGGTTTGTAACTTCAGGTAAACTGTTTAGTTGATGCATGCACAGTTAAAGCAGTTGTGTATTTTATCCATGGGGAATATTTTTTTTTTTAATACAGTAAATTATTATTTCTGAGTTGTCTAATGGTAGGTGTTAAACTAATACTTTCAATTATAAATTATCTTCCTGTTAAATGTGCTATATGTAAGAATGACAACAAGCATTTGAAATGGTCACTGCAGTCCAAATTCAACATATTGGAGAGTTGTCTGTCCCGCCCCAGACTCGAAGTTCATGCGTGTTGCCAGAATGTTTTCACACAAATTAGCCAACTCAGCATCCGTTTTAAAGGATTTTTGGGCTTTAAGCTCTCACCATATTCCAAAAGCATCTCCAATATTTATCCTTATTTTACTACGCCTCTGGTCATGGTGGTTTTTAGACAGATGGCAAGGCTTTTTAGGTCATGTGGAATCTGTTATCTCTGATCCAGTTCATTTGCTGGCTTTCATGGCTGCAGCACGCAGTGTTGTTTGCCTGCAAACTTGTTCAAATCTGGCAACCTGGCGGTGTCGAAATACTATTGGTGAGTGGGCAGTGGGCGTGATCACACTGACCAAAACATAAACAACAATTCCAGCCCTGAATGGAAACTTCAAAGTAGAATATACTGGCTGTAGCATTGTTATCGGAGAAGCCAGTATCTCATCTTGAAAAGTGTTGCATGTTTAATAATTCTCTAATGACATTATGGTCATTTTATGATTTAGTACAGTAAAAATATTACATATAGAACCTTTAATCATTCTTAATTCTGGGTGGTTTTTTTTTTTAAAAAAGGAAATGCTTTGGGGGACCTACTTAGTCTAATAATTATTACTGTACAAATTACATAGTTAAGATTTTAGCTACAGCACAAGGTTCATATAATGGAAAAATAGTCTGATGGTTGTTTTTGAGGGGTTCATTAGCAGAACAATTTTGGAATTAGAGCATTAAGTCGCTCTGCTTTCAGAGTTCACTTGCATTCTAATTACCCATTATAGGAGCTGTTACAGTACAATTCAACTGCTTGACTTCACGCAGACTCACATACAAAAATTGCACACTCCTCTAACTGCATCTCGCTTCCTCTACATCATAGCTGTCATGATTTAATATTTTCTCTTAGCGTTTGCTGTCTCTGTTAGCTCTTTTTCACCGATATTGCGATGGTTCTCGTGCCGAGCCTGTGCTCCGCTGGTTCACGGCTGGGGCAATCTGGAGCCTATCGTAAACCGGCCGCGCTTTTCTGCTGAGCTGAATGGTGACGTAACAGGTTACTGTCTACGTGGTAGTTTCACGTGACTACCTCAAACATAATCAAACATGGCATGTCACAGTGTGTTTGTATACAGCTTTCACACTTGTTTTGAGGACATATTTAAACATACGGTTTAATGCAATCCATCATTATTGCATTTCTCAACAAGATGGTCAGAGACAACATCTACGCTAAAGACGACAGGTAATGTAATTACATTATATTGTATGAACTATGGCTTAACTTGCTAAGTTCTATAAACTGTTACAGTGGAATAATTATTAACATTTGTGTATCGAATGGTTGTATTTGGATTTTTTCCATAGCATATAATATTATTGATTGAGAATCCCACCATTTTACTTAACAGATAGCTGTGATCTTCCAAACTTAATGAGTAGTTTGTCAAAATCCCCTTACAGAACAAAACATTACACAAAATAAGATGACAACAGTGTAAGAAAAGCTAACAAAGTTGGCAAATATAACAACTTACTGAAATCAACAACAGAGAACACCGGCGATTCACTGTTTATTGCGAGCATTACTGGCTGAGTTGAATGCCCCAGTTAGTTAGCAGACTGGTCATTGTCCGAGTCCAAAACATGGTTGCTCCGTCTACTGTCGCATTTGCTTATGTTCTTCTTATGGTCCCTGTACTCCCTTAAGTGTTTTTCAATTTGGTTATGATTTGGTCAATTGTCCAATTGAATGTGGCGTGCATCATTTCGTGCTGTATCTTCAGAGTATTTATTTCCTTTGCGAACTCTAGTTTATATTGGATCTTTGTAAATAACATATCGCATGTAGAGCACACGTTTCGTCCATGTTACCTGAACGGTTTTGATGTCTGATCATTTTGTTGTTATAGAGGGAAGAATTACTCCTTGCTGCAGATGGTAGCTTCAACTTTACCATGGTGACAAAACATTATCCGCCCTCCATCCCCTGACGTAATCGGTTCCTGTGTAGAGACCAGCAAACTTTTGGGGCCGGACCACATTTTCGGTCCCAGAATTGCCTTTTTTGCAGTGGAAATGCGCAGAACAGTTCAAAAATTTGAACCGGATCACGAACCCGTACCCAAACCATGTTGGTGGAAAAGAGCTTTGTGAGAATGGTAGTAGTCCCGATGGGCCCCTAATGCTTTTCCCACCTGTGTTTGCCATTAAAGCTTTTTCAGGATCATTAGGTGAATGTTCTGATCAGCCAAAGAGCCCCTAAGACATCCCAATATTCATCTGATCTAGCTCGCTGTGAAACAGGAGGTCTCTGGGCATTTGGCTGTGGAACCTGGAGACTGTTTGTTTTTAAATAAAGAAAATTGGGGAAATTACCGAAGTTAATAGCTTTAATGACATGTTTAGAAATGGTGCCACATCAGCGACATAATGTCAAGCTGCTAAACAGAGTGATTATAATGACATATAATTGATTATAATCACATGAAGCTATTTTGTCTCCATATTTTGTTTTTCATTTCGTCTTGTGTTTTCCTTCTTCAAGCAGACAAAATATCACTCAAGGAACCCCAAAGGTGTTTAGGAATTCATGGTAAAGCCATTGTATCTTATCTAGTGGTTTGGCATCAGGTAACACATTTCTCCGGTTGTGTAGGTTTGCTCACTTCAGCTCTGAGTGCAGACCTGCAGCCAGAATCATTTCCCACTGATTTTGCTAGACATTCCATCCAACTTAAACAGAACTCCCCTCTCGTTTCTTATCCTGCGCTTTTGTTTTCCATGAGAGGGGAATGGAAGGGAGATATGAACACTGGTTATTATTCACAGTAAAGAGAGTTTCCATCATAGAGTTTAACTGAACTCTATCAATGATAAAATATAATCCAGATGATAAAGTGTAACTTGTCTGTTCCATAAGAGATGTTCTCCGCAATGGAATCAAACTACAGTTACACTTACAGTTATCTGAAAAAGTCCCCTTCATCTCCATGGATTTCTTTCACCTGGCAGACCAACCAAATACAATCATTTGTGTGATATTTTAAATCTATTCCGAGCAAAAATCTACTATAATGGATAAATGAACACTGCATGGCTATCAAATTAAAGGTGTCCTGAGAAACACCATACATGTAAAGGGAGGGGATTTTTGAGACCAAGTCAAAGGAGATTCAACTGCTGCCTTGAGGAGATCAGAGAAGTCCAGATGAGGAGAACCATCCCAAATATATTTATAAATAGAAGAACAATTTTTTAAATCAGAATCCTAGGCCACATCTACACACTAATAAATTTTCTTTTCAAAACGCATTAATTTCGCAACATGTATGCCTCTCATACACACTGGAATCACATTTTCTTCCACTGAAAACACTGTTATGAAACTTAAAACTGAATTTTGAAAACTGTTTAGTGTTGATTGTGGTCATCCCGGCTTAGATAGAGACATAAACCTTGCAAAATCAGTGCTTTTTCATGCAATAAATGTATTAGTGTAGACGTGGTCTTAGAAATTGTCTATTGATTTTGAATATGCTTATGTTACTATGGTTTCTGTAGTCTGAGATAGATGACCCCTTAAATTTTTGCAACCTATTTTGCTATTTGCTATTGCTGACTTCTGGAGAATGCTTTGGGGCGAATTCACTAAACAGTTGCACCATTTGTGTGCGTGATATTTCAGTGCAAATAAAATGCATCTTATTCACTTTCCACAATCAGAGGCAGGACCCTAATGCAGAGTTAAAAATCAAAAGGATTTATTTATACAAAATAAACAAAACAAAACTACCCCATAGGGGAAAAAAACACAGTCCAGGTCAACAAACTAGGTGACAGGCTGGGCAGATGAACTTTGTGCAGGATCCACCAGAACCGAATAGGAAGAGGGACACAAAAAACACTGACATGAACGCGAAACAAGCACAAGACGAACTGGCACTGGACAGCACACAAAAGGAGACTAAAATAGGGAAGGAAATCAAACAGGTTAATGGGCAGGGCAGGTATAACAAATGAACTAATAATGGGCAAACCAGGAGGAGGGGTATGACGCAAGACTGGCGACACAGAAACAAAATAAAGCCACGTGTTCTCACGACACACAAACACCTGAATGGCATGAGTGTATATTGCCTTATTGTCTTGGTGATGTGCACTCATGCCATTCGGGTGTTTGCGTCTTGTGAGAACCGACAGACAAGATGAGCAACAACCACACTAGACAAAGCCCGAGCGTACATCGCAAGGCAAATGCCACGCACAATGCACGCAACAGGCGACAAAATGTGACAGCACACCTGTGCGAGAGTTCGGTCACACACAATCCCGACACCTCAGACCAAAGTGATTTAACCTCAGCACAATGTGAAGACAGCTCCTGACCCGGGGACACAGCACAACACGTAGCGCGTCCATGGTGAGGAGATACAGACATAAACGACTGACGTGAGTGCATGCCGCAAAGATGACATAAGCGCAATGGAACCACACCAATAATGTCTGGATACCAACACAGACTGAAACCGAACTAGACAGGGAAGTCAGGATCCAGACACCATGCTCCCGACATGAAACAAGACCAACCGAAGTGGGAAACAGGGAAACTACAACCGAAGCAATGCTCTCATACAGATAGAAGACAGAACACAAGACACAGAACAATGATGTCACGATCCTGCCAAACAAAAACCCAGAATTTCAGATTGACAGGACTGTGACACAATCTAGTTGGTGCAATCATCACTGAAAAAGCGCTGCATCTTGAGTATTTAAGTCAAGTCATTGTACTTTATTCCACACAAACACGCCTCCTTTCTATGTAAATTGGGCTCAGTATAGATCCTGTTTTATTCGCAAAAGCTGTGCCATCTGCATGGCACAATTACAGTAACATTACAGGCAGAAAACTGAATTTAATTCAAAAGAGATGTGTACCAGCGCAGACGTGTGCAAATAAACTGCTCTTTTACCGGATACCATTCATTCTTAATGTCCATGGTCTTTTCTCTTCTAGGCTAAGTTCCCCAACACATAACAGCAATGACCGATTGGTAATGTAGGATTACATGCCTAGCTCAAGGGCACAATGATAACAGAAGGCTTGTGATTCAGGTTGTTTCCATCTTTTAGGTTCACCCCAACCTAAGATTGACTCTGTGACCTTTGTGTTTTCAGCCCAGCCTGAAGCATTCCTCAGATTGATTTTACAAGTGCTTTCAAAACTTGAGCAAAAACGCTTTCTAGAGAACAAATACAGATCTGCTGGCACAGAAGCTGAGTGAGCCATGAATGAAAACATCTTTTCAATTTATTTATTATTCTTTATTTTAGCAGGACATTTGATTGATTGCTTGGTCTTCTGAAGCAGTGACCTGGCCATGGGTTCTGTGTGTACAGAGGCATGGTAAAGTCTTTCCCCTGAGGTGGAGCTCTATGTTTTGACACAATCTTCAAAACAAAAAGAGTTTTTCTCTGGGTTTGGGGAAATATTTTGGTCTTTAGCACTATAAGGAAAACATTTCAGCATTTTTCAGCATTATTCGATCACATTATTCACACATGGAAATGATTCCTGAGGTGTAAATCTCTTCATGGGAAATGTGTAGATTTCCTGAAGTATGAAAATTCAGCGTTGCCAAAGTTAAGCTGATAACTTGTTTCGTAGACAAATCACAGATTGCACTAGCAGTACGTTTTGGACAGTTTCCTAGTGTGTGAGTGTGTATTTATCTACATGCAAACCAGACTGATAAATCCAAGAGTCTCTTGACACAAGAACAATGTAAGGTTCAAACTCTCCCTTAGGGGGGCGACTGACATTAAACAACATTATTTTAAATGCAGCTCCTGAAAAAGGTCACCTGTTTGACTTCAGCTTACTGATATATTGGGGTGCCATGCATGACACTAATGTTAATTGCAGATTTGTTACCTTGACAGGTCACCCTGAAAATCAGAGTTCTGATTCTCCCTTAGTTTAAAAATGATTTGGAATCATTATAATCTTGCTTTGAAGTTAAAATAAAAATAAAAATGTTGTTGTCCTCTGTTATTTAATAATGCATCAAAGAGATAAAACCTAGTGGAAGTCACCAATGACTGTATTTGTAGAACTTGTATCTAATAAAATGGAGCAAATCATGAATAATTATAGTTTTTATGAACTTATGAGAGACAACCAAGGCATCACAACAGCAGAGACCTCTCAGCTTGATTATGTTCTACATGAACACTCATTAGCATCCAAACCACTTGGATGCTGGGATCCCACTCAACTGGGATGATTATAATTCAGAATTGTGGACATATAAGTGCAAAGACGTGTAAAGAACTGCTATAGAAGCAGACCTCTAAGCTAAGAATGTCTGAAAGGGAAAAAATAGACGTTTTGCAAACATTTTACAGGAAACTCTTAATATTGGACGATCAAGTGCTTTTTAAGTTAGACCTGAGCAGTTAATGTGACCTCTGGGGCATCATTCTGTCATGATTTACAAATCCTAAACATTGTTGCAGATAGAAATGTAGAAGGCAGGAGAGGTGGGTTTTGTCCTAATGCTTGTCTGAGAGTAAAAACATATTAGCCTCCAACACAAGCATAATTTAGGCTTTAAATCTCAGTGTGAGAATGGCTCAAGCAGACCATGAGAATGAAAAGAATATTTTTGGGCTCTGTATTCAGATATTGAGTGCTACAAATAAGATTGGACTGCAGATAAAAGCCCCCAGCTATGACACCAAACCCCTTTGGCTTTGCACATTTTGACATGATCTAATAACAATAATCTGACAAGCATCATTTGATGATTTGTAAGTGGCTTCTGCTGATTATTTGATCTGAAAGCATGGCCCCAAGTTAGGACCACATTGTATCCCATTATTCAAGATGGGAATTTTTTGCAGAATATCACCGAAAACGGGAACAAAGCGATTTTCAATTGTTTAAGAGTGAAAATTTTATTTTTAAATGCTAATAAGGGTTTATCACAGTACATTTTTGGAACTGCACCACTTCATGTTGCCCGAAAAAAAATTAAACATGAGCTTTGATCCAGAAGGAAACTGCTGCATCATACATTTCTTTGCCTAATTGCCCATTGTGGATGTCGCATTCTGTGAATGAAGACCTTTCTAACAACTATGTATAATTACTAAATACTGTATTCATGCACGGCTAATCCAGTGTAATAACATTATTAGTGGTAAAAGAGATAAATTAATCAGACTATAAAACTATAAAACTCTAAACACTATTACAACCTACAGTATTTTTCCATCACATCAATGGACTGCAGTTTTTTCGCCTTTCAGTTTGACATTTGACAACCTACTCCCATCATCCCTTTGGGGTACTGTAACAAAACACGGCTCCTACCACATAACTTCCCAGGCTGACTACTATAGTGACTGTGACATTTTGGGTCAAAGTAGCAGATGACATGCTTCAGCAGGCATTCACTCTGGCTGTAACGAACGCTACGCATCCTAAGAATGGCAATGCACACATCTCTCAACAGGACACAAAACAGAGACACATCAAATCCCAGGCATGATCCTGGACATGACCGCAGTTGCTTTGGGAATGAGGCCTGACATGTGATAATTACAAACGGTGATGAAAAGCCTAATGGAGTGCTGCTTATTGCAAAGATTTAAAGCACAACTCATGAAAGCAGGCCTGAGAAGAATCCCAAGTGCACTTCACAGGGAAAGGGACATTTTAGAACAAACTGGGATTAATTTGAATGTTCTAGCACAAAGTGCCAAGGATGTTTTAGAGCACCTATGCACAGGTCCAAGCCCTGATAGAGCATTTGACAGATAAGAATGCAAAATGTTCATTTTAAAGAAATAATTCACCCAAAAATGAAAAGTTCCTTCATTTCTTTTCTTTTCATTTTTTACAGTACTGTTCTACATTAACTTACTATATAATTATGATAGGTTACTAACCCTAACCCTAAACCTAACCCTAAACTTAACCCATATTAAGTAAATGTAGTTAACTAATATTACTCAGTACTTTCGTGGGTAAGTACACTGTAAGTATAATAAAGTAATGCCAGCCGCAGCTGGAACCAGCTTCCAGAAGAGATCAGATGTGCTCCTACAGTAGTCACATTCAAATCTGTTTAGCTGTGCATTTACTGAATGAGCACTGTGCCACTGTGTGTCCGACTGTTTGTACTGTATTTTATTTTATTTTATATTCTAAACTGTTTCAATTATTCTTATTTTTTAAATTATTATTTTAATCTCTTCTATGTAAAGCACTTTGAATTACCATTGTGTATGAAATGTGCTATATAAATAAACTTGCCTTGCCTTGCCTAAAATAAAGTGCAACCATTTCTTCTGTGGAACACAAAAGTGTTGACAGTTTATTCGCCATAAGTGAATTGTGATTGCTGTCTGTCAAGCTTAAAAAAGGGAAAAAACACCATAAAACCACTGAAAAAGTAGTCAATATGATTACGCAATATATTCCAACTCTTCTGAAGCAATGCAATCACTTTGTGCTCACATAAAACAGTAAAAAAAAAAAAACGAAATCAAAGTAAAGCACTTAAATATAGCTACGACAATAATATCAAACCTTATTGGTTCCAATCGTGTCTTGGTATTTATCGTCATGACGTACAGCAAATTGGATTTCTGAAAGCACAATTGGACACACCCCTCTCTAATTCTCATTGGTCAATGTATGACTTCATCAGAGTAGGTTGTAGCAAAATGTTCCCAACTTTTGATCATATGAAGGATGATCACTTTCGAAAACGCTTGCGGTCATTACAATGGACCTTGCCTTTGAAATTCATATCAATGAATTCGCAATATTATTTGACGCAATGTAAACTTTAGTGTGTTGGAACCCTTAAGCTTAATGGTACTTCACAATGTACAATTAAGACAAAACAAACAAAAAAACATTCTGTCACACTGACAGGAAAGACCATAGTATGGTATTATTCTCTTAAGTGTATGTATATTTTTCACTGTTTTTACTTGCATGCATCTGCTCTGTTTTTCCATTGTATTCCTCTTTAGACACATACTGTACAGGCATCTTTGACTGTTGCTTTATAGGGACTTGCTGTTTCTTCAGCATCTCGCATCCCATTTTTTTTTACACCGAGACAAATTAAAAAGAACTTCATGATTCAAAAACACATGTCAGGACACCTGTGTTCTGTTTCATTCGTTGCGTTGCATCTCACTTGTTTTTAGTGCAGGTGTCACAAAGATTCTGAACAAGTTCAGGCTGCAAAGAGGTGGCTGATACAGTGCATTGTTTCACATTATTCACAGTGTCCTGCTTGATAAATGGTAGGCCAAAGTTGTACTTTTTATTCTGCTCTAGCTTTTTAAAGCTGTGTAGGTTTACTATACTGTTATGAATGTTGCCTGTAATGCTTCCAAAAAATAAAGCATATTGCAACAATACTTTCTTGGAGAAGTAATTATACGAAGATTGAGCAATTTTGGTTGGGTTCGGACTTAAATATCTGACAGTACCATTCAGCTGGGTATGGTCCGGTCACATGGTCGGACGGGTTCATGTTTCATTCTAAGGCCCAACCAACCAAGAATGGCAAACTTATAATATTGTCCAGGGAAGTTTGAGGATTTGCCGATTTATAGTCATCAGGGTCTGGATTTCCCCTTTTGTGAAAAACAGTTGGAACCAGTAATGAAACAACATTGCAGTTCAGTATCTCAAAATAACTGCATGAAATAGGCTCATAGACCAACAGACTCCTCTGAAAACCACAGAGTCTCTGAAAAGAACTAATATCTAAGAACAGCTTAATGTGTGTGGCTTATCATACTGCGAGCGCCTACATACTGCCAGACAGAATCCGCATTCCACTGAAATCGTGAATAACACCATCAGAGAAATCAGAGGTGGTCATAGCGGCAGATTAGAAGCAAAATTGGTAGCAGGTTTAAGGAAACATTCCCAAATACCAGCAATTGTTCAACTGTGGGTGGCCATGTGTTTCTCTGTTGAGTTGCACTGTACTACCTCAAATTCTTAGTGTTGTGCAAACTGTTTAGTATTGTGCTGTTCAAAACTTGTTGCTGTTGTTGCTTCTGTTGTCTTCAATGGACCAGATCTCCATCATTCTACAGAAGAATCTCTCACATCTTCTTCATTCACACCTTTTCTAACTTCCCACTGTTTATCTACTGACTTCTTTGGACTCTTTCTCTCTCTCTCTCTCTCTTTCTATGATTAATGTGCTGGTTATTTATCTCTGTCTGTCATCATCTCTCTTAATGTTTCCTGGCCGTATGCCAGATCCACCATGAGCAGAGCAAAAGAGAGTCAGTCGAGCATGTTTGGTTTGGCCTCCTGTCATCCTTCTTGTCCACCATCTCTCTCCGGAGCACCCAGAAGATTCTCCAGTCTAAACTCCTCGACCCTTGGCCATGTTCACGACAAATTACCCCGTTCTGCCGTTCCTCATGTGCTTATTGCAGCTCTGTGTTGGTTGGTCATTAATAAAAATAAGGTTAAAGTGGCCTTCTTGCTGAGTGATAGAAGCACTAAAGCCCAGATCAGCTTGAGGAGGAGTAGTCCACATCTTACAGAGGCACGTGGACCCACCCATACATTGTATCATAAACACACACTCATTTACACAGATGCATAGAGATGCGCTCAAGAGCAATGATTTCAGAGACATCAAACGTGTCACAGGAATGCCAGTTAAATAGGCTATTGGTTCTTTTAGCCAAAAGGCAGATCTTACCTACAGCCACTATATTGAGCATTGCAATTTCTCCTATACATCTTTCTACATTTACATTTATGCATTTGGCAGACAATTTTATCCAAAGCGACTTACAGAGCCCTTATTACAGGGACAATCCCCCTGGAGCAACCTGGAGTTAAGTGCCTTAAGGACACAATGGTGGTGGCTGTGGGGATTGAACCGACAACCTTCTGCTTAACAGTTTAGTGTTTTAGCCCACTACGCCACTGCCACTCCAGGCAATGGTCTGCCTGGAGTTTCTACAAGTGGTCTCTGTCTCCTCTTCAATTTACTGTCTCTGATTCTGTTCAAAACACTTAAATTACTCCAAGTACAGCAGATAGGCAGCATATATAACAATATGGGCCCATTCCATTCAGAACTGATCATCCCTAAACCCTATTCCATTCGAAAACCTTTCCATCCACTGTGAGAGTATCAGAGTGCTAAAAACAGTGGGGCTTAAAAATAACGGTAATTTGGAATGCACTTTTAAAGTCATTTGGAATTACCTTATAGCATATCAGTAATGACTGTTCTCCCTTCCAAGTGTCCTCCTAAGGCATCATTTAGGCCATTTGGAATGCAGGGTATAAGTAATTTTATGCCAAAATGCATGTGCATTTTTACTTCATGTTTGCTCTTCACTTTTAGATATTTTTATTGTTTTGAAACATGGGGGGAAAGTGGATATACTGTTGGGGTTTTCACTTTACATCCCTTCACTTTATTTCTCTCTTTACATAAATACATACTGTATTGTGGACAAAAAAAAGTATTTGGACACTTATGAATATTTAGAAAATCACACTCATATTTAAAAATCTCTGAATGTTATTGCATTGCATGAAGACAAAATATCAAACTAAATGGCATGTGCAAACAAATGATGCAAAATCTTTTCTACTACAATTTATTTGTGGATGTACAGTATGATGTCCAAATACATTTTTGTCTTGATTTTTAATCAATATATCTATTGTTTTAACATTTGAAATCTAACAGACTTCTTTTTGTGAAATGTTTTGCATGAAAAATGCATGAACATTTGTATGTCTTTAAGTGTAGCTTAAGTATCTAAATCAGTGGTGTGTAACACGGTGCCCACAGGCTCATTGTAGCCCACATGGAGCAGACATTTTTGTATTTTTGGAGCCACTGATATACTGTATGTGCATGCATTTATCCTGAAACACACACTTACACTTATAATATATTATATTGATGTGTCGTTTGTACAGAAACGCACATATGCCTTAATCTTCATCTTCCTGCTGTAAGGTCTCCTTACCATCCTGATGCACTGAAGCAATGTGCAAGGCTAATGTTTAAAGGAGAACAGAGGAGAGACCATGTCACATTCCCTGATCACTGGAATTAATCATCTCAAGGAAACAAAAAGCAGAAAACACAGAGAGCCCTCTGGGAACACAACAACAAACCAGATGCCATCAGAGACACTTATGATGGGACTTAGAGGTTCTGAGAACAGCAGGATGGGAGAATGTGTGTTTGGAAAGAGGGGGCAATCTTTGGACTCGTTCACACTGCACATAAATCCAATTTGTTTTTCAAATCTGATCTTTAGGACTGACTATTCACTCTCAGTTTGTTTCCATGCACAGTTCATGCTACAGCACGTTTTTGCTTTGTCAAGCTACAGTCTTTGTTAGTCTGTTCAAATATGACACGAATATTTGAGGCAAGGACGACAAATATGGCGGATTAAATACAAGTCACTAGTCACCTGTCTTTCAGAGTACCCATGAGCAAACGCAGAGGCCATTTGTGGCTCAATTGATGTATACAAGCTGGATGAAGCTGAGCTACAATCACATTATCTAGGTCTGTTAGTCCGATTTCGTGCTGTGCCGATTTTGTGCCGATTTCATCCAAAATCGCCAAAATTTGTGCTTTTAGTACGATTTCTGTCGACTAAAGCGTTTTAATGATGTTGTAAATATGCAGATTATTATTTAAGTCTGACTGAAATCAAACTTTTAAAGGTGCATGTAAATTATTGAATGCCATTTGGAAAGTGATGAAATTGCTCCATTTGTTCAGACAGCGCTGTCATTAGGGAAAGAAAAGGATTGAAAACTGGATGTTTTGCCTTTTCTCTGAGCATGCAAGAACATTTAAGCGAGAGTGGCATTTTTATGCATTCATGCAGTTCTTAACTGTTGATTCATTCACAAATTCTTTCACTACATACAGTAGTTCGCTCTATGAGAAAAGAGTGAGCAAAAATTTGCGAATTCCCACACAGCTACAGGCAATATTGCGCACTTTGTTTTAACTTACATACCCATTGAACACCCCATTTGATGAAAATAAAACTACTTGAAATCCAATATGACGTCATCGCTTTCTAAGTATACAGATATGGACAGTCTGTTCGAAAGTCTCAATTTTTAGTAGAGGAAAATGCTGTTCCAGTATGAATGACTAGCATTAACGTAGCAAAATCAGATATTATTAGCTTTTTTGCTGTTCAGACTGTTCAGACTTCAAACTATTAAACTATCAGATACGCCACAAAATGTGGATTTTTGCTGCCTGACTGAACTAAGCCTTTGATCCAACACATCAGCAGCAACAAGCACTTGGTCAATGCATTATCCATGTGTCTCTCTCTGTCTATCTCTCTCTCTCTCTCTGTGTGTGTACACTGAAGCCACAGGATAAACAGGTTCTTTTGCCCCTTATGGAGCAGGACACAGCTGTTAGCTGCAGGTCTCACTGTTTCAAACTGAGCTGCACTCACTGCTTATTTATCAATAATACTGCAGCTTCATCCTCTCTGTCACACTGAGCATCACTGAAACAGTATTTATTATTATTCGCCATCAGTTTCAGTCTGTCAGGGGGCCTGACTTTACTAAACCACAGCAGCCTGTTTAGTGTCTCTGGCCCCAGAACACTGCACAGAGGATCCAGAACTCCATACATCACAGGAGTCAGACAAGAGTGTAGGGAGGGGTGCTCGCTTTAAAAGTTTAAAGGCATAGTTCACCCAAAAATGAAAGTTCTTTCATCATTTACTCACACTCATGCCGTCCTGTATGTATACGACTTTGTTTCTTCTGCAGAACACAAACAAAGATTTTTAGAAGAATATCTCAGCTTTGTAGGTCCTCACAATGCAAGTGAATGGTGATCAGAACTTTGAATCTCCAAAAAGGCAGCATAAAATTAACCTATACGTCTCAAGTCAATTTACTATATATGTCCACCTTTGACCAGGCCCGACCAGTAGGTGGTGATATGCACAAAGAATGCAAGTGAATGAATGAATGCTACATTTAAATAGCACTTTTCTGACACTACACTCAAAGCAATTTACACAGTGATAAGGGGACTCTCCTCAACAACCACCAGTGTGCAGCATCCACCTGGAAGATGCAACGGCAGCCATAGTGTGCCAGGACACTCACCACTCACCAGCTATTGGTGGAGAGGAGAGAGTGGAGTGATAGAGCCAATTAATAAATCACCAAAAAATAAAAGTAGAAGAATTTGGATGTGAAAGTGGAGATTAAAATTTTAGTTGGAGTTTAATTTAATGTTCAGCCATGGCTAAAAATTAGTCTTTGGTCTAATCATACACACAACATTTTGCACATACTTCACTCCAGCTACAGTACGAAGAATACAGTATTGCAAGTGCAGCATGAAATAATCAAACATGAGAGCATATACAAAATTTAAAAACACATGCAGTATGAAATAAATATATTCAAACATGACACACACAATTAATTTAAGCCATTACATGTATAGTAAAAAAGGACATATATTGATCTGTTTCTCAACCACACCTATTATATCACTTCAGAAGACATGGATTTATCCACTGGAGTCTTATGGATTACTTTTATGCTCCCTTTGTGATTTTTAGAAGTTCTGGCCCACCATTCACTTGCTTTGTACATACCTACAGAGATGATATACTCTTGTAAACCTTCATTTGTTCTCTGCAGAAGAAAGAAAATCATACACATCTTGGATGGCATTAGGGTGAGTAAATTTTGAGAATTTTCATTAACTATCCATTTAACTAATAGTAAATGTGCATTTGTATTTTTTGGTATTTCTACCTTTATTCTACCTATACAGTTGCCTCAAAAAGTATTTGGACACTTAGGCTACATATAATGATGTAAGAATGTCATTGCAGTAGATTACAAAATATCAAATGAAATGCCAAATGGCATTTAAGTGGCACAGAGAGTATCACATTGAGCATGTATAGATGCATGATCTTACACAATTATGCTTAATAAGCGGACGTGTGTGTGGTCACGTAAACATCTTAAACAACTTTCCTTTGTAAGGGTAAGGTCATAACAAATTTAATTTCTGCTGCATGTTAACACCTTTATTGACTTTCTTTTCAGTTTATCCAATGTGTGCAGGTGTTATGCCCATTTACATTTTGACGTCAAAAGCAGAGAATCCGTCCACAAACCCTTAATTCACTGACTCTTTTTACACACGCGAAGCTGTGGAGAAAACATTCTAAATAGACATAACAGTCATGTTACTGAAATAACATCATAGAAACATAAAATATACACCAGTTAAAGGCTTGCATAATTTAAGCTGCACCTAACCTTGATTATCTTGAGAATCTGATTGATGTTTTAGTCTAGAACTTAACTCACACCAAGGTTAATTTACTGACACAGGTTGTCAAGACCTGAATATATATATTGCTAGCTATCAAAGTCATTTTTCACCTGTAATCACCACTTTTAATCCTTCAAATCACTCTTATTGACAACTGTGTATCCTAAATCACAGATACCGCAGTTGAAGGCAACCACCTTTCTTTTAAAAACAGATCCAGACTGCAGCTTGAGTAAATGAGGTCACTAACCACTTACAAAACGAGTAGGGAGGCATGGAGAGGAGAGTTACCTCTCCTCTCATCTTGCTTATCTTTGAAGATTTATGCTGTGTTCTTTTGTACTCTGCCTGTAACACTTCTCCATTGACTCCTGCAGATGTTTCCAGTTTACGGAACAGAGGGTGGGCACAGTGTCGGGCAGCAGGCTGACCTCCCACCTGCAGCTCTGATCTTTGCCCTTCGCAGCTCTCAAAGCGAGCCAGAACATCTGATGACCAGACCTGTGCGAGCAGCATGACAGGCAGTGACGTCATGATTACTGTAGAAGCTGGAGGGAGCAACTGGAGTCTATTTGATCTTTGAGAACACATTTACTGTACACACACACACACACACTTACTCTTCTTTTCTGTTTAAATCCAAGCATGTGGCTCCCTCTGCAGGGTACAGAAATGAACACTAAAAGGCACACTATGGGGGAGATGATGGATGTATTGTTCATGGTATAGCATTTCAATTAATCAGTGAATGAATTTGAAAAAAAGGATTATAGAGAACAAATGAATGTGCACAATCAAACAAGTGGTCAGGATTTGGCTGGTTAGCAGTGGTCCAGTCAGACCAGCTGGTAGATGTCATAACTACACTATTTGGAACCAAAAAGTATATTTCTACACTAAAGGCCATTAAAATATTTCATTAAAAAAAAAAAAAAATTGTTTTTATTATTATTATTATTTATTAATCATATTATTATTATTATGCAAGTAACATTTTTAATTGAAAAAAAAAAAAACATTATTTTATGGCAGATGATTACATTTATGCATTTGGCAGACACTTTTATCCAAAGCAACTTACAGTGCACTTATTACAGGGATAATTCCCCCAGAGCAACCTGGAGTTAAGAGCCTTGCTCAAGGACACAATGGTGGTGGCTGTGGGGATCGAACCAACATCCTTCTGAATAACAGTTATGTGCTTTAGCCCACTACACCACCACCAAAAGTTTTGGGAAGGCTCTTACAAGCATGAAACAGACTTTCCCCCCCCGTCTGCTGCTTCAAGTGCTTTAATCTAAAAGATAGCTATTGACCTCCTTGCAATCAAATGACTGCAGTTGTATTGTATCTCAAATGGTGAGAAATAAAAGAGACAAAGAGAAACAAGGAAAATGCCTGGTGTGTTCAATACAAAAAAAAATTGTGAAGTAGTCTCATCTCCATTGAACATCCATTTAATGTATAAATCCACAAAATACCGCAGATTTTACCAACAAAATCGCACAAAACCTGCACAAAAAAAATGTTGGCCTGTTTATGACCAAAAAAACTGAGACTGAGACCGAAAAGGAGACTGAGTATAGACTTGTTTTAACAGATAATACTGTTCACATGCACAACTGACAGTAAATGCAGAGAACATGTCACCCCGTAAAGGGTTAGATCATCCAAAAATGAAAATTCTCTCATCATTTACTAACCCTCATGTCATCCCAGATATGATTGACTTTCTTCTGCAGAACACAAATGAAGATTTTTAGAAGAATATTTCAGCTCTGTAGTTCCATACAATGCAAGTGAATAGGTGCCAAAATGTTGATGCTCCAAAATACATAAAAGTACTCCAGACACCTATGGTGATTAAATCCAAATCTTCTGAAGCAATATGATACTGTAGGTAACAGTGAGAAACAGATCAATATTTAAGTCCTTTTTCCTTTACTTTCACTACCTCCTTCTGATTTTGGTGATTATCATTCTTTGTGCATATCGCCCCCTACTGGGCAGGGAGGAGAATGTATGACAAAACAAATGAATGGAATATTGACATGTTTCTCACCCACACCTATAATATCGTGTATGAACACATGGATTTAACCACTGGAGTTGTATGGATTACTTTCATGATGCCTTTATGTGGATTTTGGAGCTTCTAAATTTTGGCACTCATTCCTTGTATGGACCTACAGAGCTGAAATATTCTTCTAAAAATCACAATTTGTGTTCTGCAGAAGAAAGAAACTCATACACATGTGGGAAGCCGAGGGTGAGTAAATCATGAGAGAATTTTCATTTTGGGTGAACTATCCCTTTAACCAGACCTTGAGGGATTTAAAGAAAAAAAAACTCTCTTCTGCCTGAGGAATGTAAATCGGATCGTGCAGATGGAAAGAAACACCTAATTTTTTCCATGAAATCATCACTCCGAGACATGCCAGAGAATTTTGATTATTTGTTTATGACAAGAACAAGAACAAGACTCGGCAACTTGGCATGTTGTCGAGTAAATATGTGGTCTAATAAAGAACAGAAAGACTCTGAATTTGAATTTGGCTGTAATGCAATGTCTGCTGGTCTGACACTATTTTAACTGTCTCTGATGTTATGGTAAATATTCACATTTCAGCAAATGGAACTGGTCCTAGACCAGTATAAGCATGATGTCTCGCACATAACAGGTTAGAATGGGGCTCCAGGCCAATAGAATTAGCATTAAAGTGCCTGTAAAAGGACATGCTAGTCTAATGGCCTGGATTTGGGCCAGTGCACCTGCAAAAGTGTACATAAACATATAGAGACACACAAACACTTACATATAATTAAACACACTAAACCTGCAAAAAACCCTGCCATGTCTTTGGAACACTCAAGGTCTGGTATGTTCTAGCTGGTGTTGTGTTGTTTTTCTTACAAAATTGGTCAACGCACATCCACACAAATGCACTACAATATACCTATCAGCGCTAGCTGCACTGTCCCAATTCATGCCAATACCAGTGACACATTTATGAGCTTTTGAGTAGTTCCCTGTCAACACAATGCTGCGTGTGTTTTATTGTGTTATCGCCCTGAAAAAATGGTTTCACACCACTGACTGTCTATCAGTCTCCATCTTTCTCTCTCCCTTTCCGTGTCTGATTTATTTTCTGTTTTCACAAGCAGAAAATCAGGGCCATCGGTTGTTACACTCTACTACTGCCAAACATTTAAACTCACAACATATGTTGCTAAATAGGACCCTTCCCCTTACTGTACACACATACACATACATATTCAACCATGAACACACACGTATTTAGAAAAAAGAATGTAAAATCTTTACTGCCAGGAAGATTTGTCCACTGTTACCGATTTTATGATTTCATATTTTTCAGATAAAATGCTAAGTCTGCCTGAAAGATGCATTATCAGACAGAGTGGTGTAATACAGCACAATGCTTGTAATATTAGAGGGAATGTCTGAATTATCAGACAAAGGCAGAACAGCAGGAAGAAATGGGTTTTGTATCACTTTGCAGTTATTTTCTATTTTTGATCGGCAGTGCAGATGCTATAAACTTAGCACATTTCCTTCCTGTCTCTATTCCTGCAAGACTGAGGAATGAGCCTGTATGTAACAGTTAAAGTGATCAGTCAGGAAGGGCAATGAGGAAGAGAGAGAGAGAGATAGAGATGAAGAGTCTACAGCGGTACATGTTTTTCTTATTGATGGCATCCTTAAGCTACTCATAAGAAGCACTAAAGTGTCTTCTCTGTAATAAATCTGGCAGTGGCCCTACAGCCTGACCATGTTTCACAGTGCTGTACTGTCATCTAGTGGACGTTCATGAGACAAATAACAGAATGAATTGATACAGATACTGGATATACTGTATGTGACTGGCCAGATGTTATCTTATCTTAAGTTTATAGCTTGACACACATGGAATCTGCAGACTTTTTAGCGAATTGTCAGCACTGATTTTGGGGGCAAATTTGCTGAGTTTTATAAAAGGTACAAGCAAGGAGCAGGGGATGTGTACAACCTTAGGAATGAAGGGCGTTCCGAATCTGCAGAGAGCTTTCTGCAGAGTTCTGTGGGTGTAGATTCCATGTGGGCCTGCTTATGATTTTGCTTGAATTCACAGTCCTCTCCCCTCTGCTGGGAGAACAGCTTTCCTGCTCTGGTTACACGCGCAATCATTCCATTGATTTGTGGAGAACAACTGTTTTGACTTGTGCTTCTGCCACAGTACCCACAAAAAGATGAAAATTGACCTTATGAGTTTGTTATATACTGTACATTACCAGTTAAAAGTTGGGAGACAATTGACTGTATTTACTTTGTTTCTCATGATCTTAAAAATCTTTCGGTCGAAAGGGATCTGCTTAAATGCTTAAAATTAGTTTGTAGATAAATATAAATTGATCCGATGTATGGATTTCTTTACAAAACTTGAAAAAAAAAAGAAAATTCTCTCATCATTTACTCACCCTCATGATATCGCACGTGTGTATAACTCTCTTTCTTCAGCAGAACACATTTGAAGAAAAACAGAAAAATATCTTAGCTCAATAGGTCCTTACAATGTACTTTAAGCGTAAGTGGATGGTGATCAGACATTTGAAGCTCCAAAAATCACAGACAGTCAATATAAACGTCATCCATATGACTCCAGCAGTTATATGAATGTCTTCTGCGAAAAAGATAAATATGTATGTACCTTTTAACTATCAACAATCGCCTCTGGTCAGCAGTGGTATGCCCATGTGATGTAATCACGTTGGCATGTGAGGCACGCGAGAACTGATGCATGTGCGACACACAAACCACTCTGTACAGTTGTAGTGAGCAGAATAACATCTCAAAATGTACAAGATGTCGAACCTTGAGGCAGATGGGCTACAACAGTAAAAGACCATGTCCGGTTCCACTTCTGTCAGCCAAGAACAGAAAGCTGAGGCTGTAGTGGGCCTACCATCTGCGCACCTAAGCAGAAATTGTGATTCATCAGACCAAGCTATGTTTTTCCAGTCTTCAAATGTCTAATATTTTTGATCCTGTGCCCACTGCAGCCTCAGCTTTCTGTTCTTGGCTGACATAAGTGGAACCCGACGTGGTATTTTACGGTTGTACCTGATCTGCCTCAAGGTTTGACATTTTGTTCATTTTGAGATGCTACTCTGCTCACTACAATTGTACAGAGGGGTTATCTGAGTTATTGTAGCCTTTCTGTCAGCTCGACTAGTTTGGCCATTCTTCGATGACCTCTCTTATCAACAAGGCGTTTCCATCCACAGAATTGTCGCTCACTGGATGTTTTTTAGTTTTTGGCACCATTCTGAGAAAACTCTAGAGACTGTTGTGCATGAAAATCCCAGGAGATCAGCAGTTACAGAATTACTCAAACCAGCGCTTCTGCACCAACATTTGAGCCGTGGTCGAAATCACTGAGATCAAATTTTTCCCCATTTTGATGGTTGATGTGAACATTTACTGAAGCTATAGACCCATATCTGCATGAGTTTATGCATTGCACTGCTGCCACATGATTGGCTGATTAGATAATCGAGTGAATAAGCAGGTGTACAGGTGTTCCAAATAAAGTGCTCGGTGAGTGTATTTGGCATGCTGTCCAAAGCGGAGACGCTCAAGAGCGGCAATGGGCTTCAGCTCTTAATGTAATAGAATGATATCTTTAATACTAGGCATTTCATGATTTTAGTAATAGACAAACATTATGGCGATGCCACCTCTTTAGGGTTATTATTGTCGACCTGTAGTTTTGCTCCAAAATCATAGAAAAATTGTCATTTTGACCCTCTATACAAAATAATGAATAACTTAGTAAATATTAATCCATGGCATTTCATATTTTAGCTTTGATAATCATTTAAGTGTTTCTTTCAGTAGTATCAATAATTACATTTTGAACCAGTAACCTGGTTGAGTTGAAACAGAATAACATAGCAAGGTTTTTTTGACCATTTCCCACATCACCGCTGTTACCACCACCTTTAAGCAGAAGCAATGCCTCCTCCTTCCTTGCCAAGCACTCAATGTTATTAAGCACACCATGGAATAATGGCCATTCATTTTTGGTCCAAAATCAGTGATCCCTAATGCAGAATGAACACATTTCAATTAATTCAGCATTTCCTAGAGGGGGACATGAGTGCTTTCCACCTAAGCTTTCCATCATTCCTCACAGACACTAGTGCCTAATCGTTCTAAAGTGTCCAGCTCAAGCTGTGAAGGACATTTAATGATACAGTTTGCTACAGAGTGACAGAGCAGTGCCCACACCAAACACTGCTAGATGTTTTAAAGCTTTTGGTGTACCCCACTGGAATGTGGTCCTTATTTAGCATCAGATTTGTCAAAGATTAAGGTTTGAATGTGATATTTATTTTTAATATGTTTTAATACTAAAAATGTATTACTTTTAGTTATTAAACTATACTAAAAGTGAGATTTGGGCTAGGTGCCACACTTTTTACTCCAATCAATATTTCTCATCGTAGTTTTATTTTAGAAAGTCGATTTCTGTAAAGGTACAAACCTTAAAATCTTGGCTACAAAAAGCTATTGAACATTTACACCATTATTACCCGGGAAAAAGATTCAGTTCATTTAACACGTTGACCTTGAGTGACAATCAGTAGCAGGGTATGTTGTCAGTATAGTAGGGTATGTTGTCACAATGGGAGCCTGCCATTTAATAGCCTATTATATTTAATGGCTTTTCAGCTAACTTTAAACAATAAAACTATTATGAAAGACAAAGCATTCAATGAAACTGCAAAAATATTGTTTTGGCAAACAATTCTTGTAATTTGTAATGACAAAATTTAACAAAATAAACCCTTGTTCTAAGAACACAATCTTTCAATTAAAATCGAGCCACTCAATATACTGGCAATATACTTGCTTTTTTGTTCTTGTCCTTTATGCTCATTTTCCAACATTCTTACATTTTTCTTTCACTCTGGGACTGTGTCGGTCACTGTCAGTTTTCATTCTAATTTTTCATTAATTTCTTCTCTCTACATTACACTTATCTCATCCTCTGTAGTTTAGTATGTAAAACGATTCTCTTAAGGCTGTCCAGAGTCAGTCACCTGCACTACAGCATTGATTTTAGGCTCAGTGTGTCTTTAAATCTCTTAATGAACACACCACAGATCAACTCATCCTTCCTAAAGTAGCTCTAGGGCCCATTCTACAGCAGGAATCGATTACACTCCAAGGCAAATGGTGCATTCATGGAAGACCAACAATCCTGTTTAGGATAATCAAATGCAATTGAATGATTACATTATAGATACACTGAGACACAACAGCCTTCTTGAAAATGCTGAGTGTGTATGTTCATCCTGTGAGTTGGCGTTTGTCTTTCAGAATGAGATACTCTTTTCATCCCCAATATATTCTTCTCCTTCAACACATTCCGTAATTCGCACATTCACATTCACTTTCTCTATTCCTCTTTAACTCCTCTCCCTTTATTCATCTACTTTAACTTCTCTCCCTCCATACCTCTGTCAACTCTTTCTTTCTCCATTCCTCTTCTTCACCTCCTCTGACTTCATTCTTCTCTTTCACCTCCTCTTCCTTCATTTCTCTACCACATGTTGATCCTGGAAAAAAATAATAATCTCAAAAAAGGATTTGACCCATATATCTTTTAAGTGACCCATGATCCTTAACTTTTAACAATTACAGTCTAACAAGAACAAAGAAAAGATTCTGAAGGAGAATGACAAAAAGGCAAAAAGAAAGGGTGAAAATGGACGCTGGGATTTCTTATTATAGCACCTAAGTAATAACAAATGCATTCACTGCACATGCACACAAGTCAGGGTCAACCAGGAGTCCTATTTCCTTAATAATTTTAACCTTTATGGGGGTTATAGCTACAATTACTATTATAATTTGCATATAGCATGGAATAAAAGAATGATTTGTGTACACATCTGCACACAGTCCAGTCCCTGCTCAAGGACATCTTCATAGAACACTGTAATGACAGCCATGATATTAGCCATGATGGCGGTTATGTCACCCTCAATCAATGTGAAACACACTCTTACCTGACAGGTGATCATAGAGTGTTATACAAACTAGACAGAAGGTCAATATTTATCTTAAGAGTTCTGTAGAAATGTACATTAACTTATGTGTCATGTGCGCACACACACACACACATACCCATAGTCGCTTCAGCAATTACTCTGTTGGCTGTGAAGGTCAAGGACATGCACACTGATCAATCAAAGCAATGCTTTAAACCATCCCACACACACCTTTAATGTGACAATTTACTTATGCCCTGTTTCATTGTCCGCGATGCCCTCCAATGTAATATACAATTTCCATATTAATACACTGTTATGGCATAGTAATTACACACATCGATACATAAACACAGGACTCCTCTCTTATCTTAATTAATAATCTATTGTCCCAGATTATGTGGGACATTAAAATGCTATTCAGCATTAACACACAAAAATGACTCCTAAAATGACCACCTAGTCTCATAGAACAACACTACTATACCTACATTTTTCCAAAATACTTTTTTCATAGCTCGTTGTTCGGATCATAGCAGTTGCCTGGTAAAATGAACACTATAGGCACAAAAACGAAAAACACATTTTATTTCCTTTCACACAAATCACAAGTAAAGGGCAGATAACAGTTCATAAACATTTTTTGCTTTGTTCCTCACACAATAGAATCTTATGACATCAAAACACTTACTTAAGTGCATGACTTGTAAGGTGATGAATTTTAATGTTTGTGAATTCATGTGAAACTATAAGCGCAAAGTGATAAATATCAACGGATTTGTCATAAACTTTTTTTCTTTATTAATTATAAACTATATCCTATTCTTTATTCTATTATGATTGTATAAGTCAGAAATAATTATTTACGTTGCAAATATACAGCATCACATTGTAATTACAGTAAATGTGTACATGTGTCATTTATTTCTGCACACTCAAAACCTATATATTTAATATCACATCTGTGTATTTCTAATTCCTATTTGCTGAATTATGGTTGTTGTTGCTGTTAATTATCATAATGATAACTATAATAATAGTACTAATAATAAATAATTAAATTAATAATAAATACTGAGCGAAAATTAACCACGAATCATAAAATCATACACAATAATGTTATTCTGACTTTTGAAGCAAACCTTTTAGACCTGGTAGCTTCATCAATGGATTTCTGAATACAATCCACAGCAAGCAAAATGCTCTGCAAAACACGTGAGTCGACACGTGACCCAAAAGTGTCATAGAATCACCACAAAATGTCATGGTTTGCTTCAGCAATTGCGTTTTTAATTTCACATTTGCTTTTTATGACACTATCGTTTGTGTTTAGGTTTAGGATATAGGGATTTAGGTTTTTTAGATTGAGCTTTACCCTTAAAAAAACACATCTGTTTGGGAGAAAATGTAACTCGCTTTTAGCGCCACTCAGTGGACATTGCACCTGAGAACACCCGCAATTCATATAAGTGGTCACATAATAGCATTTTTCAAAACTGTCACCAACATTTTAATACATTTTTTTATGAATTCAGGCTCCAAATTTGTGCCTTCCTTTTATCAAAAAAATGTGCTCTGCCTCTAACAACTTTCCTTTACAGCTTGTCACCAATACTTATTTTTTTTAACCCTTTCCCAAACATCTGGCTCCACTCCGTTATATAACGCCCACTTTGCCCAATCCAATCAATGTCCAATGGATACAAACAAGTCCAAACTGAACTCTCAAAAGCATCAGATAACAGAAGTAAAATGAGTTGTAAAAGCTATTCAGATGCTTCAGTCCACAAATAGAATGATTCATTTCAACTTCAGTTTGAACACATTTGCTTTTTGCAGTTCAGACAGATATTAATATCAACTTGCAAGCTGACAATAATATCTAGAATACACTAAAATACTTAGGCCTAAGATACTTTAAACCTCAAAGGGACAGAAAGAGAGATGTTTCTTACTTTGCCAGTAGATCTGGTGATGGCGACCCATTACTCAGTTCAGTTTTACTGCATTTATCCTATTTCCACTTAGACCAACAAAGATACAGACTCACACATACATAAAATATAACTGAAGTTTGCTAACCGTCTTTTTAAAAGCCAGTTGTGAGTGAGCGGAGTGTACAGTGGGGGGAAAGCAAACATCAGTCAGAGTGAGTGATAGAGGTGCTCTTTCCTTCATCAGATGCTGCTGGGTTGTTATTCTCTCTGTGTAAATTGTTGTGCCACTGAAATGGAGGAGCCACCCACCCACAAACACAAAATTATATTCAAAACAATACCTTCAAAATTATTTTTTTTTAGAGGTGAACAACATAGTGGTTTTGTAAAGTGTACTGTAAATAGACAATTTACAGTAACATAAATATGAACTTTTAGTACACCTGTATAAATCAATTTGCTTTTGATCTCCAACCAATCAAGAGCTCTAAAATACATAACTTATCTATATCTTAGCCTAAAAGTAAACACCATTAAAATGTCTGCATCAAACACCGTTTAGATGTAAATGTCAGTGTTTTTGGCATCACCTTAAACCTTAAGTTCAGATACTGAACGTGAGATGAATGATACAAACCGGCTGCCAACAGCAGCGCCTCGATCGCTTTCCTCAAGACATAAATAAGAGTTTATACGACGATCAGGGCGAGAAGGTCCTTTATGTCATTAAGATGACGAAATATGCCGCGACACATCAGACTAACTGCATTGTAAGCAGTCTAAGCGCGCTAAACGGATGAGACAGGCGGGCACTCGTTTCAGCGGAGAGGTCGATGGAGTCGTGCCAGCGATCTTCGTTGCTGATTGAGTTTGAATCAGAACCAGAACCTCTGAGTAATTTCGGAGCAATAATTTGACACACCCGATATTTCCGTTGCGCGCGTAAATGTACTGCAGTGCAGGCTGTTGCACGTGATGTGCTCAAGGAAATTAACAGCAGTTAATAATATTTTCATGTTCTCATATAGTTGCAAAAGAGGGTGGGATGGAGGAGATAACAGAGCAGCCCCCCGTTTTTTTATAGGAGGCAAAATTAACAGCGCGTGTGTGTGTTCTGATGATGCTGCAGGTTTCCACATGAATAATGCACTGCCATTATTTTTAGAGATCGACAATCTCAGCGACGTTTTGCTGAGATCTGCAAGGATGCATTTTCTCACGGGCATATATACCCACATACATCTCTCGCTCTCTCTCTCTCTCTCTCTCTCTCGCTCTCTCTCTCTCTCTCTCGCTCTCTCTCTCTCTCTCTCTCGTTGATAAATAACAACTTTCAATGTGGCATTTTCAACATTAAGCATTTTATTTGTACTATTTTGTGTCCAGAGGAAAATATGATCATGTAATTGAGTTTTATTTAAATCCATGACAGGTGTCAAAAAAACAGACACTACAATTATACTTCTGGATTGAAACCAAAGAAAAATTATTCAGTACAAACAAGGAAAAGGTTTCCATACTGTACTTGGTATACATACATTTTAACAGCTCCATAATTTGTTGATGTCTTTCTACTCCATGCTTGTGAAGGCCAAGCTGGCACAACATTTAATTTTACCCTCAGACTAAATAGCCATTTCAAGTTTTGTCAAAGCACCAGAAACGTGTGGCAGAGATATGACATACCTCAAACAGAGCCTAACAGGGACCGGGACTTTTTCCGGTGGACCTGCCGCACGTTGCAGATCGGGCAGTGATAAACTGAAACGGGCTGCCGTGTTATGCAGAACGGGCCGCGACTGGCTGAAGAGTTGCTTAGATGTCTAAGGATGCTGGAATTAAAGGTAGTGCAGAATGGAAACAACAATAGATTTCTAAACCACTCAGATATCTAATGATACAAAAGGGAAAGTTTCGGTACCCTAGGATTGGCAACAGTATGCAACACTGCTGACTCACTGACATGCCCTATCTCCCATCAGACATATTTGGACTGGCTCAACAGGAATTCCCTCGTGGCACAACTGGTAGTGTGTTGCCCCATTCAAATGAGGAAGTAATCACATTTGTATAAGCGATCATGAGCGTTTTAATCCCTAATATTGCATTTTGTCTCTACCAATGGGAAGGGTTAGATTTGGGTTTTTGTTGGGGTGTAGATTAAATAAAATAACCCTTTTCTTCACTGTTTTACATCCTGTTCAGCTGATAACAATTATTTTTGCAACTGGCTTCTGGCAACCTCTCCTGAATATAAATGGATGTCATGCTTGTTTATATGCTACATACCACTTTAGCCTCTGGAGGCAGTGTTTTCGAATTCGGTCAACGTATACCGATTTCAGATAAAGAAAAATCGGTGCGCACACACTTGCAGAATTTTATGTGAATTTGGCAGCTGCATTGCTTGTGGTTGTTCCAGTGTCTATTCATTAATATAGGCTGTTATAATGTAGTCTGTTACAATAAGTACCAAGACAATTTTGTCATTATGTAAATACTCACAAATTCACAATTCATTGAAACAATGCTCAGAATGTGTGTGTCTGTTCCCAGTTAGCACACACACGTCCCAGAGATGTCTGTTTTAGATCTTTTGATCTAGAAAGCACCACAATGTAATAAACATCTGCTAAACATCTTATAAAGATCAGATTTATGAACATTCCAAATCATAAACATTTCAAAGACATCTACTGAATGTCTAAAAGACATCTGAGAGGAAACAGAAACAATTCTAATCTAATAGATGCATTGCAGATGAGCAAATAGCGTAACATCTTCCAGATCTAAACACACACATCTAATAGAGGTGAGTATGTGTGCTATCAGGATTCTTTCTTGAGGTTACCGTAATAAACTTAGTAGCTGCGCACCACTGTTTCTGATCTGTGTATCTGCAAACCGCATTTGGTGTGACTGGAGACGACATAACCATCAAGTTTTTAAAATGCCGTGTTAAGTTGAAAATAGTTTTGAAGACCCGGCATTCTGTTACATTCAGCTCTGCTTCATCTAGATGTTTGAAAGAAAGAGCTCATCTTGTTTTTGTGTGTGTGCACTTCTCTAGGGTTTGGAGCGCTGTCTGAAATGAAACATAAGAAAAGCGCATACACGAAACGCTGCTACATGCGTCTCTCTCTCTCGCTCTCTCTCTATCTCTCTCTCTTTCTGGCATCCCCAGCTCCTCCTTTTATCTCTCACCCTCTGGTTGGGTAACTCAGTGCTGGGCATGTATCCTCTCAGCCCGGCCATGCCTGGCTATGCCCTCCTCCTCGTCACATACACCCACCACCTGATTCAGGCCGGGGAAACCTCCAGTCTGACTTACTCCCCCCTCACCCCTCCCTTCTTGGATGGGAGGAGTTGCCCCTTTGGTCATTCCATTGCCTGCTGGTCTTTCCCATCTCCTGGGTACCTAGGTAGGACAAGGGGAGGGGAGAGAGAAAGATATCAGGAGAGACAGTGAGAGTGAGAAAGAAATAAGAAAAGAAAAAACTTGGTTACCGATCACTCCTCCATTCAGTCCTCAGCCAGCTGTCCAGCGTTCCTCCTTGATGCCAGGTGATGGCACTGCATTTCGCCTCCTGGCGGACGGCAGCGGTTCCTCTGCCTCCTGGCAGACAGCAGCTGGTCCTCCGTCCCCTGATGGACGGCAACAGCTCCTCAGCTTCCTGGTGGATGGCAGCAACTCCTCCATCCCCTGGCGAATGTCAATGGCTCCTCCACTTCCTCGCGGACGGCAGCCGCTTCTTCGTCATAAAGTGGCACTCCATTGTACTTTTCAGACTGTTCAAGTTGAATGGAAACAGCAAAAATCATCACAGTAACAAACTCCAACACTGACACATGACTTTCTGTCTGGGAGAGAGACAGCGCACCTCACTCTGGAGAAGTCACTTACCGCTTTGGCCACTGGGGCAGTGTTTGGAAATTTGGTAAGCAATTTCAGCAAAAAAAAAAAAAAAAAGTCAACGTACTCTTTCCAATTTTACTATGAGATTAGTCTGGTCACTTACTGTCTTGCGTGGCATGCAAAAGGAGTTATCAAGCAGAATGGCCAAACTATTGTAAAAGTTGATTGCACAAAGTAATTGTACTGGGCTAGATACCATTCCTATCAAAAACAACCAAACAAGGATATTTCCTTTGTATTCCCTGTTCCAAAAAAGTGCCCAGTTGCTTTCACAGGCTGGCATCAAAGAGGAAGAGAGATGCCACTTTGACAGAAGACTGAAGCAGTAGCCTTTGCATCCCAATAGTTGGATATGAATGGAGTAGATATTTTTGCTCTGAGATGACACAGTGATTATGAAGGACAGATAAGGGGTGCCATACCCTTTTGTTTGAAATTCCAGCATTCCTCTGATCCATCAATTGATTTATCAAACTTATGGACATTGCGCCATAACCCTCCCCTCCTTAGCCAGTGGGTTCCATATTCTTACAGTCTAAATGTCTTAACTTTGCCAACTATAGCATAATTGATTACACCATTAACAGGTGGAGAAGTGCTTTAGGTAATGTGTCACTTGTCCATTCCCTAATAGAATCCCCCAGCTATGCAAAAGACCTTCAAAAGACCTGCCATAAATGCATCTTAAATAACCTCACATGTCATCTCCTACTTCAAGAATTCTCATTTTCCATTTAACTGACAAATTACATTACACTATATGCTAAGCAGACAGGATCACTGATCATTTGAATCAGCAGAAAACCCTAAGACATCAACCATGAGGTTTGCAGCTAAGATCAGTGGTATCACCTTAGATTAAATAAATTATTTAAAGGTGCAATATGTAAAAATTTTTATGTAATATTTGCCTTTTTTACCAATGTGTGAACCGCTTGTAACGCAACTTAAAAAATTTGCCCTTCCCGGACTATTGCCTATTAAAGCATGTAGACTGAATTTCATGCGAAGGGAGTGTGTGTGCTCTCGAGAGCCTTGCCTCAGTGCTTCTCTTCCGCTATTCAACAGTGACAACAAACTGCAACACTAGGTAATGTTATCTTAGAGATGGAATCCAGCAAATGTCCGGCTCCAAGCACAACACTGACTCCTACACAAACTCAGAGTAAGCCAAAAAACAAACAAAACAAAAAACATTTATCTGGCTAAGCAGGAACGTTATCGTAGTCAAGCGAAAACTAGAGTGAACATGGGCAGAGCATTTGATTCCTAGAGAGACCTTCGATCGGTTTTGGGGATCAAAACCGACCCTGATTTGGCGTTCTTATTGGACAGGTAAGCTTAAAACTGCAAAGCATGTGAAATATAGTGCCATAAGAATTGATCTGTGTAATTTTTGCTAACTTGATCTTGCCCGCTAAAGCTGACGAATTGCAAGCTACCTATAAATAATTTCAACAATCTTTTCTTTATTCTAAAATTCAGGTATGCTGATTCACTGTAACTGACATAAACAATGTTAATCTGTAATTATTCAGCCAGGTAAACTACAATAACTCATGAAATGAATGCTAGACAATGTTCAAGATAATGCAAAAAGTCCAATTTTTTCATCTTAGAATATGCATGTAAACTTTTTACTGATTTTCTGAATAATAGTTGGGTTTGTGAATACCGTTCTCTGTCCATTGGGTACATTAGCAGCTCAACCTAACTCTGCTTTGATGTTCATGAGGGGGAAAAAAATCAATCCAGTGACAGTTGATGGCTTGTACAGAAAGTCATAATTTTTATTTGAAAGACAGTGTAGGAAATCTGGTTCATGTAGATGTACAGATTAAAGTGCCTGCCTCTGCCACCATTATATTTAGGAACAGTATGTGTGAGCAAGGAATTAAATTAAACTGTCCTTATTCTACATTATTATGTAAGGAAATTTATAATGGAATTGGTCATGTTCGACAACCATTTTAAATGAGATAAATTAAAAATAACTAGATTATTTGTCTGAATAAAATTCTCCACCATTAAAATCGTAATACAACTCTCGTTGTATCCGCTCACAATTTCTATTGTAAGGCATAAGCTTTAATAATGGAATTATGATTAATTCACTTATTGGAGTAATATTATTCTCATGGCATATTCAAAATAATATTACACATATTTAGGTACAGCTTTGAAGTAAAAAATCTTTTAAAAACAGGGATGAGATTATATATCAAAATAAACCACAGTCAAATTATCTTTAAATACAGACAAACTTTATTGTTATTCTAAACATAAATTAATCTAACACATAAAACATGAAACAGGTTGGTGAGAAAAGTGACAGAATGATCAATACAGTGAAAATGAACTTTATGGAGTCTGTTGTGTTGTAAACTTTTTATCCTTCTAGAGAGTGGGAAACTCAGAAGGTAAGACCAGGAGACTTGGTTGTATCTTCAAGCAGGATTCTTTATTGAGAAATTCATGCTGTCAGCAGCTGCAGGGACCAACATCTGACTAAGGGAACTTTACATTGTAATTTATACATGCATTTAGAGGGCAGTGCTTAGAGATAGACACAAAGCACCCAGGTGATAACTTTAAAGCATGCAAATGATGTATACAGGCATAGGAAACCCACCCTAGACTCTAGATTGTTACCAGTCCTAATCCAATCAGCATAACTATTCAGATACAGAGATGCAAATCCAATCAGCCTAACTATTTAGACAACTGGGGCTGGGGCTCCAATAGCCATTAAAAGACAGAGGATGAGATTGTCAGTAGTCTGACTAATTTAATTTACAATAGAGAGAACAGAACTGGAAGGAAATCTCTTGCTGGAATACTCTTTCTAACAGCTGATATATTTATCATTTATACCTTAAATGCTAAATGCAGTCTACTCTACTTTCCCAGTTTATATATATGATTGTGTTTAACATTTTATAAATTTGTAATACAACAGCTGACAATGCCTTAAGAACCATTTATCCTTCTTTGAGTCAATTTGCAATCATATTACCAAAAGTATTTAACTAATACACCAGCACGTTTCCTTGTGTTGCGTACTTTGTGTTGCTTGGTTCTTTGACTCTTTGTCGAAAGTTCGTTCCGTCTATGTTTTGGACTGTTATAATCGTGGATATTTATTGTCTGGTTGAAGCGAGGCCTTCTCCCAGAAGGACTCGTGACTCCCATTGGGTTTGTGAACTGTAAAGCAGAGAGTGAGAGGCTTCCTCAGGACTTTGTGTGTCCCAAGTTTTCCTTGGACTCTACATGGCACGGAGGATCTGGAAGCAGCAAGAGACGCTTCCAAATAGAGCGTTGCAAGTGTGAAGTTCAGCAAAAGAGGAAGATCAAGAGCAGAAGAGTGAGTTCTTCATTGGGTAGGAAAGTTTTGAATTGAAATTGGATGCACCCCAAAGGTGTCCTGAGCCAATCAGAAGTGACTTTCCGGAGTCACATGGTCGACTGGGCTGTCTTTTTCAAAAGTTGATTTATGATCCTTTGTGGAGAATTCTTACAAACTACCACTCATAAATAGTACATGTTTAAATATGAACTTTTATATCATGAAAACGGTACAAGAGACATGACATTCTTTGTCATCAACATTCTTTACGTAAACAAGCATGCATTTACATACTAAATATGACATTCTTTCATTAATATTATTACGTGTAAGTAACAAAACATGAAATCCCTGGTTACAAATCATACTGGTTAATTAATTTGTTTTACTACATGGATAATACATTACATGTTATGAGAAACCTGATTGTCAGAGTATAATATCCAGTTGAACCTTGAAGTTACCATACAAGATTAAAGATTATAATCACTGATTTGTTAGTTAGAAGTAATTAAAAATCACTACATATATCTTAAATATATAAAAGGTACATCAGGCTATAATCATCAGGCTATAATCATAAATGTTTCAGTTGTAAAATTGTCATTTTCAGAATTATTTAGCAAGGCTAGATATGGTGTATATTCTGTGGGTCCATGCAGTCTCTGCTGAGCTAAGAGAGAATGTCCTTGGAATGTGCAGAGGGGGAGAAACAGATGTCCCAGTTTTAGGTCCATGTTTATTTCGGGCCTTGGGACTGTCTTCACGTGTCTCCGTTTCCTGATATGGCCGCAGATTTATGCATTTAAGGTCACAAGGTGTTACTTGGCCATTTGGTCATACAGAGGGTTTGAGTTTGTGGAACAAGAAGGATCTTCTTTATTGGTCAGCTCTGTCATTACAAACCCTAGTTTGAGATTAAGCAGCAGACTCCTTCAGCACTTTAGGTGCCAAAGATCTGTTTTTTTATTAGTCTCTAATGGCTCAGTGAGGGATCTCTCTGATCTGTGGAATGTTATGTGTTCATATAATGGCTTTGTTCATGGATAATCCTACAACAGTGAATAAAGTGAGATGAAGGGGCAGAAGAGGGTAGAACAAAGACAAAACTTTGACTTAAGCTCAGTTAGGTTAGACTATGCATATTTATTTAACAATAATGCAAGATTATCAGAACTTAACTTTATAAGTAATATAAATAATAAGTGATGGTTGATCTGATCTTAAAGCATTACTGGTTTGCAAATTGACAAATGTCCGATTGTGCCAGAGGAAACACATTCGATCAGTACACACTTTTAAAAATCAGTTTAAGCTAAAACAGTTTTCTTTCACTCGTGCCTTTGCAAATGTAATATCTGGGATGTAACGTCAAAGGAACAGCAGAGGAATTTTAAGGAGACATATGCACATTATAAAAATTTTTAAAACACATACTAAAACTATTTAACTATTTATCACAGTTACACTAACTGGTAACTGGTTTAGATTAATATTAAATGTTATAGGTTGAATCTATTAGACTTTATTTTTATTACAACTGTTGAAGTTGTAGTTAAAGGTTCATTAATGTGTTTTTTTTTTTTTTTTTTCATAAATACTAACGTTTATTTTGTAGAAAGACTATCAAATAAGGCTGCAACGGGACACAAAATTCACGGTTCGGTACATACCTCGGTTTGTACCGAACAATGCAAATGGCAAGACTAACTTGCTCAGGCTGTTTATCCTTTGCTCCCGTAAGCTCAGTAAACACATGTGGATGATGTCGGCACAAATGAGTAATCCTGTTAGATGTGCTTCGGTGAAACAGAGCCAACACACAGCCTTCTTCCTGTTCACTACTCGTTGCCCACTATTACTGAAGTTTACTGCAAAACCATAATGCTCCCAAACAACAGATTTTAGAGATTGTGGGGGGGGGGTCTATAATCTCTGGCTTATTTACGTACGTCTGACATATTTATATTTTGTTTAGTTCCATAACAGTTATAAAAATAGCGAACTAGCTAGTATAAACTTTACATGCATTTATCTGATCCGCAGTTTGGAATGTACCGTGTGGCACTCTGTTCTGTTAAGTTTGGTTCTGTGTGATCCCTTGTTGATTCACAATCTTTTTCATTTTAGTTTTACAGGGTTTGTGTTGTTCATTATATGTTGTTTTAATATTTCTTTCACACATGCTAAGATATGTAATCATTCGTGTGACTGTGTGTACCATACAGAAGGCCCTGTATCTGTTCGGTTATGTGAGGTGTTGGGCCACATGTACACAAACTGGAGATAAAGGCAGGCCTACATACAGTAATAAAGCCTGACTGCGGCCTATAAGAACACTCAAAATCAAACAAAGGGAATCCGAAGGAAAATCTGAATGATCGAACTCTCAACTACTATAGGATGAAACGCATGACAGAATGCGTCCCTCAGCCATGACGTCATCGAGAGTCTGAAAACCTCTGAGATCTTTCTAAGCTTTGCTTCCAGTGACAGTATTCGCCACGTCGAGTTGCAGCCCTGCTGCTCCCAGGTGTAGCCTCACTGCCCAAGGAAGTAACGTACGTACCTGAACTTTGGCCATATAATCTGAGATTCATTGAGATTTCTCATTGTTCCACCGAGAACACTAACGGATCCGAAGGAGACTGCTGAGCAATCCGCGTCTAACCCATTTGCTTAAGAAGTGAAGAAAGAAGATTTCTCTTCCCTCTTCAACCAAGTCCACTTTGCTGATTTCTTTGACAACCCACAGAGAATCAGCTGCCGTACCGTCCGCCAACAGAGTGAGGAAATGGCCTTCCATCATCACCCGAGCCTCGAGGAACCGAGTCGGAGTCAAACGACGGACAAACACAAATTCTACCCGCATCCTCACATGACTCAAGTAAGAGGTTCACGTCTGGGTAGGGATATATTATTATAGTGTATTATTCTTGCGTATCAAGGCTATTGCTTGTACATTTTATGGACCGCCCATAGCATACTGCTAATAATACTTAAGGTTAGGGCTGCACAATTATAGCAAAAATCATAATTGTCGATTATTGCTCTTGATATTGTAATCGCGATTATTAATGTCGATTAAAAATTTTAATTACTGTGATGTTACAAAGTAAGCAAATGTGTGGTTCTTCAGAGTAGCAGATTTCAATGGTCTATATGAGCTGCGCTCCAGTTTCTTTTAAGCATCTTTTAAGCATTATATTGTATTGCATTTTATATTGTAATAACGTTTGTTAAGGTAAGGCAAATTACAATTATTGTAAATTGATATCTATGGTATAGAATAAATTGAATTATTGCTAAATTACTGCTTAAATTATTAGTCCATGTACAGTAAATAAAATGGTATATTCAATATTCAAACTTATTAACAGCTGATTTAAATCGACCCTAAGGTTATCCCTTAGCTGGTGAGACAGGGGACCATTCATCCCGTTAGATCTTCAAAGGTGATCTAGTTCATGTAAGATCATCGTTAGATCATTTGTGGCCTCAGTGGTTGCACTTTGGAAATAATTTTTTCTATACTATATTCTATATAGTTATCTTTGCTGATTGTTGATTTGAAGGATTAATAAGCTTATGTTAGTTCTAATCAATGTTCTATTGATTTTAATAACTGATCATTATAATAATTATAATAATAATTAATATTTTATTGAATTTTATAATTGATAGTTATCTTTGATGATTGTTAATTTAAAGGAATACAAAGTAAATGTTGATTCTAATCAATGTTCTATTGATTTTAATAATTAATAATAATCTTTGATAAATATGACTTATTGCTAATAACCAAACCAGCTCCTGAATGAAGCCACTAACACATGTACCGTTGCAGCCTTACTATCAACATTAACCAAACCACAGTAATGAGGAGTCATCCAGGGTCTTACATGTGGTGATGTCCTTGTTATTTTGAATGGCACTGTAAAACAATGGAAGAACAATGGTAAACTTTCATAAAGGCAAGTACTATTTAGAACGAAAGGTTTCAAATCTGAACTTCCATGAGTTATGAACAAATTATTGAATTATTACGTTTTCCTCCTGTTCTACTCTACACATATTCTAAATGCAGTTTTACAAACAAAGTCCGGGAAGGTCATGTTAATTTAATCCGACCAATCACAATGCCGGAGTATGCATACACTGTATAAACTGCAGCTTACTGTACTTCACTGCTGCAACAGTTCTTCCAGCATCCCACCTCCACCCCAACTCCACCTTCTGTCTTTTTATTACTAAACTCAAGTAAAGTCTGGGGGATGTTTAGAGTTCGGGTCGAGTCTGGCCAAATCCATTTATCTTTATCTCTATTCAAGGATTACATTACCATGTGAACTACTGAACTGGTCATGTTTGCCTTCAGATATTCTAAATTGATTCTAAAGATGATTTAAATGATTAGGCTTGTGTCCTGCTAAACTCATTTCAAACTTGTTCATATACTATTCCCAAACAATTGCTTGTGCTTACAGTTTCCTGTTACCTTCATTATATTTTGTGGGGCATTTTTGTGGGGCATATTTTTTTTGCTAGTGAAAAGCTAGTGACTTTGAAACACCACTAGCCATAGCAGCCGGTGAGTCAAAAAGATAATGTCAAGCCCTGCATAGGACAAATTAAATTGTAATACAAACTTCATTCATAAATGAAATTCTTCAAGAGAGCTGAATATGTATGATGGGTTAAAACAGAAATGATGTTTACAGGAAGGAGAGCTGATTGGGTTCATTCTTCTTTTAAACACTTGAATCTCTGACAGACCTTAAAGGTGCACTCAGTAATTGTTTCCCATTAAAAACAATTTACTCCAAAAGAAATTAATTGTAATTTTGAAACATATGTATCAACTCATGACCACTCTTAGAAGATGATGACTGTATTTATATGATATCAGTAACCTTATAAAAGCAGTTTTATTCTTCATGGGTCAGGGGCACCCTCGTGGGGGAAGCAATTTTAGAATTACCTGTCCATAAACTACTCGTTTAATCTCTGTAACAATATTTTTATTGGACACATTCACTCTTGGATTAAATTAATTATGGCTGAGGGTGAATAGTGAATTTCTATATATGGCAACTGTAACTGAAAACTATTGATTTTGAATTATGCTGCATCCACACCTCTAGGTGTCACTAAAAGTCCAAGATGACACGAACAAGGAGTTACTGAGCGCACCTTTAAAGAGAAACAAGAACAAAAAAGCCTGCTGCTTTTGGCAGATGTATAGACTTGATAGACCGAGCATGTTGAGGTTTCATTTGAAAAAAAAAAAAGGAAAGAAAGAAGAAAAACAATACTAAAAAAAAAAAAACAGAAAATAGTGTATAAGTGAAGGATAGGAAATGTCACCTGACATCACATTTAAGTGCTCATATCAATCAGAGCTCTGGATATAAAGAATGCTTTAATGAGATGGGCTTTTAATTCTGAGCATTATTCTTTGAGCGCATTTCAAACTGATTTAGGAATATCTATTATGTTTCATAAGCAGCAGTGCAGGGCTAATCAATGCACCCCACCGTTCTGCATTGAAGCATTTTCGATCTGTAACTGTAGAGGCCCTGCACCAGACAATCTTCACATGGCCGTATCTGACAGAGCTGATTCATCAAATCTCTATGCAAGCCTGTTGCACAAACAAGTCAATCTGTAAATACGGACAAAAAGTCACAGGCAGAGAATTCTGCAGTATAAATCCAGGTTTAGGATTCAAGAGTTTTTCATTTAAAAAATTTTCAACTTCAGGTATTATTTGGATTCTCACCCATACAAAAATCTAGAAATTTGCCACTCGTTATTTTCACATGCAAATAAGCTTGCGATTTGCCACACATTATTGTCAGAAGTTTTCAGCTCTTCACATGTATTGGTGTGGATTTTAGGACTAATAAACTGCTAGTCGACAAAATGAACTTTTACTGTGAGGAAGTCTTGAGACGTGAGACCGTGTGACTAATTCCCATAGCTTTATCTCCTCTGGTCACGCATTACCTCTCTAATCTTAATGAGGGTGGCAAATACTGAACCTTGTCTTCCTCTTTGTCTCATGCTGTATAGCACAGAGGCGCCATTTTCATCACATTTACTGTCTCCAGTGTTCACTTGTGCCATTGAGAGTCATTCTAATTGACCCTGCAGGACTGAAGAGCTTAGAAATGTTGTAAAATATAATTTAATTTCTATCACATGGCAGCCTTTTTAGGGTCAACAATAAAAACTTGTCTGTAATTATGGGATTTTGGAAATAAAGGGTGTCTGAGAACATAAATGTACTTCACTTAATGACTTAATCAGATTTAATACATTTTGCAGGTGTAATGTGCATTTCAAGTAATTTTGTAGTCAAGTACTAAAAAAAACAAGGAAGCAGAGGTTAAATGTTTTAATTATCTATGGCAACATTTCTATTACTACAGATATACACCTTCATTTAATTTATTAAGTATTTATTTGAGTGCCAAACGATGGTGTTTTTCTATATCTAGGGTGATATAGAATATCTTTTTCCTGGGCATGACCCAGGATTTCAAAATTGGCTATAAATGTCCAGGATTTGGCTTTCTATATATTGACATGCAGTTAGGACTCATGCATTCTGTGTGTTTGATACTCCGCACCAGTTTTCGTGTTCACGTGTGATTATTCTGACAGAGAGCGGCAGACTAAGGGTTCTTGGCTGCAGATTCGTTAGGCTGGATATCTCAGCTGCCAATGTCATCAAGCACCGTCGAAGGCTCTCTCTCTCAATTGTGAGGACATTTGGAAGGCAGCTTTGTTTCACAGCCCTCTTTGTCATATTTAGGAGAACGCATCGGGTGTTTCCTTTGTGGCCTTCAATCACCCACAATCCTATGCACATGTTCCAAATTCTTAAAAAAAAGGGTGGAAAACCAGTTGTGTGACCGTGGAAGCGTGAACCTTTATGGCCTGCTTACTTTTTTCGTGCTTTTTTTTTTTAATTCACATTTGCGCCAAGACAATATGTAGAAAAATAAAAATTGCTATGACAACACAAAAATGTTTAGACAACACAACAAATTAGAAGATACAAAGCACAAAAAATAAATTAATAAAATTAATAATTTGAATTTGAAAAACTTTAAAAGTTTTACAATCTAGGGTTCTGGTTTTTTTCCATATTTGAAAGGGTTTAAATATAAACTCTAAGATCAGTGTTGCAAAATGTACAGAACAGAGGTTGAATGGCTTGCTCACTGCTGCAGTCAAAACAATCTGGAGCTGAACATGCTCAAAACAGTGATTGTGGAATTAGGAGGAACACCCCAATACCCCAAGCTCATTCTGATTCTGATTATATAAAGGCTTTTTTGAGTGATTCTAGCTTTGTGAATAAACATTTTGCTAAAATAATTAAGGGATTAAGGACACATTTCTATTTTCTTAAGTTCATGGGTTTTCTGAACAATGTAAAATATCACAAGGTTCTAAGTTTATGGTTCACCATGCACACATGCACATGTCTCATTCTAGCATTGAGTGCTGAGTGCTCTATCCTCCAGGCTCAGAAGGACTGGTCTAGGAAAGTCACAGCCTTACTAGGCTGGAGCCTTCTGTTTAAGAAGCATCCTAAGTGTGTAGTCTAAAAAAAAATCTCTCTCTCTCTTGCCCACCCGCTTGATTTCTGTCTTACCGCATAATGTATGTGTGTAGGCAAAATGTCACAAGATGTGAGATTCAGTGAAAGCTGTGATTTTAGGTTAAAGTACTTTCAGGGCATATATAATTAGACTCTTGTCATTAGATTGTGAAAACTGCTTTTCATTATCCACCTTAAATTCAAAGGAAATGGCATTTCCCCTCACAAGAGTCAAGACACCCAGCCAGGTAATTCCTCAGGGGTGTCCTATATATGACCTCCTGCAGAAAGCCTGTTTGCTTGTGTTGCACAAAAGAGTTACTGAGTCTGTCCACATGGGACACTGTATCAAAGCTTCACTGCTGGTGCACTAGTGCCATGCTTCTTAGAGCACTTAGGAACAGTATTGGCAGTGTACAGACACACCCTGGATGTCACTTCCTTTGTGGTCATACAAAAAAGGGAGTAATTTTTGATGGCAATATAACTGCTAAATGACAAAAAACCAACTTAATCAGGACGTAACCTGTTCTTTAAATGTCTGTTTACTACATTTTGTTTACAACTTATATTATTGTCATATACGGTCATACTGACACAATAACTTGAATTCAGCTTCTGGTGCAAAATTCCTAGATTAACTTTCTGCATCAATTTGCAGGCAAATAACATTGAATCAATCTACATCTGTTGGTTTTTGCCAAGAGGGAGGTTGTTCAGCATGAATGAAGATAAAGATTTTGCTGTGTGCTGACTGAGTCTTATTCCCACAAGCAGGTTGACAGACAGACTCATTGCATTGTTCAGGAAGACTTTTGTGTTCAGAGACAATGAACAATCTGTTTCTACACATTCATCATTAATATGGAGTTTGACTGCAAAACAACATCAAAATCACTGATTCATCACTTAATGTTTCACACTTTGTAGACAAATATGTTTGTCCATTTAGGACAAAAACTACATACATTTGTGAGTTAATTATGACTGGCCACAGAAAACAAATGCATATTTAAAGGATTTTCTGTAATCTCTTAATAAACTTACTGACCCAAATTTACCCTCCCACGCTTATTACCAACCTGTTAAAAAATATGATTTAATGAAGTATGGTTGTGTTTTCAGACTGCATTGGCAATTGCACTTAGGATAAATGCAGAGTTATAATGTTTGGTTGGGAGTGCATGCAAAATGAGGGCAATCAAACAGCATAGGAGCTCAAGCAGAGTTTTTATAAAGAGACAGGGGGTTCTAAGACTTAATTTGGTTTTATTAAGTCGTGTTAAGTAGTGTTCAGCTTAGCACATAGCATAAATTATATACACACACACACACACACACACTGGTGGGAAGAATTGCAAAGAAAAAGACACTTTTGAAACAGAAAAACAAAAAGAAAAGGTTAGAGTGAGCAAAGAAACACAGACATTGAAAAACAGATAATTGGAAAAGAGTGTTATGGATCTTAATCCCATTGAGCTTTTGTGGGATCAGCTAGACTGTAAGGTGTGTGAGAAGTGCCCGACAAGACAGACACATCTATGGTAAGTGCTACAGGAAGCTTGTGGTGAAATGTTACCTGAGTATCTGGATAAACTGACAACTAGAATGCCAAGAATTTGCAAAGCTGTCATTGCTACACATGGAGGATTTTTTGATGAGAACTCTTTGAAGTAGTTTAAGAAGTTCTGAACATTTTGTTCAAATTGTAATAGTAATTTTTCATGTTATGAATGTCCTGACTATACATTGTTATCAGTTAAATGCCACTTTGGTGTACAAATTTCTTTCCATAAGAGCACAGTCTGTACATAATTCCAAACTTTTGTCTGCCAGTGTATATATATATATATATATATATATATATGAGAGAAAATTGTAAATGGCATTCAGTGGGAAACGATGGTCTTTAAAAATGCTTCTCAGACAGACATAACCAGCAAGTGTACAATGCAATGCTTAGTCAAGAACTCCCAGTCTCTGGCCTAAATTCAGTTCCTTTTGGCAGTGCATATGCTGAAACAAGCATGCTGACAATCGCAGAGTGCCTCTTAGAAATCATACAGGAGATGACATTTTATCGAAAACAATAGCTCCTTTTCATCACTGATAGAAATTTCTGAAATGGAGAGAAACATTAGGAACACAAGCAAGTGAATTTAAGGTCTCTAAAATAGGTGATTGTATTCCACTTTTAAACAGTTATGTGTGCATTGGGAGATGCAGAGGCATTGTGTGGTGTACTAGTAATAATATTCTTTGATATACAGTACACAAATAGTTTAATAGGCTGATAGGGTATTTCCCAGACCACACCTTCCAATAACAACAGGATGAGTGGTTATAGCTGGAATGTTAATACCCTTTTTTCCCCACCAGAATATACCACACTATTCACACTCTGTTTTCACACCTGAAATGGCCACAGAGTTAAACAGCTGCAGTAAAACAAAAATTTTCTATCTCATTCTGCTCTATTGGGTCCATCTCGTTTCTGTTTATGGCCCCTGTCATTGCAGGAATAGTCTTTTAATGTGTGCGAGTGAATAAAGAAGCAATAAAAAATGTGTGCATTTGTGTGTGTGTGTGTGTGTGTGTGTGTGTGTGTGTGTGTGTGTGTGTGTGTGTGTGTGTGTGTGTGTGTGTGTGTGTGTGTGAGCGTGTATTTATCACTTTGTGGGGACCAAATGTCCCCATAAGGATAGTAAAACCCGAAATTTTTGACCTTGTGGGGACATTTTGTCGGTCCCCATGAGGAAAACAGCTTATAAGTCATACTAAATTATGTTTTTTGAAAATGTAAAAATGCAGAATGTTTTCTGTGAGGGTTAGGTTTAGGGGTAGGGTTAGGTTTAGGGGATAGAATATAAAGTTTGTACAGTATAAAAACCATTATGTCTATGGAAAGTCCCCATAAAACATGGAAACACAACATGTGTGTGTGTGTGTGTGTGTGTGTGTGAGCGTGTATTTATCACTTTGTGGGGACCAAATATCACCATAAGGATAGTAAAACCTGAAATGTTTGATCTTGTAGGGACATTTTGTCGGTTCCCATGAGGAAAACAACTTATAAATCAAACTACATGATGTTTTTTGAAAATGTAAAACTGCAGAAAGTTTTTTGTGAGGGTTAGGTTTAGGGGTAGGGTTAGGGAATAGAATATATAGTTTGTACAGTATAAAAACCATTATGTCTATGGAAACTCCACATAAAACATGGAAACACAAGGTACGTGTGTGTGTGTGTGTGTGTGTGTGTGTGTGTGTGTGTGTGTGTGTGTGTGCATGCGAGTGCGTAGCGTTAGCGCGTGCGTCTGAACGTCGCGACCTGAGTTCAATCGCGTCATGGCCAACACCAGTGACGATTATCTGAACGGTCCTGGGCCTCCCTAGGTCGACTCAGCCTAAATGAGTACCTGGTGCAGTGTGTAAACATCGCCACTGGGAGACAAAGCGTCAGCGTGGTGCTGGCCACCCACCCCTTGTGTACTGTTCAGCCTTCATAGCTGCTCCTGAACAGCACTTGCCCCTACAGTCTGTTAAGGCTAAATGAGGATCTTTTCTGTGTTTCATGTGTGTGTGTGTGTGTGTGCGTGTGTGTGTGTGTGTGTAGTGTGTGTGTGTGTGTGTGTGTGTGGCGTGTATTTATCACTTTGTGGGGACCAAATGTCCCCATAAGGATAGTAAACCAGATTCTTGACCTTGTGGGGACATTTTGTCGGTCCCCATGAGGAAAGCAGCTTATAAATCATACTAAATTATGTTTTGAAAATGTAAAAGTGCAGAAAGTTTTCTGTGAGGGTTAGGTTTAGGGGTAGGGTTAGGTTTAGGGGATAGAATATAAAGTTTGTACAGTATAAAAACCATTATGTCTATGGAAAGTCCCCATAAAACATGGAAACACAACTGTGTGTGTGTGTGTGTGTGTGTGTAAAAAAGACAGATGAGGGGGCTTGACTCATGTCAGTATGCAAGGGCTGAAATCTCTATTAAACCAATGACCCAGGGACCTTCATACATCTGATTCACCTGCCATTATATCCACCTCATAAGTCTTACTGCTCACACTTCATCACACACAAAAAGACAGATAGAGAGAGAGGAGAAAAGGGAAGAGAAAGAAATGGAGTGAGATATTGAGATAATGAGAAAGAGCCTTAGGCACATGTGACATGGTCTAATATCTAATAATTTTCAGTCGAGAGAGAACAGAGAGGCAAGGAATGGGAAAATTGCCAGTGGATAAACAGATGCTAAATAAAAGAAATCGTCCATAAACCTAACTCAGGAGCTTAATATTCAAATCGATTTTCAATAAAAAATAAAAAATAGAAAAAAAAATAATAATAAAAAATCTGTGCTTTCAGTAATATGTATTGTCTTAGACGTTTTACCAGAATGCATGCACAAATTACCATGCCTGCTGTGGTGGCAAAGGGCAGATAGTTACATATCCATTAGAATTCCGGTAACACTTCAGATTAATGCCCGCAATTTACAGCGTAAGTATACTGAATTTACAGAGTACCTTTTTGTAATAATAGTGTACCTATAAATAACTTACGTGTAGGTATAAGGGAACAATATGCAAAGTTTGTGGAATAAAGGGATAACAACCTGAAAAATTACAAATAATTTATATTATAAGTATTTTCTAACTAAGGGGTAACTAATATTACGTGGTATGTATGACCTACTATGCTAAACAACAATCTAACGTTTGCGAGCAAATTAGCAAGAACATACACTGTGTACGTTTTTGTAATTATAATAAATATTTTCCATGTAGTAATAGAATAAGTGCAACATTTGCAGGCTGTAAATTGAAGTGGTGCTTGTTTACCCCCCTTGTTCCATGTAGTTACCGGTGAAGGGTGAGGGTCAAAATCCCTTGGCTCTTCAGATATATCAATACATATATATATATATATATATATATATATATATATATATATATATATATATATATATATATATATATATATATATCCTTTTATATCAATATCTATCTGTATTCTGTTGCTTAACTTCTTTAATAAAGTGATGAATTAACTATATGCATGATCACATAATCAATTCTATTTTCTTATGCATAATTGAAATATACTTTGAATCATATGTGTGTTGAATGTTAATTAGTCTCTTTTAGGAACATTCCAGAGTCTCTCTGTCCTGCACGTCGGCTGAAGGTCTTTTGGGGGATAAGCTTATTTGTGACGCTCTCCAGCCTCTCAGGGAGGGGGTCAGGGGAATGCGTTAAACATGTGTTCCAGATGTATTCTGTGTTTGATTGTTACCTTTCCATGACTAATTATATGGTTTAAAGTCCTATGTAATAATACCTGAATAGTAGAAGTGTGATTTTCTCTTATTATTTCTTTAGGGAAGAAATGTATGTTATTTCAACCCTCTCCTCTGCCCGAGGAGTGAATATTTTATCTCTCTGTTTTGGTTCAAATGGCCTGATAATGTGTGCTCTGGCTCTCTTGTGCCCAGAGAGAAGAACTGTCGTTCGTCAGTGTTTTGTGTGTGCGTTTGACCTTCTACCCAGTTTTTGAACCCAGGGATGCACACCAGGCCGACTCGAAGACGCCCCGCGACCATCTGCGAGGTCACTTCAGATGTAAATCTCGGGCTCGGATGACAAGTGCACTGATTAATGTTGATAGGCCGCATAGCTGTCTATATGTTGTGACTGTATGTTCTTTTAGCCAATCAGGAGTAAAATAATGGAATGTACGTCCTTGCAAATGGTATAATTGATGTAAGATTTTGTGTAAGGTACGAGTTGGCTTTCGATCTCCTCGTGAGACTTTGCCACTGGCTCTACCAATTTCACTGCAGACTAATGCTTCAGTAAATTTTGGATTCTTTAAATTGCACCCCTCGACTCCTGGTCTTCTTTCTCCATATCTGGTCCGGGTCACAACTGTTATACCCCTAACACCGGTAACTCATGTATCCTGTAATAATAGAGTAAGTACCTTGTTTTAAAAAAAAAAATCCTACAGTATCCTATATGTGTAGGTACACTATTATTACAAAAAGATACGCTGTTTATGTTCTTACTTAATTGCTCTCAAAGTAAGATTGTTGTTTAGCATAGTATAAGGTCATATAATATGTAATATTATAATAGTTACCCCTTAGTAATAAAATACTTACAGTATAAATTATTTGTAATTTTATATGTTGTTACACCTTTATTCCCCAAACGTTGCATATTGTTCTCTTATACCTGTAAGTATGTTGTAGCAGGGTGGAGGGCGGGGAGGGTTGTGATTATACCCTTATCATAAGGCTAATTAAGCCTCCGAGAGGGATAAAGGCAGATGGCAGACTGTGGTGCGATGAGAGAGAGATAATTTGAGAGATGAAAGAGCATGTCTGTCATGTGTGTGTTTGTGTCTTTGTTTCAGTTACTCATTAAAATATTATTTACATTGACAAGCCGGTTCTCGCCTCCTCCATTCCATTGAACAACGTTACACTGATGGAAACATCTGGGACGGAATAGGGATGCCCGTCGCAGAGTCCTCGACACTGCCATCCACCCAGAGGAGCTCCACTGCCATCCACCGGGGGAGGAAGTAGACCGACCGCCCGGATGCGGTGAACGGCCGCCGTCCACGAGGCGAGTGGGGACTGGACTCCCCAACTGCCTGGAGCGATGGCGCCGCTGCCAGGGTGGAGTAGAGCCCTGCCATCCCCCAGAAATGCGGAGGGGTTGAAGGAAGACCGCCGTCCACGAGGGGAGGAGCAAAGTGTCTCCCCGACAGCCTGGAGCGGTAGGGCCGCTACCAGGAGCGGAGGAGTGTCCCCACGGGTCATCGAGAATGCGGAGGGGCGTTTTGATTGCGATTTAGATGGGGATGACCTGCCGGCAGACCGGACTTAAAGCACGCCCTCCCCCAGGGAAAGAGGGCTCCCCAGCCTGAGAGAACGAGGGAGGAATATGGCAGGGCAGAGGGCCGGGCCGGGTTATGATTATACACACCCCCATTATACACATCTCTCTCTCGTCGCACCACCGGCTGCCATCGGCCTTTATCCCTCTAGGAGGCTTAATTAGCCTGATAAGGGACTGGGTGTGTATAATCACAAACCGGCCCCGCCCTCCGCCTTGCCACATATGTACTGTGTAGTTACACTATTAATACAAAAAAGGTATGCTGTAATTTGGTGTACTTACACTGTAAATTGCAGGCTGTAATCTAAAGCGTTACCAGAATTCCTTATGAAATGTGAAGGAGTTTGGCTAATAGAATATTTCTAAAGCAGAATTTAGAAATACTATTTAACTAATGGGGCAAATAATTGAACAAAAGCATGTCTACAAAGACAAATTGCCCGTTAAGCCTGATGTTTTACTTATGAAAAATGATCTGTCATTGATTACATTGGTTCAGCACTTTTCTGTAAAACTTCTCAACACTGTTAAACAAAATTCAATATGCTATGAGCAAAAGCAAATGCCCTCTAAAGCAATGTGACCTACACAGTGTTATGAACATTTTGTTTTCCCAAAAAAGATTGTAATAACCTGTCAGAGCATTTCCTTTAGGACTTAAGGTGAAAAAAGGAAGAAAAACAACAATGTAGTTTATTTGTACATTGAAGACAACAATTAAGGGCAGGAGTTCTCTTAATGAAAGTCGTGTTAAACTTAAAAAGGAAAAAAGGGAAAAATAAAGAGACAAAGTCACAACGTGAAAGAGACTTAGTTAAAACCTTTTCCAACAGAACAACATTCCAAAAGATATGTACATGAAAAATGTAGATGTGTAGACATAATAAAATAATACAATTATTAGAATATGCTGAACAGAAACAAATTAGACCACTCCTACATTTCCACAGAGAAATGTTGATTATACTGTAAATGTACTCAGTACTGTAATGTGTAAAAAAAAATGCAATAGTTTCATCTGGCGACACTTGTCCTGAAATCAGTTGAGAGTTGAGTCTCCCATGTGCTAAGGAATGCTGTTTGAATGATGCAAGATGACACATAGGCCACCTATGTAGACCATACCAAATCGCTCTCTTATGGGGCTAAATTTCAGTTATAGGATGTTGCCATAAAAGACAGCTGCCTATGTAGGCAAGAGACAGCAAGACAGCTCACTACGTTTTGGAACAGACTCCGTGTTATCCTATTACTCCCATGGACAAAACCTGAGGAGTGAGATTAAAGCTATAAATTGTTAACAAGTTCACCCCATCAAAGAGCAAACTCACTGGACACACTGCCTCACTAGACACCTGGACACCTGTACACCAGTCAACCATTCCATTTTACACTCAAGCTCAGCTCCCAGGACTCATTATAATGTCCAGAAGATTTGAACCATTTTATGACCTTAAAGGTGATGCATGCGATTTCAGCTGTTTGCTCAGACTGATCTCACAGTGAAATCGAAAACAGTAGGTTGAATTTTCTTTAGATAAAATCAGTCTGTGCTTATCGAAATTAGAAACAGTGGCCCAATGAGTTGTTTTCCTAATCATCAGTGGAGTAAAAATGAGAGTTAGTGGAGTAGAGTTAGTGGGACATTGCAACCTCCATATTGTGCTTATCACTGATTATGCAAACGTAATAGATTCCTGGTTTCAATACAGGATCCGAATGCGGGTCTCTCACACTGCTGACGCAACACACTTCTGGTCACGCTTCAAGGGAAAGCAAACATGCTGGAGTCGATACAAAAAATGGCTGATAGGATATGCAGAGCCGCTTGACAGAGATTCGGCTCTTAATTAATGTGGCCAAACCTAATGTATTGGAACTCTTGCAAACAACATGATGACATCCCATGTGATGTTGGTTTACTAACTTGCATTGTTTTGTAAAATTTAACAGCACACCCTCTCTCCAAAATCCTGACCACCATAGTCTTAGTCATAGTCAGCAAACATCTCGGTTACCTACGTAACCTCGGTTCTCTCTAGATGAGGGAACGAGTATTGCGTAAGCTAGCTTACGCTACGGGAAAGATTCATCTTTTCTGAGATATTGAAGCCAAAAAAATTATCCTTAATTTTGTATCATTTGTCAACGCAGTGCAGCAACTGCAGACCTTGAGCGGGCTAGCTAGCGAGCTCATTGGTTGCTCTGCGGCAACTGCTGCAGCCTATAGACGAACTTGCGTGAACTCGCGCCCAATGAGAGGCGCCCGCGCGCTCACTGTCCCAAAGTCCGCCAGAATGGGCGTGGCTAGGGTGCATATAAGCGCAGTTCGTAGGCTGGAACCCTGGTTTTCATTGAATGAAGTGAAAATCGCTCGTGGCGCGAGCACGGCCAGCTACGCAATACTCGTTCCCTCATCTAGAGAGAACCGAGGTTACGTAGGTAACCGAGACGTTCTGTTACGAGAGGTTCTCTCGTATTGCGTAAGCTAGCTTACGCTACAGGAACCCATTGTCAACGCCGTGCGCGCCAAGCATCCACTGCATGAGCCCCAGGGGGGTGGGGGGACCCGGGGGAGCCCTTGTGAGTGGGCAAATAATATTTGGCCGGCAAGAGTGCGGGTCAGTGTGTGTGTGATACATAAGCACATAGTGGGAATGGAAAAACAGAGCGGCGGTGCCGGTCTGTGTGGAATGTGTCCCATTAGTGCAGCTCACCAGGGGAGCTGTAGCGTATTAAACAGCTAGTAGTTTTGCCTGCAGAGCGGGCACTTCCAGATTGTAAAATCTGACAAAGGTGGAGGGGGAAGCCCAGCCCGCTGCCACACATATGTCCTGAATGGAAATCCCGCTGGACCATGCCCACGAGGAGGCCATACCTCTGGTGGAGTGAGCCCTAATGCCTAACGGGCATGGCAGGTCTTTCGACGCGAGTTTCCTTATTGTAAGCATTTTGAACGGTCTTTTTGCAAGCACCTTGTTCAAAACCCTGAGATCTAATATTGGTCTGAGGCCGCCGTCTTTCTTGGGGACAAGAAAATAACGGCTGTAAAACCCCGACTCGCTCAGTGAAGGCGGCACTCTCTCTATGGCCCTTTTGCACAGAAGGTTTGCTATTTCTGAACGAAGCATGCAGGCTGCTTCCGTGTTCACAGTAGTTTCGAGCCGCGTCAGGGAGGGCGGCGATCGAACTGTAGCAAATAGCCCTGTTTTATTGTGCTTAATACCCATTTGCATATCCCTGGGATAGCTTCCCACGCTTTGAAGCGTAACGCTAGAGGGTGAATGGCCGAGTAGCCCTGATTGCCGTACACAGCGGGCTGAACAGAATGTGTGAGCGCGCTTATTGTGCTTATGCATGACTGCTCGCAGACAGCAGGGACATGCTGTTCTGTGAGTGACTTCCCGATTGAGATGAATGGGGAAAGAGTCACATCTGTTAAGTGATGCGCGAGCATAGTCACGGGCACGGGACTTACACATAGAGAGGTGTTTGCTGGCCGTGTGACAGAGCGGGCAGAGAGGGGACGCGCACACGGGCTCATGGGCGCGTTTATTGACTCTAACACTCGAGCGGGCTGTGCCCGCTTTATGTGAGTGTGCTCTGATAGGAACACGGGAAGTGTAATGTTTGTGTGTAGGGGTGAACACTGGATTGTGGGCACATTTTGTACACATAAGACATGTTTGCTCTCTGATAGGGACACGGGAAGTGTAATGCTTGTGTGTAGGGGTGAACACTGGATTGTGGGCACATTTTCTACACATAAGACAGGTTTGCTCTTTACAAGATCTTTTTGTGTCGCCGTGAAAACGGCGTTTGAGTGCAGGCAAGCGGGTAGTAACACCGGCTTGTTGGCTGCTGAATTCACCACTGTAGTAGCCTGAGAGAAGGGGACTGACAGGGGGCGAAGCTTTGACGGTGGTCTGGCTGCGGCGGGACTGAGCTGTCGTTTTTTCAACAAAGCTAGGAGGACTTCGGTTGTTCAGGTTTCAGCGCAATCTTAGGCCGAGGCCCGCGGGGGGGCGGCGGTCTCCGGTGGCTGTCTGAGCGCGATCTGGGGCAGCCGCCCTGTCGACGCTGGGAAGTCTGGCTTTGTTGAGCTGGGCGCTGTGAAGATGCTCGTGCAGGAGGCTGGTTACGTGGGCGGCCTGCAGAGGAGCTAGCGCGGCGAGGCAGGAAGAGATTCATGGCTTGGGTGGCTTTCTGGACTTCCGAAAAATGGTCAACAATGCCACTTACCGCGGAACCGAAGAGACCGGACGGAGAGAGCGGCGCGTTGAGGAACGTGGAGCGCTCAGCTTCTCCCATGTCGGTTAGCATTAGCCACAGGTGTCTCTCGGTTACAGTCAGCGAGGCCATGCACTTCCCTAGGGCTTGAGCTGCAGCTTTGGTGGCGCGAAGGGTGAGGTCGTCACGCTCCTTAGATCTGTAACAGCCTCTGGGTGCCTGCCTTTCTCATCCCATTCCCGAAGAAGGTCCGCTTGGAGGATCTGCAAGACGGCCATGGAATGCAGAGCAGATGCGGCTTGGCCGGCGGCGGAATAGGCGCGGCCAACACAGGCGGAAGTAGTTCTGCAGGCCTTAGACGGGAGCACTGGCTTAGACCGCCATCTCGCGGAGGGCGGGCAAAGGTGTGCTGCTACCGAATCCTCAACCGGGGGGATGGAAGAGTAGCCCTTCTCGGCGGCGCCGTCCACTGAAGCGAGAGAGGTGGAGACGTGGGATCGAATCCTGGCCGAGAGAGGCGCGTTCCACGATTTGAGAGCTCGGCGGAGTTCGGCAGGAAGGAGCGGCCGGCGCGGCGCCGCGTGGTGACGGCTTTGAAGAAGGCAGCCGTCGAGTCTGTTGGGAGCCTGCTCAGGGGGCAGTGACCACTCGAGCCCGAGGCGGTCGACGGCCTGTGTGAGGAGGCTTATCAGTTCCCCTTCGACTCCGGCGCGGGTCCTGCTGGATTCCTGGGCCGATGAGGAGGCTTGTGACCACTCCTCGCTGTCCGAAGCCATGATGGAACAGCAGCCCTTGTCCTCCGCCTCGCTCTCCGAGGTGGCAGCAGTGCGGCCGCTCGGCGGCAACTGCGCGGTCCCGGGGCGGGGAGGGTGAACGCGATGCTCGAGGGAGAGGCTCCGGCGAGACAGTCGCTTCTAAACCCGGTTCCGGCAGCCTTTGGGAGCGGCGCTTCTTCCGGCGCGGCGAAACAGAAGGCGGCGCGGCGGCTTCGGTCCTGAGCGCTCGAGTCGAGCCCGCAGGGTCGACATCGGAAGCTCCTCGCAGAGGTCGCATCCGCCGTCAGCGAAGGCGAGCTCTGCATGCCCCAGTCCCAGGCAGAGAGCGCAGATGATGTGGCGGTCTCCGGCGCTGAGAGGGGTGCGGCATGAACCGCAGGTGCGAGGCATCTTTAAAAAGACGCTCGTGCTCTTTTGTGAAGTTCACTGAGGAACTAGTTTGCTTTAAAAAGGATACGTCGCCGGATGGCGTAGCTCGCAGGATGGCTGAAGGTGGCGGCGGCCGGCTTCTTCGAGCGCTGTCCAAGCTTGCTTGATGCCCCTCGAACGGCGACGCGGCTTCTTGCAGTTTCAGAGATGCGAAGAGCTTCGCTGAAGAGATGGAAATCAGGGTTCCAGCCTACGAACTGCGCTTATATGCACCCTAGCCATGCCCATTCTGGCGGGCTTTGGGACAGTGAGCGCGCGGGCGCCTCTCATTGGGCGCGAGTTCACGCAAGTTCGTCTATAGGCTGCAGCAGTTGCCGCAGAGCAACCAATGAGCTCGCTAGCTAGCCCGCTCAAGGTCTGCAGTTGCTGCACTGCGTTGACAAATGATACAAAATTAAGGATAATTTTTTGGCTTCAATATCTCAGAAAAGATTAATCTTTCCCGTAGCGTAAGCTAGCTTACGCAATACGAGAGAACCTCTCGTAAGAGAACCCAGTTTTGCAAACCCAAAAGCGCAAAATTACTCACAGGTAGAGTGCGTTTCTGATTGCCTAAAAAAGCAAGGATCACTCCCCTAAATATTTTTTTGTCAAAATCTCAGGACACCTATTTCAGTAAAGTCCATCAGTAGTAGGGACATTTTATGTAAGGTATTATATTAGAACAACTTAATAAAAGCTCCATAAGTTATCCTGTATGTAGAATTAGCCATAGGCCTATACTTTTTAGGATCCCTACAACCTTGTCTTCTGATGCATATTCAAGCTTAATTACAAAACCAAACTCCCCAAAACCTCCTTTAAATCACATCCTGCTGAATAAATGAACTGTACTGCAAGTTAATCTGGAAGAAAAGTATCTGCAAAATGATGACATACAGTATTAGATATTGCATCTATCTTTAAGATGTCAATAAACATGGGCAAAGACTCAAAGCGATGCATCTCTCATGCAGAATCTGGTTTAGCTTTGTGGGTGACTTCAAAATATCCTGGGAAAGGAACAGTGAAGTAACAGTGTGCCATTTTTTGACAATGAGACATGAATCACAACATTTATCCATCAGAATGTATCCATCATATGAAATTCCCTCAGAAATCCATTCAAGCTTTGACAGGGCTTTTTGGCTGTTCGATCCTTTGCCCACTAGAAACCTGACAAGGGATGCACTGAAGCACAGGGAGCAGTGACTTTAGGATGAACCAACCTGACTATGTGCATGAATAGACAGATGATGTGTTTATGAAATGTCTCTTTCTCCCTATTTCAATCAAAACATGATATCCCACAAAACTGCAGCCTCATCCTGACAGCCCACTCCGTTTACAGTTCTCAGTATCAGGTTTACAGTTAGAAAAGGCTGATATTTCTGTAAACCCTAATTTCATTTCTGGACTCGGGGGTCATGTATCATCATACAGAATTACACTGCAGAGGTTTATACTGTAAATCTGATGCTGATTCATATGTAAGGGATAATGTACAGTCAGCCGGTTGTTATCGCAAAATAAACCCTGACATGGTGATCAGGACCCCAATTCAAAGCCGCTTATTACACCGCTTCGCTAACACTTTACAATAAGGTTCCATTTGTTAACATTAGTTAATGCATTAGCTATCATTATCAAACAATGTACAATATATTTTTTAAAGCATTATTCATCTTTGTTAATGTTAGTTAATAAAAATAAAAATGCCCGTTGTTAGTTAATGGTTAATGAAAAGTGCATTACCTACAACATTTTATAAAAAAAAAAAGTTATTAGCATATATTGAAATTAACATTTACTAAGATTAACAAATGTTTAATGTGTATTCTGCATTGTTAGTTCATGTTAACTAATGTTGTTAACTAATGTCACAAATGGAAACTTATTGTAAAGTGTTACAATGGCTTCTAACTAAATAAATAAATACATGGACCTAAATTATTGATTTGTGTTGAAATTATGTGAAAATAAATCCACCTCCAGTTTGCATCAAAGATCTGTTGGTGTTTAATCTGTGCAAATGACTTTCTGACTACTCATTATCCAGCCTACAAGACTACTTGCCAAATAAATAAATAAATGGACATGAAACATTGATTTGCATTGAAATTATGTAATTATGTAAGAAGAAAAAAATGTGCTGAAGAGCTAAAGTCCACCTCCGGTTTGCATCGGAGTTCTGATTGTGTTTTTTTTTTCTGGTGCCATTGATTTTAGATTAACCCACATAAAGTATAACTGTTTTGGCCAGAACAAGCTACAATGAGGACCAGACTTCATATGGACAGTAAAAGCTCTGTGGGACTATTCGTATCTGTAAGGATCAAATTGCAGGTAATCAGTCCACACAGATGCATTTTCCTGCCTTTTGCCAAAGAGCAATACACGTATAACACTTAGCATAACACTACATTACTGGTACGTTTTCAGACACATGACACAAAAGTCATCACTGCATTATGGTATGCATATTAATTACCTGACTCAGCACAGGTTGAGAAAAAAAGGGAACCATTCAGAATGTGACAGTGGTAAATTAATTTTTCCACTCTCTTTCTCTCTCATTTTTGAATAATAAAAATCTCAATTTCAAACAATCACTCAGCATAACAGTGCACACCTGTGTAAAAGATTAATCATTACAGACAATTTCTAGTCTGTTGCAATCTCTGTCTCTCTCTATAGGTAATTGGACATGGTCAGTGAGCTGAAAAAAGGGTTTTAAAAATTCCTGCTGCTTTACCTTGAATGCCTGTATGCAAATGTACAGATTACATAAAGCAGGTTTTATGGAATAATGTAACAGAGTGGTGTAATTTTCATAGGATTACATTTCTTATTTAGGGATTGCATGCTTAGCCTCATGCGATCCCGCGGCCTAACGCGAGTGTGATGCTCCTGTTCTACCCGCTCTGTATGGGACACGAACCTGCAACTCCGGCATGGGACACTGGTGTGTTAACAAGGTTGCTAAAGGCTACAGCCCCTAGCATCAGTCGCTAGTGCACCACTCGAGGTCAGGACCGACCGACCGACCGACACACCTCAGGCGCCGACCGACCGACCGACGGACCGACCGACCGACTGACCTATCTATCTATCTATCTATCTATCTATCTATCTATCTATCTATCTATCTATCTATCTATCTACCTACTTTCTTTAATGATTGTGTCATTCACTAAATAGGGAGCAAGGGTTCATCCTATAGCTTTCTATGCAGTCGATTCACTCCTAAAATCCGATCAAAAGTTCAGTTTCAGGCTGCAGTTGATGTTTGGGCTGATCAGCTTGTTTGGCAGACATGGGACAATGATAATCAGTACAAAGTTTCAGAATTTTATAATGCAAATTTTTATTTTAACATGGTTGGCAGTGATTTGATTATCCTGGTCTTTACTTTTAATGAGAATAATTAATTGAGCTTTATAGAAAATCGTGTGTAATGTCTATAACATGTCTCAAAAACATGAATAACCAGCATTCATGGACACAATAAACTATTTGATAAAATAAAATCAGACTTTTTTGCTTGGTATTACTCATTTCATAACTTAGTCCCACTGTCCACATATGAGGACAAACATTTTTGGGGAAAACTATTTGCTCTATTTATATTTTTGCTTGTTTATTAGGGTCTACTAGTTACAAATCAAAAATGGAAATGGAAAATTCTCACAGCAGTCAGGGGGCTCTCAGGGGGTAGAAAACAGTAAATGAGTCCAACAGAATCTAAGCAGTAATGGTTGTAAATTATCTTTGAGTAGATGTTGCAAGTTTGTTGGCGTAATTGAATACAGTCTATGCGGATGCTTGATGCTTGATATATTATTCATCAGCATCACTAGCAAAGAGAAGCTTCTGAATAATATGAATATTCTTTATATTAATTTGATATTGGTGGTGTTCACTTTTTGAGCAGTGAGGACAGCAGGATGAGATATTAGGGAATTATTGCAAGCGCGTTTTCTATTTTCTATGCTTTAATTGGTGTGGAATCCTTCGATCATGATATTAGTGAGTTATCCAGCAATTATAGAAAGTCAAGGACAGTTTTCATGAAAATCTATACAGCAGTCAAAGCACTGCTGCATTATTATTCATGTGGTATACACACAAATTATGTCTCTTTGGTGTAAATTTGACAGACAGAACCTTAGTAATGGCCAATTAATCGAACAAATTAGTGTTTGTTTTGGTGTTTTACAAATTTTCAGCATAAATCAGATCAAACAGGCCTTTTTATCAGCCCTCTAAAAGAAAGATAATGCATAATAATATGTTTGTGTGCCTTTTGATTTAGGAGAAACAATTAAACTCTTTTTTATCACAATTATGTTATCTTGGTTATCTTGGAATAGGCACACTGCATATGACAGTGCTCTGCAGTTTTACTGGGGTAATTTACAGTGCATTGTTCTGATATTATGAAGCTCTTCATTCAACCAAGTCCACACCCCATCTGACTGATCCCCTGCCCCAGGCTCTCATTTCTTTTTATGGTCCTGCTGTGCTGCAGTAATGCAGCAGAAAGATCATCACTTCAAATTCACACATGACACACCTCAGGCTTTAGTGTTCGACCAGAAACCCCTTTACAGGCCACATTCAATATACAGTAAGTAACCTACTGCACTTACTCTAAGAAGTGTAATTGTTAAATTTGCAAAGATACATATTGCAGTGGGGTCCACAATTCTGAGACCGGAATTTTTTATTGATATTTAAACCTGGAAACCTGGAAGTTTGAACAATAGACAGAAAAGTTATGATGTAAAATGAAGAAAGATCCTGCATTATTTCTTGAACTAATCAAATGAAAGCACGTTTATACAAAACATTTAGTTGCAAATATAATCAAACATTTGACAGTTCGAATGATATTTATGATGTAAAAGGAAAAATAATTAGAAGAATGTCTATGTAAGCAACAAATGGTGGCACTGATTATGTTAACTACTTTGTTCTAAAGGTCACATTTCCTTGCTTCCGTTAAAGCATACAATATGCTCTTTGGAACACTCTCAAATCATTGTGGGATAACATAGAGCATCAGGTTTTGAACAAACTTGTCCATACCAGCTCAAGTGCATGCTGTCATTAAATCAAAAGGGGCATGTAGTAAAAACCAAGACGTTCTAAAAAATCATGTATATTTTTCAATCAAACTTTTATATTAAACTATCAAATTGTTAATCATATAATTTGTAAAGAAAATGTGTGTATTAAGTTAGAAGAATGCAAAGCTAGTGGTCTCAGATCAGAGTCTCAGTGTGGTCTTTTGGACCCCACTATGTGTTGTAAGCACCTCTCTAACAGTAAAATCTATTTGGTACAAAAAAGAACAACATTTAAAGTATGCAAATCAAACTGCAACTCCAAACTTTTTTCTCAGCTTGGGTTTAAGTATTCAGGTACTTCTCAGCATGTAAGTGCAATTCACGGTTTCTATATCAGTGGGCATTTCCTGTAAAGATTTTTCTTACTACACATTTAAAGGTGATCACACTCTCTTATTCTCAGCTCATCACACAGTCAACCAAGAGAAAATGCAATTATGATCAGATTAAAGGAAAAAGCTCTTTATGGATGAGTTTCAATGAAATTTGCAGTCTTCATTTTTCACTCAGGTGACTGATGGTCAATTGCGTGACTGGTGCTTCACGTTTATGATATAACTGTATTCACAGATAGATGTAGAGAATTCACTGACCAAATGAAGAGCAGGTGAGTATAAAGTTGGGATAAAATGATTATAATTGCTTTTGGACATAAAGGCATAAAGCTCATTCAGAATACTTTTTTCGTGAAAAAGGAGAGTTACATTTTGGTTGGTTCTCACCCAAAAACATCATATCGCTTCAGAAGACATGAATTAGACCACATGAGTCGTATGGATTACCTTTAGGTTCTTTGTGTGTGTGTGTGCGTGCGTGCGTGCGTGCGTGTGTGTGTGTGCTGTTACAGCAATCCTTGATCCCAACTGACCAATCACAATCTAAAGCTTTTACAGAGAAAGTGTAGCCCATCAGTAAAGCTGAATCGCTGAGTAACACTATTAAACTTCATGGGAGTACATTACATGAGTAGATGCTAATTACACTCGGCAGTGTCCTCTACCCACTTCACTGACTCAGAAAAAGGCTCATTACTTGGCAAATAACCATATTTCAGCACTGATTGCTGGTCCAAGATCAGTTTATTCAGCAAACCATTTTCAGCAATCACAATCAATTAAACACTTGAAACGTTTTTCTTTAAAGTTCTTTTCATGACATGGTAGCATTTCACAGTTTGCACAATTGGTCAGTATGGCACAGAATTAGTGCAACATTGATGCATAATCCTTACATTGGAAAATATTATTGCAAAAGCAATGCACTTATGATATTGCAGTTGATCTCATCATTGAAAAACGATATACAGGGATTTTATTTTTTAAACATCAAATGCTGAATTCAGGCCAGAATGAAATGCACAATTTTGTAAGGCACTCAGCTATATTGCATTCAACTATGTGATGCTGTACACTTGGCAAGCTAAATATTAAGCACATCAATGAATATACATTAGTGATGGTGTCCTTTGCATTTAAGTCTAAACAGAGCAGAAATCGTGCCACAATGAAATGGGATTTTTTAAATAATAATGAACCACAAATAACATTATACACAGTATGTTACAATATGCCATCTATTTACTTTCCTGCAACAAAAAGTTTGCAGCTTTGAAATATGTATCCTTTTGTGATGGAGAGCCTACGAGTCCTCCATCACAGGATTTGAATGTGTCTAAAGGACAATTTATTGTTTTACTCACCGCTTTAAAATATTTATTGGGGGTCTTATGTATTTATTCAAATATGTTGTATTTAAAATGGATAGGTGAGGGTTAATTTTATTTAAAATAATGGTTTGTTTCAATTGGAAAAGGTGGGAAAATGTCCCTATTTAACCCAGCCACCACTAGAGGGAGGACAATATGGACGATGACTGTTTGGGAGCACATGGACAAGGTTACTAGCACTGCTAGAGTGCAATGTACTCCGGCCTCCATTGTTTAGGGAGTAAACAATGAAACAATAAATGAATCTCGATACCTGAAACAGGGCTAGTTTTTAGACCCCTGACCCTCTTTGTAAACAATTTTGTAGCCGAGATCAAATTGAAAAGTGTGTTTATTCTATGCAGTGCTAGGATACACTGTATCTTCAGATGGTCTTGTTTTAGCTAGTTTTAAGATGCATAACAGTGCACAACCAGGAACTGAGATAAAACTATTCCTTTTATGTGATTTATTTACAAAGTGCAAATACTGCAAATACAAAGAATATATATTGTCCACTGGACATACACTCACTGCGTTATAGAGTTATGAGACTGATAGTCCTGCCGATGAAAGCAATGAGAGGAAGTGACACTAATGAGTGTATGAAGTGCTGAGGTGGCTGAGAGACTGGCATCTGGCCAAAGGGATAATAAAAAATATACTGTGCTCGGAGTGCTCAGAGTACTGTGCTAAAGTGCCACTGCTAAAACGCAAAAGAGCTGACAACAAAGCTCAACAATTGTGCAAGCAGTTGATCATAAACTGGGAATTATAGAACAATTTAAATAAGTCCAAAAAGAACAAAAAACATATTTCCATCTGTGACCCAAACACTTGGACATAACATTTTGGAAACCTTTATACACAAAGTGAACTAAACTCCACCCAAAACAATATGACTACATCAACTAGAATACACAATAAAGGGTAAATTAAATCATTTGGACAACCCCATATCACTAAAGCACAACTCTTGCAGCTAATATGGAATTAGCAATGAGATGTTAAAACATGGCAGCCCCAACTGAATGAGGCCATTCTCAAATTATTCAGTTTGCTCTTAAAATCAGAGCATTTACATTGATACATTTGGCAGACACTTTTATCCAAAGCGACTTACAGAGCACTTATTACAGGGACAATCCCCCCGGAGCAACCTGGAGTTAAGTGCCTTGCTCAAGGACACAATTGTGGTGGCTGTGGGGATCAAACCAGCAACCTTCTGATTAACAGTTATGTGCTTTAGCCCACTACACCACCACCACTCCAGAACACTTTCCTGAGAATTGGAATGAAAATCAATTCACATCAATCTTCAAGCAAGGTGACAAATTTAACCCAAACAACTACAGGGGCATTTAAGTGAGCAGCAACCTAAGCAAACTATCCTGCTGTATTATGAATGACAGATTAGTTCAATATCTCCAAGAACAAAATGCTTTAAACAACTGTCAAATTGGATTCATCCCGAAACAGAGAACAACTGATCGTATATACACACTGCACACACTTGTACATAAACATTTCCACCAAACAGAACAAGGAAAAATATTTGGTTGCTTCATTGATTTAAAAAAAAAAGCCTTTTATTCATTTTGCCACGATGGATTGTTCCTAAAACTGAGTTAGAGTGGATTATGAGGAAATGTTTATGATTTAATTAAGGACTTGTACAAAGACAACAATTGTTGCATTCAAATAAACAATAATAGAACTGAATATTTCAGCCAGAATAATGGAGTTCGTCAAGGCTGCAGCCTAAGCCCAACTTTGTTTAATATTTACATAAATGAATTGGCCACAATGCTACAAAACTCCTCTAGCCCTGGACTCACACTAGAGGACAGAGAAATTACAGTAAATGTCTTCTGTACACAGATGACCTACTGCTGCTCGACCTACTGAAGAGGGATTATGTGAAAGCCTCTCAATTCTAGAAAATCACTGTAGTCACTGGGCCTTACCAATAAACATGGACAAGTCTAAAGTCATAATTTTTCAAAAGAAAAATCATCTTAAAGACAAAAAATATGGTTTTACATTTGGGGGAGAAATTCTTACCAGTATCTGGCCATGTTACCAGTTACAGTTATTTAGGTCTGACAATCTTGACTTCTGGACAATTTGACATGGCTTTACAGACATGTACCTAACAGACAAGGCTCGTAGGGCATTATACAGTGTAAGAAAAATGTTGTTCAAATTTAACCCCCCATTCAAACTGTGGCTGAATATATTTGACAGTGTCATCAAACACATCTTTTTGTTTGGCAGTGATATCTGGGGACCCAAATATAAACTAAATTATGAATCTTCTGGGGCAAAATTTAAATTGAAACTTTCCACCTCAAATTTTAAAAACATCCTGGGAGTTCACAAAAGTGCATCTAACCTGGGCTGTAGGGCAGAACTGGGCAGATTCCCTCTCTTGGCAGACATTCAAAAAAGAGCCAGTAAATTCTGGTTCCACCTATCAGGTTCTTCCCCAGAAAATCACTATACAAAGTGTAGCACACCCAGAGAGTGACCCTTTACAGTACTTAGTGGTACAGTACATAGTACAGTACTAAATGTATCAATTCAATTCAGACAGGCAAAATTTAAACAAATAGAAAACACGACTCAAGAAGAACATATTCATCGTTGGCAAAGAAATCTCAAAGAAATAAACAAATTAACCTATTTCCTAAAAAATTACTTATTTTGGTCACGTAATATGCACACGTTTTTGCATACAGTATGTACAGTGACATTTATTTGCTTTGACATAGCCCAGCTAAGCTGAGGTCAGACTGCAGGGTCAGCCATGATATGGTGCTCCTGGAGCAGATAGGGTGCTCCAGCTCCAACAGTGACTTCTTGGCAGTGCTGGGCCTTCTGGTCAGTAATCCAGAGCCTCAACCGCTGAGCCACCACTGCCCTTATTAGAATTGTGTGAGTGGAGAACTAGAGACCCAAAGCGGACAGACTGTGTTCACACTGCACTCAAGGTGTCAGAGAGACACTTCCTCACATTAGAAACACACTCTTTATACGAATTCAGCAGAATGAGTAATATAGAGAAACTCTTAAGTTCTTGGAGAGAAGGCTGAATGTATAGATTTAGCAACAAAATATGTGTCTTCTTGTCATGATCTAAGGGAGAGAGGGTGACCCCTCACTAAATACTAAAAGTGTCAGTTTAATTTACTGTTATGTATTGTTCTCTGCCATTATTTCTGTTTACAATCTGTGCTCTTTTCTGTATGTTGTTTTATGGATGTAATACAGAGAGTCCCAGGCATGGGCAATGTGACATTAAACTTTAACTGGCTTTGACCTCTTAGAACAGAGGGTATCCCACAGTGGTTCTTGTTACCACATGGTTTGACTAATAGCTTTGATACAAGACTTTTGTCCTGAACATCAACATCCCATATCCTGATATCCAGAATCTCTTTATCCAGCATCATCATTCTATCAAATCTTAAATGTAAGTATCCATATAGCAATGTTTAACACTGCTTTGGGGTTCATTTTCAGGCTTTGTAATTGTTAAAGAATGCCAGCAGCACCTGTTCCTAAGATTAGTTTTTGTTTCAGAGGTTGTCCTGTCGATGCCAACTGTACTATTTGACACAGGGGGTCAAGGTTTGGCTGGTTAACCCAGGTAATTTGGCCCTGCAGGTAGGCACTGAAAATGCCATAGCTATACTATTATTAATGCAAAAAGCATTTTAAACTTAGCTGTGTATTCTGACAAATTGTATTTTTGCAAGCAACATTTAAGATGAAGAAATGTCATTATAATAATGTAGATGTTTTACCAGCATCAATTTTTGGGAGTGCTCTTAAAAACATAAAAAATAAACTTTTATTCTTGTCTTCTGCCCTTGATTGCCTCATGAACTATAGCAGGAAACTATAGAATTCCACTAGTGATGGAAATGTGCACATTCTTGTCATACCATTAGCATGATCAGTGTTGCCTGGACATAATTATTCGGCTTTCGTAATTTTTCAATTAGTCAAATGCCATTTACAGTACATAAAAAAATGCCCAGATCTGAATGTCCATGAGGATGCTGAGTGGCAGCATCAAGCTTGTGTAATTCTGGGGGCTGCACACATTTATGCATTTGGCAGACGATTTTATCCAACAATACAGTGCACTTATTACAGGGACAATCCCCCCAGAGCAATGTGGAGTTAAGTTCCTTGCTCAAGGACACAATGGTGGTGGCTGTGGGGATCAAACCAGCAACCTTCTGATTAACAGTTATGTGCTTTAGCCCACTACACCACCACCACTCCTGCACCATTGAAATTAATGGGAATGCTATAGCTCTCTCCAGGTATTAGACCTCATTGTTCTGACAGGAGCCCTATACAGCTGATAATGCAGAAATCGATTATTCTGTCCTGATCTGTATTCATCTTTGACGTCACAGAATATTTTACCAGTCTTAACGATCAACAGTCGATTTTGATAAACTTGAATATTCAAACCTTCAATAAATGTCTCTCTCTTTCTGCAGCATGACAGAGAGAGAGAAATAAGTGACAATAAATCTGCCAATTCATCATTTCCTTTCTTCACTTCTTTACTAATTGTCTGAGACCTTAATCTAAAGCCTTGGGAGAAACTGTTTACACAGATGATCCCTTCCTGTTTTCGGTGCACTCTGACTGTATCCAGTCTTTATCCAGTCCCTTGAAGTCCAGTCATGTTTTAGATGGTATGCACAGGCAGGTCTATCAGCATGACATTGAGTTTTACTGTTTCTGAGACAGAATGTTGTTGAGTGAGTCCTGTGTTAGTGCGTAAGACAGAAAATGCTAATTTTACGGTGTGTATTCGGATCTCTAGAGGGTTTAGAGTTGAATTCCTTATAACCGTTTCACTGTTGCTCATCAGAAGAAACACAATAGAACAGCAAATTATTACATCTGTTACCTTCAAATAAGAGAGCTGAACAGAGAAACAATTCCTGGCATCGGTCCTTAAGGTGAACATTACCCTATGACAGATAGCTGTTGATCAGCTTACAGTGACTACACACCATAAACCCCAAACCCTCCAGTTTTCAACCCAATAATCCCAATAAAAATGATTGTAACTAATTGGTAAGATAAGTAAGACAGGGTGTGTACTATAGCATACAGTGTGTGCATAATTATTAGGCAAGTCAGTATTCTAATCAAATATTTTTCAAGTTACAAACCATATCAACTTTTAATATTAATTAAGTTGAATTATTTTACGTGCTATTTCATTCCTAATGAAGGAGGGTGTGGCTTAAAGGGACTAACAACCTGTATTCAGATTTGAATAATTATTTGGCAGCTTGCTTACTAAAGGTCAAATGAAAGAGAAAAAAGAGATACCAAAAAAAAAAGGTCCAAAATTATGATAAGCCTAACAGAAGGGTGCAATAATCTTGAAATTTCCATCCAATTGAGGTATGACCACCAGATAATGAAATACTTTGCTAATAACAAGAAGGCTGAAACATTTAATTCAACTAATAAACATTTAATTGAATTAATAAGAACCGCAAGCTGAAGCATCAATATTGGGCCAGGAAATACCAGAAGACTGATTTTTCAAAGGTTTTATATACAGATGTGATGGGAGTGCCTCTTGACACAGATGATATGGTTCGGGACCAGCAGGGTGGAGGAGAAGTAATGATGTGGGCTGCTATCATTAATGATGAGCTTGTTGGACCTAATCAGGCTAATCAAGCCTCTGAGAGGGATAAAGGCCCAATGTAGACTGCAGTGTGACAGAGAGAGTGTTAAGGACAGCTGTCCGTAAATCTCTCTCTCTGCCGTCTTCGGACGGCCTTTATCCCTCTTGAGGGCTAATTAGCCTGATATGGGGCCGGGTGTACAAATTCACTACCTGGCCCCGCCCTCCGCCCTGCCACATTGTTACAGGAAGAATTCAACCGTATTCAAGACAACCATTATCTTCATGCAGAATAAGACTCCTTTACATTTGTCTAAGTAGTCCACTGCTTGGCTAGCCAGAAAGGCTTGACAGATAACTGAATAATGACGGGCCCCTTTCCCCACCTGAACCTTCCCCAGCCTAGTGAACCTTACTGATAGAACAAGTGAACCAGTCCACCTTTTACAAATATAACAGTATAGAGCTGCTTTTAAATCTTAAAGTGAATAACTGTGGTTGTCAAGCTCCAAAAACCATAAAAACAGAACGAATGAGTGACTCCTGTACTGCAATTCAAGTTAACTGAAATGCAAATGTTTTTTAAAGTTTTCCTCCTCAAGGGGGCACTTGACAGCCCTGAAAGCTGAACCCTCCATTGATCCACATTCAAATGTCTATGGATTTGTCTTTACGGTAACAGGAATTTTTTCACACCAGAAAGTCATTTAAAGATAGTCATTTAAAGATAAAAATAAAAATTCATACCTGTAAAAATGTGCCCTAGCAATATCTATAAAATATTTTTTAAATATATTTACGTTATGCAGCAATCACAAACATCTGGGATTAGTCTATTCTGACTAGCACTGAGAAAGGTAACAGGTTAAACACATTCAAAGAAAACCAAAACATAGAAATTATACAAAGTAATGAAAAATAGACTACTTTAGACAAATATGGTAAAAAATGATGTGCATGTGCACTATTTGACACCTGTCATGTACCAAAAAATTATTGAAAATAATCACCCTAGATATGAAAGAAAGAAAGAAAGAAAGAAAGAAAGAAAAGAAAGAAAGAAAGAAAGAAAGAAAGAAAGAAAGAAATGGCAATCTTATCAAGCCTTTAATCCGTGACAGTGATGGTGTGTATTGACTGCTATGTTAACTCAATGAATTTTGATTGAATGCGTCGTATGACCTGATCTCTGTGGTTGTGGGTACAGCTGAAAGCTTCACCAGCCTTCCGTACTCAGTCACATATACTGATCAATTTAAAGGGTTAGTTCAGGCAAAAATGGAAGTTTTCTCATCATTAACTCACCCTCATGCCATCCCAGATGTATATCTATGCTTGTCTGGGCATAACTCCGTTACACTCTTCTCTAGCATCTTTTGAGTGAGCACATTTTATTGCATCTTATTCACTCAAATTAATCATGCAAATTGTTTAGCAGTCTTCAAAAAAAATATCAAAGCTGTTACAGTAGTGATATCAGCTTATATGCACAACCTGATGATTAAAACTGAAGCTTTTAAAGAAAATACACAGGACCTTTTGATTTTTATTCTCCATTCTTTTCAGTAGTGCTCGTATAAAGATTATGTGAACCGTCACTAAACTGGCATACATGTATATATCCTGAAAGTGTTTAGTTCGACATGCAGATGTATGTCAGTGTTCACAATCCTGAACATCATCAAATTAGTTTATTCACTGTGTTTAAGATAAACATAATGTTCTTTTTTTCAGTTTGACATTTACTTTGTGTAAAAAGATGTTAGATTGCCTATTGTCTATGTTAGATTGTGATTGTCTATGTTAGATTGCCATTGTTTTCTTATGTGGGTCGATATTGTCAAAGATACAGACTTAAGCGGATCTAAATATTTGTTCTTCCACTTAAAGCACTGGATGCATTTATGTGCTTTTTGGACCTTCAAAATTTTGGCACCCATTCACTTGCATTGTGAGGACCTATAGAGCTGAAATATCCTTCTAAAAATCTTCATTTGTGTTCTGCAGAAGAAGGTCATACAAATCTAGGATGGCATGAGAGTAAATCATGAGAGAATTTTTGGGTGAACTATCCCTTTATCTACAAAGAGAATACATCACCAACATTCAGACACAAACTGATAGTGACAATGCAAGACATTCTGTGCACTGTCATCCACACACAAAACAGACATAAAGCTAATACTGCATCGAATTTCATCTAAAAGTAACATAAATGTTGTTAAAATGTGACGAATCACACATATGCACAAACACATCTCTATCAGGGTATCTATGCAGAAAACGTGCCAAATGTTAGGTCTGAGATTTATAGAGCTGCAAGTCCACCAGTACAGCATCACTTAAGGAGAAGAAGGCCATTCAACAACATGTCCAACTTGGTTAGACATGTACGTAGTTTAGTTTGTTTGCTTATTGTATGTTTGTATGCTTGTATAAGCTCTAAATTTAAGTGGGCTTGGGTCTCTTTAAGGGTCTGAATGAAAACAGAAACACAACTGTCTCAACTAGCTGATTATGCAAGGTTGGCCACAACACAGATGGGCTGTATCTGGCTTGGAACGATGAACCATAATGTGCCTGTGATTCACTCTGACTAGGAGGAAAGACACAGAAACAAAACTCACTTACATCATGATGTCATGATTGGTGAGATTCATGTGGCTCAGCAGCCTTTATGCTTATGCTCACCTTGTTTTGCAAAGTAATGCAAAGTTTTGCTTTTTTTCTCCACTCCACTAGGAAGTAGTAATGTGCTGTGCACATTTTGGGCCTTTGGGATTTTGAGCTTAATAATGCACAACTAGGCTGCCAACCTTTTTGATACAGAGACAAATGCTGTATGGCTGAATACCGCTCAAGAAAACTCCTCAAGATGGAGGTTCAGCAGTTGATGTATTCAACATACTTGATCTTTTGCAAGTGTTTTTTTATGCAAAGCTGCTAGCATTGCATCAATTATGTGTGGAGAGCTACTCACTTGGGTGTATATAAGTGATAGAATTACACACATATGCTAATTTGGTTCATTTTGATATAACTGTTTTTAAAGGGAGTAAACTGATTGTGTGCTATGTACTCATTATAATGATTTCATGAAACAATGCAGATAATTTAAGATTGAATGAGTGATTTAGATCTTTATTCACTGAAGCCATTTGGCAAAAGTTACTATTAAATTAGATTTTCCTAAATGTTCCCTCCCAAATCAGTTTAATTTTGTTACTCTGTGTCACACTTGATTAGTGACTTTGCTGTTCTAATCACCCAAATCAAATTACTTTACTGTTTTGTTTTGTTTTTTTGTCTGGCTGCTCTCTGACACAATAGCTTAAAAGCAACAAAATTTCCTCTAATGTATCTCTTTATCTCTGTGGATTTCTGAAAGCATGCATTCATATAACCAGAGCACTGAGAAAGACAAAGAGAGAGAGAAGAAAGTCAGAAATCAGGCTTAAAAGCATTGTCAGACGTCTATCATGGAGAAGATCAATACATCAGAATCAAGATTCTCCAGCAATGAATCCAACTGCTTAGAATGTCAATCTGAACAGAAAATTGGAGATACTCTGTAGTAGTTCACTTACAAATGAAAATTCTGTCATTATTTACTCATCCTAAAATCCGTATGCTGCTATATTTTTACATTCTTCTTTATTCTGCAGAACACAAATTAAGATTTTTAGAGGAATATCTCAGCACTGAAGGTATAAAAAAAATGTTTGTGAATGTGTGGCCAGAACTTTGAAGCTCCAAAAAGGAGATAAATTCTACATAAATGTAATCCATACAACTCCAGTTTGAAGCATACATCTTGCCAATGCAGTCTCTTGGCACGACCAGGATTTTAACACTTCTGAGAATTTTCATTTTGGGATGAACTTCAGAAGCCACAGTACAGCTTAACAGTACACAATACCGACCAACTATCCATTTTCACAAGGATGCTGTTTACTCCCTGTGCAAAAGTCTTAAAGGGATAGTTCACCCAAAAATGAAAATACTCACCCTTATGATATCCCTGGTGTGTATTAATTTTTTTCTTCACCAGAACACATTTAAAGAAAATTAAAAAAAATATCTCAGCTCAGGAGGTCCTTAAAATGCAAGTGGGTAGTGATCCAATTTTTGAAACTCCAAAAATCACAAACAGTCAGCATAAATGTCATCCATACAACTTCAGCTGTTAAATGAATGTCTTCTAAAGCAACACAATCGCTTTTGGTGCAAATAAGATAAATATTTAAGTACTTTTTTAACTCTAAATCCTGCTTCCAGTCAGGAGCGGTACGTGCATGTGACGTAATCGCATTGGCATTTGAAACGCGAGAACTGTGGCACATGCATCATTGCCGGAAGAGCAGCGCTGTTTACAAGTGAGAAGGAGGAACTCTGTGCAGTAGCTTTGTTGGTTTGGTTTAGATCTGTATTTATCTGTTTCTTTACTCACAATGGTGCATTTGTGTGCTTATCCTGGATGTCTCAACCGAATGGAGAACGTGAGATTACCTCTGTATCATGGCAAAGCGAATACGTCACACTAGAGACCGTTTGAACTCCACCCTCTCGTGAAGCTTACCGGAAGCATTGATTTAGAGTTATAAAGTACCGAAATATAGATTTTTTTTGGCACTAAAAGCAATCGTAGCGCTTTAGAAAACATTCATTTAACCACTGGAGTCGTATTTATGATGTTTATGCCGACTGTCTGTAGTATTTGGAGCTTCAAAATCAGATCACCATCTACTTGCATTTTAAAGACCTTGTGAGCTAACATAGTTTTCTATTTTTTTTTTTCAAATGTGTTCTGGTGAAGACAGAAAGTCAGGCACCTGGGATATCATGAGGGTCAAAAAAAATATATTTTCATTTTTGGGTGAACTTTACCTTTTACGAACAAAGCAAAGAATATTCAAAGTTGACACGAGGAGAATTTTTTTTTTCTATAATGTTCTCATTTGTTAAAAATCAGCAACATCAGCATATTTGAAACAGTCAATCGAAGACCTACAGGAATCCAAGTGTTTCACCTCTAGAGTCATGATTTGTGCTCTTAATTAGAGCCAAGCCACCTGGGTAACATGGCATTATGAAACGCCTCACACACTGTAGATCACACACTCTGCAATAATACCAGCAGATAGCACAGCTACAGAACTGACGTGGCCATAAAGAAAGAGAAAGCGTTAGTCATCAGTAACAATTTCACATGTGTGTGCACTTCACAGTGAGTGCTAACAACTTTCAGCCACTAATTAAATAGAAATTGATCTCTGGGAGGGCAGGGGGAAAGAGATAGAGGTGTGAGACGCATACTGTATGTGTGTGGCCTGAAGGGACAGTGTGTGTGAGCTTAAAATTCGTGAGAACCAATGAACTTTTATTCCTAATTCACCTGAGAGGAAACATACTCATACACACAGAGAGGGTAATTATATCAACCTCATGGCATTTGCTTTAAAAACAATATGTCATTTTCAAGGGAGTGTGTTTCAAAGACTAAAGGTGATTAACTATTATAATACACTTCACACACATTGACAGATGTTGTGCAACAAGCGGGTGTGTGAGAGAGCCCAACACACTTGCACACTCATTTCATTCCATATGTTGAATGAAATGCTTTCACGTTCAAGAAAAATGCTTACTGTGTATTCATTTCACAGCCCATTACCTGTTTAAAATGGAATGCACTTCAGAAGCCTAACCTCCATCTGCTGGAGCTACCCTGCTATCCCCCACCACCCCTTCAGACATTTCTGTAAAGGAGACACAAAGTTAAAGTGTGAACATGTGCAACTTGGTGTCTCACATGTACTCACATGAACAGCAGTTCTCCAGGTCTCACTTTTCAAAGTGTGAATCTTTCAGGAACTGTTCTGTATGCCAGTGTTTCCCGATCTTTTCTGTCTTGTGTACCCCCACAGACAAATTAATAAAGCTCGAGTTCCCACCATTATCAACACCAAACAAGGGTTTTCTTTTTAATTAACCCATGTTATAGTACATTTCACTTTGCATATTTAAGCAATATCACACGAGCAAGAGTGCGATATGGCCCTACATCAGCATTGCTGTGAATCGGCCGCAGGCACGAGGCCGAGGCCGCTCAGTCCGATGATGCTGTGACACACCGCCCCAGACCATGACAGATCCTCCACCTCCAAATCGATCCAGAGTACAAGCCTCGGTGTAACGCTCAATCCTTCAACGATAAACGCAAATCCGACCATCACCCCTGGTGAGACAAAACCGAGACTCATCAGTGAAGATCACTTTTTGCCAGTCCTGTCTGGTCCAGCGAAGGTTGGTTTGTGCCCATAGACGACGTTGTTGCCTGTGATGTCTGGTAAGTACCTGCCTTACAACAGGCCTACAAGCCCTCAATCCAGCCTATTGTGCACAGTCTGAACACTGATGGAGGGATTGTGCTTTCCTGGTGTAACTCGGGCAGTTGTTGCCATCCTGTACCTGTCCCGCAGGTGTGATATTCAGATGTACCAATCCTGTGCAGGTGTTGTAACACGTGTTCTGCCATTGCGAGGATGATCAGCTCTCCTTCCTGTCTCCCTGTAGGGCTATCTTAGGCGTCTCTCACAGTACGGACATTGCACTTTATTGCCCTGGCCACATCTGCAGTCCTCATGCCTCCATGCAACATGCCACTTTCGCGCAGATGAGCTGGGCATCTTTCTTTTGGTGTTTTTCAGAGGCAGTAGAAAGGTCTCTTCAGTGTCATAAGTTTTTATAACTGTGATCTTAATTGCATACCGTCTGTAAGCTGTTAGTGTCTTAACGACCGTTCCACAGGTGCATGTTCATTAATTGTTTATGGTTCAAGAATGAACAAGCATGGAAAAAAAGATATGTAAAGTTATTTGTATTTTTACTAAATTATCTTTAAAAGACATTGTCCTGAAAAAGTTTTCTTTTTTGCTGAGTTTACATATATAATTGTGTCACCTCAGACAAACTTATTTGTCAATGACCCTTCTGCCACAAGACATTAACCATGATTGGTTATTTTAATCTATTAAGAGAACTGGTAGTTACTTTACTATGTACGGTAAAAACAATATTTTATTTAACAACACATTACATACAATTTTATGGTAAAATATTGAAAAGAAAATTGTGATAGTTAACATCAAAAAAGCATATCACGTTTAACAAGACAGTACATGTACTTTTACAGTGAACAATCATTAAAATTAAGTTGAAACACAATAATTGGTCATTCCCAGCAGTCCCTGTGTGACCCACCGTATTTGATTATATGTTAGTAAAATATTTTTATATCAGTTGTGTGTATTGTAGTGTTTAATTTTACATTTGAGATTGTTTAGTTAATGTTTATTGCATTATTTTAGTGTCACCTGTGTAACATTAGCAGGTTTTTGTATTTGGGTGACATTGTACGCTGTGTCTGTACATATTTATTGGCCATTGCTTCTGGAAGGGTCTCTCTCTTGATAAAATTGAAGTCACATCACACCAATCCAGCCAGAGATTAATAACATCCATATCAGTCCTGCTGAACAGATGGATTTGAGTTTGGTAAAGTGGTCTGATGGCTGGCAAGCAATCTTCAGATGTGAGATTGAATGAGGCAGAAACAGGATCGCTGTGTACGGGAAGTACTTACAGCTTCAGCAATGGTTCGAATGCTTTTAATGAATTATAGAATGCCATCATCTTACCAGCTTAATTGATAAACAAAAAATAATGAAAGTGTGTTAGATAGCAGTTTCAGGGTAGTTTTATTGCTTTTGTCAAATTGTTGTTGAATTAAGTCAATCAATTTATTAAGAAACTCAATTTAGTATATAAGTTATTACATTATTACTAATGTTCATACTTAGGGTCAGTGATTTAAAGAAACCCCTAACCCTTATTATTAGTAACTCATCCTGCGTTTGTGCTACGGATATGAGTAATACCTCAAATCATGTGGCTTGTTTAGAATTGATATGCAGTTTATGCTGGTGAATCTCTAAAATCCCCAAGCCATATACAATATATGGATCAGAATACCATGCATGGGCTCTTTTGACAACCTCCTAGCAACCACCCACCTCACCATTCATCTGGGCATTCATCAATAATTTGGTATTCAAATATTTAAGCTCATAAAAAATTTTGATTTTAATATTCTATTATTTAAATGAATGTAATTAATGAGAAAGAGACATTGTAAAATTATTTTTTAAGTCATATAAAAAACAAGCTTCTAATTATAATCAAAACAAGCTTATATCATGTCCTGTTTTTTGTTTTTAATAAAAAAAGAATTGAATGAAAGCATTTAAGATCATGAAAAGCGAAGAAAAAGAAACTACTAATGAAGTATATTGGCGCAGTTAACGTACAGGATGAGTATACTTCACATATAATCGTTATTATGTTGTATATTGTACTTCATATCATGTTTTTGTTGAGAAAAACAGGCATATCCACACGCTCAGTAAAATATACTCATTTAAACACACCAATTTAAATGATGGGATGTCCCTTACCTCCGCTAGCAGTCTTTTTCGGATGTCATGTTCGTTGTTTACAGAAGCGTTGCAGGGATTACGTTGCTAAGAGGATGTTGCTTTCTGACGAGCTGCACATATATGCAGTCAAGTGTACACCACTTATTCAGTACATTTAAACAGATACCCAGCTTTCTCACAGTAAGGCACATTCTCACAATAACCTGCTTTTCTGGTGTCCATCTGAATGTACTGACAGAACCGTTTGCTCAACTAATGTGATCAACTTGTGTCCACACTCAACAGCGCCACCCAGTGCATTCTGTTATAACTGCCAGTTTTAGTTTGTGTGTTCAGGATTTAACATGCATCTCACAGTATAGATGGCCAGCAAAGCACAACTTTGCAAAATTTGAATAGTATTTTTTTATATTTGAATAATTATTGCAGAGCGAATATTTGAATATTCGACTACTCATGCACATCCCTAGTTGGAATTCTAGTTAATTAAAATATCATGTGAATGTCTCTATAAACATGTTTTGTTATTTATTATTATAAGAACAATGGGTAGTGAATTGAGTTCACTGAAGAGAAGCTGTGTATGTAGGCCCCATCACTGTAAATTTATTGGATTTCACTAAAACAGAGTAACGTGTAAGTCACCCTTACATTTCCAAGAATGATGAGATTCAAAAACGTCTTTTATATTTACGCATTTGGCAGATGCTTTTATCCAAAGCAACTTACAGTGCCCTTATTACAGGTACAATCCCCATTTAGCCTTGCTCAAGGACAGAATGGTGGTGGCTGTGAGGATTGAACCAGCAACCTTCTGATTAACAGTCATGTGCTTTAGCCCACTACACCACACCACTTTTCATAGACTCCATCCATTTTCTGATGTGTAAGTTAAGAGAGAAAAGAAGAGAGAGAGAGACAGAGAGAAATTGAGTTAGTATGTTGGTGAGTATGATGTGTGCTGACCCATGTGGAGGAGATGGCAAATTGTTGAGAAAGGACTTAATTGACTACTGATGATGTGATGGTTCAAAACACACCTGTTATACACCACTTTTATTTTGTCTGACCTTTGCCTGGTGTATCAGACACATCATGAGCCTAATCTTCTGTTGAAAAGCAGTTTAACTGTAAATTTGCAGAAGATTTTAAAGATTAAATGTGTTTTTGTTTAAATATGTTCTCCTAATGTGCAGAGACAACTTTAAGCAAGCCATGTGTAACAAAGCATTGGTCTGTTTGTTTGAGCATCCTGACCAGCCTGCATAAGCAATATTGACATAATATAACTGTGACAAGGAGGAGGTCCGGGTCGGGCCGGGCCGTGACTAAGCATGCTCGGCCCCCAACCGGGCTAATCAGCTGAGGAGAGGGATAAATGCAGCTGGATGCAGCAGTTCAGGAGAGAGAGAGCCACACACAGCTGCCGTGTGTGTGTGTGTGTGTGTGTGTGTGTGTGTGTGTGTGTGTGTGTGTGTGTGTGTGTATTTGTGTTTTGTTTTAATGTTTTAATTTTACATTAAACATTACATTGATGGTTTGTCCAGTTCCTGCCTCCTCTTTTCCCATTTTAACCCCGCTGTTACAATAACCAATGGCATAATTTTGGGGTAGAACTCTCTGTTTTATCTGACCAATGGAAGACAGGAAGAGTGTTCAGGAAACCTGTTTGGAAACAGACATTTTTGCAACTCCATTTGAGGACAGTAGTGGCGCAGAAATGACACACATCTCTTTAAGCTGTTATTTTGTATAATTCAGCTTTATAGTCTGCACTGCTGGAACTAACATCCACTTAGTGAATATTCTCTTGTCTGCACAATATGCTGGACTTAATCGATCAGCTACAACATTAAAACCACCTGCCTAATATTGTGTAGGTCCCCCTCGTGTAAACAAACAGTTCCAAGCTGCACCTATGGTATTCTTCTCACCACAATTGTACAGAGCAGTTATCTGAGTTACAGTAGACTTTTAGGGGTGTTTGTGGCTCAGGTGGTAGACCGTGTTGTCCACTAATCATTTGATTCCCAGTCCACACGATTCCACATGCCAAAGTGTCTTTGGGCAAGACACTGAACCCCAAGTTGCTCCCAATGGCAGGATAGTGCCTTGCATGGCAGCTCTGCCGTCATTGGTGTGTGAATGTGTGTGTGTGTGAGAGTGTGTGAATGAGACGCAATGTACTTTAAATACTGCTAAGGTTAAAAAGGTGCTATATAATTGCAGACCATTTACTTTGCCAGTTCAAACTAGTCTGGCCATTCTCTGTTGACCTCTCTCATCAACAAGGCATTTCCATCTACAGAACCGCTACTCACTGGATGTTTTTGGCATCATTCTGAGTAAATTCTAGAGACTGTTATGTGTGAAAATCCCAGGAGATCAGCGGTTACAGAAATACTCAAACCAGCCCGTCTGGCACCAACAATCATGTCATGGTCATGAGATTGTTCACTGAGATCAAATGTTTTCACTATTCTGATGGTTGATGTGAACAGCTCCTGACCTGTATAAGCATCATTTTACGCACTACTCTGTTGCCACATGATTGGATGATTAGATAAAAAATTGGATCTCAGTGATTTGGACCATGACATGATTGTTGGTGTCAGATGGTCTAGTTTGAGTATTTTTGTAACCGCTGATCTCCTGGGATTTTCACACATAACAAGTCTCTAGAATTTACTCAGAATGATGCCAAAAACTAAAAGCATCCAGTGAGGGGCATTTCAGCAGATAGAAATGCCTTGTTGATGAGAGAGGTCAACAGAGAATGACCAGATTGGTTTGAACTGACAAAGTCTACGGTAACTCTGATAACCGCTCTGTACAATTGTGGTGAGTTGTCACTGTTATGGCGGCATGAGGGGGACCTACACAATATTAGTCTGGTTTTAATGTTGTGGCTTATCAGTGTATGTGTATATGCATATGTTTGTGGCCCTTGTTAACTGTCAAACTCTGATGCTGAATAGGTTGTGCCACCTGGCTGATGGTTTTATCTAAAGCAACATCACCATAAGATACTCAAAGTACAAAGTACATATTGTCCTGGAGCATCATTAGATTAAGTACCTTGCTCATAGTGATATGGAAACCCACCAGTTTGTGGGTTCTGCTCTCCCCTGAGTTGAAACCCACATCCTTGACCACCAGCTCATAGAGTAAATTATGATTATGTCAGAGGAACAATGAACTATGATTTTAAATACATATTTGCATACACCATGCTCATATTTTTATGAGCTTTACAAACATGGTTTGTATGAAAAATGTGACTCGTTGTGGCTTCTTTATATTTCTAGCTGAGAGGATGGAGAGGAGACGCCCTGCCACAGTGGATGGCACATAATGAATCTCTAATGGGAAACAATTTCTTTAAATTATTTCCTTTTATATACTAGCAAATAATAAGTAGGTTTCTCTCTCTCCCTGTATAATTTTGATCACTCTGATCCCTTAAAGGTGGGCAATAAACGTATTTAATGATATAAATTTACTTAAAACAACATAAAACATAAAGGAACAGACACACATGCACACAGGCTGTGTGCGTCTCTCTCTCTTGAACTGGTGTCTCAGTTCTCCACTTAATCTCACTCTCTCGCTGATCAGCTGAGTTAGTGCCAGCCATGCACCCACGCGGCCCGGCCACACCCTCCCCACACCCTCACAGAGTCAAAAGGTCCCAGTATAAATATAAGCATTTGTAAAACAAACACTTTACAATAAGGTTCTATACATTAATGGAATTTCGACTTACCCCTCGTTTCTTACAACAACAAAAAAGCTAACTTAAAGCTAGGATGTGTAATCCAGAGAGGCTAGCAATTAGCAAGTTAGCTTTGCAAGCATAGAGCCCGCCCTCGCTTCAGAGGTGTCTCCAAAGCCACGCCTCCTCTATCACACATGAACACACACACACACAAACAGCAGTTACATTAACAAAATATATCAAAAACAAATCAAACCATGTCCAAAAGTAAAACAGCAACCATGGCATAATTTTTTAGACCCCTTGAGATTGACAGACAGGAAGGACATTCCATCATTAAATTTGGACCGATGATTGGTCGGTCATGTCCCTTCCACAGACGTATATATATATATATATATATATATATATATATATATATATATATATATATATATATATATATAATGATTTTTTTTTTCATTTAGACCACTTAAATCATTGATTGCTATCAGGATGTGAAGAGACTTTTAACCAGTATAACAAAAAATGTTTCTGGAAAAGATTGCACACCCTAGCTTTAACACATAAGTAAAGCGATTTTGCATACCAACATCATGGAACACGTACAGTGCTTACGTCTTGTGACTTTTGAAACTATGTGTATATTAGAGTTTCTGGACTGGCCCCATTCACTTCCTTTGTAAGTGTCTTCCTATAACTGTGAGTTTTGCTTTCTTTAAATAAACAAAGGAATGAGTGGAAATCAACATTATGCCACAAATAAAGTTAATTGAGCTTAACTTGTACTGAACCCGAACATTCCTTTAACATTAGTTAATGCGTTATAGGTATCATGAAGAAACAATGAACAATACTGTTTACAGCATTTATTAATCTTGGTTGAAGTTAATTAATAAATACTGTTCTTGGTAAGTTCATGTTAGTTTATAATGCATGAACTAATGTTAACATATACAAATTTTGATTTATATGTAGATATTTACATTAACAACATATAATAAATTACACAAACAACATATAATAAATGTAAAAAAAAATTAAGCATTGTTCTTTGTTATTTCATGTTAACTACTAAAGTTATAGTACAGAACATTATTTTAAAGTGTCACTGCCATTTTTCTATTCAGTTATGTTCTCCTTGAAACTTCAATCTCAGTGTTTGCTGAAGCTGAAAAGGGTCAACTGCATCATTCGTGAATCTCATGAGGGATTCAGGTCAGTCCTTAAACACTTGAGCACACAACCGTGACATATTGATCAATAGGCACATCTCAAACAGAGACCAATCTATCCAAGTTAAAGCTACTTGTCAAACGGCTGCCGTTTCAGCAGTAATACATCCCCCATGGCTGGCAGCCCTAAAATTTGGACATCTTTCCCTGCTGCTAATACAGCATACAGACATACGTCACTCCAGATGAGAGAGAATGTGTTCCCTCAAGGCAGAGGAAACATGATAAGTGTGAATTTTATGTTCATTTATTGAAGTTAAAGAGATTTTTGATAATGTACAAAGTGCAAAAATCATTTTCTTGCAGTATGTAATGTGGAGTGCCTACAACCTCCGTACCCATGCTAAAATCACTGTAACACATGGACTCGTGTGGTTTATTGCTTTTATACAACAACGGCAACAGCAATATGATTAAAGATACCATTTTTTAAATACGCAGTTCAATGTATGGTTAATAAAAATCAGAATAAACAATTTTCTCTAGTAATATAGTTGCATATATAGCACAGTAATACAGAATGTGCTAGGCAAGGTGCGTGCTTTCAGTCATTTCACAACGGCTTTGAACGCGGCTCATCCAAACAAAATTCAGGGTCAGAACTATCCATTTTATAACCAGTTTTTTGTCTTGTTTTCCAGTAAAAAATATCTGAACAATGTTGAGTAAGAAAAGTTATTGCAGTGCACACTGCAAAAAACATTTTTCTAATCAGTATTTTTGTTTTGTTTTCCAGTAAAATATATAAATGTGCCTATAACAAGATACATTTAATTCATTAAGAAGCAAAATTGTGTCAGATATTAAAACTTGATACTGTATATCTTGAATTAATTGTTTTACCCAATTGGTGCATCTTGTTATAACTATAAATCTAACACTATTTAGGGAGCATTATGCTTGAAACAAGAAAACATATTTAGCCAATTGGGTAAGAAAAATAAACTTCATTCTGAAAACAACTCTTGCCTTTGCTTCTCGGGTTATCTTGTTATTTATATAAGATATTTAGATCTATTACTAGAAACCAAGACAAAATACTGATTTAAGGTATAGTTCATCCAAAAATGAAAATTCTCTCAGCATTTACTAATTTATGGCATCTCAGATACGTATGTCTTTCTATCTTCTGCTGAACACAAACAAAGATTTTTAGAAGAACATCTATATAATATTAATATAATATTTATAATATTAAATATTCTAAATATAGAACACTATTTCAGCTCTGTAGGTTCTTTCAACGCAAGTGACAGGCATTTGAAGCTCCAAAATCACACAATCGAAGCATAAAAGTAATCCATAGGATTTAAACAGATCAATATTTAAATCCTTTTTTACTGTAAATCTCCACTTTCACTTTCAGTATGTGAAAGAATGTGAAAGTGGAGATTTATAGTAAAAAAAAAAAGTACTTAATTATTAATCTGTTTCTTACCCATACCTATCATATCTCTTCTGAAGACATGGATTTATCCACTGGAGTCATATGGATTATATTTATGCCGACTTTATGTGACTTTTGGAGCTTGAAAGGTGTGGTCACCATCCACTTACATTGAATGGACCTACAGAGCAGAAATATTCTTCTAAAAATCTTTGTTTTCTGCAACAGAAAGAAAGTCATACACATCTGGGATGGCATGAGGGTGAGTAAATGATGACAGAATTTTCATTTTTGGGTGAACTATCCCTAAAGAAATTGATATTTTTGCATTGAATGGCTTCACATTATTCCCAGATATAAGAGAAATTAAGAAATACTGACCTTGCATTTACAGGAAGCTGTTTATCATCCCTCTGTGGAACAATGCAGTGATTTCAGAACCAAGAGCCGAGACACAAATATGCTGTATATCGACACTATGCAACCGTAACATTTCTTCCCCTGCTTTCTTCTCATCTCCTTTCTCATATTGAAATATGCATGCACACTTTCCTTCCATCCCTCTGATGGACACATTAGGGAGGATGGTGTGTACCAACATGCCAACATTTCAAATGCTGCCATTGCCTATAAAACATTAAGTATAGCTCAGATCCCATAGGCACTACAGAAACGCTTTTAATTCAAATGAACAGCTTGTCAGAAGGATATAAAAAAAAACACCTGTCAATCAGTGCTCTTAATTAATTGGGTAGAGAACGTCAACATTAGTGCTAGCACTGGCCCTTTGTATGTTAACATCTGTAACAGGTTCTGATCCATAAATAATGGAAAGCAAGAGACATTTTCACCCTGAGAACAAAAGAGAAAAAGTGCTGTTGATTTTTCCAAGGTCCATATTAAAGGTTCAGGAGCTTCTCAGTAAGAAACAGAGCTGTGAGAGAACTTATGGTCTACTAGTCTTTCTGACTGAGGAAGCGTTTGTGTTCTGCACATTAAATGTGACAGTAGGTTTCTTCTGGTTTCTTCTCTCCCCGTTTATCTGAGGTTGTGCATGCATGTATTTATTTTTTATTTTTTCATGTTGCTTTCTTTGCCTCTGGCATTCCAGAAGGGCAGACAACTTCTACATCCTGAATGCTGGAAGCATCAGTGTTGCCTTCCTCACTTCCACCGCTACTCTTAGAAGACACACTGTGCACCAGAGAATTCATCTTTTGGGTATAGAGGTCACTCATATGAACTAATGGGAGACCTTCCAGCATGCTAAGATCTGGAGGTTTATCATCGTCTAGTTGGAGCTGGTCTGACTCCACCAGGGCTTTCTGTCTCTGGTAGTACTTGGAGAACTTATTGAAGATGATGGAGATAGGAAGAGCAACCACAAGCAGGCCACAAATGATGCACAAGGTGGCGATGAGTTTCCCAACCAGCGTGACAGGATATGTGTCGCCGTAACCCACCGTGGTCATGCTGATCGTCGCCCACCACCAGCCCATCGGTATGGTCTGCAATAAAGACTCATCGTCCTCTCTTTCAGCAAAATAGATGAGCACAGAGAAAATGGAGATTCCTACAGAAAGGAAGAGGAGGAGGAGTCCAACCTCATTGTAGCTGTGACGAAGAGTCGCCCCGAGTGAACGCAACCCGACAGAATGCCGTGCAAGTTTGAGAATGCGAAAGATCCGCATGAGACGCAAGATCTGCACGACCCTCCCTACATTTTCTAGCTCCTCACTTTCTTCAGCGTCAGCGGATTCAAATGCTAGCGTTGCATAAAATGGAATAATAGAAGCAAAGTCAATGATGTTTAATGCATTGCACAGGAATTTGCGCAAGCATGGTGTGACAGCTAACCGTAGGATGAATTCAATAGAGAACCAAATGACACAAAAGGTCTCAAACACAGCAAACACTGGGTTCTCTATGTCCTTATCATTGGCATCCACCTGGTGGAACTCAGGCATGCTATGAACACACATGGCTACAATACTCATTAGCACCACACTCAGAGAAAGCACTGCCGTTATTTTCGCTGAGCAGGAATATCCAGGATTCTCCAATCGCAGCCAGAGTTGCTTGCGAATCTCAGAGCACCAGGTGCCCTCAAACTTTTCCAGGTCTTTATCAAATGCAGATAGCTCTTCCATGGATGAGTTCAAGCTGTCCTGCAGCTGGTTCTGTGGGTCATCTTCATTTCCCCAATCACATTCTCCAACAAACTCTGTCTGTTCCTGAAATTTGTTGCTGCAACAAGAGTCAAGGTGAAGTTCTTTGATGCCCCAGTATTCCAACTCTTGACTAAAACTAAACACGCACAACTCTTCCATCAAGTGGATCTTTCCAGTATGGTAGAAATTCAGCACATAGCGGAAAAATCCTGGGTTGCGGTCAAAGTAATATTCACGGTCGGCTGCAGCGTAGTCATCACACAGCTGGAGGATAGCAGCCTCTGAGCTGCAGTACAGGATTCGGGCCAGTCGTGTGTTGGGGAAACGCTGGAGGATGACCCGTTCCACGCGCTGCTTAAAACCACCAACATTGAGGTTGATGAAGCTCTCTTCTGGTCCTTGGCGGTGCAGGACCTGCCCGTACACCATGATGAATGCCAGGACATGAAGGAGTAAATGGGACAGTCAGGCTAAGCAGGGCTGGAGAGAGACCTAGAATGTTCTATGGCTCCGTGCCTATAATGGGAGAAATTGGAGAAACATACATTAAGAAAAGACACTTTAAAGAGGAAAAGATTGACCTGTTGGCAATACATTAAATATTACTCACAATCCACTGTACTGGGTCCACAGCTCTACAATCCTGGCATATTATACTGTGAATGACAAGACAAAAACTTCAGATTTAAATGCACAGGCTGAAAGACAGCTGGTCTATTATACTGCTTCAATCTGTAACAACTGCAATGAGATAAAAGCATTCTGCAGCCCAAATCAGCCTTTATAGTTGCTAATGGATATTGATTCTGCACAATGTCATAACTAAAGCCACAGTGATCATCATGAGCATTTGTACACTGACTTTCTCTCCCAGTAGTACTGAGCACTTCTGCAAAATCACATTTCCAGAATTTCAGGACATTTTCTAAAAAGTTGTCAGTTCTGACAAGCAATACTTTTAGTAGGGTTTGGAAAAAAATCATTTTTTTCTGAGATGATGAAACAGAACAATATTTCAGTCTAATGTAGTATTTTTATTGCAACCAATGTAATGAAAGAAAATCGTAATTATTTTCCAAAATATTTCAGAGCTGGACCTCAAAGCATTAACTGAACTGTTGAATGTGTGGACAAAATAATGGTAACACTTTACAATAAGGTAATATTCATTAACATTAATTAACTAGTTAATCCGTTAACATGAACTAACAATGGACACAACTTGTACAGCACTTATTAATCTTGGGTGATGAAAATTCCAACATATGCGAATACCATTTTTTTTAATTAAAGTTGAACTATAACATTAGCTAATGCCTTATGAGCCAACATAAACCAACGATGAACAATTGTGTTTTTAGAAACTAAAAACAACTAAGATTAATAGGCCTAAATGGTTTATATTGTATAAACATTGTTAATTGTTAGTTCATGATATACCTAATGCATTTTCAAATGTTATAAATTGGATGGAACCTTATAAAATATAATCGTAATATGCTACCAGAATTATTATTTTAAAAGATCGCCTAAAATGTAATTGTTTCTTTATTTTGCGTGAACACAGGAGTATAAATGTGCGTGCACTGCCTGCTCCGAAGTCCTACTCCAGCACCACGGACAGCACTAAACTTAAGTAAAAAAAAAAAAAAAAAAAAAACAATGTAAGATTTTACCTCTTTCACTTTCTGAGATCGTCAGTGTACTGCAAAAACATTCGCTGTGGATATTTCCATCCTCCAGCGCCTTCCTTGATAAAAGCTAGTCTGGTGTGCGCTTGCTCGTAGTATTTGCCCCATGTCCCGCAGCGGACTGTGTCGGGTGGGACTCCTGGCAGAGAGTGCGACGCTAATGCACTCACGGTGCCTCGGGGCAGCTGCGCTTCCGTGCGTCACTGGTCCGTGGCAACTGGTGCGCGCTTGCTCTTTGCTTTAGAGGACACGCGCACCTCTCATGCTTCACGTTGCGGGTTTTATCTCCCTCAAGCATTGGTGGTGAAACAAGAGGTAAAATAATAGATTGAAAAATAAAGGGAAATGAGAGTCTAGGCGGGGTGAGAGTCTAGCTGTGAAGGGCAGCAAAAGGATTAGAAAACTACTGAAAGGCTCAGATTAACGATCCCTTGAGTTATTAACTGATGAGACAAAGAACAAAGGTCAGAGGATTTAAGGGGAACGTTATGTTCTCAAAGAAAAAAACGCTGGTGTCTCGAGACACGTTTTTAAAAGTTGTGGGGGGTTGAGATGTGGAAAAAAAACTTCGATATAGGCCTACAGCATTAAATCTTTAGAAAGTGTAAAATCATACATTAAAACAGTATAAACTGCGAGTGGTTTCTGTTTTCAAACTTTCACTTTGCTCTGCTAAAGCAGGTCCCTCCGCACCTGTCGCACGTGCAGAGACGAACTAACAGATGGTGCCCTCTAGAGGCAGCCAGGGAAACATGCAGCTGCAGAATATTATGCTTTAAAATATTTTTAGAATTTTACATCTGTATTATTACAAAAAAAACGAAAATAAACCTTGATTTTACAATAAAGAATTACGCTGTGACTTGTTCTCAGACACAAATACATTTCTCAAGTATATGGATGCAGCTAGTGATGCAATCCATTTTGGCGGAAGCGTCAATATGTGAATGTGAGATATGACAGGATGAAAAGACATATGCTATAACAGTTCCACAGGACAGGTAAATTCCCAATACATGGAAGAATTAACAAGCTGTAAACAGCTTGTTAATTTTTTTTTGTTCTGGCTCTTGTTAGTTTGATGCTAAACATACAAACACTCAACCCATTTTACAAAATGCATTTATTGGAGCAGTATGTTTGTCTTCAGCTTCTTTGGGGATTTGTGGCATATAATTACACATATACAGTATGTTACCCAGATCTAAGATGAATCATTCATAATTCTACAAACAGTAAAACAATATTTCTTTGCACTATATGTAAAATATTTGTATTTAAAGTAAATAATGTAAATCTACATATAAATATATGAAATTGGCGTACAAAACAGGCTCAATTCATAAATACATTCCTTTGAAAATCCAAATGTTAAATTTTATACATTTTAACACTATGGCAGATTTCATTGTGCCCTATGTGGCATTTAGCAAAGCAAGAGATGAGCATTGAAAAGGACACAGGGTTTGCCCAGTTTATGCCACTGGAGAGTGGCAGAGAGGACAGAAGTTGTGTTGTGTAATCTCCTGTTCTGAAGCACAATGCTTACACACATTGCACAACCAGAACTGATACTCAGATATCACTCTTCCTGTCACGATACAGGTAGGTAACTTTCCTTCCGGCCTGAGAAAGAGAAATAGAGAGATTTAACTCATATCTCACATTCCATCTTAATCAGTTACATTGTTTTATGAACATAACTAGGGCAGTTATTTCACTTATAAATCACAATTTGCACTGTATTGATTACTAATTACTGCTGAGATTAGTACGGTGTAATGGTTAAAGATCGGAGCTCATAACCAAAGGGTTAACCATTCAAACCCCTAAAATGGAGAGTAGTTTAAGTTGCTTTGGATAAAAACATCAGCTAAATGTCTAATTAATTATTCCATATCTCATGTCTGTGATTGTTTGTGCCTGCGTTCCTTTCCAAGGTGCTGATTGGTTAATTTGCTGTTCTAGCAATGCTAAAATTAAAAGCTATGATGCACAACACTCAGATAACATTTAAAATAAAAATAACCAATTAAAACACTTATTGTGTTAAGCACAAGTTTAAGAAAAAATATTAGTCAAATCATCAAAGTACCAAATCAGAAACTGTGGCTCTTTTAATAGCTCATACAGAGTGAGGTGCATTATATGCTGCTTCAAGTGCTTTTACTGTCCATCAGTGGTCATTGTACAAATGCTGATGGAACAAAAACCTCCAGACAGTTGAATTGAAAGTGTTAGGGGCGTTTAGACTGAGCGCCGTGTCTCGAGAATTGAAGTTCTTTAAAATGTTGCTTCTGAAAACGTGGGAGAAAATGTGCATCAAAAGACGTCCATCTTGCACATGTTTACATAGAAAAACTGTTGAAATACAGCACAGACAGATGCAAATATACATTTGATGTGAACGACCCCTTAGAGAGGAAAAGATTCATACTGTTTTACGTCACTTTACAGGAGAAAGTGTTGACATGAAATATGAATGGACTGGAAATCTCCAGTGATCCAGCACACCGCAGTGATTAAAGCCTACATCATACACCCCTAACCATATGTCACGCTTCTCACACCACTGTACACTTGCGTCACTATGACATCTCAGCTCCGTCTTTCTGCCGTATGGAAGGATTTGCCTCAGTTATCAGTTAAACTGGGCATGATAAATGTTTCCAGCGGTTGTACGCTCATTGAGGTCATACAGCACATGTGGCTGCAGTGTTCCTCTCTCTCACCCGTCATTGAGGCCGTCTCGCTGGCTTTGTCGGATGTCTCGAGGGCTGTGTTTGGTAAAGATCTCCAGGGCCAGGTCTTCATAAAGTTGCCTCTGATCTGGAGTCAGTGTTTCCAGAGACTCTAACTTGATAAAGGCACATGAGCATGTACCGAATGCACAGTTGGAAGAGGAGCAGATTGCTAGCAAAGAGTAAATCTCCACAGCAGGGATAATATCCTCATAATCACGGAGATGAAGAGCTAGAAATAGAGAACATAGAAATGACTGTTTTATGCCCGAAGTACAAAAATAATACTTGGAATAGTTCTAGCAATAGAAATATGCATTAAACACAGTTAACAAAAAAATACATTCATGCAGTACATGTGCGCACCTCTTTTCCAGGTGGCCGGTGGATATGATGTAAGCTGTGGCGTAAACATTCTTGTCTAGACCGTCATGTAAGCAAATATCTTTTGCAGTGTGTATGTGTTTAGCATTAAAGACTTCAACTTTGAGTTTGTTTTCTCTGTTCGAGCGAGCGATTTAACACTGTGTCTGCATAGACAAGACCAGAGACATACTATGCATACATTCACATATGTGCACACACAGTAACTTAGATTTACAATCCAAATGGACATGATATTCATTTGGACATCATTACTGCGTTTTGATACACATGCACACAAACACATGGAGAGTTAAGTTACCCAACTAAACTAAATAAATCTGTATATACATTTTTAAATTTAAGTCTATACATGTTTCAAACAATGTTTCAGTAACCACAAAAGTTAGATTGCTTTGGCCTACTATACTAGAGGAAACAAACGACAGTTTGGGTTGTGCGAGACAAACATCAACATATCATATCCCAAAAATTACCACTAGAAATTCTTGTAAAAAAAGTTGGTCCCCCATGAAAGAAGTCACTTATTGGATAGTATTATGGCTCACTAGTTCCATGATTGTGTGTATACATGTGTCTCACCTGTTCTCATGGCTGCGTCCACCTTGCCATCATATAGCTGTCTCTGTGCGAGCAGGAAGAAATGATAGGCCTCTGCCCCACGCCAGGCATCATCCAGTATTCGGCTGTCTGAAGACGACTCATCTTCCTCTAACAGCCCTGCTAATGCACTGGTGGCCTGAAATAAATCACACACACAAATTACCCACCACTAGGCTGTAAATGAACACTTTATCACAACTGATTTCCTGCCCCTCCAATGCTATAGGACACTCCGTCAGACTGCAGCTGCAGACTATTTCTCTGAGTATAAATGATCAACTACAAGAGCTTTTTGGATTTCTGCTAAATAGAAAACATAAAATAATGTGAACTAATTAGTTGCACAAAGTACGATTTTGCTCATGCTCATTAAAAAAGTTTTACACATAAAGACATGAATATACATTTTTGTAATATGTTGAAAATGACACACTCACAATAGATGAAGACTCCAGTCATATATGAAACTCAATAAAAGCTGTTTAACATGGAGCGGGTCGCCCCCTCATGGGAGCTGCCATGTTGACAGCACATGACAACCTGTGTCATGCAATTCCTACCACTAATAATGACAATATTAATAACATGTTAACTTGTTCAGCTGGGGCAGAGAGCTCGTGAGCCACGGCTGCACAGTCACAGTCCAGCGCACAACAACGTGAGAACATTTATTGGATTGGATAGAAGAATGTCCATTATAGGGATGTGTGTATTATGAGATGGATAATAACCAACTAAAAGTAACAAAACAGAAAATAAACAAACATATTCAAAGTAAAGCGGCAGCATTTGGTACACAAACTTCTAGTATCCAGGACGGTGGGTGTCAGTATAGACTCCAAAACCACAAGTACTAATGGGACCAATGGGCCGAGTAAGAGCCAGCTAAAATCTTACTTACTGCAACTTTAAATCTAATTTAGAGATTACAGAGAAAACAGAGGGCAAATTCAATAAAGAGTTTTACTACATTTGCATGCGATATTTCAGAGCAAAAACCAGCATCGTATTCACTAACCCTCCACAATCTAGTTTAAGCAGGCTCAATCAGCACTGAAATTGCACTGTGTCTTGAGTATTTAAATTAAGTAATTTCTTTCCATGCAAACACCTTTATATGTAAATCAGTCTCATTATACAGTAGATTGTGATTCATTCACAAAACTCTGTGCTATTTGCCTGGTGTAATTTACATCATGCTATTACCGCCCGAAAAAAGCAGGCGGTAAACTGAATTTTAATGAAAATATATTTTTGTGTATTGTTCTATTGATCATGGCAGTAAAATTTAGAAAAGAAAAGCCTTATAACCTGCCATATACTCAAGATGGGCGTTAAAATCAAGCACAATTTCAGCATGTTAAAGAGATGTTTAAGGTGTCTGATCATAGTGGTGGAGTGATGCTGAAAACTCCCACACAGTGTTCCAGATCGTGATGGTCTGTTGCCGCCTCTGGTATATAGAGATCAGGACCGACCCGAACGATCAGAATTGTGCATGCAAATTGCAATCAGATGAGATTTTATGGGTGCGTTTGCACCATTGCCTGATCTGCATAATCCCTTTAGTGAATCAGGCACTAAACCAGCAAAGACAGCGCATGCAAATAAACTGCACTTTTACCAGGATTACAATGTTCTGAGTATGTGTGAGTTTCAGTACCTCTGATTTCTTGCCCTTGGTTTTGCTTTGCTGTGAATTTTTGATCTGAGTGTGGAAGTTTTCCACCAGCAGAGCAGCGAGCACATACAGCTTTTTCACTCGCAATGGTCTTGTTCTCTTTTTCGCCTCTTCTTCAGCAATCTGACATGCACACAGACAGTAAGTGAAATAAACTGTGCCATTATATAAGATACAGTATATGATAACGCAAATGTTGCAGCTTAAAAAGGTATAATATAGTGGCACAAAGCGGAACTGCAATCTGTTTGTTTTACTTTTCCAATTCTGTTTGGTGCTGCTTGTTGTGATTCAGAAATTGCACACTGCACCTTTACAAATCGCCCTCATCGCAGAGGTGACATACACAGTCAGACTTACCTTAAACATGAGTTTAGCAGCATCCAGGAAGTGATGGGATTTCCTGTACAGCTCCACAGCCTCTAATGTTTTGTTTTTTTCCAGCAAGTGAGAGACATATTTAGACAGCAGAGGGCCAATCTCCTTCAAACTGTGGTTTTTGGCAAGTTCAATAGCGTTGTTCCACTAAAAACCAAACAAATTAGTTCTACTGTTGTACACTTGTGACCAAACACTAAATATTTATCACAAATTATCAATCACAGATAGGTTTCATGAGCAGCAGAGTTCCACTCAGTGTTTCAGTGTGATGACGTTACGGCTGCATCTGGATCTTTCAGTAGAACTGATGATGAGCACTCTGATCTCTCCGAACCCCTCATCCAAACTAATTCACATGGGCAGAGGCATCATTAATTCTCAAAAGCTTAAAGCCAGAGAAAGGGCAGTGAGTCACAATTTGTTCAGTGATGAAAGCTAGTAAGAGCGAGAAATTAGTTTCTGTTTTGTTTTTTGAGACATGCATATTAGTAGGGCTGGATGTCCAACTAATCAAATTTCACATACGTGTGAAACACACTATCATTTGGACAAATGTGAAAGAGAAGTCCATCAGGAGGCCTGCAGAATTTTTTTTTTTTGATAAATATAAGTATAAATGTAAGATTAAATCTGTAAAGTGTAGGTAAAGTAAAGATTTTTGTATAAGTATTGCAGAGGCTTTTCCTCGGTCCAGTGCCTTCTTAATATCTATGATATATGCACACATTCGGGAAAAACAACTTATTTACACCAATTGCGAACACACACACACATTTGTTAGTTTTATTTTCTTAACAAGGAACTGAATGTGTTAACTAAAAACCATTTGATTAATCGTGATTAAATATTTTAATCGATTGACAGCCCTAATATGAAAACATGTTGAACCTTTAATATTAATAATGGGATGTCAAAACCAAACAACAAGCTCAAATTCTGTTTTGACCTGTGTGTATGACCTCTCACCTGGTTTAGATGCACGCAGGTGTCCACAGCTGCTTTGGGCTGGTTACATTTCAAAAATGCACTAACTGCCTGCTCACACATTCCCACCATAACAAACATCTGGCCAATGTCCTACACACACATAAAAAAATTTTAGTTCCCTTTAAGATAATGTAGAATCTGCTTGGTTTGCTGAGAAAGGAATTACAGAAGAAAGAGAGAAAGAGACAGAGAGCTCACTGGTAGCAGTTTATGGTTCTCAGGTAGCGAGTTAGCCAGTTTCTCCAAACCATCATAGTCTTCCAGCATATAATAACATTCAGCCAGACGTTCCTGATTACGACCCTGCAGATAATACTGTACTGCATTCAACCTGTGGAACACACACACACACACACACACATTTTAATTATCAAGTCTCTGTATCATATACAGCAGAATACATAACATCAAAACAACAACCATTTGTAAAAAAAACAATTGGAATAAATTAGAAAATAAATCAATATGTTGTAAGCAGTCATTTAAATGACATTTTATCCAAAGTGTTTAACAGTACAGTTATGACAGTTGTTATAATAAGGCAACCTGGGATTAAGTGTCTTAATCAAGGGCACAATAGTGATAAATAATGGAGGGTTCGAACGTACAAACTGTCAGTTACTACTACTGAATCTTTAATTACTAAGCCACACCACCCCCATCCAACAGGCCTCAGACTGTTTTGATGCAAAAACATGTTATTAGACAGATCCGTAGGTGCACGTGCACAAAAGAATATGCACATAGTGTGCATACACACTTACAGAGCACAAAGTCTCAAAATCATACAAAAACAACACCCACCATTTCTGTCTGTCTGCAAAGTAGTCTCCGATGGCATTGTAGGCCTGCTCTAACAGAGCATCATCTGAGTCACCTGACCCTGTCTTCAGCAGCTGCAGAACTCGGAACCAATCACCTAGCTTTATTCGCAAACTGATCGCCAAGTCCCTAAAGAGACAAAAGAGAGACGTTGGAATCTTTAATGAACACTTTAAATCTTTAATATAATGAAAGATGAAGAGTTCTTGTTTAAAGAGATTTCATATGGGCTAAAAACATTTATGAGGAGTGTGTCTAAGAGTATGCATGTGTGCATGTGTTTTTTCACCTCCGGTCCATGTCCAGGTACATCCTCTCTGCCTCTTCGAACCTGCTGAAGTAAGCAGCCACCTCAGCCTGTTTCATGGCTTCACTCTGCAGATTGCTCAGCCTCTTCACAAATTCAATGCCCTGGTAGTCTCTGCAGCGCACAAACGCCTGCTCAGCCATCTTCAAGTCCAGCTTCTGCAGAGCTGCTTCTGCCAGCAGACGCCTGCATGTGCATAGCCACACAGATTAAGACTTCATTTTCAACTAATGAAGGCCTGAGACTTCACAATGAAGACCTTAAATGTCATACATTTTTAGAATCTGAAACATTAGTTGGTATGCAATTATTTATTTGGAGTAATAAAATCTCAAAAGAGATTTTATTGTACTGAGAATGTTAAGCTTAAGCAAAATGATAAATGTTGAATTGAACAGAGCAAAACTGATAATGTTTCAGAGCCTAATTATACTTCATGTATCTTGATTGATCAGATTGCTATCTAACTCTGTATGCATGTCCACTTACACTTGGTCACATAAATGTGTTTCTACAAAACGGATATAAATCAGATCTACTATTCCTTCGCTTTTTGCAAATATAACAGAATTCTCTTCTGTGGCAATAATAATGCTGGGCAGCAAAATGTTGCTGTAATTGAGTGATCGGATTGCAGTCCATCTTGAATGCATCTTGGAGGGTGTGTACATTTGGCCTTTTCATGATAGGATAGCTTTCCAATCAGTAAAAAATGCATGAAGTGACCAAGTGTAAATACTCACTCTGAGATTGCTGTGTAAATGAAATGCCTTATTGAAAACAGGTCTGTGAACAATGTTTGGTGAATTGGGAAACAGAAAGTGGACAAGACGGGCAGGAAGAGTCTGTCTGAGCTCTTTTCATGTGCTCACAGAAAGCTAAGAAGACCTTTGACCTCTGAAACATTGGCAAGTTATGGATGAGCTCAATCAAACAACAGTGCCCCCGAATGCCTATGTTTGCATCCAAGCAAACACACACACATTCAGAAAGAGAGAGCTGACATTTGGCTCTTGCTCTTTGGAGCATACAGGATTCCTTCTTCTGTCTGACAGTACTTATAAAGTCAGCATTAAATAAAAATTGGAGCTATTAATTTTTTAAATGCACGTTTCTGGTCTTATTGTGAACCATTCATCCATGCATGGTTATGGGCATGAAAGAGGAATAACGGTAAATTTGCAGTTGATTTAGAGACATTTCACACTTGAATGCTTACATCGGATGCATAAGTCTGATGAGGAATAAGTGGCTGGAAAGTATATTTTTCAAATGCACACATTTTTCGGATGTATAACGGGATGTACAGTGTTCTTTATTCTTTATATTTAGTGTACTGTGATTTAAAACGTTGAACTCCATTGGACTTGCACAACAACTCCAGCCTCATCATTATCAAAGACCACTATGTGCTATATGCGTTTCTGGGCTGGTTATGTATTAATGTTGTCAGTTAGATCATCGTTCGGTTCTCAAGCCAGTGGAAAAGCAGACCCGTATTGGTAACTGGCTTTGGCATGAGCAGCACAATGGAAAGGGATATGCGTGAGCCTGTAAACTAAAGCCTTTTGGCTATTTATGTAAAAAATAAAATGGACAAGCCGTTCGGCATGTCCCACTCCCACTTTCTGTTTCAGCAGGAAATACGTCAAAACACTTCACTGTGACTTTAAGCAACATTCAAGGGTGAGTCTTACAAAAACAAGGACACATTACACCCTGTAATTAAATAAAAAAAACAAAAACTGAAAAAATAATATTTTGCATAAAGTAAATAGCCCAAAAAAGCCTTGATTTTTTGTATTGACAATTAAGCACCATGTTTCCTGAAATGCTCATACCGGACATCATACTTTTGAGGTTTTTTTATTTGTAATTCCTATTATTCTCAATGGTTTACTACTCAAATGGAATTCTCAAATGCAGGGTGTGCTGACTCCAGCCAAGTCTCCTAAGCAAACAAATTGTCCCGGTTGCTAGGGAGGGTAGAGTCACATGTGGTAACCTCCTCGTGAACACTATAATGTGTGGTTCTCGCTCTCGGTGAGACGCATGGTGCACTACATCTCTGCAGTAATGCGCTCAACCTGCCACGTTATAAGATGCGTGGATTGATGGTCACAGACATGGAGGCAACTGAGATTCGTCCTCCACCACCCGGATTGAGGCAAGTCACTATGCAACCACAAGGACTTAGAGCGCATTGGGAATTGAACATTCCAAATTGGGGAAAAAGGGGAGAAAAAATTTGCTTTTTTAAGACAAATATGAACCCTTGACCATAAAGTACCTTTATACTCCACTTTTGAAGCACTCTATATTGTTGGACATCTCCTGAAAATAATGTCTAACGTGACACTAGGTTTTACCTTCCCTGCTGTAGCAAGAGTCTGATATGAAATTCCTCCTTGTGCTGTGAGAACTGACAAAGCACTAAAACTCCAGTGGGCCACTAAATCAATAGAGCCGCTCCAAGACTGGCATGCTTTATACCTACAGGTAATCTCTCTCTCTATCTCTCTCTCTTTCTCTCGGCAGAAGATATCTTTTAAAAAGATGGACACTACAATAAATATTTGTACGGTAAAGTGGCTTTTTATTCCAGTTTATTTTTATTCCAGTTTGTTTCTGATTCCTTTTGCAATGTTCAGGCAGCTCTCCAGAAGTGTGCTGTCATACTGGTTTTATCTTGTACTCTCAAAGCCATGATCATCACTCAGACTATAAAACTGTACCTCACACCTCATTCAGACTATAAAACTAGACCTCACACTTTCCTCTCCCTGAGGAAGCGTACACAGACATTGGCACACACACATAAGGCCGCATTGCACACTCCTAAACAATCAGCAAACACACAGTCCTGTGTGCAAACTTACGAACATAGTGTTTTACTGCACTCATCTGTATTGCCTAACTATACATTCATTTATGAGCTCTTCTCTGTCTGTGTGAGTTTGCTTGAATAAATAACCATACTGCTTCACTTCTTGTTTGGAATGAGTGTGTGTCTCACCAGAGACGTGGGTGGGGATTGTCCTCTATAAACTGAGAAGCATCTTCAATTCCAACCTTCTCAATCAGTGCCCGGCTGTCCCTCAGTGAGCGAATCTCAAAGTTTATTAAATAATCTTTATTCGGAACCTCTGGATCCTAAAATACAACATACACAGATAGTCTGCTGAGCATATATACAGTATTATGTAGTATTAATAGTAATGGCATACTGCAAAAACTGTAATAATCAGAATGAAATAAATTCTAAGTCAACTTTGAAAAATTACTCAAATTGAGAGAGATTTATGAAATCATTCCTTGAGTTGAAACAGACGTGATTCTAGTAAAGATGTTTTTTTTGTAATGAAAGAGTGACAGGAACTAACCCTCATAATCTCATCCAAAAGAACAGATTTGATCTCCAGATCCTCAAAGTGGCAGATGAAGCCAGACGTTTGAACTGGCTCCTGTGTTCAACACAACAAAAATATGAGCTTGTCAGGAAGGAACACACCATTATGGCTGTAAATTTAACACAGTGGCTACAGACTAAAGGAATGGATCATTTAAACAAAGTTCAAATATGTATGTTTAATCTTTGTGTGAATATGTTGTGGCCACTGTGTGTGTATAATGTAATGAAGCAGACCTCTAAGCCACACAGAGTTCCTACTACTTTTCTGTGCTGGGAGAAACAACTCTTGCGGGTCTCTGCTGTAGGTGGTCTGATCTACAGGCAATGTGCTCTGTGATTTATTGAGGTGCGTGTATGTTTATTTAAAAATGGCAGCACTTCATGAACTCCACATACTTAAAGAGTACATACGTACAGTAGCTCTGAGAAAAACAGAGAGTAATGTCATCTCTGATCACTCTCTCTCTTTTTCTTTCCATTAATTCTTTCCACTGCTGTGTGTGTGCCTGTGTGTAAATGTGTAACACTTAGGTATGTTAATGATTAATTGATAATGCTTTTAATGATTAAATGATAATCTTTGAATTGTCATTAAAGGAATATTCTGGGTTCAATACAAGTTAAGCTCATTGGAATGCATTTGTAGCATACTGTTGATAACCATGACATGTACCTCTTTTTCTTTTAACAAAAAAATAAAAAGATCGAGGCTACAGTGAGGCACTCAAAATGGAAGTGAATAGGGACAGTTTTTTAGGGTTTGAAGGCAGAAATGTGAAGCTTATAATTTTAGAAAAACACTTACATACATTTTTCTGTTATAACTCATGTATTATTTGAGCTTTAAAGTTCTTTAAATCATCATTTTTACAGTCGTTTTTGGGTTTAAGTGTTTGTTGACATTACATTGCCAATTCGTCATGGCAACAAAGTAGTAAAATTGGCTATAACTTTACACAGAAAAGGTTAGTAAGTGATTTTATTACACTTAAATCATGTTAACACATATTTTATACATCTTGTGGCTATACTTTTGAAACAGAGTGCATTTCAAGCCAGCAGACGTTGATTAGGCTGTCTATACAGTCATCAGCCATTAGAGGGCGCTTGCACGTTGCATGTCACGTCTTGTCTGCATCAGTGAAGAAGAACCACACTGTAATCAGTGTTGGAAAGTTTCTTTTAAAAATTAACATTTTGTTTTCTGCATACACCGTGATAGTGTGTTGAAGTACAACATGAAAACAAGCTTATTTCATCCCAACCTACAATTACGTCAGTAATCGCCGGGAAAGCACGAAAGCACATTCATCTGACATTTTACTATCACTAGAGAAGTGGTATGTTATAGGCTGTGTTTACACAACGTGATATGATTTGACTTAGTTTTAATTAAAATAAAAAAATAGGTCCGAAATATCCCACGATCTATAACGTTTTAATGAACTTAAATATGTAACTTGTTACAAATATTTTAACTTGTAAGTTATTATTAACAGTAATTAATTAACAGTGATTAAACAATTCACAAATTTGTACTAAACATAGCACAAATGTGTTAAAATACACTGAACTAAGAATATTTTAAGAGGAAATTGCCAATATTGTGTTTCTTATATTTAAATAGTAAGCTACATGCACATATGCACATATTATTTGGAGTACTCCACATCAGTGACGTGCGGTGATGTCTTAAAGAGGCTAGGCACTGAGTTATGAAAGCCAGATTACCTGATTTATTGTTTAAGCTAATAATACGTAATAACAGTGAACGTTACGCACAAGCGCGGCATATCAAGTAATGTAAAAATCAGGATGAATTATGTGTCAATAAAAAAAAAATCAGGATGTATATCGTGTACTCTCTCTCTCTCTCTCTCTCTCTATCACAGACATACACACACACACACACACACACACACACACAGTGAACGTTACGCACAAGCGCGGCATATCAAGAAATTTATGTATTTTATATATGTGTTATAATATATACGATTTTGTTAATATATCTTCATTAGATATTATTATACAAAATTCAGTAGTCAAAACACAGAACATATAACAGAACATAAGTTGTTTTTTTTTTTACAACATTATGTGCTTATTTTTTTATGTGCAATCTTCATCTTTATAACAGAAGATACAATACAACAATCCTTGACCTTTTCATTGTGGTAGGTTATATACAGCTTCCTTTGCTCGTCAAGTGCAAGGTCGATCCGAGATTTTCCAAAGGTTTTCAGTGTAATTTGACACTGGATGTGAGCTGACGACTTTTCATGCTTGGTTAAAGCTGCGGGCAGGTTGTTCAAATCACAATATCCCGCTGAAGTCCAAACAGTCTGACTGGTTGAAAAAAGCAGGCAGGGATAGCAGTACAGCCGCTGATTGTTAGCACAGCCACATAGCCAATCTTTTCTTACATACCAATCAGTTTGAAATGATCGGATAATTTTTGTGCCCTTTTGCTGTACTAGTCAATCTAAGGCTGGCGTAGACCTCCCTCTTGCAATTAACTCATATTTGGAATTAAAATCGAGCTTGGAAAAAATTCTTAATTCCGTGATTACGGCCGGTGCTGTCATTTTGATTTTGAATTTGGCGGGATTAGGCATGTACGCTAGCTGTGGTGTAATGACGTTAGCTACGCAAATGTCCAGGAATATCTTGATTTTAATTGGTCCATGTCTAATACGTAACGGAGATGATTACGGGCATAACATATTTACGTCAAAAGGCACAGCAGATTTGTGCTTTTTGCCGTACATGTTAAAGAATACAGGATCGAAGTGCGCGTGCGCATGCGCAACATGGGTTTTCCGCGTGTCGTCTGCAATGAATGGACCGTAAAAGCACTGCTTGTTCTACCATTTGTTTTTAGTTGATTATGCGTAACTCCTACATTTGTCATCATAACGTCTAAACAATTGGAATAACACACATATTGCATATATAAATCACATTAACCAGTATTAAGGTTAATGATTAATCAATTAATTGATTGTTAATTTCCATGGCAATCGATTATGAAATTGTCTGAAAATTGACATACTTTCTGTCTCACCTCAGGGTCTAGGTTTCTGAAGATATACATTCTGGTTTTCTCCATCATGGAGAACAGATCTGGGTTGTCATTGGCCCATTTCATATCCCAGACATCCTTGCGCTCGAATTTAGAAGGGTCTCCGGCTGTGGACCCACCACCCTCTGTGTCACCTGAAGAAGCCCTCATCTCTATGTCTAAAAACGTCAACAGGCCTGTAATGTCTATAATAGCCAGACGGCTGGAAACAGGAGATTCAGGTCAGAAGTGGATAGTACATAAAAGTCTAACAATGATGGCATGAATATAGACTGAAGTTACAGCAGGAAAGCAAATAAGAGAGAGAGAGAGAGAGAGAGAGAGAGAGAGTTCAGACCTGGAGTTACAGTTGAGAGACACCTGATATGGTCTGGTGGTGAGGGAGTATTTCTGCAGGAGGCCGATGTTGGGCAGGCTGTACCTCTGCAAGATGCCAGACTCATGACCCTGTGGATATCAAAAACACAGACATACACATCATTACTATCACACCACTAGGCACTCCCTCCAGGATTTTATGATCTTGCGATCACAAGAATTCAACCAATCTCTGCATTATTTGCGGTAGCTTGCAATTTTTTATAATTTCCACAAATTTTCCACAAAAAACATAAATCTGAGGGAATCCCATCGCTTCCTCTCATGTTTGACAGTGGCTAAACTAATGCTTGAAAGCTTGAAGCAGTCACTTCATGTCAAAATGCACAGCTGACATTGTATCATCTCCATAGTAAGCGTAAGCATCTCCGCCTCGTCTCCGCCATGTTTTGTGTTCACTATCAAAATACCTGTCTAAACCTTTGTAGGACCACAAGCAGCACACATGCCACATACATCACAGCTAGAGCTTAATCTTCACCTTGAGTGCTGCAAATGAGTCACGAAAACCTGCGTTTATACAAAAAATCCCAAACATTCATTTAAAATCCCCATTAGTTGTGTAGTAAAATGTGATTCGAATTTGAAGTGCTTAATACAGTAGTCTGTGAATCTTAAAATGGCAATTTATGCTGAACACTTATATGCTGAAAATAAATGTTCATAAATGTTTTTTACTTATATAAAAAGGTAATTTATTGGCCTATACATATATGCAATATATAATTCTCTTCGGTAACACACTCAAAATGCCACATGATAAGATGCGGGGATTGATGGTCTCAGACGCGGAGGCAACTGAGATTTGTCCTCCACCACCTGGATTGAGGCGAGTCACTTGACTTAGAGCACATTGGGAATTGGGTTCCAAATTGGGGACAATGTAATAATTGCAACAGGCCTAATTATTGAATCCTCATTTGTGTTTTTATTTTACAGTTTTATTGCAAGTCTAGTTTAACCTTAGATACGTTTTCTTGCATTGTCTGAGGCAGAACATTTTAAAGAGCACCTATTATGGTTTTAAAACGTGCCTAATTTTGTTTTAAAGGTATCATACACTAGATTTACATGCATCGAAGTTCAAAAAACACTTTAATTTGCTCAAAATTTAAATTGCAGCATTACCTTTTTTCCCAGTGTCAAAAATGACTCGTTTAATGATCCGTTCTAAGAGAGCCTACTCTGCTCTGATTAATCAGATGCCCCAGTCTGTTGTGACTGGTCTACAGCTTAGTGTAGTGTTTGAGGGCGGGTCAAAGGTGTTCGTGAGCAGCCAATGAAGACCAGAGGCGGGTTTTTTGTTAAAAAATTACTTAGGTTAGTACAGGAAGTCTGGAATTACTAACAACTCGTTTCAGGTGTTCAGAATTGGTTCTTGCTTTTGAGGGTCTGCAACTCCATTTGTCGTGCACTTTGATTTTTGAAACTTTGCAGACATTTTTTACATTCACAAACAGCTTTATAACAAGAAATGTAATATTTGAAAATCCATAATAGGTGCTCTTTAATACAAAAATATTTAAGAGTCTTCCAATACCCACAGGTTTCACCTAAATGTATGGAATTTTTGTGAGTAATTCATTTTTGTTTCTTTTTTTCTTTTTTTGCTTACTTACTGCATATTCAGTTATTGTGCAATAAACTAGTTATTTATTTATATATATATATATATATATATATATATATATATATATATATATATATATATATATATTTACAATTACAGAGGTGTATAATGATGATTTGAGAGTTTTTAACAACCAAACAAAACAACCAAAAAGCTGCAAATTGCACTGCAAAATTTAAGAAAAGCTGCAGCAAATGCAGTAACTTTGGGCCACAAAAATAAGGAAAAAGTGCTGGGAAATCCTGGTGGGACTGACAAGGCTTAGGGTGGAGGAAGCACATACTGAATGTCTTGCTTATAAAGACGTACCACTATAAGCATCTTGTCTGAAGCTGTTATGCAGCAGATTGGATCTCTGGTGGCCTGAAACAAAGTAAACATTATTGTTACCATCATTTTTCCAATCTCTGACTTTTATGACACTTTTTTCTGATTTAAACTGTATGCAAAACTGTAGAACAACATTTTCCCTGAGGCCTGGGTTCCTCAAGTGTCAAGGTGAATGCAGACAAGGAAAAACACACAGCAAGTGCATTTAGAGGCACACCAATTATATTTCATAAGCTGACAATGTGTAAAATCATATAATACCTTTTTTTTTTCATAATTTTAGTGAGGTTTTGTTCTTTCAGGGAAAGTTCATAAATGGTTTAAGTGAAACCCAGAGATGAGGAGTTTTATGTGTCCAAGTGTGTTTTATGAGATTTTTTCCACTAATCCTCTGACAAGAGCTTGAGAGAGCCACAGGTATATGAGTGTTATGAGTGTACTCACTGTGAAAGCCTTGGCATTGTTCAGTGTCACTTCCGATGTTCCACTTGGACTGTCATCCATGTGATAAATCCTAGAGGAGATAGACAGCAAAGAAGACAGAGTGAAAAGAGACAGTGTGCAAAAAGTGATTAAGAAAGCAATTTATTTTCCCAATGTTTTTCTATCATGTAAAGGGACACCCTGCCAGAACAGTGGGTCCAGTCCTTGTTTTTGTGGGTCACTGCATTTTATCACACAATCACACACCCTCACACTGTACAGGCAGATGGGCAGACGGGCCAGCCCACAGACTTTACGCATCACACAACACACTCTAAGGAGCTCGTCAACAGATGAAAGCTTACATATTACACAGTGCTGCTACATTCTACTGTAATTCTGCACAGTAAATCACTTGTTAAGAGCCTTTGTGCTTTACCTCTCTCGACCTTCTTTTCTGGTCTTTGCGACCTGGTTGATTTCAAGAGCAGTGAGTTTCTTGGCAACACGATATTGCCAAATGTAAAACGCCTCCTTAGATGCAGCGATCACATGGGTTTTTGTCATAGTCACGAACAGGGGGTCTGTGACAGAAAACAAATAAGAGTAAATATATTGGGAAAGAACATCTAGCGCATAATTGTTATAACACATTTTAGAAAATACTGAAACAATAATTTTGAAATCTTTTTGTTTTTTGAGAGCCCATTCAGATACAGACAAACATATCACAAACTGACTTTTAATAGAGAGTGATCATATTGTTTTAGGAATTCCTTGAGTCCGTTAAATGTTTATAAAAATCAGGAGGCCACACATAGACGACAGGAATGTGGCTGTACATTTAAGCTTCAAAGGCAGACAAAATCACACAAACCTCTTTTCAGAGTTGGATTCTGGGAAATGGATGCTAAACAAAAATGTGAGGAGGCTTTGTAACTTTTCAGCATTGCAAATCAATCAGATTCCACCTAAGAAAGTTGTCTTAAATAATCTTTTTCTATGAGTAACTACTACGTTGAAGTGTATGTCTGTCTGTGCTGTTGTTCAGGCTCTGGAATCTTTCCACAGAATGATCAAGGTGAACGTCTCATACTCCCACAGATCTGCTCTACCAACCAGGGGAGGAATTTAGCAGGATGCCAGTGAGAGCAAGAGGAAGGGAGCCGGGATTCCCAGTGCAGATAACACTGTGTGTTGGTGTTATTAGTATACCATACATGAATGGCTTCATCATTATAACCACAACCTGTCTGCTTGCATCAAAGAAGCATTCCTCAAACTGAGAGTGCAATTTAATACAAAATGTGTGACTTTAAAGAAAAGCCGGGTTCAATAAGCCCAATTAGGCTTTATTTAAACCAAGAAATTATCCAGCAAATGAACAGTTGAAGTCAGTAGTTTACATACACCCTAGTGCACCATACACCTGAGTACAACTCAGTTTTTCACAATTCCTTACATTTAATCGTAGAAAGCATTCCCTGCCTTAGGTCAGTTAGGATAACTACTTTATTTTAAGAATGTGAAATGTCCGAATAATAGTAAAGAGAATTATATATTTTCTGCTTTTATTTCTTTCATCACATTCCCAGTGGGTCAGAAGTTTACATACACTTTATTAGTATTTGGTAGCATTGCCTTTATATTGTTTAACTTGGGACGAAGTTTTGGGTAGACTTCCACAAGCTTCTCACAATAAGTTGCTGGAATTTTGGCAGTCGGGTTTGTTGGACTCCTTGCTCGCACACGCTTTTTCAGTTCTGCCCACATATTTTCTTTCAGATTGAGGTCAGGGCTCAGTTATGGCCACTCCAATACCTTGACTTTGTTGTCCTTAAGCCATTTTGCCACAACTCTGGAGGTTTGCTTGTCCATTTGGCAGACCCATTTATGACAAAGCTTGAATTTCCTGGCTGATGTCTTGAGATTTTGCTGCAATATATCCACAAAATTTCCCTTCCTCATGATGCCATCTATTTTTTGAAGTATACCAGTCCCTCCTGCAGCACCCCCATGCCTCGCGGTTGGGATGGTGTTCTTCGGCTTGCAAGCCTCACCCTTTTTCCTCCAAACATAATGATGGTAATTCTGGCCAAACAGTTACATTTTTGTTTTATAAGACCAGAGGACATTTCTCCAAAAAGTAATATATTTGTCCCCATGTTCACTTGCAAAATGTAGTCTGGCTTTTTTTATGGCAGTTTTGGAGCAGTGGCTTCTTCCTTGATGAGCAGCCATTCAGGTTATTTCAATATAGGACTCATTTTACTGTGGATATAGATACTTGTCAACCTGTTTCCTCCAGTGTCTCACAAGGTCCTTTGCTGTTGTTCTGGGATTAATTTGCACTTTTGGCACTAAAATACGTTAATCTCTAGGAGACAGAATGTGTCCTTCCTGAGCAGTATGATGGCTGCCTGGACCTATGGTGTTTTTACTTGCATACTATTGTTTGTACAGATGAAAGTGGCACCTTCAAGCGTTTGGATATTGCTCCCAAGGATTCATGGAGGTCCATAATGTTGACTTGACTGATTACTTTTTATTTTCTCATGATGTCAAGCAAAGAAGAATTGAGTTTGAATGTAGGCCTTAAAATGCATCCACAGGTACACCTCCAATTCAGTACACCTCCTATCAGAAGCTAATAGGCTAATTGTCTAAAGGCTTGACTGCTGTTTAAAGGCACCATTAACTTAGTGTATGTAAACTTCTGACCCACTGGAATAGTGATATAGTCAGTTAAAAGATCTGTTTCTGTAAACAATTGTTGGACAAATTACTCCTGTTATGCACAAAGTAGATGTACAAAAAGACTTGCCAAAACTATAGTTTGCTAATATTAAATCATTGAAGTGGTTAAAGATGAGTTTTAATGACTTCAACCTACACGTATGTAAACTTCTGACTTCAACTGTACATTATACGTGTTTTCATTAAACAGCTGCGTCCGTTGTTCCAGGAAAAATTATTTCCTACATACAGTTCATTTCTCGTATCACGCCACAGCCTTTCTTCTTACATAATAAAATCATTCCAACTCAAATATATATTTGATGTTCATTTACTTATTTATTAAGCACTCAAATAAAGCTTGTCATCTGGGCTTGTTGAATCAGTGAGCCTACCGTGTTGCTTTACTCACCAGTGTCAATGTATTTGGAGTCCTGTGGGGTTCCAATTGAGTTACACAACACCAGGACATACTGTGAAGTGAGAACAGATAGAAGTCTATTTACACTACACTAATCGGTGTTAAGGAAATATCTGAGAAGCTTCTTTTGCAGATGTTTGTAATACCTTTCTCCTCATAGACTGTTCTTTTAGGAGGGTTTGATTGGACAGCTCATTAAATGCCTGTGGTGAAGTGGTTGAATCTGGCTCTTAAGAACAGCTTTCTCAACGTTTAAGCAATGAGATTTTACTTTTGCAAACATAGCATTCTGATTCAGCTAGTTTTTTTTATTTATTTTTTACTGTCTTTAACAACATTGCTTAAAATGTTTAGCCTGCAGTAGCAGGGATATGATGTATATGAAAAATCTGAATGGTGCAATTATTATTAGTATTCCTAAATAAAGTGGCCCTGAAAAGTATTTGGACACTTCAAGGAATAGTTCACCCAAAAATGAAAATTCTCTCAATTCAATTACTTTTAACCTACTGATAAATCAACAAGGTTATTTTTAATGGATGTAGGAAGTCAGTCCCCCTCAAGTTAACACTGGTCTCCTTGCAGAGTAACCACAGGGGTCATTCATCGCATTAACTAAATAAATATTTCACTAATGTTTGACATTCAGTAAGTGTCCAAATTGTCTTCATTTTGAACAGTGTACTGTATCCATGGAAATACACTCACCTAAAGGATTATTAGGAACACCTGTTCAATTTCTCATTAATGCAATTATCTAATCAACCAATCACATGGCAGGTGCTTCAATGCATTTAGGGGTGTGGTCCTGGTCAAGACAATCTCCTGAACTCCAAACTGAATGTCAGAATGGGAAAGAAAGGTGATTTAAGCAATTTTGAGCGTGGCATGGTTGTTGGTGCCAGACGGGCCGGTCTGAGTATTTCACAATCTGCTCAGTTACTGGGATTTTCACGCACAACCATTTCTAGGGTTTACAAAGAATGGTGTGAAAAGGAAAAACATCCAGTATGCGGCAGTCCTGTGGCCGAAAATGCCTTGTTGATGCTAGAGGTCAGAGGAGAATGGGCCGACTGATTCAAGCTGATAGAAGAGCAACTTTGCCTGAAATAACCACTCGTTACAACCGAGGTATGCAGCAAAGCATTTGTGAAGCCACAACACGCACAACCTTGAGGCGGATGGGCTACAACAGCAGAAGACCCCACCGGGTACCACTCATCTCCACTACAAATAGGAAAAAGAGGCTACAATTTGCAAGAGCTCACCAAAATTGGACAGTTGAAGACTGGAAAAATGTTGCCTGGTCTGATGAGTCTCGATTTCTGTTGAGACATTCAGATGGTAGAGTCAGAATTTGGCGTAAACAGAATGAGAACATGGATCCATCATGCCTTGTTACCACAGTGCAGGCTGGTGGTGGTGGTGTAATGATGTGGGGGATGTTTTCTTGGCACGTTTTAGGCCCCTTAGTGCCAATTGGGCATCGTTTAAATGCCACGGCCTACCTGAGCATTGTTTCTGACCATGTCCATCCCTTTATGGCCACCATGTACCCATCATCTGATGGCTACTTCCAGCAGGATAATGCACCATGTCACAAAGCTCGAATCATTTCAAATTGGTTTCTTGATCATGACAATGAGTTCACTGTACTAAAATGGCCCCCACAGTCACCAGATCTCAACCCAATAGAGCATCTTTGGGATGTGGTGGAACGGGAGCTTCGTGCCCTGGATGTGCATCCCACAAATCTCCATCAACTGCAAGATGCTATCCTATCAATATGGGCCAACATTTCTAAAGAATGCTTTCAGCACCTTGTTGAATCAATGCCACGTAGAACTAAGGCAGTTCTGAAGGTGAAAGGGGTCAAACACAGTATTAGTATGGTGTTCCTAATAATTAGGTGAGTGTATATTGTTAAATAAAAGTGTGCTTGTGCCATCTATCTATAAAATAAAATTGGCTTGCTATTTGTTTGTAATAATGCAAAGACATTTATACATTTTAAAGTGTGGCTTGAGTGTTTGGGCGCCACTCTACACTGTACTTTATGATGGAGACCCATTTTTACTTTTGAACAGGTTTCCCATGCTCTGTGAAAATATCACTGCTTTTTGCTACATAGTGTTTTTAGAGGTGCCTTTACCAGCCCAGATCCAGCCTCAGTCTCTGTTTCTTCCTGTTTATGAAATAATAAAATTGTGATCATACACAGTTTGCATTTGGTTGCATTCTGCCTTCAAAAGAAGTAATACAAATCACATGATACAGTTCTGAAAAGCAGGTGACACTCTGAAACTCTCTTTATTTACAATTATAACCTATCTCAAAAAATATCCCTTGACCAAAATAATGCATTTTAAAAATATGATAGACATAGTCAGAATAAACAGATCCCTTGTTTAGGAAACAGAGTGCTGGTGCATTTGCTGTTTTCATACCTGTTGGTGTGTATCATCCGCTTTGGTGGCCAGGATGCAAAAATCACCACAGGTGGTGATGGACATGAGACTCTTGACGTATTTCACAAACTTCTCATTATTCTTAGTGTCCCAGAACACCACGCTGTACTCCAGCCTATCAGGACGCGTGTATGCATACACCACCGTGTTACTGCAGTAACCCCACTATAAGAACAGAGGGTCAGATTAGATCAGATCAGACACACATCAAAAGTTATTTTTGGTAAACAGATTTTTCTTATGTTTGATGAAGTTTGGATGGGATTATCGGCTTCTCTAAAGACCCTGTTTATTTGAGCAGATGCAGTGACATTGTGGGTGATCTGCATTTTATCCCACCACACTGACGGTGCTGGAACGAGCATTATATCCAATCTCCAATAAGCTTGTCACACACTCTTGTTGTACACATGCTTCTGTCCTATATGTCACTCTGTGGTTTAAGCCTTCTTCGCTTCTTGACGAATGTGGTTTCTTAGCTCTGACTGCACATATGTTATTTATGAAATATTATATCAAAGTCCTTTTCTTCTTTGTGATAATCAGGAAACACTGACACGGACTACAGTTCCAAGGTCTTGGAACCAGTGCCAGAGGAGGAAATGTATTCATTAATTCATTCATTTATTGATTAAAAGAGGAATCTATCACTAATTTTGTTTATGAAGGAAGGAAGGAATACATCTGCCACTAAATACACAGACATCGTTTAATATTAAAAGCAATCACAAAGGACCGAGAAGAAAGAGTGTTTTCTATGGTGACTCCATCAGCATCTCTTATTAATAATCTCATCTGATCAGGTAAATAACGGTAAAATGAAGCTACATTTAATAAAAATCTGCAAACATTTTAGGACATTTGCACATTACTATATATGTATACAGCTCTTGAAAAAAAATAAAGAGACCACTGCAAAATTATCAGTTTCTCTGGATTTACTATTTATAGGAATGTTTTTTAGTAAAATGAACATTTTAGTTTTATTCTATAAAGTACTGAGAACATTTCTCCCAAATAAAAACATTGTCATTCAAAATGTTATATACACCTGTATATATACATACACTACCGGTCAAGAACTTTTGACTGAAATGTTTCTCATTATCTTAAAAATCTTTTGCTCTGAAGGCGTATGCTTAAATATTTGAAATTAGTTTTGTAGACAAAAATATAATTGTGCCACCATATTAATTTATTTCATTACAAAAACAAAAATTTTACTTAAAAAAAAAGTTTTTGAAATTGATGACTTGTAATAATAAAGAAAAGCAGCCAATAACTGCCAAACATAGATGGAAACTCCATCAATACTGGTTAAAAAGCATCCCAGGGTGATACCTCAAGAAGTTGGTTGAGAAAATGTCAAGAGTACATGTCTGCAAATTCTAGATGAAGGGTGACTACACATTTTTTATTTATTTTGGATTTTTAGTCACAACATAATTCCCATAGTTCCATTTATGTTATTCCATAGTTTTGATTACTTTAATATTATTTTAAAATGTGAAGAAAAAAATTATAAAAAAGAATAAGAATAATATATATACACAGTACTGTGCAAATGTTTCATGGGATTACATGAAGAGACAGACACAATTGAGACAGCCTAAATTGATAGAAGAACTGTGGTAGAACTGGGGTAGTTTGTATGATGTAATTGATAAACGAAAACTATTTAAATCATTATTTTTGAAGACATCCTCACAATGCAACATTTTTTACAAGTGCCTAAAACTTTTGCACAGTGATCTTAATTGCCTACCGTCTGTAAGCTGTTAGTGTCTTAACGACCGTTCCACAGGCGCATGTTCATTCATTGTTTATGGTTCATTGAACAAGCATGGAAAACATTGTTTAAACCCTTTACAATAAAGATCTGTAAAGTTATTTGGATTTTTATAAAATTATCTTTAAAAGAAGTGTCCTGAAAAGGGACATTTATTTTTTTTGCTAAATGTTTCTCATTGCCATTATTTACAGCCTAATTACCTTGTAGTCTGGCCGAATATTAGCAAAGTAAATGTAGGAATCTACAGCCAGGCCGATTCTGAGTCCTCCACCTTCCCATGATACAGAAGTCATCTGCTTACCCGGAACCTTCAGAGTCCGCAAGTGCTAGACACATGATGACATCAGACATGAGTGCAACAACTGGAATTAATATATAAAAAATAATAATACTTATTCAATTAAAATGTATTATGTTTTTTATTTTTATTAATAAAATGCTAAAAATATTTCACCCACTCGTTTTGGGTGAAACAGTTCACCCAAAAATTTCAATTCACTCACCTGCATGCAGTCTCAAACTCATATCATTTTCTGTCTTCTGCAGATCACAAACAAAAATATTTTGATGGAGATATACACTCACCTAAAGGATTATTAGGAACACCTGTTCAGTTTCTCATTAATGCAATTATCTAATCAACCAATCACATGGCAGTTGCTTCAATGCATTTAGGGGTGTGGTCCTGGTCAAGACAATCTCCTGAACTCCAAACTGAATGTCAGAATGGGAAAGAAAGGTGATTTAAGCAATTTTGAGCGTGGCATGGTTGTTGGTGCCAGACGGGCCGGTCTGAGTATTTCACAATCTGCTCATTTACTGGGATTTTCACGCACAACCATTTCTAGGGTTTACAAAGAATGGTGTGAAAAGGGAAAAACATCCAGTATGCGGCAGTCCTGTGGCCGAAAATGCCTTGCTGATGCTAGAGGTCAGAGGACAATGGGCCGACTGATTCAAGCTGATAGAAGAGCAACTTTGCCTGAAATAACCACTCGTTACAACCGAGGTATGCAGCAAAGCATTTGTGAAGCCACAACACGCACAACCTTGAGGCGGATGGGCTACAACAGCAGAAGACCCCACCGGGTACCACTCATCTCCACTACAAATAGGAAAAAGAGGCTACAATTTGCAAGAGCTCACCAAAATTGGACAGTTGAAGACTGGAAAAATGTTGCCTGGTCTGATGAGTCTCGATTTCTGTTGAGACATTCAGATGGTAGAGTCAGAATTTGGCGTAAACAGAATGAGAACATGGATCCATCATGCCTTGTTAACACTGTGCAGGCTGGTGGTGGTGGTGGTGTAATGGTGTGGGGGATGTTTTCTTGGCACACTTTAGGCCCCTTAGTGCCAATTGGGCATCGTTTAAATGCCACGGCCTACCTTAGCTTTGTTTCTGACCATGTCCATCACTTTATGGCCACCATGTACCCATCCTCTTATGGCTACTTCCAGCAGGATAATGCACCATGTCACAAAGCTCGAATCATTTCAAATTGGTTTCTTGAACATGACAATGAGTTCACTCTACTAAAATGGCCCCCACAGTCACCAGATCTCAACCCAATAGAGCATCTTTGGGATGTGGTGGAACGGGAGCTTCGTGCCCTGGATGTGCATCCCACAAATCTCCATCAACTGCAAGATGCTATCCTATCAATATGGGCCAACATTTCTAAAGAATGCTTTCAGCACCTTGTTAAATCAATGCCACATAGAATTAAGGCAGTTCTGAAGGCAAAAGGGGGTCAAACACGGTATTAGTATGGTGTTCCTAATAATCCTTTAGGTGAGTGTATGTTCATATCCATTCAATGATGCAAGGAAGTTTAATCGAGCTTCAAATCATGATTGTGCCAAGATGGCTACAAGTGTCAGATTTACTGTGAAAACTGTACAAAGAACATTTTGGTTTGTTTCTCTGTTCGGATTGCTTCAGAAGACATGGTTTAAACTACTCGAGCTGTATGGATTATGCTTTTGGAGCATGAAATGTGTTGGACCCTTTTGAATTGCATTGTCTGGACAAAACTCCTCATATCTCCATCAAATAATCTTTGTGTTCAAAAGAAGAAAAAAAAGTAATACGAGTTTGAAACAGCATAATGGTAAGTAAATGTTGAGAGAATTATAATTTTTGGATGAACCATTCCTTTAAGGTTTAGATTGGGTGTGTGATCTGTACTAACTTCTCCGAACGGGGTGTAGAAGTGAACAATGTTTATGTCTTTCTCTGCTCCACTGTTTCTGAGTGATCCTGCTATAGCCAGAACACTGCCACATTGATTCCACTGAATACTGGCCACATACCACATGCCTGTCTCAATAATAACAGGATCTACACACACACAGACACACACAATAAATAGGAAATTCAAATATTCTTTGTCTTCTGTTTTTATGAAAGAAACACTTTAAATACATAAACTCTACTCACTGTCATCGCTCTCATGCCGCATCACTTGGCAGTGCCCATTGGTAAAGCAAAGTGCCAAGCAGGGGCAGTCAGGCTCCAGATACCCCTCTGTGCCAGGGTACCAATGGATACCTGCTATGTTGAGGGCACCTGTTACATTTGCCAAACAACTCAAGGTCATCTTCATCTGGGCATACACAAACAAACACAAAGGACATTTGTGTTTTTGCTTGCAGTGTATCAACTGACTGGATAAATGAAAAGCTAAAACATCAAAATAGCACCCACACTATAAAATAAATCAACATATCGTATCCTAAAGATTCAAAGCCAAGAACTTCATTCATTTAGTAAGAGCACACAGTACCATAGAGGTTTTTAGTTATCACATGCAAGCTGTCTCAGTACTTACAATGAAGTTTCCCTGGTTATCATAGATGTGGATCTCTCCATTGGCCATTCCAAAAAGCAGGATCTTACTGTCAGGAGACCAGGCCACATGTGCCAACTGAGTCCCTTTCAGTTCTTTACCCCAGATCCTGTTTCCTACAAATCACACAATCATAAAAACACATTAACAAATACAGTAATAAATAAACATCATATAAGCAAATGAACACGCATGGAAAAGGCTAAATAAACAAACAATAAAGCTAAAGCTTTTTTCTTTTTTTTTCTTTATTTGGCTTGTTAAAAATAATAATCATAGTCCACTAAAAGTTAGGCCTGGAAGGATTGCAGCATTATTAGGACTTTGACAAACCTAAAACAAAGTAAAAGTTATATTGTAAAACTTTGTTTGTGCTCAAAATCTTCTAAAGAAAGAAAGTCATACACATCTGGGATGGCATGAGGGTGAGTAAATGAGTTTGGGTGAACTATTCCTTTAAGTTAGAAAAGAAGGTAGAATTGAAAATGTTTACTATTATTCTAAGACAGTTGGAAACATTTTTGCCAAATCAGAGAGTGGAGCAAATGTGTGCTCACCATCCACTGAGCCCACAATCACAGCACCATCCTCATACACAATACAGATCTTTAGCCCATCAGCGTTCCAGCTCATGCTCCTCACCACAGACTTATTCCTGTTATTAATCATCTCTTCATACCATGATCCTGTTAGACACACAAAGTCACAAGAAAAGTTACAATCAAACAAAGTCACACATTAATCTGGTTGGAGTTAAAAGAAATTAATTAACTATTATATTATTATCTGGACGGTTTGTTATGGGACCATGTACCTTTGTAAAGCATCCAAACAATGATGAGCCCATTCTGGTCACTGGTGGTCAATTTCTGGTATTGTTCATTCCACGTCACAACCTGTACTGCACCTGCACAGCCAATCAAATCTCAGAGAGTGACCAACACAAACGATACACATAGAGACCTACAGTATACAAAGAAAGCACAGATACAGGGCTGATATCATACATTTGTTCTTTCTTACCACTGTGGCCCTCCAGTGTCTGATTCATGGACAGATTGCTAGGAGCAGCCAGACCTTTCAGTTTAGCATCATCTAAGAACACCAACAAACAGTAATCAATAAGTGGCTGATTGGTGGATTTAATTCAAACATCCCATGTTTTGAAGAATTACAATTATTCCATTCAAAAATGTACATTGATCTACTGATGATAAAAATGCAGGTAGATTCAGTTTCAGATTCTACTGTCTTTTTAAAACATAATGGCATGTGCTGATGTGACAAGATGTGCCTATTGCGCACCATTCGCCACAAGCTGTCACGACTAATTTTTTATATCACTGAGACACAAAACTGCCTTGTAATTTCTTAAATAAACATTGGATTATAGCCACATTCAAATCCAGACTGTAAACACATCTGATTAGCTATACATTTACTGGCTGAGCACTTTGCTGCACTTACTAATTTGCAAAGTATCATTTTATTTCTTTATTCTTTTTGTTTATATATTTTTGTATGAATTTTTATTCTTATTTCTATTAATTGGTTATAAAATTGGTTTAATGTATCTTGTATTTGCTTTATCATTTTATGTAAAACACTTTGAATAACCATTGTGTATGAAGTGTGCTATATAAATACATTTGCCTTGCCTTGCCTGTATCAAGATAACCTGAGGCATTCTGTAAAATGTTTATGTTACCACCTGTGTAATTCTCAAGTTTGAGCACTTTCAAAAGTCCATCCTCTCCTCCACAAGCGATGAAACCCTGATCTTTGTTCCAGGACATGCATTTTAAAACTGTATTGTTTGGAATGGCAATCTGAGTACACAAATACAATGCCATCAGCATATACAGTACTGTGAAACATTTTAGGCACTTGTAAAAAAAATTGCATAGTGAGGATGTCTTCAAAAATAATGGCATAAATACTTTTCATTTATCAATTAACATCGTACAAAGTCCAGTAAACATAAAAAAGCTCAAATCAATATTTGATGTGAGACCACCTTTGCATTTAAAACAGCACCAATTCTCCTAGGTACACCTGGATACAGTTTTTCTTTTTACAGTTCTTCTATCTATTACAGCGGTCTCAATTGCTTCTGTCTCTTTATGTAATCCCAGACTGACTCAATGTTCAGTGGGGGTTTCTGTGGTGGACATGACATCTGTTGTAGGACGCCCTGTTCTTCTATTCTAATCTTTTCTATTTGCAAAAGTAATATTTGGGAGTCTAAAATGTATTTTTCCTATTGACACAATAAAGCTGAAGATATAAATAACCATCTAAAGACAAATGTTTTTGTGAAACATCTTAAGTGCCTGTACTGTATATTTGCAGAAAAAGCTATCATTATCAATAAATAAATCATTTTAAGGAATGAAACTATCAAATGCTAATGACTAAACTACCAAGTAGACCGCAACAGCTTTCGGTCTGCGCAGAGACAATAGTAACATATATGAAAAGATCGTGCAGTATGTAAAACTTACCTTCTTACTGAGATAAATAAACATATTTGCTTTAGCTTAGTTTACTAGCTTGCCCCCGAGTTTTTGTAACGATTTTCTTGTCTTTTGGATTCTAATGTTTTCATAAAGTTCCAAAGACTTTGCGTGATTAGTGTAGTGTCCTCATTTAAAGTAAAGGCACACGAAAGCGGTTATTTAAGACATTTGTTATAGCGTGTATTTATTTTCCATGCATTTACGCTACTCCTGTAACACTTAGTTTCTAGGTAACCATAAACCGGAAATGGCGTATTAGTATGTGGTCATGGTACTTGTAGTCATGTAATTTTGTAGTAACGCTCCACTCATGACATGATGGCACATACGTTAAATTTGTTAAATTACTAGATTTTACTAGATTGACATTTTTTTGAATGCTGGGAAAATTGATTATACAATTAATCAAATTGTGTAAAAGGGTAGTTAAAAACTGTTTTACTATGAAAATACATGGGCCTATCCTACTAGTCTTGAGGTCAAATAGTTAATAAACGCACGTCTCATTTTATCTTAATAATCATATAATATACATTTAATATAGCTATTCATAATAATTTATTCTCGTTAGTATCTCCGAAATCTATTATATAATGTCATGCTTATGTAGAAAATTAATAATTATGTCTTCTCAATGTATTAAATATATATATATATATATATATATATATATATATATATATATATATATATATATATATATATATATATATATTAATAATAGTAATGATAGTAATAAAGTTCATTATGGTGCTATGTAGAATCTGTATGGAATTTTCAGGGTCTAAATATTAAGTGAGTGGTATAGAATCTGTTAAGGTTTTACATAGAATAATGTCTTCTAAGAGTGCTTTGCAGTGGCCATATAAGCAAATACTGTATCTAACTAACCATGAAAAGTAAACCTTAAATGTGACACCATCAAACAAAACAAAATTTCCAAGAATAATTTTATTTGTTCATATTTATTTGTACAGGTATTAAAAATAAAGAACAACAAAAAAATAATATGCATAATACAGTATTTTACATAATACTTTTCTGTATAAAATGAGCATGTCAAGGTTGCATGTATTTGTCTCATATTTTCTTCCAACATAAAATTATATTTGCTCAGCAAAACATTTAACACTTTTACACTGCTTTCACAGTCTAGGTCACACTAACTCTGAAAGGCAATAGTGTTTAATGAGAGTGCAATTGTCAACAAAGTCAACTATATATTCTTGTTGATAGAACAGGAATAGTACATAATAAAATGTAATAAAATTGCAAGCACAATATAGTAAAAATAAGAGAGTTAATAGATTCAAAATTAACAGAAAGGCAGGGTCTCAAGGCCGCAAATGACTAATGATCTGGATACATTGCGGGCAGTTTAAGTGAGATTAAAGACTTTTTTTACATGTACATTTACTGTGTGTGTGTGTGTGTGTGTGTGTGTGTGTGTGTGTGTGTGTGTGTGTGTGTGTGTGTGTGTGTGTGTGTGTGTGTGTGTGTTTGTATATATATATATTTTGAGTAGACTGTTATGAGTCTCATCCTCCACTTTAGACCCGACGAAGATCAAACTGCTGCACTCTGTTTGTGATGTCATCTAGTATGAACAGTTAAGGAGAAAAACACACCACACATAATCACCATCAGGGTCTTTATAGAACTAGTGGTTCCTTTCCTGAAGTCCAAAAACAAAAGATCAATATTAATATTACTTACTTTTATTAATATAATATTAATAGACATCATCTGTCAAGATGCAATATGTTGAAAACCTAGCCATCATTAATACTTTGGATAACAAAAGGCACTTTAAGGAGTTCAACGGACTGACAAAGCGGTTAAATTAGAGTACTTGTTTAACTGAAAGGATATGTCTGCTGTTGAGCTCCAGAATGCTGTTGTGAACCTTCTTCTGAAATGCGATCTGAGCCTCACACATGCAGGCATTCTCAGACAGATTTCCTCTTGCCTCTTCTGAAAGAGAAACATAGATTAAGCGGTTTTGTTTTGTATTTAATGCTGAAGATCTTTCTCCAGGTTCTAAACTTGTTTAACTGCCAATCGCTTAATCAGGATGAATAGTATTATTGTACAGTTTGTCACTAATCACAGTTTTAAAAACAAGCCATAGGTACTCCAGAGCACACCTTATTTCAAATAATATAATTATTCAGATAAAATATCTAATTCCAATTACATATTTAAATGTCTATTTAGCTTAAGGCAAAAATTATTTATTTGCACAAAGTATCGTGGATGCATTTCTAAAGTATCTTTTAAAATGCATCAAATAACGAGCTATCTTTTATGATATGCATCAACTACTGTATGTCTAAGATGCATATTTTTGATACTAAAACAAACCATTGGCCTGCTTAGAGCATGTTTTCTTGTCGGAGTTGATGACATATCCTTCCCTGCACTTGCAGTAATAAGAACCATTGTTGTTGACACAAATATGTTCGCAGTTGTGCCCAATCTCACAAACGTCCAAACCTGCAAAATCAGCTGAATCAGCAAAAATAATTTCACTACTAATGAGCTTAATCATCAAAATCACAAAATTTTATTAACATAGAATTTCACTGTTTGGAATTACTTTTGACTGTCTGAGTGTTCTAAAATTAATTTAACAATTATAGGATAGTTCACCCAAAATATTTTATTATCTCATCATTTACTCAGCATCATGCCATCCCAAATTATGATTTTTAGGAGAATTTTTCAGCTCTGCAGGTCCATATAATGCAAGTGAATGGTGGCCAAAAACTATTTTCTCCAAAAAGCACATAAAGGTATCATAAAAGTAATCCATATGACTCCAGTAATTTAATACATATCAGAAGTGATATGATAGGTGTAGGTGAGAAATAGATAAATATTTAAGTACTTTTTTTCTTTAAATACTTCTCCATGCCCAGTAGGGCTGGTATGCATGAAGACGGTGAATCACCAAAAACTTTCTCACGCACACCTATCATATCACTTCTGAAGATTTGATTTAACCCCTGAAGTCTTATGGATTAATTTATGCAGACTTTTGTAACTTTACAAATTTGGCACCCATTCACTTGCATTATATGGACCAAGATGAAAGAAAGTCTTACACATCTGGGATCGCATAAGGGTGAGAAAATGATGAAAGAATTGGGTGAACTATCCCTAAGTTTAGTTTTAGTTTTTAGTTTTAGATTCAGTAAAATGAGCTGCATCAAGTGATTCAGTTGATAGAACTGAACTGTTGATTCTCAACCAGAGAGATTCTCTATTCTCTTACCACAGAGTGACTCTCTGAACTTGGATGTGAGTTTTTCAATCACACCGTAAGTCTCCACATAGAACACATGCTCATCCAAAGGCTGGCTAGCCATCAGTTTAAGAGACCGCATGTCTGCACGGTCCACTCCAATGGCGTATATTTCGATCCCTGATGCCCTTGCTGCTGCAGCCACCTCTTCAACTTTATCCTGCGGTCTTCCATCGGTCACAATGATGGCTACTTTAGAGATGTTCTTTTTTTGTGGCCGGGCCCCAGCGTCCTCTGTAAAAACCAGCTCCATGGCGGTTTTGATGGCCAGGCCAGTCATGGTTCCTGTTGAAAGCGGATCAATACAAGAGATGGCCTGCTTGACCTCAGCTTTGCTGATGTACTTTTTCAGGAGGAATTCTATGTTGACGGTGCTGGCGTAGTTGACCAGGGCAACTCGTGTGGCATCTGATGCGATCTCCATAGAGTCGACCATTTCAGAGAGGAAGATTTTGACCTTCTCAAACTCCGCAGGACGTACGCTACGAGAACTGTCGATGATGAAGACCAAGTCCAGCGGGCGGCTTCTGCAAAGCTTGGCAGGAGCTGTGAGAAAGCGATTGGAAATGTATTTAAAATGTTTCATTTGTTGCCATTTTCTCATGGTAATTTCTCAATATATTAAACGAGTGACACATTACTATTAAAAATTATTATATAAAGTGCAAAGTGTGATGCTGAAAGAGATTAATATTTAAAAGTGTGCCTTTTTATGACACAGAGAAGCTCCGTAGATAGCAATACAGCACTGGGACTGAAAAATCAAAAGACACTGGAGCAGTTAACCCCATTTGTGCTAAACAAGGTTAAAGCTGCATTTCTGTGAACAATAAGATTTGCATTAGTAAAATGTAAAACCTCATTAATATAAAAATATATACAGTATATTGCATATGGAGTGGTGGTGGCGTAGTGGGCTAAAGCACATAACTGTTAATCAGAAGGTCGCTGGTTCAACCCCCACAGCCACCACCATTGTGTCCTTGAGCAAGGCACATATGGCTCTCTTTCTTCCATGGAACACAACAGGGTATGTTAGGCAGAATGGCAGCCTTAGTCACTATTCATTTTCATTGTATCTTTTTTCCATACACTGAAAGTGAATGGGGACTGAGGTTCTTTAGACCTAAACATTTTGCCAAACATCTAATTTTGTGTTCCACTGAAAAAAGAAAGACATATGGGTTTGAATCGACATGAGGGTAAGTAAATTGCAACATCTGCTTACAAGAATTCCCCTGCAAAAGAGAGAGAGAATTGATTATGCTGTAATTATTAAAGCAATATTCCAGGGTTAAATACAAGTTACGCTCAATTGACAGCATTTGTGGCATAATATTCATAATCATAAATAATTATTGACTTGTCCCTTTTTTCTTAAAAAATGTTGGGCCAATTTTTGGAGAGTATAAAGGTAGAAATGTGAAGCTAATAGCTTATAAAGCACTTACGTTAATTCTTCTGTTAAAACTTGTGAATAATTTGAACTGTCAAGTTGTTTAAACTGTCGTTTTTTTGGGATTACATGGGTTAAGACTGATAAGTCATCATCATGGCAACGGAATTTTATGTAACTATACAGAGAAAAGGTTAGTAAGTGATTTTATGACAGTAAACTCATGTTAATGCACATATTGTTTACGTCTTGTTGCTTTACTTTTGAAAAGTGAGTATTTTAACATTTATGGATTGATTCAATTCACTTCCATTGTAAGTGCCACACTATAAACCAGATTTTTACTTCTTTTTTGTGCTAATCAACATTATGCTGTTTTATTTTAATGCTGTTGATGGAGCCTTGACATGTACTGAACCCAGAATATTCCTTTAAGAGGGACTAAAAAGTACCACACTGGTCTTCTGCCCCCTGTGCAGTGGGATGGGTCTACCTGGGTCAGAGGGAGATTCGGCTGGGGCAGTTGTGCCATGGGGGGTACTGACCGGCTGTGGAGTGGTTGTAGTCTGTGATAGAGGTGTTGGAGGTGTTGTAGTCTGTGTTGGAGGTAGTGGGGGTAGGGTGGCTACCATGGTGAGTGGCATGGGCACTGTTGGGGCAGGTGACACCAATGGCATTCTGGGTGGTGTGGGCACAACAGGTTGGATGGGTAAGAAGGGTCGGACAGATAAGACAGGATGGTGGTAGTTAAAAGGAGACAGAGGCCCCTTCAAGGGTGGCCACTGATGATGATGATGATGATGATAGCCATAAAACCTGTGATTAAAGCCATGAGCTTTGTTTGTTTAAAGAGAGAGAGAGAGAGAGAGAGAGAGAGAGAGAGAGAGAGAGAGAGAGAGAGAGACAGGAGAATATAGAAGAGCAGAGAAAGACAAAGGTGGGGAATGAAAATAAATAGTTCCAAAAGGAGACGAAAGCATTACAATAAGCCATTACTTTGATGGTGTAAAGCAAGATGACATTCCAGTGGTCATGTGATGAAACTGTTTTGCTTGTTAGCAAAAGCATGAGCTATCCTGACTAAAAATATTCATTTTAAAGTGCTGAGTCAAAGCCAAGAGGCCTGTTCATAAGTTTTCTGTGGAAAATCATGAGTTTCAGACTGTGTATTCTCAGGCATTAATATGTCAACCTAATGGAGAAACAATGTTGTACAATGTTTTTGTATATCCAGAAGACATTTACTCTTTTGGGAATAAGTGAAACATGGAAAAGGTACACAGTTAGTATTGTAGAATAATCATTTTTTAGATGGTATAATAATCATTCTTAGATATCAAAATACTTATATGAGTTTCTAGGCCTTTGTGTGAGCCAGGAGAGAGCATATGAGGTTACTAAAAGTGTTGATGCTGCAGAGAACACAAAGAATGGTATACAACCTTGAAATACAGGATGTACTTCTTTAATCAGTTATTATATGAATGGTGTCTTGTATTTTTGCAGCTGGTGTTTTGCTGTTTCTGTTAATTAGTAGTATTCTGACATATATCTTTGGTGTATTTCCTTTATGCTGACACGTATCTCTAAAATATATGGTGTGTCTCATTAAAATACAGGATGCACTTCTTACTGAAAACACTTTTAATAAGTTAGATATCTCTTATATGATATGTTTCTGGCATGGTGTTTTACCTTGATGAGTTAAATATCTTTGGAGCTTGTATTTTCTTTCATTAATCAAATGATACTGTGTATGAACAAACAAGGCCGCCTCATTATGAGGGTACACTGAAATGTAGGGCAAAGGTAAAAGGTATGTGATGGGGACATGGCTGTTTGTCTCATACACAGGTGTTTCTAAAATTGATGCACTTTTACCATGAACTATGACTTATGTCAAAAATAAGTGGAGTTACCAGTTGATGTATGTTTTTTAAAAAATAATTAGATGGGGGATTTTCCACCAATATTTAATTAGTGAGGAAAATAGAACATATTGGTGGCGAAGGAAAGAGACAAGAGTAATTATTCTATTGGTCAGAGATAATGGGCAAGAAGATAACAAAAAGGTATATAACTGAAAACTCAGGAGGATAGAGTCAGAACGGACAGCTGGCCGGTCTCATGTTTGTTGGTGTTCAATAAACTACAATTTTGGCATCTGGAACTCAAGACTCCGAGAGTTTTCTTACAACTTAGAGAGATTCATCGCGATATTCCACGACATATTTTTGGCGCCCAACTCGTGGGGCTGGCATTGAGGTCAAGGGGGCAGAGGTCGCTGGTGGGACGGCTTGCACGAATCGCACAGAAACACTGGCGCCAGAAACTGAGGTAAGCATCTTTGCTTAAGGTGTTTTTGTGTGGTCTGTGGTAGCGAGTCCCGGTAAGTGGCTTCCCTAAGACTTTTGCCAGTCCGGACATAGAATAATTTGAACTAATTGGCTAAAATAGAGGCGAGTTCCAGATTTCAAAAATAGGGGGGTGGGATTGTTTAAAGAGAGTTTAAGAAAGTTTATTTGAAGAAGGTAGAAAAAGCCTGGGGGTGAGTCGAGAAGCGACGCGCGTGAAAATTCCCGGTTAGGTGCATTTATTCAAGGTTTTGCCAGAAGAGTGGCTGAAAATCCTGTACAGGTGAAAATCCTAACACGGGTGGAGAAGTGAAATTCGCGTAAAATTCCTCCAGGTGTTAGATTTAGTTATTTATTGAAGTGTTTGACGGAACCCGGACTGTGTAGAAAACGGGCAAATGTTGAACTATGTGCATGTTTGAGATAATGAATAATGTGCATGACTAACTATGTTGTTGGTGCATGTGTGCTTACGGTAATGCGCTGTTTTTGTGTTTATTCAAATGCATGATTGCAGTGTTGATGATGTATTGTGTGCAGAGGCAGAATAATACAGAGAATCAGCTGCACAAAGGAAATGCTAAATGAGAGCAAAAGTGGAAATTGAATTGAAACAGTGAATTGAATAAAACAATTGTTGAAAAAGTATAAAGACGCAAAATGGCACCTGCTTCTCTGATAACTCCCTGCCTTGCTCTCACTCACTGGTCAGCTGAACGGACAGCTCTGTGAGTGAGGGGAAGGGGAGATTCAGAAGAGAAAAAATAGAATAATTGGGAAAAAGATAAAGAAAAGGCAAAAAGTTTTCCATTACAGTGAACAAGACTAGAGAAAAATGCAGAGACAAGCGAGTTTTGTAAACTTGGAGATCAATGCAGATCTGAAGAGTGGGAGAGAGAATTGGAAAGAGCGCTGATAGAGTTAAAGGGAATCAGCGATCATTTTTGGAAAGAATCAGAGTACATAGATTACGCAGGGCAGAAGAGAAAATTAACTGCAAAAAAGAAGGAGTTAATGAGAACCTTAACTGAAGTGGTGAATTTAGGAGAAATAGAACAGGAGTGGCCATTTGTTAACTGGTTGGATGTTGCGGTTAGGAACATAGATCCTAAATTATTTGTGGATCACATAACTACACTCTGTAAAACAGGCCATAGAGATGAGATAGATATATACAAGGGACATTTGAAAGTGTCAGTCAAGGAGGCAAATATTCCTTACTTGAAATCTGAAGTGGCACATTATTGGGAAACGTTGTTTTAAGAGGGCAGACTTGGATAGGGAAACATAGATATGCATGATATAAAGCAGAATACAAAACTTAAGTGTGTATTGCTAATATAGACATAGATAATGATGCATTACTTATGTGAAAGCAATGTATTGCTCATGTTGAAATACATATGTAATCAAAAATGAAAGTATAATGCATGATAAAGCAAATAATTAGAAAAATGAATGCATTAGTTTAAACACTTGTGACCATGCTGTAAGTATAAGAAATAAGTAATGTATAATCTTATTATCCAGTTTAGACTTTGTACCCAAGATGTATGTATAAGTAGTATGTGAGGTATAACCATGTTTTAAGAAAAGTTTTGTAATTCACAAAATAAGATTATACTAACAAACATAAAGCATGAATAAACAAATAGTTGGTTTTGAGAAGAAATAAAGTGAAACCATATAAGCAATAAAAGAAGGAACATAAGCAAATAATAAAATAAAAGAATAAGAGAAAATGTAAGTTAAGAAAATAAAGAGGATAACAAAAAGAGTAAAAATAAAGAAATAAAAGATAATAAATAAATATAAGGGGAAGAGATAAGAAATAAAAATAAGTATAATAAATATATAAATAAGTATTAGTAGTAATAAATATTTAGTTTATTTAGTTGGATGTTATCCAGAAGTATAGTTGATAAGACTCGGATAAATGAGCACAGTTGTTGATTTTTTCATTCTCTCTCTCTTACAGTACGCTGGAGACTGAGTGCTGGGAAAGAGAGAAGGGAGGGGCTGCTAGAGTGAGAATAGGGAGCTGTAAAGGGAGGGCTTTGAGCACGCACAGAGAAACAGAACAATAATTTTTTTTTCCTTTTCTCAGTTTTCCTCCTGAAGCAGAAATAATAATGTGGAAATAAGATGTTACTGAATTTGAGAGGAGACTAACTGAGAGGAGAAAAGAAATCGAATTAAAAAGATTAATAATAAAAACACAGGGAATTAGTGATCATTTCTGGAGTTATGAACAAATTAAATACAGTCAAAAATGTTAAGGTGATTTTTAATAGGGAGAGTAAAGGAGAATTAGCACCAATGTAGAAATTGTCTTGAACAGAGACCCAAAATGGATGTGACCTCTGTGGGTGGAAGTACATGAGTTTTAATATAAAAAGAAGTAACAGATATAGCAATCAACCACTGTAAATAATGAGTGTTTTTTATGGAAATAAAGGAGAGGGATAAAAAGAGGAGAGCAAAAGGAGGGGCAGAAGTAATAGGTTTGTTTTAGTATAATATTTTTTGAGAGCTCTGTGTTTATAAAGGCCTTGTGTTTGTAAAAAGTGTGAAAGTTTCTGTGTTTGTGAGAGAATCTGTGTTTTAAAGTATGGGAAGTATGACTGAAGTGTGATTGCGTATGGAAGTGTATGTTATATGAGCCCAATAAATATCAATCAAGATAGAGAGGTTGATCCTTTGCTGCATAACTAATGAGGAGTATGTATGCAATTTACATAAAAGAAAATCTATTTAGACTATTTTCATCAATATAAGAGGCAGAAGAGATCTGATGATTAAAAACAAAGAGGGCACTTAATAAATATTATGATTGTAGAATTAAAACCAATGATAAAAATTATATTTGTATGTCTGTGTAAATGTGTGTATGTATATGTATATGTATGTATGTATGTATGTATAAGGATAAATATAATACAGTATAAACAAACAAATAGCTTTAAAACAAAAATGTGCATGAAATCAAAAAGTTAACCCTTAGCGGACTGGACAATGTTTATTCTTGGGCTGTTCTTTTCATGCCATGAATGAAGCCTGATGTAAGATTAACTAAACAGAAAGGGAGCAGCTGTTGAATGGACATGTGTCAGATCATAACTCCTTTTATATCAAAGTGATGAGTAAGAATATTTAGATTATAAAAAAGTGATAACTTTAAAGTGATTGAATTGCATTTGGGAAATCACATTATCTGGACAAACAATAAAGCTTTGAGTCGAGTGTATTGCGCTAAACTAAAGTCAAATAAGTAATTGTATTTTAAACCAAGGTTGTATTTAAGATAAGTGTTGTTATATTAAAGCAAATGGCAAAAGAGGACCAAAGATATGATAAAATAAGAAAATTATATTTTGTATCTTATGCAGTTAAACCTTAAATGTGAAAACTTCACATTCATGTGTCCATTTTATGTTCTGTCTGGTCCAGTTTATGAGAGAATACTATTTTAACATTATTAAATTAAACACAAGAAAGTTGTTTTTGAATTTTCTATGATTTTAAAAATGTCTGGAGAACAATTTAAATGTGAGTGCAGCGTTATCGGTGTAAACTTGATCAACCAACAAAAGATAGGCAGAGATTTTTTATTTTTGTTAGGGACTGTCTGATGAAGGCATTGAGGATGGCTTTGAGGGGAAACAGGCCTCTCTTGATGTCTTCAGACAGACAGAAAGGGGCCCCGACTTTAGAAAAAGATAGAAAGCAGATAGATAGCTATTTTATTTGTATTTTATTTATTTTTTGTTTGGTATACACAGAATAGGTCTTGGTTGATCGTGGATACACTGAGAAGCTGCATTTGAGACTAAAATTAAAGGAACATAAATTTAAGAATGATTTGGATCATTTAAAAATTAGTCTTTGGGGCGGGTGAAGCCCATGGAGAAAGGTTAAGATTAAATTGAACATCATAACTTCCTCATATATGAATGTTAATAACTTCATATTCATGTGTCTATTCTGTGTTTCATTTGTTATTATTATGTGTGTTGTTTCACTAACTCATTCTGGAACTAGTTTCTCCCCATTGCAGACGGCTGAGAAAGATGATTTTATAGAAGTTACTAATGCTGCAGGAGGAAATCAGGACACAAAGAAGAAAGTGATCTGCTGAAACAGATTCAGAAGCAACTGAAGGAAATGAAACAGGCCAACAAGCGCAGTTGTTCGAGGAAGAGTTGTGGCACATGGAGAAAGAATGGAAGCTCAAGGAGGTATTAGTGTTGATGATGCTGTTACTAACATATTTGGGACAGGTATTGCCTCCTATACAGGGCCTACCGGACAGGCGATCAAGGAAGGCCCAGACTCTCCACGTGAAGGACTGTCACAACGACTATGGTATGATGAATTTCCTACAATTGACATCTCAGACCTTCAATGTTATTCCCCCGAATGAGCAGAGACTAGATAACATAGCACGAGAAATCAGAAAGAAGCGTAACGCCTGGATCACTAAACAAAGGTGAACCCGAAAAGCAAAGAATCTGGATAAGCAATTTGGCTAAGCAGAACAAACCGAAGAATCGGCCTCAAAAGACACCTGTCAAAATAATCACCCAAAGACTGAAAAAGCAAATAAATTTAGAAAATGATATGGAACCCATAGAGTCAGCAGGAACAGAGGAACTATTACAATATGCAAATCAAAATGACTGGTATAAATGGGCCAGATATACAGCTAAGCAAGCAAAAATGACAAACTGTGTAATGTGCTCACCCACTCCATTGAAAAAATTTGTAGTAGTCCCAAATCAGTATGATTATAAGCATTGCGCTGAGTATTATGCCAAACAATTGTGGTAAAACAGGGAGAACAGTGTACTGCCCAGCAGAATGTTTGGCATTCTTGGGTCATCTGGAATATGATAAATAGTATAAGATGATAGGGTGGGGAGATGAAGGCAGAAAATTAGACAAATACGTGTGGATAATGAGAAAAAAGAAAGCACATTATCATATAAAATAAATCGTCAACTGGAGTATGAATGCTTTAACAAAACTAAAGGAAAAAGGAATGTAGGACAATTTAAGGGCAATTGTGCAGTAATATGGCATTTAGATGATGAAATGTTTTTTAATAATAATGTGATTAGGTTTAGATTTAGATTGCTGTATATACATGCATACCAAATAATACATCCCCAGAAGGAACTTTTACCCAGGCTGATGAGGAAACTGCATGACCTGAGAAAGGAAGTTAAATCTAATGTAGGGAGAGATCAGCGGTTTGGGCAATGGTTTGATGATCTTTTTGGTTCATGGAAGTTGGGACTAATGAAAATAGGTATAATAGTAGTTATGGGACTGACCCTATTTGCATTATTGTTATGTTGTATTATACCCATTCTGAGATCAATTATGACTAGAACAGAGGCTAAGCAAATGGTAGCCGTATCAATGATGACAACGCAAACAAGTGTAGCAACCAGACAATATACCATTGGGCCAGGATTGGATGAACTTGATGAGATTTACCGAGAAGCAATCAAGAAAATAACAATGTAAGGGGAATTTTATTTTTGAACACTTTTCTCATGTTTTTGATAGTAAGGGAGACAGCAAGACTATTGTACTTTCATTTTACATAACAAAATAGGTAGCATCTCAAGAAAGGAGTTAGAGGGTGTTTTGTTTGTTATTTTTGACATATTCCCTATTATCAATGTAACCAATTACTTATTACTTATTGGTGAAGTATATCTTTAGTACACTGTCTCTAACCAAATAGAAGTAGCATTTTTGATGATTATGGTTCCATATAATGTATATGTGAAGTTATTGCCAAGAGAAGACATATAAGAGCTATATTTGAAGACAGGAGCGACGAGCACCTCAGTGCTTGGCTGCAAGAGCAAATAGACTCAACTGGTGGTTTAAAAACCCGCTGTCTGCTCCAACACACCACCAGATAGCTCCAGGCTACCGGAATTGTCTGTGAGTTCCTCTGGCAACGAAGGATGTAGCTCGTGTTGAGGGAGGAATATATTGTGTATATCTTATATATCTTATCTTATATATGTTTTTTCTTTATGAATAATCAATTGTACTCTACACAACGCTAAGGCTTTCAAGTTGCATGCACATGCTTATTACATATAATATGATTTGTTTCTGCTCCCCCATTATTGACAATAGATAAGAGGATTGGAATCTTTTACTTCCTTCTAGCTGATTGTGGAGGGAGAGGTTTGGTTCACAATCCTGCAGAGTGTGGCCCCATCAGCACGGTATTGATAACTTAGTGCGTAGCCTATTTTGGCTACGGTTGTATTAAATTGGCTGGCTTATGTGGCTATACTGTGGTTTGAGGGACTTAGTATGTGGGACTTTTGAAAATATGTCGTGGAATATCGCGATGAATCTCTCTAAGTTGTAAGAAAACTCTCGGAGTCTTGAGTTCCAGATGCCAAAATTGTAGTTTATTGAACACCAACAAACATGAGACCGGCCAGCTGTCCGTTCTGACTCTATCCTCCTGAGTTTTCAGTTATATACCTTTTTGTTATCTTCTTGCCCATTATCTCTGACCAATAGAATAATTACTCTTGTCTCTTTCCTTCAGCCACCAATATGTTCTATTTTCCTCACTAATTAAATATTGGTGGAAAATCCCCATCTAATTATTTTTTAAAAAACATACATCAACTGGTAACTCCACTTATTTTTGACATAAGTCATAGTTCATGGTAAAAGTGCATCAATTTTAGAAACACCTGTGTATGAGACAAACAGCCATGTCCCCATCACATACCTTTTACCTTTGCCCTACATTTCAGTGTACCCTCATAATGAGGCGGCCTTGTTTGTTCATACACAGTATCATTTGATTAATGAAAGAAAATACAAGCTCCAAAGATATTTAACTCATCAAGGTAAAACACCATGCCAGAAACATATCATATAAGAGATATCTAACTTATTAAAAGTGTTTTCATAAGAAGTGCATCCTGTATTTTAATGAGACACACCATATATTTTAGAGATACGTGTCAGCATAAAGGAAATACACCAAAGATATATGTCAGAATACTACTAATTAACAGAAACAGCAAAACACCAGCTGCAAAAATACAAGACACCATTCATATAATAACTGATTAAAGAAGTACATCCTGTATTTCAAGGTTGTATACCATTCTTTGTGTTCTCTGCAGCATCAACACTTTTAGTAACCTCATATGCTCTCTCCTGGCTCACACAAAGGCCTAGAAACTCATATAAGTATTTTGATATCTAAGAATGATTATTATACCATCTAAAAAATGATTATTATACAATATTAGACATGGGAAAAGCCTCACTGCTTAAGACAAAGTGTCCCAAACCCTGCAGATTTCAACAAACCAAAATTTTATTAAGAAAATTTTCTTTAGCGATAATAGACTGTAAGGATATATAATATATAAAAAAACAAGGAAAAAGAGCTTTAATATTTCAATAATTCATTTAATTGAATAGTCAATAAAGCCACTGTTTGCAAGAATTTAGAAGTCTGAGGGTCTCTAATCCGTCATTAAGCACATTTCCTAATATTAACAAGTTAATAATCCTGGCAAGTCCAACTGTGTTAGATTGTAAACAGTACTACATGGTAAAAAAGTTCCAACAATTGATAACTTAATGAATTATTTCTGCCTGATAACCCTAATAATTGGTTTTGTTGGTGTAACCTAATGTATTCTGGTTGACTTATTACATTGTTTACTTGAATAAAACTGTTTAATTTAGATGTTACAACATGAAGACAATTTTTTAGAATCAAATTTTTTTGCAGCATAGGGTACTTTTATGTCTGTATAGCATACAAATAATTTAATTTAGTTTATCTGTTTCACAGATACCTATTTCAGAATTTAAATCATTACATTGATAAATCCTTAAATACACATTACTATTTAAATCTATTATTCTAAGAGTACTTTTTTTATCCCTAAAGAGCATTAATGTCATTTTAAAAAAGTATCTCTGATTCTCAAATACCAATTTCAGAATTTCATTCATAACACTGATTTCCAAATTTCCATTTAAATGAATAAATCTGTAGACAAAAAGTGGTAACATTCAGTTGTTACCTTAACAAGCTATTTCTACCTGACCTAACCCTGCAATTACTTTTGTTGGTGTGAAATGCATTCAGGTTGAATTTGTGAGATTAAATAATATTTTTTACTTGAATAAAACCATTTAATCTAGATGTTTACGTAAATATTTTTGGGTAACATTTTTTCAGTGTATTTTGATTATTTATTGCCTTTATTATCTATAAGTTTCAACAACAACATAATAATAACAATTATTATTATTATTCTTATCATAAAACTGCTCAAATTACAGCAATATAATGAATTCTGTCAATACCTCCAATGTTGATGGAGTTTCCCTGTCCAGGTATACTGGGGGTGAAATGCGATCTCTGCCGGTGAACAGAAAACCTGTCCGCGTACAGCTGATTTTGGTACTGGTCCCGTGTGTAAGGGCCATAAGTCCCGTGCACCTCCATTAAACATGCAGATAAGCAAAAGACAAAAGTGCTAATAAAGCATGCCATGTTGATGAAGATGGATTATAGAAGTGTCCGTTTTTTGCGTTGCGTGTATTCCGACCCACTGTGTGAGTTTTGACGGGAGAAGACTCTCACATGATGCTTTAAAGTCTCTGGCCCCCAGACCAGCCACCAATGGGTTTGACTGGGCGGTCGTTTGGTCTTGTACAAATCTCAGCCAAAGTGCAGAACGCCACTTTAAAAGATGCACTGAAAAAAGCGGTAACCTTTCACAAATACATTTTGGTCAGATGAATTAACTTTTTAACCACACGAAGAATATTTTAGGTTACCAGACAAAGTTTACTCTAGATAACATGAAGCCCAAAAAAGCATTGGTGGTTATACATCCCGAATGTAGAGGGCGCTATAATACTCACACTACATCAGCTCATGACACATGATTTGGTTTACTGGGCTTTACAGTTCGAGACAGAGAGAGATTTTTGAATCCACAAAGGTATGAATTCATCTTTTAAATCTAGCTATAAATAGCTGTTAAATACAAATTTTGCCTGTAATTTGGTGGTGGTTAGGTTTTATCACGAATTAGTGTCGTGGCAGGCAATGCTGTGGAGGTTGATTTAGAAACCCATTACGAGTTGCTGTTTGTTCTGTGTGTCATGGGAACGAGTCAAGTCTATCATCTCGTTCCTTACATGTACATGTTTTTAAAGTAAATAGTAATGGCATCGTATGGTTGTTTTTTGTTCTGTGTTTAGTCAAGTCGGTTGGAACTATAGGAAGTTATTTAGACATGAAATATCTCCTCAAAGAATTGTCAACTGCAGGTCTTATGTGTCGATATCTTTACCTAAATATTGACAGTATAAGGAAGAAAAAATATTCAGATTCATTTTAAAATGACGTTTGAAAGCTTTGCTTAATTCACTTTATGCTGTAAAGGAATCGTTCACCCAAAAATTAAAATTATCTAAATATTTACTCATCCTCATGCCGTCTCAGATGTATGACTTTCTTCTGCTAACACAAATTAAGATTTGTTGAAGAATATCTCAACTCTGTTGGTTCATACAATGCAATTGTGGCCAGAAATTTTAATCTGCAAAAAAGTAGATTAAGGCAGCATAAAAGTAATCCATAAAACTCCAGTGGTTAAATCCATAATTTCTTTAGTGGTACTTTAGGTGTGGAGGAGAAAAAGATGAATATTTAAGTCCTTTTTACTATAAATCTCAACTTTGACCAGCCCCAACCAGTAGGTGGCGATATGCAAGAATAATGTGAATTGTCAAAAAAGAAGAATGTGGAAGTTAAAGTAGAGATTTAGAGTAAAAAAAATGACTTAAATATATATTTAAAAAATTGTACTCACACCTATCATATTGCTTCTGAAGGTGTGGATTTAACCGCTTGAGTCATATGGATTACTTTTATGCAATTTTTATGTGCTATTTGGAGCTTCAAAGTTCTGGCCACTTGCATTATGAGGGCCTACAGAGCTGAGATATTCTTCTAAAATTGTGCTTTTGTGTTCTGCAGAAGAAGAAAAAAGTCATACATTTCCAGGATTGCGTGAGAGAGTTAAATGATGACAGAATTTTCATTTTGGGGTGAACTATCCTTTTATGGTCTAAATTATAGCAACTAGAATGTCTTTGTGCAATATGTTCCCATCAAACTAGTTTTACTTACTATAAACATTTTTTAGACTGTAACCTTATTCATAAATATTTTTAGCATCACTTTGTGTTGTGTAAACGGAATGTTCACGTGGATATACATAAACACAATATTCTCTTATCTATTTCCAATGTGTGTGTGTGTGTGTGTCAGTGTTACAGCATGCAGAGTCTGACTGAACTCCCTGCAGCGTCTCGCGCCTTGCCACGGCTCCAGCATGTGTTGCCTGCGGATGTCACACGCTCGTCAGTTGTGGGTTTAAGCCACTCCCCAGACACACCCTGCAGCCATTTGGCCAAAATCGTGGGACGCTCAGCAGAGCAGACCAGATTCAAAAGCACAAGGAAGAAAGGGAGGCATAAAGCAGTTCAGCAGGAGGAGGGAGAGGATGTACATGCAGTGGCTAGTGATTATGAGGACGAGTTTCAAGATGACCCTGGCCTATCCAAAGACTAAAAAGACCATGAAAGAACGGTGCAGTCTCTACACTTTGATCTGGTTTTGAAGGCTGGATTGGACATTGCCCAACAGCAAGTCAGGGAAACTATTCATCATGTCCACACCAGTGAGTTACAAAGGGGTGTTTTCAGCTCCAGTTGGAGGTTGATATTTTGGCATTTACTAAGAAACCATATATATAGTTTACAGTGGTGTGGAGGATGCTTTCTATAGCCTCAAATTGATACTGAATGGTCAGACTCTCTCTACGAAGAGTAAAATGGTAAGTCGGCGCCCTCTAGTGCCTGTCTAAGAAAGAACTAAGTTCAGAAATATCTATTCGATTTCTTCTATTTATCTATCTCCAGCCCAGATTTTGCAATCATGAAACAAAGAAACTCATCCTGGTTGTGCTAGTTTTTCCATAACTGTCTTAATTTAACTAATCTGATTAGTGATCAGTGCAATTAAGACATTTGCCCACAACTTAAACATTTGCATTTGAATATAGCAATGTTTTTGTGTGAGGATCATGACCCCTGGGTTTTTTTTGCACAACTTTTATTCCTTTTATGAATAAACTCAAAATAGATTTGAAATGGAATCTTACTATAATAGCCACAATGCTATGCTTCCTCCTACAGGTTAAAGTGGGTGACACTGGATAATAAGACTCATAAGTGAGGATAAGGAAATGGACACAGTATTACTGAAGAGAGTGAACTTAAAAAAGGTGGTTGGACATACAAAAGATGCAAAAAAAGCTGAGAGTCATTCTAAGAAGCTGGAAAAACCTACAACTTTCCAGAAAGGATGTGCAGTGAAGACCAATTCTGTGCTATGTTTTGAAAGACAAAAGTGGTATTTCCGATTCCACTCCATTTGTTTCTGAAACTGCAGACTGATCATTTAATGTTTTGTCTCTGCCCAAGAAAAAAAAAAAGTGTTCTTACAAAGATGCACATGATAAGAGTTCTGATGACTCTTTCACACTACTTGAAGAATAATCTTCGGTTTTAGATCAAAAACACATCTTATTGTTAGAGGTGATTTTGGTTGTATGCATTGTTTCATTTTCACTAGATTCACAAAAATACAGTTGTTGTGGAAGACTGATAATGGATAAGTAAGGGCTAAGATGTTCTGTGGTGAGACAGATAAAAGCTCTACTGAGGAGGAAGCCTTTGAGGGAGAGGTCAAACCCAATCAGAGAGTTCAAAATTTTAAAGGAATCACTTTTCACCTATAAAAATTAAATTGTGTATTTCTTATCCCTTGTTTATGATTAACATTGTATATTTTGCATACACCTACACTTACAGACCCAGAATCAAGAATTTACATTTTAAGACAATCTGACTGTTTCAAACTGGAAACAATGTTTATCTTCATTAAAATGACCAATGTAATTTTAAGAGTGTTGACAAAAGGAGGCTGATGTCCACTTTATTGACAATATTTTAGACAGTATTTGAGCAATATCAGCAACTGAATGTATCTGCCTTTCTTGAGGTTTCCCCATGGTTTATCTGACAAGGCACACAGGTGAAAAACAAATTTCCATATAAAACTACCCCTGATTAAGCAAAATATCAATAAAAATCAACACCCATTTTTGCTAGGAAGTGTGTTTTTATTTAAAAATATATAACATATAACCTGTTGCTATCATTTAGTACAGATGAAAAAGATTGACTTCCTGTACGGCAGGACATACTTCAGTAAGTTCATAATTATAAAAAGCCAGTGCTGCAACATTGCTACGACTAAAAACAAAAATATATATCAATCTTCTCTCCCCCACCCCAAACTAAAGTGACCTATTGTTTTTAAAGATCTTAAATGGATAGTTCACCCAAAAAATTTCCCATCATTTATTCCCTCATGCCATCCCAGATGTGTATGACTTTCTTTCTTCAGCAGAACACAAACAAAGATTTTTAGAACAATGTCTCACCTTTGTATCTCCAAAAATCACATAATAGAAACATGACTCCACTTTCACTTTTACATCTGACAGTCACATAAGGTGCCTGTTTAGTATCACTTTCTCATCTGAAAGTGAAAGTTAAAGAGGAGATTTAGAGTAATAATAAAAAAACTTAAATGTTGTTCTGTTTCTCACCCACACCTAACATATCGCTTCTGAAGACATGGATTTAAACACTGGAGTGTAATGGATATATTTTATGTTTTCTTTGTAATTTTTGGAGCTACAAAAGGTCTGATCACCATTGACTTGCATTGTATGGACCTACAGAGCTGAGATATTTTTCAAAAAATCTTCCTTTTTGTTCTGCTGAAGAAAGAAAGTCATACACATCTGGGATGGCATGAGGGTGAGTAAATGATGAGAGAATTTTCAGTTTGGTGGAAACTATCCCTTAAATGTTTACATTAAGTTTATTAAGGCTACTGTAGCTTATCTATTAGACATTATAATTACATCAATAATTATTTGGCATATAAATATTAATACTAATATTTCATTGTCAGATGATGGTGGCCTCAATCACAAACTTTTCTGTCACCTACATGTCCATCTTGTTTCAGGCCAAAAGATTCAAACAACCTAAAACAAGGACAAGATTAATTAATATGCTTCAGCTTATGGACTTGTGCAAATAACAACTATATTGTGTAAAATATAGGAAAGCATGACCGCACTTTGCAGGAACATTGTTAGGAATAAGTCACTGTGTTGTTTGATCTCTTTGCCTTCTTGAGAATGTCACATTTCTTGCGATTGGGGCGCCTGCAGCGCTCATCAATGCTTGGCACGCATTCGTAGTGCCACACCTCCTCCATTTTGTCTACAGGGTAAACAGCCTCCACATAATGGCGAATAAGTCGGAGACGCACAGGGTCCAGTTGTTTCTTATTGCAGGCCCCCGAGTGGTTGTACTGCAGCCGTAAATTTTCCTGCGTGAAAAGCTCTGGGAAGAGACGAACGAGAAGGCGGGCAGCAAAATTCCCAACAGACAGACTCTGTTGGACAATCTCCCTCACTTCAGCATCTGTGAGCAGGTAGTCGGAAGGCACTGGAAAATCTGGGTTGGATACTGAGAGGTCCTCAAGAGGAATCTTGCAGAAGTCTTTACTGCTTTTCTCCAGGGGTAAAGGTAGGACTTCAAAATTCTCTTTCAAATGATCTGAGGTGAGAACATTGATTTGGCCCGCAGTTAGCGAATCTTTCGGGTCAGGCTCTCGTTCAGGTGAATAGGACTTCCGTTGTTGCTGATATGAGCGGCGTTGATCAGTATCCCGTCGCCTACAGCGCTCATCCAATTTGCCAACAAACTCATGGGTCCAGATACGGTCATTCCTAGCCCGTGGGTACAACAGCTGGACGTAATGTCTGATGAGATTGACCCTTACGGGATCCAGCTGTTTCTTCCCCAGAGAGCCGCTGCAGTTGTAGTGTTTTCTTGCATTCTCATAAGTGAAGAGCTCAGGGAACATAAGAACCAGGAGATGGGAGGCAAAATTCCCGATGGATAAACTGCATTCGTAGTTGTTCCTTAGCTGTTCCTTTGTGAGTAAATACTCCTGTGGAACATCGAAGTCTGGAGGAAGAATCTCCAGGTTGTCGAAATCCACAGGCTCCAACCATGATTTCTTAGATCTGCAATTTGTCTTCTCGTAATCGCAGAGGTCAGTGATCTTAACAATAGAGATGTTGTCATCTCGGTTACTGTCACAACCACTGCCATTGGCTGAAGCATTCTCCAGTGCTTCCTCCATGCGTTGTATGCACATCTGCAGCCAGTTGTCCTCTGGGACATCAGGGAAATTGGCCTCCATGTATTTTCGTATAATCTCTAGTCTGTCTGAGTCAATGATCAACTCTCCAATGCTGTTGTGGCCCTCTGGCAACTTACCCTCCTCAAACACCTCTGGAAAGAGTCTGTTCAACAGGAAAATTACGAGGTCTTCGGGGGAGGTTAAGTCTTCAGAGTCATCAGCAGACTCCTGGTGGTCAAACACTATGTTTGAGCTGGCATTGTTAGGATGAATGTTGTCGTTCTCTGCAGAGTTCAGAGAAAGACTTTCATCCTGCACATCTTCATTGATGAGATGGGAACGGTGATTCTGTTCCATGTCAAACCCAATAACCTGTTTACTACACGCCTGACCACTCTCCATGTCTTTCTGAGCCCAGAAACGATTAAAGAAATCATTGATCTGCAGCAGACACTCTGTCTGCCAGAAGTTTTCATTTTTCACCAGTGGATAGCAGACTTCCACATAGTTTCGTAGTAGCTGAAGGTGCAATGAGTCTAATGTGCGTTCCATTGTCAGGCCGCACGCGCTGCAGCCATGTGTGCATTCCTTTGCGGTGAAAAGTTCTGGGAACAGCTGAACGAGCAGCCTGCAGCCCAGCTCGCCCGCAGTGGACGTTTGCTCCATCAACTGGGTCAGCTCATCACCGGTCAGCTGGTATTCAGGAGGTGGCTGGAATTCCATATTCATCTCAGAGGGCTTCATCTGCTTTTTGATGCGTGTCACTTCCAGCGAGAGCAAATCCACCTTACTATGCAGCTGAGCCATACTGGAATTCAGCGTGTTGAGGAGGAAGAACATCTTCTCAATGAGCGGGTAGAGGTGAGTATCCAAGGCTGCAGGAGACCCTGTGACCCCCACACCAGTGGGTGCCTTAAACATGTGATGCTTTCCAGAACTGCCAAGTGTTTGGAAGTGAATACCATTATGGCTAGCTCTGGCTCCATTGTGAACTGCATGCTGGTCCAGATTAGATGCAGCTTTACGCTCAGAAATGCGATGTGTTATGCTGTAGAGTGGTTTCCTGTATGAAGAGTGAGGTATCTGCTCCTGTGGAGATAATCTGTGACTGTGAGAGTAGGACCTGCTTCCATCATCTGAACTGCCATCTAGGAGATGTTCTCCGGTCTAGACAGACAGTATTACAGAAAATAGGTTATTTGAATGATGAGTATAAAGGACTTTAAACCAGACTTTAGGATTATTGAATATATAAAAAATATAATTAGCCTGTTGTTTAAAGGGATAACTATCAAAGAAATATGCATATGTGGGTCAAAAATGACTCTTTTTGACAATTTTTTTTACATTAAGCAGTCTTTTCATCCAATACTCCAGGTATTCCTCAGTAAAGTTGTCTTTGACCATGTAAACTGACTTTAAGCATTTAGTTGAATATAATTTTAATTATAAGAAAGTTTGTGTTATTACCCCTAGAATGCATATATGGTTCCTATATGACCCATATGTATTTTCTATGATAGTATTCACTGCATTTAACACTGGCATTGTACTTGTAACACATTGATTGTTTAAGGTTTCCATCTGTTATGTAATTACAGTATATGGTAAACACCACGTTCATATTCATGTGCATAGTATGCTAGTAAGTTTTCATTCAGCCAATGTGTTTATCCATAGTGCATCACATTATACAGGGACAGTACCTGAGGTTAGATGCCTAGTTCACAGTATGCCAAGTAAAATCTCCCAAACACAAGTCTGTAACTGTAGAGGAACTGAAGTTTGTCTGTGATGTCACAGATGTACCATTCTTTACACACAGAAACTTTACCTCACCTGTGCGGTCACCTTGACTCTCTTCCTGCTATTGGAACGTTCCACCTCTGTTGTAAGACCATCGGGACCTGTGTATGTGGCTGATCGTTTTGTAATGTGCTGAAAGAAGCTCTCCATCTTTCCCTCTGTGTTTTCAATAACATTTGCATCTTTCTCAACTTTAACTTCTGGAGAAAAGTTTAAAAGAGATTAGTAACTATTCAAGAAACATACATTATCCCAATCACTTTTGAATGGTTTCATTTTATTAATTTTGTTTAGCAATAATACAGCAATAATAATATATCCTTGACACAGATATAATTCAGTTGTTGTCATTGGTTAATTTAACTCAGACTGTGATTGATAGGGTGTTACACACACGTTATTAAACAGTGAAAATTGAGATGTGTAATGAAATGTGAGAATGATCCGAGCATTAATTAATATTCACATACTTTGATCAGGTGCTTGTCCGTCTGCATGAACCATGCATACAGAGGAGTTCATGTCCTGGGAGAAAAACAAAAGATCCATGACTCACTTGATGTCAATCTGATCTGCAGCCAGTTAAATTGCAAATTGATCACATTTATTTCCCTGTCCTTTTTTTTTTTTTTTTTTTTTTTGCATATGGTAACAGCTGTCCAGGGATTTTAAAATAAATCAGGAATTAACTGACTGACATATTGACAAAATCTCACTCTGACAATGTATTTATAAAAAATAAAAAAAAAGGGAAGGCTTTGCCCTATTGGTTGACAGTTATGTCAACAATACAAACGACTGGTCACTTGTGTCATTGAAAGCGTGGGGAAATCTTAAGGGAATAATGATGCGTGGAAAAGTTTAAATTTGTGGGGGAGATTTTTTCCTATTTGTTTGTTCATGTCTTGCACCGTTAAGTCTCGCCAGAACACCGGAGAGGCGCTACTTCACCGTACCGACCCCAGTCCACCGGCTCCACTTCCTCATTCTTCCACTGGCAACCCCACGGATCGGTACAACCAGGGAAAAAGACGGACGATCGGTTCCCTGCTGCGATCCTTCGGAATCCCTAATGTCGATTGCGTATGCCTTAAATAAACAATATACTATTTACTGTATGTGTTCTTTTGCAATAACGCAATGTCCTGCCCTCCTCTCTCGTGTTTTCCTCTCCCTCTTGCGTGACGCGGCAAGAAAAACATCCACCGACGAGTTTTCGCTCCGTCTGGTGTAACGCGGTACGCAAAAACTACCTGCACCACATCAAGAAAACTCACCTTTGCGACGTGCAGCCGTGTGCAGTATGTTAGAAGGCATAAGCCATGGCCGCGTCTTTAAATCTAGTAGTCCACGGGTAACTGTTGTCCGTGTTTCTCTCCGCTGATTTTTTTCCCCGTAGTCAGTGCCCTCTCGCGTGACGTGACGTTACTGTGTCATTTCCGCACAGCTGTGGGTTTGCTGTGGGCTCCTGCCAGCCCACCCAGCGTGAATCCATGCGCTGCTGCGCAGTGTCCGTGAGAGACGCACCGAGTGCGCGCTGTGGCGTGGGGCTTCGCGTGACAGTCACTTGGAGGTCACGCGAGCTGTTAGGCTGAATTCCACGAGTGTAAATCATCTGCGAAATAGACGCCCATGATCGCACAAACTTAAATCTCAATATATAGCAAATTTGGACAAAGCCTTAATAATGAATTTTCAATGAGAATATATATTTTGCACTGTGTATAAATTATTTGGCTGTAATAAAAATAAAACAATATTGCCTATTATTCGCTAAGAAGCAAAAAGATACAAAAAATGTAATAAAAATATCGTAAGGTCACGCTAAAGGACTTGCAGTGCAATCTATTATTTTATTACCTCCTTTCTTGGATGCAATGAGATACAGATAAATTAATAACGTTCACCAATTCAGGGAATTGTGGGGTTTTCAATGCTTTATCAAAATCATTACCAATTAAGTATTTTAAGACACAAGTTTTCATAGATTAAGTATTGCACCCTGAACACAAGCATGTACAGATTTGATTTAAAAAGCCAAACGTGCACTTGTTCAACAATTAAGTTCTGTGGCTGTAATGCAAGTTGAAGTTAAAGGTTCACCCAAATCTGAAAATGATCTCATAATTTACTCACCCTCATTTTTAGATGAATATCTCAGCTCTGTTGGTCCATACAGTGCAAGTGAATGGTGGCCAGAACTTTGAAGCGCCAAAAAAGGATTTTAAGATTTTTAATCCATACAACTCCAGTAGTTTAATCCATGTCATCTGAAGCAATGTGATAGGTGTGGGTGAGGAACAAATCAATATTTAAGTCCTTTTATAAATATAAATCTCCACTTTCACTTTCAAAATCTTCTTTCAGTTTTGGCGATTCCCATTCTATGTGCATGTCGCCACCTACTGGGCAGAAAGAATTCATAGTTAAAAAAAAGGACTTACATTTTTAAATGTTTCTAACACACACCTATCATATTGCTTCAGAAGACATGGATTTGACCATTGGAGTCATATGGGTTACTTTTTTGCTGCCTTTATGCTTTTTTACGAGCTTCAATGTTCTAGCCACCATTTACTTGCATTGAATGGACCTACAGAGCTGAAATATTCCTCTAAAAATTTGTGCTCAGCAGAACAAAGTCATACACATCAGGGATGTCATGAGAGGATTTTCATTTTTTGAGAAACATTCCTTTAATAATCAGATACCTTTATAGAGTTATTAGCATGTCTTGACCCCATTTCACATGCCATTTTATCTTTAAAAGGCATTCTTTAACTTAATCAGTACATTAATTTAAAGATGTCATCCATTGTGTCTTAAGGAGGCTACTGGGCATTTCATCTAGTGTTATCTGTCGCTTTCTAGTGGACTTGAGGTGAACTGCAAGGCAAAGCCGCATTGGGCTGTTAGCCATGTAATTAATAGGATATCCACCCAAGCCATCAGCAGCAGGGCTGCTTAAGAACAGAATTAGACTTTATATAGCATGAAAATGTGATGGAGTGGATTCTCTATAGATGATGCAGAAATAAAAGCAAGACTTTTACAGTCTTCTTAGTTCCTGCGCTGGTAAAAATGAAAAATATTTGTAATTTTACAGAAATAATTTGTAAACAGATTGTAATTACATAATGAACATATATTCCTGAGGGACAAATAAAATAATGTGAACTGATTGTAATAATTACTTTACAGACAGGGTTGGGAGGGTTACTTGTAAAATGTATTCCAATACAGATTACAGAATACATAATGTAAAATGTAATTTGTACTGTATTCCATTAAATGACTCATCATAAGTAATGTAATCTTAAATACTTTGGATTACTTCTTCAGCACTGAAGAAGTTTTCATTTGTTTTTGACAAAAAACAAGTAAAAAACTTTAAAATAAATCTGTTAGTACAGTAAAACAAAATACACTTGCTCTGTAAAAGCCTAAATATCTTATGCAGTGTCGCTGCTCAAGTATATTTAAGGATTTATTAGATTTTTTTTTACAGGAATTCTTATTAAGAATTATAATCTTTTAATCTTGTATAAGTACATTTTGCACTTATATAAAAGGTCTTACTTGAGGGGGAAAAAAGATCTAGTGTAGATGTTCTTGATGTAATTAATTATAAAATATTATCGCGACAGGTGCATATAGAAATACCATTTTAACTTGACATAATGCTAAATGTTCATAAGGCAATTTACAAAATGAACTATTTCTGATGTTTCAAACTTGAAAACAACAGTGTGTACACAAAAACATATTTTTACTTTTGCTTGTGGATTCTGTTCATATAATGGGGCAGAACATCTATAATTTATAGCTTTATATGATGCTACAGCTACATTGGTATGTATTTATCATATAAGCATTCAATAATCTTCTAAAAATACCCAAACCACATAAAAAAAAATTGACAAACCATAGCCTTGTATTCATGTATTTATGTAACTCTTTCTTTGTTGCTGATCTCAATGGCATAAGATCCACATTTTCATTGAGAACAGGATGAGATCGCCCTCTGTCTGCTCCTATGAGTAATACATTCAAACGTTTCCCAGCTGCTCAAACGCTCCTCTGATCGCTTCAACTGAATAGACTAAATATAAAATGAAACAAATTACAATCAAATGAAAATTAATATCTTCAGTTACCAAAATACTTTTCGAATGTAACTGTAGTCTAATTACAAACTATTTAAATTGTAAATGTATTGGAATAGGCTACTGTTTCTCATATTTTGTATTTTATGTAACGACGTTACATTTACTCCGTTACTCCCCAACCCTGTTAAAAGGCACATGTCCGGAAAACTAATCCGGTCCGAATCAGGATTTACACTGTAGACTACAAGCAAATCGCTCAAATAAGTCCCCTCCTGCTCTCGTACACGTACGCACACTTCTGAAACTATGAATGTTATGTTCTCAGACACTCATCAGCTGCACCCAACGTGGCCAATGTGCCGTAACGTGCATTAGTAGGCTAATGTCTGCATTAAGTCATGGAGCCGTGGTACTTTGAGCTGTGGGTGTGATGGAGCGCCGATCATTATTCAGGTAATGTGCCTTGTTTGATCCATCACGCGCTCATGCGATGATGTTCGCGGCGCACCTCTGTTGGACGGGACGCGCGCGTGCGCAGAGAACGGAGCTCGCGCTACTCATTAAAGATTCCATTCAGTGATGCGCTCGTCTAATTTTTTATCTCGTGAGAAGAAAAAGGCGCATCCATCTAACAGAGGGAGGATAAATGCATACTGTAAATGATCAAGTTTAGTGCTTTGTCTGCCTTTACAAAATATTACGATGGTAACTTGTTTGTGCCATAATATAATAGTTAGCTACTGTATGGGTTCTAGAAAAACAGGCTATTATGGTTACTTTGTGTTAGCCACTTCGGTCATAAAAATAAATGTAAAATAAGAGGAAAAAAGCATCCTACACTTTTTGACGGAGATCCTGTATTCATTTAACATGAACTTGGGGGAGACTGGGCTAATTTTCACAAGGGCCATTGCTCAGTAACTAAGCTCAGTTTTGTTGTTAGTAGAGACTTTTATACAGAAATGTCTTTATTTTTAAATGTAAGAAATTTCACTGGAATAAAAAGTGACAACTTACCCCAGTCTTCCCTACTTACCACTATAAAATTTTATTCTGTATCTGAAGTTTCAGAACCTTAAGTGATGGAATGCACCATGGGAACAGGAAACATGATGACATACAGTGCATCCGGAAAGTATTCACAGCACTTCACTTTTTCCACATTTTGTTATGTTAAAGCCTTATTCCAAAATGTATTAAATTCATTATTTTCCTCAAAATTCTACAAACAATACCTCATAATGACAACGTGAAAGAAGTTTGTTTGAAATCTTTGCAAATGTAAAAAAATAAATAAATACATAAATAAATTTTTTTTAAAAATCACATGTACATAAGTATTCACAGCCTTTGCCATGACACTCAAAATTGAGCTCAGGTGCATCCTGTTTCCACTGATCATCCTTGAGATGTTTCTACAACTTGATTAGAGTCCACCTGTGGTAAATTCAGTTGATTGGACATGATTTGGAAAGGCGCATACCTGTCTGTATAAGGTCCCACAGTTAAAAGTGCATGTCAGAGCACAAATCAAGCCATGAAGTCCAAGGAATTGTCTGTAGACCTCTGAGACAGGATTGTATCGAGGCACAGATCTGGGGAAGGGTACAGAAACATTTCTGCAGCATTGAAGGTCCCAATGAGTAGGCCTACAGTGGCCTCCATCATCCGTAAATGGAAGTTTGGAACCACCAGGACTCTTCCTAGAGCTGGTCGCCCGGCCAAACTGAGCGATCATGGGAGAATGGCTTTAGTCAGGGAGGTAACCAAGAACCCGATGGTCACTCTGACAGAGCTCCAGCGTTTCTCAGTGGAGAGAGGAGAACCTTCCAGAAGAACAACCATCTCTGCAGCATTCCACCAATCAGCCCTGTATGATAGAGTGACCAGACAGAAGCCACTCCTCAGCAAAAGGCACATGACAGCCCACCTGGAGTTTGCCAAAAGGCACCAGAAAGACTCTCAGACCATGAGAAACAAAATTCTCTGATCTGATGAAACAAAGATTGAACTTCTTGGCCTGAATGGCAAGCATCATGTCTGGAGGAACCAGGCACTGCTCATCACCTGGCCAATACCATCCCTACAGTGAAGCATGGTGGTGGCAGCATCATACTGTGGGAATGTATTTCAGCGGCAGGAACTGGGAGACTAGTCAGGATCGAGGGAAAGATGAATGCAGCAATGTACAGAGACATCCTTGATGAAAACCTGCTCCAGAACGCTCTGGACCTCAGACTGGGGCGAAGGTCAATCTTCAAACAGGACAACGACCCTAAGCACACAGCCAAGATAACAAAGGAGTTGCTACGGGACAACTCTGTGAATGTCATTGAGTGACCCAGCCAGATCCCAGACTTGAACCCGATTGAACATCTCTGGAGAGATCTGAAAATGGCTGTGCACTGACGCTCCCCATCCAACCTGATTGAGCTTGAGAGGTCCTGCAAAGAAGAATGGGAGAAACTGCCCAAAAATAATTGTGCCAAGCTTGTAGAATCATACTCAAAAAGACTTGAGGCTGTAATTGGTGCCAAAGATGCTTCAACAAAGTATTGAGCAAAGGCTGTGAATAATTATGTACATGTGATTTTTTATTTTAATTTTTTCGTTTTTTATTTTTAATACATTTGCAAAGATTTCTAACAAACTTCTTTCACGTTGTCATTATGGGGTATTGTTTGTATTTTGAGGAAAATAATGAATTTAAACCATTTTGGAATAAGGCTGTAACATAACAAAATGTGGAAAAAGTGAAGCGCTGTGAATACTTTCTGGATGCACTGTATGATGTGTGGTTACTGCTGGTGATGAGTATTACACATCTGTCTGTAGCTGGAGAGACAGAGCACAAGACATCCATCATCCTACAGCAGATGGACATTTAAAGTCTATTGAGTAAAGCACAGCATGGAATGTATCTTTATCTCACAGGAAAAATAGTTTACTTATAAAGGGCTCTTTCCATTATGTTTATTTCATCATTAAAAATATGTCACATAAGCATTTGACTTTCAGTGCACGGAGAACAAATCTTAAGAACTGATCCTGGACCAGCCTCCGTCTGTCCCAAAATAACTCAAACTGACCAAAACATATAAAGGAGGAGGAGAGTTGCCTGTCTGTTTGAGATAAATAAGTGTTGTAATAGTCAAGAGCTCGGCTGAAGTGGAGCTGGTGTCCTATATTCAATTTCTCTACAAGGCCAGTCACCATGTCATCAGGAGATCAGATTGTAACCACAAAAATCATTTTCATGCACAAAAACAGACAGGATCATGTTTCCATGGTGATGATACAGATGGCTATAAATTCACACAGAGTCTGGGTAAATGTCTGTCTTACAATAGGCCACTCTCTGACCCCATAACACACACACACACACACACACACACACACACACACACACACACACACACACACACACACACACACACACACACACACACACACACACACACACACACACACACACACACACACTACATTTAAACCAAGGAAAATAAAACTCAAAAATCTGAGCCAACAGCATTTTTATATCTTTTGAAAGATCAATTCATGAAAATTGCCAAAGAGTGAAGGGATAAATCACCCAAAATTATTTACTCACCACTGTGCAGTTCCAAACACACATCTTGCTTTCAAATACCACAAAATGAGATTTTTTTTCACAATTCATTTTTTTCCATATAATGAAAGTGAATGGTGATTGAGGTGGTCATTCAGCTTAACATCTGTTTTTGAGTTCCACAAAAAAATAAAAAAGCTCTACAGGTTTGGAACCTCATGAGGCTGATTAAATGATTATATAATTTCCATTTTTGGGTGAACTGCTCCTTAAATACTTTTATTGCTTCCAAAGTGACATTTATGTTGGAAACTGTTTAAAACAGGCAAACTTCCACATGATTAATTGAAATCTCTTAGATGTATAGAAGTCTTAAACCTACAATTTCCTTCAAACAAAGACTAGATGACCTTTATTCACAAAAGTGCTTAAAGGACCTGTTTGCATCAGATTTCCCATCCTCCATCTCTACACATATTATGAACATTGGATCTGTGATCAGTGACTAATATAAGTCCAAATGAACTCTGATCAGGGTAAGAGAGAGCACAAGAGTTTGCCTTTGACAGGGTGGTGGTGTGTCAGTTGAAGAGAGCTGCTTGTTCTGTCTTTGTTTTCACAGGTCTGCTCGAGGCCAAAATGAATTTTTCACATATGACCAGAGGGCTGCCCCGCTCATGCAAGAAGAATTAGTGTAATATCCTCCCAACACATCTTAGGCCAGAGAGAAACAGAAAAAAGTATGTTTTTAAAGACACCATGAAATAAAAATGGCTGTAAGTCCATGATGTCCGTTTGCTTCGAGGTCATCAGTATGTAACCGTACTCCAAAAAGTTGACAAAAATAACTTGCACAACCAGGTCTCACGGAATCTTGTTACTATACCAACATTTTAAATAATATTTTGTGGCTCGCTGTGTGCATCGTGGCAGTTTTCTAATTTAACACTAGTGGTGCTACAACAACAGAGACGGACCACTAATATTTAAATGAATGGGAAAAACTAGAATGCCCAAGAGATGTAGAAAAGGAAGTCCCAACTTAAAAATAAAAGAGCCAATCACCTTTTAAATACAGACATCACCTGTTAGTCAACTCAAGAACACGCATGCGCATTAGCTGAATCAGCTTTAAAATAGCGTTTTGTTTCGCAGTGTTCTGAGTTAAAGCAGCACGCTTTATAACACCATTGAAATAGGATTTTAATCGTAATCTAGACCTAGACCAACCATTTTGTAGATTTCGGTCTTTTGCCATTTAAGTAGACAGCAGCAGTACTTTTATGCCTCTTGTTTACATTGAAAATCGCTGTCCAGCTTGTCCAGGAGCATGCCAAAGATGCCAACAACGATCTTTACTCCCTTTTACACAAATAAGTTAAAAGGGGCAGATCATCAGCTTCTACAAATTTCTCACACAATTCTATTTTATGAATCTTTTTTTTTTACTATAGTACATGACTTATAAGTGCTAAATTTTAACTAGGGCTGTTGATTTAATGCGTTAATAACGTGCAATACATTTTACAAAAAATAATGCGTTAAAAAAATGAACACAATTAAATCGCAATGCTTTCCTGAGAAATGTCAGCTTGTAGTACCACCTGTTTACTCCAGAGGGCAGTAAGTGAAATTTCAGCTGTGTGAGCAACACACAGTTTATTACAGTGAACAAAACATTAACAACTCTTCAGCGGACACACACACAAACGCGCGTTACGTTCTTGCGTTCAAAACACTCGAAGGAGCACAAATGCAAACGAAGGGATCTCAAGATGCATTTAAAGATTGAGTATTAAACTATATTTAACTTGACACAGTGACCTAAACATTTTATTTTTATGATGCAACACACCCGAGGTGCGACACAAGCATGTCTGACGCAGGTTGTACGGTCTTTACCTCACAAATATTTAATTACCAACAAGGTTAAGGAGGTGTCCTTTAAACTGTTGCACCATTTTTACCCAGTCAATCTTTATTTAAGAAACATGCTCCTGGAAATAGTTCCCCTTTGCTCCTTCAGTAATGCTGTAGATGAAATCTGCCTCTCACCTTTTTTGGGAATGTGTCCACGCTGTAATATTTTGGAGAAAGTTTTGTTTGTTTGAACGCACCTCTGTTTTAACTAGATTTTCTTTGCTTTATAAAGATGTTTTATTTGGTTTTCACAGTTTTGATAACTTTAATATTAAAGTTAATATTTTCGGATTAATCTGTTTATTTTTCTTGCCAAGTTTTTTTTATACATAAGTGTAAATGTATGTCTATAAAGCCCCTATATGCACTTTTTTGTAAAGACTTGAAATATTATTTAAATACTCCAACAACTTGTACCTCCAACAACTCCAAAGCATTGAAAACCATTGCACTATGTAATTAATATAATGTCTTATATCTGTAGTATTGTGGTCTATGTATACCCCTGGCCCAAAATAAATGTTCATATGCAGGTGTAAATTGACGGGTCCTTAAACAAGCCTTCATAATAAATCTCGAACTGATTGACAAATTGACTTGTGAAATGGATTGCTGTGAACTGTATGCCAATGATTGACTTATGATCAATAATATGGTAGTAAACAATACATTATATTCTAAAGCCACTTTTATATTGTCTTATCAATGATCAGCACTTTTGATACAAGAATGTAATGCATTTTAATTATCTGATTATTTGTTTATTTTATATATATATATATATATATATATATATATATATATATATATATATATATATATATATATATATATATAATTTTGTAATATTTAAAGATAACTATGTATAATTATTTCATCGTTATATATTGAATTATTGTTATATGAGGGGCTTTCTCAGCAAATATTTGTATATGCGATTAATTGTGATTAATTAATCGGGACAATATGTAATTAATTTGATTAAAAATTGTAATCGATTTACAGCCCTAATTTTAACATTTGCATTACATAACCAAATATGCTATAGATAGAATGTTGCACTTGCGATGTAAAGGACTGAGGGATGAGTCCTGAAGCTCATGCGAGTCGACACTTGAGCCGAAAGTGTCATAGAAGCTCGACTAAATGAGACGGTTGCTTCAGCAGTTGCATTTTTCATCTCACATTTGCTTTTCTGACACTATCGATAAAAATATTAACAACATCATCTTGCAACCAGGTGCGTAACCAAACTTTTCCAACAACATGCTTAAAATTAGAATTTCCCCTACCCCTAATTCCACCTACTTCTGTCTTAAAATAGCAAGCTGTAAATGGTCCACAGCTGTGACGTAAACTAAAGGCTATTGGATATTGTTAAAAAAGGACAAGCCAATATATGAATATATATTGTTTTCAATATATGAAAACTGCACTCGCCAAGCCATTTCATGGGGTCTTTAAGCCAGTCTGTAGCTAAGAACTACTGACGTTCCTGCAGTCCCTCCAGTCTTGTTTCTGCCTATTATTCCTTTACTGTCTCTTTCCTCTCTGTCCTTCAAGCAATTTAAGTGTGTGCGTGTGGCCCAGTGGCTGCTGGTGGTGACAGTCACTCCCCTACGCCCTGCTTCACACCCTAGTTGTCCTCCCCGTGATCACCCGGGAAACCGCAGGCTGCCCAAGCTGGCGCCAGCTATCTCGCCAAGCTGATCAATACTGCAGCATTTCCTGCCCATTCACTCAGGTCACACACTCACCTCATTAATTATTAGTGCCAACACAGCCGCTGGAGCACCCCGGGCACCCACAACACATACACATGCACACACTCACATATTGTCAATAGTTTTCCTACAAACATTTTGGTCAATGCCGCCCCCTATAATACCAATATGATTTTTCTCTTGTCATGAATCAACTTACAGTCATATCAATAATGTTTGTTTGTCTTTTTCAACTGCTATATAGAAATATTGACCTCTGCCAAGTACCAAAGGGAATTGTCTGGCAGCTAGTCTGAAAGTTTCAGAATAAATATAGAGGGAGAAAGCACTGGAAAAAAAAAATGATATCAAGAGTTTTCCAAATAGATAGCATGTTTTTGGTGACCAAATTCATAGCGTGTATGTGGATAGTTTACATAGAGTGCAAACTGGATTGTGCGGTCATGTGTGATGACTGATGTCTGCTTCCACTTGCACACTTAAAGGGATAGTTCACCCAAAAATATATAATCTGTCTCCCTTTACTCACCCTCATGTTGTTACAAACTTGTATGTCATCTTTTTTTCCATGGCACACAAGAGAGGTTTTGAAAAATGTTGACACTGCTTTTTCTTTTTTTTTACTATATTGACTGAGGATGTCCCTAATATTTTGCCAGACATCTTCATTGTGTTCCATGGAATAAAGAAAATCAAATGTGTTTAGAACACGATGGTGAGTAAATAACAACAGAATTATAGATTTTGGGTAAACTACCCCTTCAAAGCTGAAGACATGCATTAGTTCTACATAAGCATCAGCGTTGACATCTAAAGAGCTGTATCTCTGCCCTTCAAAGAGAGCAGGTCACAACCTCAAAGCTTCAAGCCAAGTCCACTTAAAACAGTGACAAATCAGACTCAGGCTCAGCTTGCTGCTTCTTGATCAAATAGAATTGGATTTACATTTAGGTCCAGCTTAATCATCTTCAGAACTTGGTGATGGCACAGGCCATGTTTTCCAGCGCTGACCGAGCCTCTGAGAGCGGGAAACACTTCATGGCCTCTAAGGCTTTGTTGCCGTGGTAACTGCACAGGTCTAGTGCCTGGCTAATGCCTCTTTCCATCTTTATAAGGCCCCAGAGCTGCAGAAGATGCAAGAAAGGCAGGCAGAGAAATGTTAATATCACTCCAAATTGATCAAACAGAAACAGCCATCTTTACAGATTAAAGAGATCGTTCACCTGAAAAAAATGTTTTTGTCATCATTTACTCACCCTCGTGTTCCAAACCCATATGATGTACTTTTTTTTCCATGGAATGCAAAAGCAGATGTTTGGAAGAATTTTAAAAACTGGCAGTTTCAAGAGACCATTCACTTCATTGACCATTCACTTCATTGTATTCTATCAAATGAAAGTAAATGGTGACTGAGACTGTAAGTCCCCAACATCTCTTTTTTTTAATAAAAGAAAAATGTATATTGGCTGGGAACAAAATTAATGTGTGTAAATGATGACAGAATTTTAATTTTTGGGTGAACAATCCTAATATATACAGTATGCTCATATGTGTTTATATTCAATATATAAATGTACTTAACACTGTATACAATGATTAGCCAAACCCCCACCCCCCACAAAATTAGTCCTCCACTGTTCTGTACAAACATGTTTTGCTGCAGGCCTTTTTACCAAATGAATTCACAGATGTGTTATGCTAAAAAAGCCTTTGGGGGCCCTAGAGTTAAAAACAGCAGAAGAGACCTGCTTTCACAAAAGCCTGGTTTAGACTTTATCCATCCACTTGCTTGCACGCAGAAAGTGACATCATCATGGCTGTCGCATCCATTTTGCACAGTTGCGCACATGCCAATTTTTGTAACCTTCCACACAGTGCGCACGCAGTGCTTCAATCTCATTGGATGAATTCAAATAAAGGGGCAGGGCAGATGTGCCTGCCCTCTTGAGCCAGCTTAAATCTACTGCTAATAATGTAAAATGTTTTATAACGGTGAAATCACCTGTTGCAGCTCCTTGGTTGTTATTATTTAGAAAGACAAGTAAGCCTATTTATGTATTTACTACCATTTGTACACTTAATAAATAAGGTCTGGCACCAAAAATCATGCCAGGGTTGAAATCACTCAATCACATATTTTCACCATTCTGATGGTTGATGTGAGCATTAACTGAAGGTCCTGACCCATATCTGCATGATTTTTATGCATTGCCTGTTGCCACTCGATTGGCTGATTAGATAATTGCATGAATATGTAGGTGTATAGGTGCACCTTATAAAGTGGTCAGTGAGTGCAAATGCATCGGCCCATCGAGGGCTGCAAGCGAAGGCAAAATTAAACACAAGGTTTAGCGAGACAGAGAAACCGAATGAGGAGGAGACATGGCTGTGGATAGGTATAAGATGGCATCAACTGGCTGTGTCCCTGATGTCTGGAAGCCATGATGTATTTATGCTGTTTCTGTGTATGTCCATATCTATGTATGGCCAGAGTTTCATTGTCTTTGTTGTACTAAAAAGCTTTACTGAATATTGTGAGTATGCCAGAAAGCAATGTGACCTCGTGGCCTACACCAATTTGTGTTTCACACTTTTACACTGAAGAACAAACCAGCAAGTGTATACTAGATAATATATGTCTCACATTTATGTGCTGATAAGAGACATGTGATGTGTGTGTGGGTGTGATATGTCTGTCTGTGCCCTGTTGCTGTCAAACCGTCTCTCTGTCTCCTCTACAAATAAACTTGCCACACTATCCCCTAATATCCAGTTTCCACGGCGACCCGAGCTTCTTGTGTCCGCCTCCTCTTCCTGCCTCCCCACCCCAGTCACTGCCTCCATCTGTCTCCCCTTCTTTCTCGTTCACTTTCTTCTCCTTCTGACTTTGAAAACCAAATTTCTGAATTTACAGTTACAGACTGTTTCCTTTTATTCATTGTAATAAATTCCTTATATACTGCTTTTTATATTCCTTATAATATATATATTTTTTATATGTAAAGCTTTTTAACTTACTATTAAGTTTAAAATGTGTATAAAACAAACTTGCCTTGCATACACAAACAGATTGACAAACTCTTGACTGTAGGTCACTGACAGACTTGTGTTTAATGAGATGGAAATAAAACAACAATATACTGATTTCTAAAGTCACTTTTTGTAATGTCTATTCAAAGCTTTCGTCAGTCACAATAACATAATGTCTTTGAATTATCTTCACATGGGGCTATTCTCAGCAAATAATGAAATACGCAATTAATTCAATGACATAATTGTCATATGTCATTTATTTAGTTAAAATTTGTAATTGACAACTCTATTTAAAACATTTTAATAAGCATGATCTAACATGATTCAACTTAGTCACTTATTTCCTAAATATGAATTAACTGCTCTCAATGTTTTTTTTGCAAACATTAACACATGCTGGGAGCCTTGGAATAATTTCATGACTGACTCTTGGACCACTGATCTGTCTCATAACTGTATGAATGTTTAATCAAAAGGATTGTGGCTGGATTCATTGATTAGTGATTTGAACCGGAGGATTGATTTCTCTTGAATTCGATAGACAATCTAATTTATTCTTTGAGAAAATAATCAATTGATTTATTGGTTTTTACAGTGGATAAACACCTTATTCCATTGACAACATGTACAGTGCATTCAAAAATTATTTGTTAAAATTTTGTTATTGCAGCCTTAAGCTAAAATGCATTAAATTATTTTATTTCTTTCATATCAATCTATGCTCGATACCCCATAATGACAAAGCAAAAAACTGATTTTTGATAACTTTGCAAATTTATAAAAAAATAAATAAATAAATAAACAAACACATTGACATAAGTATTCAGACCCTTTGTTATGACACTTTAAATTTAGCTTAGTCGTCCTGTGGCACATTCAATTGATTGGACATGATTTGGAAAGGCACACACCTGTCTATACTAGTTCTCACAGATGAAAATGCATATCAGAGCAAAAACCAAGACATGAGGTCAAATGAACTGCCTGCAGAGCTCAGAGACAGGATTGTGTTGAGGCACAGATCTGGGGAAGGCTACAAAAAATATTTGGCTGCATTGAAGGTTACCAAGAGCACACTGGCCTCCATAATTCTTAAATGGAAAAAGTTTGGAAGAACCAGGACTCTTCCTAGAGCTGACCGCCCGTCCAAACTGAGCAATCGGGGGAGAAAGGCCTTGGTAAGAGAGGAGACCAAGAACACGATGGTCACCCTGGTTGAGATCCAGAGATAATGTTTGGAGATGGGAGAAACTTCACTGCAACACTCCACCGATCTGGGCTTTATGGCAGAGTGGCCAGATGGAAGCCTCTTCTCAGTGCCTGCTTGGAATTAGCAAAAAAGCACCTAAAGGACTCTCAGACTGAGAAACGAGATTCTCTCGTCTGATTAAACGAATATTAAACTGTTTGGCCTCAATTCCAAGCGTCATGTCTGGAAGAAACCAGAAACCACTCATTACCTGCACATCATGGTGTGGGTTTTTTTTAGGGGCAGGGAATGGTAAGAGTTGAAGGAAAGCTGAATGCCGCAAAATACAGAGATATCCTTAATGAAAACCTGGTCCAGTGTGTTCACCTTCCAAAAGGATAATGACCCTAAGCTCACAGCCAAGACAACGCAAGAGTGGCTTAGGGATAACTCTGTGAATGTCCTTGAGTGGCCCATCCAGAGCCCGGACTTGAACACAATCAAGCATCTCTGGAGACCTGAAAAGGGCTGTCCACTGACGGTCACCATCCAACCTGACAGAGCTTGAGAAGATCTGCAGAAAAGAATGGCAGAAAATTCCCAAATCCTGGTATGCAAAGCTTGTCGCATCATACTCCAAAAGATTTGCTGCCAAAGGTGCTTCAACTAAGTACTGAGTTAAGGGTCTGAATACTTCTATGATTCTTATATGATTATATGACACTTTAATGTAACATTTAAAAAAAATTCTATGTAATAAATATGCAAAGTTATCAAAAATCTGGTTTGTGCTTTGTCATTATGGGGTATGGAGTGTAGATTGATGTGGGGAAAAAATTATTTAAAGTGTTTTAGCATAAGGCTACATCTTAACAAAATGTGAAAAAATGAAGAGGTCTGAATACTTTCTGAATGCACTGTAAAAAGAAATACAATTCTGAACAAACTAAAATGAGTCTGTCATTCTTTACTATGTTTCCCCCATTCCTTTATCAAAAAATATCAGTTGCTCACCTCTGTGTAATCAATCTGTCTAGCCATATTCTGGGCCTAAAAAAAAGAGGAAGAAAAATGTGAATCTAGAGCACACCATGCTGACACAAAGAAATCTGAACCGTAACAGTGTTTTTCCATCAATTTAGAGGCTATAATCTTATTGAATCACACCAATTAATGATAAATCCTGTCAACTCAGTAAGAATATCAACTATACTCCAGTAAAGCAGGCCGAAATGTGCAGACTTCTCACTGCACTGAGTCGGAATGAACTGTACTGCAGGTCACATAAATGAGATCACATTTTCATTAATATAATGCGAATAAACAATGCAATATTATTCAAATTGAATAATTTCTATATACTGGTAATATTTTATGTCCATTTATGTTAAATGAAAAACCAATCTATAACATATGTTTTGTACTACAATTCAGTAATACAGCAATTAGCTGTTGAGCATGCGAGTTATAATGAGAATTACACAAAAAACCCACTTAAGTAACATATCCATATTGTATACATTATTTGAAATGTAATTGATTGTCAGGAAAATGTCACAATGAAAAAAAGCACTTCTGCTAAAACTTGTGTATTATTTGAGCTGTGAAGTTGTTAAAATCATTGTTTTTACGGTCATTTAAGGTTTGTGGCTTCATGTCGCCATGACAATGAAGTTGTAAAATGTACTAACTACACAGAAAAGGTTATTAAATTATCACACTAAAATTATGTTTGCACGAATATTGTTGTCCCCATTTACTTCCATTATAAGTGCCTCCCTGTAACCCAGATAAAAAATAAAATAAAAAATATTTTTTTTTTTGTGGTAGTCACCATTATGCCAAAAATTCTGTAATTTGAACTTAACTTGTATTGAACCGGTTATATTCCTTTAAAAGTTCTATAAGGGCTTTATTGTCATTAAAGAAAAATAAGATATTTTTCATAGATTCTAAATTTGACCAGCGCATGCTTTTGTAAGATTCAGCAGTTTAATTTAAAGAGAGACTATGAAGTATCACACCTGCTTTAACAGCCTTGACATCTCTGTACAAATACGAATCTAATTTCAGTATTTTTTCATGTATGTGTGTAGGTGTATTAAATTATCTCTGTGTGTGGTACCTGTTGTAGCTGGTGCCGCCATCTTTCAGGTCCTATGATCTGTCTGTGGAATACTACAGGTGCGGAGTCCAAACTAAACACAGCTGGTTCTGACCCACTGTTCATAAATGGCTGCAGATCAGAGTTTAACTACAAAACACACACACGAGAGAATAAATCAACACCAGGAGATACAAGCCAAGACGGAGACAGCAGGCATAGGTAGACTATAGGTAGACAGCTTCAGCCCACAAATCAGGCGTGTACATACCTTGTGTCCCAGAGCGAGATGTTTTCCATACTGAAAAGCCAAATTCTGAGCTTCAGGACTGTGTTTGGCCAGCTCCATTGCTGCCTTACAACTCTTGGCAAGCAAAGCACCATGGGACAGGAATGTCTGGTCTTCCCAGGATACCACTGTTAGACTCCCCTCCTTCAGAATACAGAAAGAAAGATAAAAACGTCATTAAAACAAGCATCAATGTTTTACAGATACTGTGATGTGTGTCAAAGAAAATCACAGAAACAGATAACTGTAAAAGTACAAAAAATAATTCACGTTACACTCAAGTTCTAATCTAATGAGATGCGTAAATGGTACGTGTTGTTGTAAATGGCACTTTGAATGTTTGCACCTCTGGTTACTTGATTCAGAGACCTGATCTTGAGAAGTGTATAAACCAAATGCTCATCTACAAAATAAAGAACAAAAAACGTATTATTGACCAGGACCTTTGTTATTCAGTAACACTTTACAATAAGTTTCTACTATTTGTTGTATTGAAGTTAACAAACTAAAATTAGTAAGTGCTGAAAAAGTATTCTTCATTGTTATTTTGTGTAAACTAATGTAGTTAACTAATGTCAAAGATTACAATTGGATAGTAAAGTGTTACATGTTTTTCGTTAATATGATTTCTAACTTAGTTAATTCATAATCTGTCCTGATTTCAAACTGTTGTCTTTTTCTTTCGCTTTGATAATGTGATAAGCTACATGCAATTTATATTGTAATGTTCTTATTTTAAACCTTTTTTCCCCACATATTATCCAGCATACCTTAATTCATCCAAAACATATATTTGTTTTTATCGGCCTTCAATTTGCACATTGTTAAGTGGACAACATAGGACAATATGTGAAATAACATGTTAGCAATAAAATACAGAAAATAAAATTTGGCATTTTTATTTAATTCAAGTAATATTCAACAGATTGATCGCTTATCAAAATAGCCATTAATTGTAGGCCTAGCAGGGACAAGAAAATATCAAACAACACATACAAAAAACAAAAGAATATCAGAAAACCTCTGAACGTGAATGAAACTTTAAGAATAAAAACTTTAACTAGAAGAATGAGAGAGTAAACAAAAAATGGCAGAATGGGGGTAGAAGGGGAGGTGGGGTCGTGTAACTGGAGCAGGGAAGATGATGCAAATGTCTGCTTGGAAATCTCTCCTCTAAAAGGGGTAAAAAGAATCTCTCATTCTCCTTCCTTATGTTTCTCTCACATACACATGGAGCTCTTCTCTCTCTCTCCATCACTTTCTCTCCTTACCTCACACAAAACTTTGACATTTATTATTCAACATGAGCAGTTTGCAGATGTTTCAAGTCAGTCTGTTTGGAGATGTTTTGGCTTGTTCAGTCGTTAGTTCAGTTTTGGAAAATCGGAATATTAAACACTGAATGCTAAGGTACTCGTCACTATTGTGCTCCTCTCAATTGAATTTATGACTGAGGAAAATAAAACTATATCAATGATAGATATTACATTCCATAAATCCCACAGATATATACTTATGTTTATAAAATGATAAGACAAGCGTTCTCCCTGTGAGTTTACACTACACTATTTTAAGCCCGATTTTCGCTCACCGACAGTTTTGTGGAGATCGCGATAAATGCCCGAAATCATAGGCAAATCAGAGCTCGCTCACGTGAACGCCGTTCCCAATGTATGAACTATCAAAGACGCGATTTGAGAGAAGCGCTGACGAGTCGCCGATGTCAGCAAGATATCTAGAATGTTAAATATCTGGACCTGTCTGTGACTCCAAATCGTGCAATGTGAAATATGTTTTGACCAATTACAACCGCAGCGTTGACCTACAGCCAATGAGAGAGCAAGAAACGGGCACAGGAAGTTTCAGTGGGAGGAGTCCTGATGTACCTGCAACAGAACATCAACTAGCATGGCTGCGGTATCAAGAAAGTCTCATTGGACCAAAGAAATTGAGGAAATATTTGCGGAACATTGGCAGGAGCACCAGTGCATTTGATGTTTCCTCTGAACTGTACCACAACCGGGTGGAGAAAGTGAAGAGATGGAGAAAAATTGCAAATTCTCTTGGACAGTCAGATAAGCAAATAGGTAGATTTTTCAGTAGGAGGTACTTTTTCATATTGTAGCCCATAAAATATATGATGCCTTGAGGCGATTAAAAACATACACATCATACTGTAAAATGCATAACATATGATCATGCATTTGTTTTCATATCTTGAATCAGTTCTTGCATGTATTCTGTTGTGAAATGTAATTTAGAGTCCAGGCAGAGTTGTCTGGGATGTTTTAATCGTCAATTAAATGTTTTGTAATGTGTTCACCCCGCCGATTCGTTGTGTAATTTGAAAATGCTTCGACTTCCATGACAAGACAGGCAGACGTGAAATATGAACGGTACCGCAATCCGACATCTTTGAAAATCATGTAGTATGTGGGAGGCATTAGCTGTGATAAATTTAGCTGTGTAATTCATAACCTTGAGTCTTATTGCTCATTAAAAAACAGCATCAAATGTAATATGATAAAAGACAGAACTGTTTAATAAATTGTTAAATTACTTATTACCAGAAAAAACATGAAAGAAACATATCAACTTGGTACATTAATATAGAATTTGAATTACTTTGTGCACTACAGGGCACCCCAAATTGCTATCTATGGTAAGTGCAATGAGCTGATAGTTGTACCTCTGCAGAACTGGAGTTCTCATGATAGATTCCCTGAACCACATCTCCGATAGCACTGGAGATCAGCTCCACCACCTACAACAACATTTACAGAAAACTTTGATAATGACAAATGTTGATAACATTTGTACCACATAAATGTCTCTCATTATATAATAATAAGAGTGTTGATACAGGATCACCTCTTTCTGTTCTGAAATTAGTATTTATAAGGACATGAGCTGTTTGGGAAAATGGGAAGAATTTCTCCAGAAGACTGTAGTGGTCTAAAAAGCATCAGAGGGACATGACATGTATGTGACATGCAAAGCAAGCATGCACACAAGCAAAAATGTACACAGCAGTTTACAACCTTAGTCATGAAATTTATACAGATCTGCTTTGTGAATTAAAGAATCATATTTTGAACCAATCCTAAAAGTATTCTGATCTTTTACAACTAATACATTTTAAAAAACTGTGTTTAATAGCAACATAACTTGTAAAGAACTACACTACCCATGATCCTGAAGAGAAAGAACCACCAATCAGAGAATCGTGGCAAACAAACAGAAACAAAATTGCCCATCGAGTCTGTCTCCATATACTGTCAAACAACTTACATATTTGTATATATCAGAATATCTTGCAATATACTTAAAATATATTGATTCTATTCTTTTAAATAAACAACCTAAAATCAAAGGTTTTATATTTTTCCATCATTTTTACTTTGATTATATAATTCACGATCTTTCATGGGATTGTAGTTTGTTCCCTCATTAAAGACGTTAGGTACGTAATCTTGTTGTACCTCTGTCTTTCTGTATGATTTTTCAAATCAGTTTTTTCTTCAAATCAAAGTTTGTAATGTTGTGATTCAGAGCCAAGTTGGATTGGTTCAAGGCTTAGAACACTTTTCTAAAGTTCTTTATGAAATCCCAATTGAAAAAGTGAATGGGAAATACACTTCCGGAACAAAGAGAGCAGAAAAACGTGAGTGCGCAAAAGATTGCAACGTCACACAGCGGGCAACTGTGCTTCTGTGAGCACTACAGTTTTAATAATCTTTTAAGCATTAAATAATCTAATAATGTTTGTTATAAGTTAATAAAAAGGGATTTCAATGGTTTATCGTGAAGAAATATACGCATGTAGGTTCTTTCTGAACAAGTGACAAAATTAATTTTTATTTTGTTCAACGGGCCAAGAGTGATTATGATGGACAAGTAATAAGTTACTGAATGAACATGCTGCCATGTCCAAATCTCAAATAATCTGTAGGAAACTGGGTGTTTCATCCCCACAAACAGCCCCTTACAATTTAAACCATTTAACGTTGCAGATCATAAGGAATGTACCACCCAACTAGCAAACAACTACAATTTATTTACATGCCAAAGCAAGTTTTTAACTCTAATTTGGCACTTGACGAGTGTTGATTTTGGTTCCTGGCTATGAAGAGTTTACTTTGTTCATCAGGAAGCCCAGTGCCCAATCTGGATCATGCGGTAACCATAGTGCCCCTGAAGGGGGTGCCACTCTGTTACAGCTACTCCACAGCACTTCGTTGGGGTAAATCATGACACCTTCCTCTTTCATCTAATCACACACTTCCCCATCCCTTCCATCCGTCAACCAAGGCTGCATTCTCCACCTCTTTTTCACCCTCTGTTGTTCTTATTCTCTTTTCCCAAAAGACCTGCCAGTTGAATCACAAGCCCACTGGCGGAATCTCCGGGGACCTAAAATAGCAGAGGCCTTACGGTCTAAACACTCAACTTTTCCTCATATTTATATTATGTTACACTTCTCCATTCCCCCAAAGTTTCTCTTTTAAACTTTGTTTTTCCCACTCTTCCCTCTCTCTTTCTTTCTACCTTCTGAGTAACTAGATCTTTGAGGAAATAGTGCGGGAACTTGACTCCTCTACCCAGAGAGGACAGAGAGCCCCTATTGCGCAGCCAGATGTGCGGCTTCACACACTCCACACTGGGAGACATTAAACTGTGTGTGTGTGTGTGTGTGTGTGTGTGTGTGTGTGTGAGTGCATGTGTATTTAATCTGTGTGTTTGTGTATGTCTGTGTCTTTAGCATGAGCTTATGTGTGAGTGTGTGTCTGTGTGTATTTGAGCTGGGGGGGCTTTTTTTGGAAAGTATCAGATAAACTGCCCTCCCTTCATCTCGTCTCATTCCCAAATCCAGCAGGAGTCGTGTTTCGCCGACAGGTCTGTGAGGAGAAGAAAGAGGAGACAGCCGCTCGCGGATCCCTTTACCATTTACACTAGTGGCGAGCCAGAATCCCACTCTCTCTCTCACTCACAAAAACACACACACAGTCTACTAAGTCAGGGTCCCACTCAAGGCCACGACACATAATACAGATCAATCAGGGGGAAAAGCACTGTGCCACGGAGAGAGCACGTCTGATTTCCACCACTAATGCTCTCAAGCAAACTGCACTGCTGGCTGCACTAATGCAACAAGGCTTTGCCTTAATTTACATATATGGTAGCTTTATGACAAAGGTGCACTCACTTGGTTCTGGCTATGTAAATGCCAGTACCATCAAGAAACATTGTAAAACTAGGGGTGCACCGATCGATCGGCCACCGATCTAAAATCGGCCAATTTTCATCTTAAATACATGATCGGTGATCGGACTATCATGCCTAGATCCAGGGCCGATCTTTTTTTGCAGCAAGCATACACTGCTACTCTAATGAATGAGCGCTTGCTCAGCCCTTGAAGCATACAGTGTGGCCGCTGGACGGTGATTTGATGGCAATTCTAAGCATTCACGAATTTAAGACATGTTGTAATTTAGATGAATATGCCAGTTTGTTTTAAAACATGTGTAAGAATAACAAGTGAATAAATATTATTCTGCCCATTTTCTAGAGTCAATATGGTAGTAATTCTGACTCGCTGCCCTGTGAGCACAGAGATGATAAAGAGACTGCCAACAGGCATAAAAGCGAATTAACAAATAAACTTGAATACAAATCGGAGTATATTTGATGTAACTTGAGTTGTGACAATCAAACGTTGTGTGGAGTGATAGAGACTGTTTGAGCAATCATGTGCGCGATTAGCTTCTCCCCTTCAACACGAGCGCAGTGTCAAACAAACAAGCGCGCTCTCCGGGTGCTCTCAATATATCATGTCACTCATCTCAGCGCTATTCGAAGTATCCCAATTTAACTTAAATGAATGTTTGTCGCAATGCCCAATGTTTATCCTTAAATAACGGCACCGCATCTTCATGCATTTCCTTAAAAATGTGGGTTTATAACTTGTATTGAAACAAAATGCCAAAGGAGGTAAACAAATCATAAATACTAATGATTCCTCACAGGAGCAGTATAGGAGCTAGTAATAGACAACTTTTTTTTCAACGTATCTCTGCTGTGTGTGATGCCCTCATTTTACTGCTTGCCATTATCACAATGAACTTTGATATTGACAACAGAATTATTCATAACTGTTTTCAATACAAATATATGTGAACAATTCACAATTAATGTAGTTTATTGTGAGGGGCATAAACATAACTGCAGAATATAACTTGAAAAAGTGTGGCTAAGGGCACTTTTTTTTTTTTAAATCAGTGATCGGTATCTGCCTCAAATTTCCTGATCAGTGCACCACTATGTAAAACTTTTTAAAAAGTATTTTAAGACATTTAAATAACTTTCAAAAAGTGTAAATACAAAATATCAGAATTAATTTTCTACTACACATCTGAAAGTTTTAAAGCCTCACTTAAAAAGGGTCTAAAATCTGATTGGCTGGACCACCAGTCAATCACTAGTTCAGTGGTTCAGAACAGAGCGTGTGTCTTTGATCAGGCTTCACTGCAAACCAGGTTCAGTTTCACAGGAAAAAGGACTTTACTCTTACTCTCTTCAGTGTGTGTGTGTGTCTCTCTGTGTGTGTGTGTGTGTGTGTGTGTGTGTGTGTGTGTGTGCAAGACGTTAAAGCTCAATTATTCTATTGAGTGATTTTTAAGATATTTAAATCACATTTTTCAGAAAATTATGCAGATTCAAAGTGAGCAATGAGGTAAAATGCTCTACAGAAAACATCATATACATCACTTTTTTATTTCAATTATATATAATATATCTATTTGTGAAGAAAATACTTAAGTTTGACATTAAAGGGATAGTTGTTTACAAACAGCATGACTTTCTTCTGTGGAAAACAAAAGATGTTAGACGGAATGTTATCTTCAGTCACCATTCACTTTCATAGTATGGAAAAAAGTTGCAATGAAAGAGAATGGTGACTGAAACACGTCATTCCGCCATACATCTTTTGTATTCCACGGGATACAAGAAAGTCATATGGGTTTGGAACAACATGATATAAAATATCCTAAATGGGTTTATTCTGTGTTGTGAGACATGTTGAGACATGATTCACGCTAGCGCTATATTTGATCATTAATAGGAATGACAAAGAGGCTGTGAGGGATAGACTTACCATCTCTTCAAATGTGCAAATGGTATAAAGCTCCTAGATCAGATTTTCCACAACTCATGTCATCTGGCGTTTTGTATACTGAATGTTCTTGGACAGATATTTTCTCAATGTTTTGTCCGCTGAAAGATCCAAAAACACTTTAAACTGAAGTACAGCCCATTGAAGAGACTGTAGGTCTATTCCACACAGCCTCCTTGTCATTCCCATTAAAAATCAAAAGATGGCGCTAGCATGAATAAGGTTGTACAGTGATGTTTTTCATTCAAGTGACTGGTAAAAATCACTGCAACACAGAGCTTTGAGTGAATTATTGCTTTTATAAACGTTGGAAACAACGAGATTTTCAGTTACAATTAATAATCATAACAATCAGAATGAACAATTCTTCTGGCAACTAATATAGTCCACTAAATGTGGGCTGTTTATGGTTGCCAATCAACGTAGAAACTTGGTGGATAAATATAGAATGTGAGGTCACATTTGTGCATTTAACAAAGGATTCAAACACGGCTCATCCACTTTTCTTTTTATAGGCCTAATTCTACAATTTTACTTAAATCTTTAACTTTACTGTCAACAAGTCATCAAAACTTACTTGACCTCAAAACAGGTGAATTTAACCTTTCTGCCACTAGGAGTTGCCCACTCTATCATCTCCCTACAGATGGCGTGTATTAACAGACACACACACACACACACACACACACACACACACACACACACACCCCATCAGGGATATGATCTAATCAGGTGTGCAGTTTTGACTGTAGAGAGGTCTTGATGTCTGAACGCTGAGCTTTTCTTGAGAGAGAAGGAAAAAAAAAAAAGTCTTGACAATCTGCTGATCATCTCAATCAATCAATCCCCTGCAGTCATTTCCATGTCCGCTTATACACATTATAGTGAGCTTTGTATGTGTATGTGTGCATGTCTGAGGCTGTACGCAGAAGGAAAAGTGTTTGTTTTCCTCCATGGTGAGAGTTTCATTCTAGAGCTACACTTGGTGACAGATCCTGTCAGCATACAGCCTCTTAGTGCATCGGAGTGTGTGTGTGTGTGTGTGTGTGTGTGTGTGTGTGTGTGTGTGTGTGTGTGTGTGTGTTTCAGAGATACAGAGAGAGAGAAAGGAGAACTTGAAATTCAATGTTAGTTTCTAAGTTCAAATTAACCCTTTTTATTTAGTTTTTTAATTACATCACAAGCAATATATCCTTTAAGTCAGTGGTTTTCAACTGGTTTTGCTTCAGGACACATTGCATTGATTTTACTTTGCATGGATATCAAGTGGTGACCCAAATATAATTCATAATTAAAATCTAAAAATTATAAAAAAATATAATTTATATAAAATTATATCAGGATAAAATACAGTAGTTTTGTTCATGGTTTTCAATAATGAGGGTATGGCACACAACCGGTCTCTGTTGGTTCTTACAAATTTGGCTTGCTTCTACCAAGTGACAGATGAATTTGAGCCAAAATACCAGCTTTTGACGTCAAAAGATATTGAAAGTCTTTTCTCCCTTTTAAGGCCATGCATTTTGTTATCCTAACTCTGCACAATTATACGATTAGTTGCAATTTATTATTTACATTTAGCATTGTTTTTTCCCTGCTGTCCACAACCTTCTCAGAACAGACCTGTGGCCCACCAGTCGAGCACCACTGCTCTAAAATTTCCTGATCTTTTAATCAGAAATCCACCATCATCTTTACTCTGTATTGACCATTCATAAAGCTATATGATATGCAGAAACATGCTCCAACGCTGCGCCAGAAAGAGGCAGTCGTGCTGCTGGCCACATGCAGTTAGACGTGCTTTGACTGCGACTCTAATTAGAGCTAGAGGAGAACACTGACACTTAATGAGGGGTGTAGGAGGCATATGCTCACACACACACATATACATGCACAAAGAGCTAGAGAGAATGAGGAGTATGCAAGTGTATGGAAATTAGCAGGAGAGGACACACACACACACAAACAAGGTCTTTGAGCAGGAAGCTGGAAACCGGTGAGACAATGTTCTCATATGCTTAATGGGGGGGTTTACCTGGATTTAATTTAGGTACAAATGTATTCCCAGAAGTAAGCAAAACCTCCTTTACATATGGGACATATATAGATGTCTTCAATTGAAACATTTATATAATTAAATAAATATAGTAAAATAAATAATAAATATATTATTAGGGATAGAGTTGTGATTTGGGACAGTCATTAGTATTTATAGATAGCTGTTAAATAACAATACAAGTCCATGTTGGGATAGTTACCCAAAAATGAAAATTCCCTCATCATGTACTCTTCCTCATGCCATCCCAGATGTGTAAGAATATTCTTTTTTTAAAGAATATCTCAGCTGTGTAGGTCCATTAAATGCATGTGAATGGTGACCAGAAATTTGAATGTCCAAAAATCACAAAGCCAGCATAATAGTAATCCATTAGACTCAATGGTTAAATCCATGTCTTCAGAAGAGATAAGATGGATGTGAGTGAGAAAGTGATCAATATTAAATTCTTTGTGACTATAAATCTCCACCTTTGACCAGCCCCAACCAGTAGGTGGCGATATGCACAAAAAATGTGAACTGTCAAAAACAAAATAAGAAAAATGCGGAAGTAGGAGTATCGCTTCAGAAGATATAGATTTAACTACTGAAATCTTATGGATTAATTTAATGCTGCTTTATGTTTTTTGGAGATTAAAATTTCTGGCCACCATTCACTTCCATTGTATGGATCTACAGAGCTAAGTCATTCTTCTAAAAATCTTCATTTGTGTTCTGCAGAAGAAAAAGTCACACTTATCTGGAATGGCATGAGGGTGATTAGAGATTTATTCATTTTGTGTAAACTGTCCCTTTAAAGAAATATTCCTTGTCCAATACAACAAAGCTCAAATCAACAGCATTTGTGACAATGTTGATTACCACGAAAATTAATTAAGACTCTTCCCTCATTTTCTTTAAAATAAAAATCTTATGTGATGAGGAGGAGGGACACCCTGTGCTGAATTAGCCGGGAGAGGGATAAAAGAGCAGCCGGGGACGCCAGTTCAAGAGAGAGAGACACACGCTGCAGTCTTGTGTGTGTGTGTGTGTGTGTGTGTGTGTTTAGTGTTATGATAGAAAGCCGGTTTCTGTTGCATTTTGTTCAGTTGTTTATTAAAGGTTTATCCATTACATTGGTGATCCTGGGAAGGAGGAGGGATGCGCTGTTGGAGAGCCCTCACTGCTGATGGAGGGTTGTGACGCCGAGAAGTTACGGTCCGATGGTGCTGGAGTGGTTTGAAGGTGAAGGAGCCCACTTCCGTCCGCCAGGAGACGGAGGAGCCGCTGCCTGCCGCCAGGAAGCGAGGTCCAGTGCCATCGCCTAGCAACATACGGAGACAGTGTGTTCGGGGACCGGCAAGCCAGTTTTTTTCTGTCCCTCTCTCGCTCTCTCTCTCCCTCGCTCTTTCCCTCTCTCTACTCAGATTCCCAGGAGGCCAGAAGGCTCAAGGAAGGCCAAAAGGGCAACACCTCCCCTCCAGGAAAGGGAGGGGGAGATGTGAGGCCGGAGGTTTTGCTGGCCTGAATCGACATTGGGGGTATGTGATGAGAAGGAGAGCATGGCCGGCCTATAACGATACACACACACAGTACGGATGCATGCATGTATATATATATATATATATATAAATAATGATGGCCCGTGAGAGGAACACTGCAGCTCGTGCCGATTGAGAAAACTTTCCAAACAGCTTTAGGTGATTTAGTTTGCATAGTACAAGGAACTTATAAAAATAATTAAATACAGAAGCACTCTCCTTGTGAAATAAAGTGAAGCCATAGCTGCCATTCCACTTAAGCATAACTTGCATTCCGAGCATCTTTAAGGGAAACACCCCGGCGTTATATCTTTAAAGCGTCATTTATTAAAGTTAAAATAATAAGGAAGGAGGTCATTTAAATAAATACAAACTCCGAAACTGGCATTTCTCTGTGTGGTCAGTGGTGCTTCTGTGAGTCGCATGAAGTGACCCGATCTAAGGGGAAGAGATTGAAACTGCACCAGGCTGATGCGTACTCTAGGGAATGGACACTCGTCCCTTTGGTGTGCTTGCAGCTAGATTATAACCGGATGGCTTGCAACGTAGTGAATCATAAGGCATATATGTTGTGTTTTGTGAGTAGAAAATGTTTCAAAGTGAACAAAAAGGTGAGCGAGGGTTGTTAGTCTTCACCTATTGTACACTGCACCAAAACACTGTTTTGATTTGTTTTGGCTCGTTTTCCAGTATAAATATCTAAAACTCTTAAAACAACGTACATTTACTTTAGGAGCTCTTCTGAGAATGTTGAATACAATTTTAAATAATATATAACAATAATAATCATTCTAAATATCTTTAAAAAAAAAAAAAAAACATTGACCTGATAAGCAGCTTATAAGATATTTAGACATGCTTTCAGAGAATATATCTTGAATATAAGTGTATTTTATCTTTACATTACTGCCAGAAGTATAAACAAGTGAAAAAATACACATATACAAAATACTAAAATAAATGGAATACAATATATTCAAGATCCGGGACTAAAACAGTTCAAGGAACGAAAATGGAAAAAGAAAACGAAGTGAATTTTTATCAGAACGCAAGTGAAAACCAGAACAAAGTGATTTTCAATTTTTCCAGAGCTTATTTTCACTTATTTTGGGCTTGTTTTTCCAGACCAGGTTGTTTGCTTCTGTTGCGAGATCTGGCAACACAGCAATTGGTAGTTCACTCACCCTTTACCACAGAGTAATTAACCATTCTTTTATTTTGTTCTAACCGGTAACATTTGGAAAGGAGGCTGCGGAACTTCTGAACAAGAACAACAAAAAAAAATACAGTTTTTGCTCAGAACAAACCGAAATGAAAAACATTTAGTTTTTAGTCCCTGTTCAAGGATACATTCTCTGAAAACAAGTCTTAATATCTGATATGTTGCTTCTCAGGCAAATTAATCTTGTTTTAAGGATTTTTAGATAATTTTAAATGGAAAACAAGACAGAACACTTTTATTCCTTTAATTCAGTGAATATCATTGAGGTATTTTTTAAATATGATTTTGTCCTCTTTATTGTTACAAGCACTTTTAATATAACCTCTTTCTCGGGGCACAAGCTGAACAGTCGGTTAAGAGCTAGTGATTAATCTTTGCAATAATCGCCTGAGTAGTCAAATAATTGTTCTAATAATCGTTAGATTAGTCGATTATCAAAATAATTGTTAGTTGCAGCCCTAGATTCAGATTAATTTGCATTGAACAAGGAACTTTCCTTTAAATGTCAAATACTCTTCAAGGTGCAGTTTTAAGTTCTGAAAATACAGTATAGGTTTCCCTAAACACTCTGTCTAGTGTCTACCATTACTCAACAAATAGGTAGCCCACCCCAAATCACATCATTGGTTTAGTCAATATTGCTTAGTTGGACAACAGAAACAAGCACAGCAATGTTTTGATAGTGCCACAAGAGTTAATACTTTTAGGAAATCAGCTTATGTTTTCTCTGTATATGTTTAGGAGAAAGTACCTTAACATCAAAAAACTATTATACACATCAACTTTATTTCAAAGGGAAAAACCCTAATTGATATATAACTAATAATGCATAAGTTTCTCTTTGAACTCTTAACCCTCTGGGATCTGAGGGTGTTTTGGACCCTGGAGAAGTTGACATGCCTTGACATTTGCATTTAAAAAAAAAAAAGTGTGCTTTTTTTTGTTGTTGCTTAAAAACATATTAATGGCTAAAGTCTAATTACACTGTATTCAGCACAAACTGGGCTACAATAATATGCGAGTAACATTTGTGTACATGTTTGTATTTGAGAAAATAATGTTTATGCATGGTTTTTGAAAAAACAATGAGAATGAATGTGAGGAGACTTAATTATCAAAATCAAGGTAATAGTAATCTGACTATACATTTTCTATACATAGGCTTAATTTTAGACCTACATTACCATTTAAAAGAAGTCTCTTCTGTTCACCACGACTGCATTCATTTGAGCCAAAATACAGTAAAACCCTTTATAGTCTCTAATGATGTCTTACACTTATCTGTATGCCCCAAAATTAATTTTAATGTTGTTTCCGCTGTAATGAAGAAAAAATCCAGCAGCATGCAGTACCTTGGTGTTGTTGAGCTGAGCCAATCCTGTGCAGGCATTCGCCAGCAGGAAATCACCACTCAGGACAGCCATCTTGTTGCCGAACTGCATGTCTTTGAGGGGGCCATCAGAGTTCGTCCACTCCTTCAGATTGACAATACCACGATGCACCAGGAATGCCGTGTGGATCAGCTCTGTGATCTCAGCCAAGTTACGCTGACTAAAAAAAAAATTATAAATAAACAAAATTTAAAAAAGAGGAAAACATTTTGTAAATATTCTCTGCACCTGAATATACATATTTCCATGATATGCAGTATGTAAAAAAAATAAAAAAATGTCAAATAAGAAGGCTGTCAGAATACTTCATATTTATGGTGGCAAACAATATCCAAAGGACATGCTGTATCTGCTGAGATTCTGAAGCTTGCAAACAGTGGACACTTTCTTATTCCATAAGGCCACAAGAGGAGCCACCAGATTAAAATACACACACACACTAGGGCTGAAACGATTAGTTGGCATAATCGACAACAAAGAATTGTCGACAAATGTTTTCATTGTCGAATAGTAATTTGATCTCATTTAACGTAACATGAGATCACATTAAACTCTAATGATGATGCGCAAGAGCAGCACTGCGGCTCGCACCTGTTTTAGGAGAGGAATAATTACAAAGATCACAGTCCAGATGCACTCTAAACTTTCCAAAAAGCTTCAGGTGATGTAGATCCCAAAGTATGAGGGAATTATACAAAAATACCAAATAAGTAAATTGAGAAGCACTCTCGTTGTGGAATAACCGGAGACGCCCTATATTTTAAATGCAGTTTTAATGCGTTATAGCTTTATTAAAGTTCAAATAATACAGAAGCAGATCGTGTAAATAACTACAAACTGGCATTTCTCTGTGTGGTCAGTACCTCTTCTATGAGTTGCACAAATGTCCTAATCTAATGGGGAGAGATTGAAACTGCACCAGCACACTCTGTTGTGGGGATGCTTGAGCTTACACGCTTAATGCAGCTAGATTAGAATGTGATGGCTCACGATTTATTGAATCATACTATATGTCACTGTGCATATCTTATCGTAAAGAAAACTGCCAATATGGAGCTTTATTAATAAGAGGGAGTTTGTTTTTAGTTGAGTTAAAGATGGATTGAAGTGAACAGAAAGGTGAAAGGGTATTCTTTTTCACCCCATTATACACTGCAACAAAATACATTTTTTTATTAGATTTTGTTTTGGCTTGTTTTCCAAAAAAAAAAAAAAAAAAATCTAAAACTCCTTTAAAACAATGTACATTTTCTTTAGCAGCTATACTTTGAGGTATTTTTAAAAGATGATTTTGTCCTCTTTATTAAGCACGTTTAATACAGCCTTTTGAGTCGAGCCACAAGCTGAATAATCAGCTAAGAGCTAATGATTAATCTTTGCAATAATCGTCAAATAATCATTCTAATAATTGTTAGAATAATCGATTATCAAAATAATCATTAGTTCCAGCCCTAACACACACAAACACACAAAAAAGGCAGCAAACTCCAAGCTGGCCGGATATTTTCAAGTGCAAGCACTATTGGTGTCAAATGTATTTTTTTTTTTATGACAAAATTGTACTTGTTTAACACCACCTATCCAAATTGTTTTCATGTTTGTTATTAGACAATCATGAAAAAGAACAAAGGGGTCAAATGTAGCATGTCCGGATAAATCAGTACAAAATGTAGTTTGTCAGGGAACAACTGCACTTCATCACAGCCATTACAATTTAAAGAGTGCATTAGATCTATAAACAGTCCAAATACTAGAGGCAGGGCACTGTATAAGGAAAGAGAGTGATTTTGGCCACAATTTTCTTCTGCAAAACAAATAACCCTGAGTGTGTGTCAAGTGTCCTGGTGACCATAATGCAATTCACAAAATACCAATGATGCCACTGATTATCAAACAAGCCAGATTATCAAGACACCATCACACGGACGTTACAATCAAATGTTGATTTGCAGAGTTCAAGACCATAATCAGCTAGGACCATTGAGGTGCCAGCGATAACCACCTTCCAGACACAAGAGAGACATTAGTGCTGATGACCACTTACCCCTCCTTCAGAGCGACAGAGAAAGGATGAGAGAATGAAGAAAATGCATCTCTGATTAAGAGATTCTCTTTATTTGGTGCGAGAGGATTACGGTGGTCATTTCTACACAGACATGCACACGTGCTGGTCAATGATTGGGTAATTACAAAGCAAGCGCTGCAATAATTCTTGTGGTCATTAAAGGCTGTTCTATAATGGAGCATCTCCTGGACTCAATCATCTCTATTGTGCAGAGCTATCCTCTCTGCATCCTATTAGAGCTGGGCCACTGATCCCAGTCAGTTTCAATTTGGTTGACATGAGCTCAGGACAAGCTGCTGAATGCAGAACTGAGACCAGGTTTAAGGATGTGCTTTACAATGGATGAGGATGACCGAGGAAATGCAAACATGCTTTGAAGAACCATTGTCTCAGGTCAAGAGTTGTAGGATTTGACTTTTCTTTTTTATCTTGATGAATGCTTATGATAGTTCATATAAAATACAGTTGGCAATCTTACATTTAAATCATTATAATCATTGAGTATGTGTGCATGCACTAAGGGACACACATCTGTGGAACAGCACTTACCACCAAAATCACACATTGTCCCATGCCTACTAGAATCAAAGGATATCACAGTTGCCCTACTGCTTTTGAATGTTGGCCGTCTGGCACGCTTAGAGGTCAGCCAGAGATCTCTCATTATGTCATTTTTACCGATCATCTCAGCACATCTTACATCATTGTCATATGTGGGATTAATATCAACTCCACAATGAAGAATACAATGTTTATCTTCATTTTCATCCGCCTCCTCTTCTCGTCCTCAGACTGCAGCACTTGCCTCCTCAAGGATGCTGACACTGTGCCAGATGGTTTCTCCTGTCTCAACAGGTACAAATCTCTGCACTGGATCTGCCGCCGCGAGATGTTAGGTTTCACTACGCTATCTCTTTTCAGATATGGTTTTCCTGATATGAAGGATGAGTTGCCTGCCAGTTTCTGACCTCTACAATATTTGCAGAACATGACGTTGTTTTCGGACTCTAGCCATGGGAACATTTTGAGCCAAATCGCATTGAATCTATATGTTCTCCCTCCACCGGCTACAGTGGACGTTGAAGTGACAGCGGGGGACACAGTAGGTTCTTTAACCTTATTCTCAGCATCCCTAACGTTAGCCGCCATGTCAACGTTAGCCACCTCAGGTAACCCTTGCGAATCCCCCTTGCCGGATTCCTCTTTATCCTAGTCTTTTTTTAGCTTAAAATAAAATGCGATGTCTGCTCGTTAACTTATATCCTATACCAGGGGTCGGGAACCTGTGGCTCTTTTGTTAAAAATCAAGTGGCTCGCCGGGTGTCTCACCATTCACCAACACATGAACGTTTAAAACTTTCTAGAGATAATTTTCGAACAGAAAGTGTGGGAGCGATTGCAAAGCTTGAAGTCAACGACAGTTTTTATTTCCTTCCTAATTTGTCGTACAGCCTACTCCTAGTGAACAAGGTTTGAAATGAACACCTGCCTGTCGGAGTGATATATTTCAAGCAATTATACACAAAGATGCGCGTTTGACAAAGCATTATATTTTGAAGAACAGATGAAAGAAAAGCTGCAGATACACGTCTGATTTAATATAATAGTGTGCAGTGAGCTCCGCTGTTCACGAGTGCAATGAAAGTGCTTCTCCAAGACACGCACATACATAGAGTTCTGGGTCTCGTTGTTTTGAGCATTTTCTACGAGCGGTTTTATGAATGTCCGTTATAGAACCCGCCACCCGCAAAATGTGACGAGACTCAATCCTGTTCACGAGCTCCTCGTCCAAATGTATTTCATGCACAAGTAATTTTGCTCATCTACCCACAACAGGTGGGTGATATGCAAGACGTCTCGAGTGACACATGACAAGAAATTCTGTTAGTCAAAAAGATGAACTTGAAGAAACACACTTTATTATATTTTTAAGAACAGCCAAACAAAAGCTGTCAGTGCTTGTGTCTGATTTGCTGTTTTTTCAGAGGAGTGCAATGGGACCATGTCTTGTGGAACTTGCACATGTACATATGCAATTCAGTTATATGTCCTATTATTTGTATGCCTATTTATACTCCTACCTTGTGTTATATTTTGTGTCTCACTGTAATGTTCAGTGTGCACTTGTTTCTCCTTGTGTGTGTGTGAGAACAACTGGCAATAAAGCTCATTCTGATTCGGATTCTGAATCGTTGCAGTGTTTTGGCTTTGTGCAAACAGACCGAGCAGAATCAAAATCTCATTTTCCCCCAAATCTGCAGCTATGCCTTATTTTATTTTTTTCAAGTCAGTGGGAGGGGCAGCACAGGGAGTATAAATAGCTTCAGAACTCAGTTGCATAGCAACCGATGCCATGGTGCAGAGGGGATCTGCCCCTTGACACGCCCCCTTTCTCTGTGTTCCATTTTCTCTGCCAATTTAACCCTAGAGCTCAGTTAAGTGTGTGTCTGCATGCTCACAGCAGATCACCTTAAAGGTCAAGATGTCAGTCGACCAAAAGTGTTACTAAATGTATAATGCGTGTGTTTAATGTGTGAGAGTATATCAGCCAGATCAACAATGGTTTTGCTTCCAAGCTTTTTATGAAGAGAGCACAACTTATCACAAAAAAATTATAAAAAAAGAACACTTATATGACTGGCAGCAACCAGCACTGTGTTCAGCATATATGGCATATATTCATTAGGTATGGAAATCAAAGGAATTTAACCATTTTAGTTCTGATTCCAATGCCATACAAATTTTTATCAACAATAATATTAATGCTTTTGAGCACTTTTTAATAAACAATATTATTTCTTGTTATATTAGTTTAAAGTAAGCTGTCACAACAAAACTCTGTTTCTTGTAACTACATATTGTCCTCTGAACAACCAGTCAGCAATTACACTGCTTTCAGTCTCACAATCCTTAAAGGGTTAGTTCACCTAAAAATCTAAATTCTCTCATGATTTACTTACCTTTAAGTCATCCCAGATGTGTGTGACTTTCCTTCTTCAGCAGAACCGAAATGGAGAAATTTATAAGCCCATTTTAGCTCAGTTTGTCCATAAAATGCAAGTGAATGGATGCCATCCGGATGCTGGCTGTTTGAAGGTCCAAAAGGCATATTTAGGTAGCATTAATGTAATCCACATGACTCCAGTCGATCAGTGAATGTATAGTGAAGCAAATTGAAAGGTTTTTGTAAAAAATGTATTAAATCGTCCATATGTTTGATAAAAATAGAGATAAAATGTTTTGCCATATTGCACATTCCTATGTCTTTATATTATTTTTCTGCGTTCAATTGTATTATTTTATCACACACAGGGATTTATGGATGATATTTTTAGTGTATCCTCAAAATAAACCAATTGTATGCTTTCCAAAAACAACAGCAAACTGGTGTAGCTCATTGGGTTGTAATCAAGTCTGCTCAATTTCATACTCGTGTTCCACACTGTCCCGTTAAAAATGTGTGGAGCAATCATTCAAACAGACATCTATCTTAGATGCACTTGTGCATGTACTCACACACACACACACACGTCTAAAGCATACATAAATACCATCCGTGTGTGTGTTTGTGTGTGAGAGTGAATGAAGAAAGGGACATTTTACAAATGCTGCATGTCAAGGAGGAGGAGAGCAGCACAGCAATTCATCCATCACCACCATCAAACACACCTCTAACCAGGAACGAGAGAAAGGTGTCAAAGGAGGGAGGAGGGGGGGTAGAGAAAACTGACAAAATAGACTAGTGACAAAAAAAAAGAGACAGTTGACAAGAAAAAGAAGTCAAGAGAGAAGTAGAGATTCGAGTACTGTATGTGAGAATAAAGCAATTGTGCTATACAGTGATTTAATCTCCTTTAACCCTCTTAAAGTGACAATTTTAATTTTTGGTTGAACTATCATAATTTACTCACCCTCATGCCATACCAGATGTGCGCGATATACTTTCTTCAGCAGAACACAAATTATGATTTTTAGAAGAATATTTCAGCTCTTTAGCTCCATACAATGTAAGTGAATCTATGCCAAAAGTTTGGCAGTCCCTGAAGCACATAAAGCCATCATGAAAATAATCCATACGATTCCAGTTTTTTGTCTATATCTTCAGACGTGATATGATAGGTGAGGGTGAGAAACAGATAAATATTTAAGTCATGTTTTGCTAGAAATTCTTCTCGCTGCCCAGCAGGGGGTGATATGCATGAAGAACGTGAATCACCAACAACACAACAAGAGGATTGTTTAAGTGAAAGTTAAAGTGGAGATTGACTGATCAGGAAGGACAATATAGTAATATAGGACTTAATATTGATCTGTTTCTCACCCACACCTATCATATCGCTTCTGAAGACATTGATTTATCCACTGGAGTCATATGGGTTACTTTTATGCTGACTTGCGTGATTTTTAGAGAATGGGGATCAATTATGAAATGAGGGTATAAAAGGTAGAAATGTGAAGCTTATAAGTTTATAAAAACACTTACATTAATTCTTCTGTTAAAACTCATGTTTTATTTAAGCTTTAAATTTGTCTAAATCATCGTTTTTGCATATGTTTTTAGTTGTATAGGTTGTATGGCATTATGTTGTTGTTAAAACAAAGTTGTACAACTGGATATTCCTTTATACAGTAAATGTAAGTATTATCACACTAAAATTGTGTTAAGTATATTGTTTAAATCTTGTGGCTACACTTTTAAAACAGCAAGTATGTTAACGTTTACAGATTGGCCTGATTCACTTCCATTGTAAATGCCTCACTGTAACCCAGATTTTTGCTTTTTTTTTTAAGAAATGTCGACATACGTTTTTGTGGTAATCAATATTATGCCACAAATGCTGTTGATTGAGCTTAACTTGTATTGAACCCGGAAATCTCAGTTTCCAGTTTCTAGCTTAATCCCCCCCCAAATATATACAGCTATGGAGAGCATCAGACTAATTGGTTATCATTTGAAAACTCAGTGTTCAGCTTCCAAACATTTTCCAAAGTAAGCAGTTATGGAGAGAGTTTTCAAAAGCAAAATCACTGTGTTTTTAAACGAAAATTGATTAGTATGAATGTGGCCTTAGTTAGAATTGCTTCATGCTCATCAAATAAAAAATTAGAGTTACATCTGTTCATTTTTTAAAGTACTAACTAATGCAGACATGTTTAGTTTAGGTGTAGGTTTCACCAACACACACCCACAAAGGGTCAGCCTTGAGTCTAACAAGTCTCAGGACAACCACATCACCACCCTGTTTCCATGACACCCAACTTCCAGCTATGGAACTATGAGGTCACTTCCCGTTCAAGATACAGTAAAGGCTGTGGGTTGCACAAGCAAGAGAATGAGGGAGAAAATAGTGTGGCGATGAGTGCTGGTCCGTCCTCTCACTTGCTTTGACACTTTCTTTCCCTACTCAGAGAGAGAGAGAGAAGCGTTCATTCAACATCTGACACACACACATACAAACATGCTGCCAAGTACAACAGCCGCTTCTGGTAACTCCCCGGTACTGCAGCCAAAGGATCCGCACACACATGTCGCCCTGTTTAGAGCAAGAGTACTTCAGAGACGCAGCAGTGGAAGTGGTTGCATGAGTGTGTGTAATGTCGGTCAATTTTGTGTCTTTAACTAGACATAATTTAGCCTACACACTTCCATATCCTGTTTCCGATAATCTGTCTGTTACACACGTCACACAGACAAAGGTATGCAAAAATGTGATTACCAGAGATGTTTTCCCATAAACTTTATTCTCTCCTAAATCAGCGCTCCTTTAATGCAAATTTAATATATATTCATTTCACTTGTGATTCTAAAGAGAGAGCAATCTTAGATAGATAGGGATAGATACCCCCAAAAAATTACATCATCATTTACTGGGACTCATGTAACTACAATCCCATTTTTAAAAATAACATTTTGTAGAACCAACAAGGAAATGTTAGACAGAATGTTAGCCTCATTCACTTTCATTGTATGTAAAAAAGATTAAATGACTTTCAATGAATGGTGACTGAGGCTGACAATCTGCTTAACATCTCCTTTTGTGTTCTACTGAAAACACTGTGTGTGGTGGCATTCATTTCTCACAAATGACTAGAGCTACAGCTGTTAAAGCCCCATGGCCCTGACAGAGAAAAGAAAGAAAGAAAGAAAGAAAGAAAGAAAGAAAGAAAGAAATAAAGAATCTTTACCTTGGATAGATGCCGCTGATCATAGTGTCATGTATGGGGTTACTGGTGCTGGTACTGGGACCGGCTGCTTTTGACATGAGCAGCACCACCAGCCCTCGCATCTGTAGATTATTCCGGCTGTCATACACAAATCCTCTAAAGAAAAAAACACAAATCCAAATAAGTACATACGATGCATCACTAAAAACAGCCACAAACCCTGTACAATGACCCCAATGAAACTGAAACATAGATTCATGTTCCATAGTGGCTTGGTACCCCAGCAAAGCCTGATGGGACCTGACAAACTGTTGAGTTTCATGCCAGGTTCAGGTAATTTTTGCAAAAATAAATGTATTTGAATCAGGTTTTTCTTTTCTTATTTTTTATTTAATTGAAAAATAATAAAACTTTCTTCTGGTTTTACAATAGTAGTACTATGGTACTTTTTGTGATGTCATCAAAAGGACTAATAAAAAACAAAAACCTTGATTTCTGTATTTCCGGTTGCCAAATTAATTGAGTGCACATTAGGCTAGATCCATTAATGAGTCAGGCTATTGGTCAGTGATCAGTGTTGATGGCTGTAGCACCCATCAAACCCTTCAGAATGAGAAATGATGGTGCTGAGGAGCAGAAATGGGATTCATCTTTATCTAAAAATAAATCATCTTGTCCTTTAAAACAGTCCAAAAATAAATAAATAGCAGATTTAATTTTCAGATTAACAGATGTCATCAGATTTTACATGTCTTCACAGACACCAAGAGTCAAGATTTCTGCATTAGGTCAACATGAGTCTATTTCTTTAAAGCAGTCAACAGGGTCTAGATTTCTTCATGAAGGTCAACATGAGTCTAGATTTCTTCACATAGGTCGACAGAGTCTGAAATACAGATTTCTTCATGGATGTCAACAGATTTTACATCTCTCGACAGATGCCATATTCTAGATCTCTTCACAGAGGTCAACATGAATCTAGATCTCTTCGCGGAGGTCGACAGAGTCTAGATCTCTTCATGGAGGTCGACAGAGTCTAGATCTCTTCATGGAGGTCGACAGAGTCTAGATCTCTTCATGGAGGACGACAGAGTCTAGATCTCTTCATGGAGGACAACAGAGTCTAGATCTCTTCATGGAGGACGACAGAGTCTAGATCTCTTCAGAGATCGAGAGATTTTGGATGTCTTCATGTTAGTCAATCGGAGTCTACAATTCTTCAAAGAGATCGACAGAGTCAAGAATATGATCTCGTCACGGAGGCCGACAGAGTCTAGCTCTCTTCGCCGAGGCCGACATGAGTCTACATTTCTTCACAGAGATTGACTGATAGATCTCTTCACAGAAATCAACAGAAGTCTGTTTACAGTGACCCCAATGTTGAATGATCTCCCTCAGGAATCACAACCATCTCATCCAGAAATTTGTACTCCACTTGTTAAAGTCAGTTCTCTGAGCTTTGCATCTGCAATTGCAATATCAACATGTTTCACTTAAACAGGAGGGATGCAAACCATATCTACACACACCAGAATAATTAAAAGACTTCGGGGTCAGCTCGTCTCATGACTTTGGCCAGAAAGAAAACACCAAGCAACCACACAGAACTCCCTTGCAACCGAATAACAATGTGCTAAAATATTGCAAAACCCTGGCAACCACATACAAGTCCCTAGCATTGAGACGTCAACTTTTGCATACATGTGCAATCACCATTCGCATTTTCTTCATAAAATATAAAAAGAAATCATGCTTATCAATATTGTCATCCAACAACATTATGAAAGTATGTGTATATGTGATTGAATGTTTGTGAGTGACCACCAGGCTGAGTAATATTCTAATTGTGCTCAAATTAAATGCACAGTTTTCAAATAATGAGCAAGCATGCCATTCCAATACATTCTTGCCCTATTTTCACCACCCATCTCTCCATCTTTCTCCCTCTCGTTGCAGTGGAGGAAACAGGTCACAAACACACACACACACACACACACACACACACACACACACACACACACACACACACACACACACACACACACACACACACACACACACACACACACACACACAAAGAAACTCTCAGGCTTGTTAATCACAGCTCCACAAGGGGTCTCAGAGGCAGAGGTCATCACTGTTATGAGCTGGTCTGCCTTTCAACATCATGATTAATTTGCATCTGTGAGACAGTTGGTGGCTGGTTCCGCACAGAGGCATTCAACCCCACTGACCCTTTACCATGCTCTATTATCTGTTAAAAATACACATAGGCTATAATACAAATATCTCATTCTTCTAATTGCCTCCTTAAACTAAAACAGCACTAATGGTCAAAGGGCACTTTCCTCTGAGATGAAGACTTTGCATTTTATCATTTTTGAGACTCTTATTAATGTCTCATTTTCACCCACAGCTCTCCTACAATTGTGCAGTTTCTTTTAAATTGAAAATTGTGAGAAAACAACTTAAACGTGTAATCTCACCATAATTTCAAATATTCTTTGTATGAAAAAAAAAAAACTAATAGCTTGCAGTACCATATGAATCGTCTAAGACTAACCCATTCAACTGTTACCACTTTATGAGGATGCCGTTCACGCAAATTTCCAATTAATCTCTATAGGACTTCCTGTAAAGCCTGCCTGAGCAAGTATTAATTACCATGAGGGGTGGAGCTTAGCAAAGGGTCAATTACAGAAGAAATTGATAATCAGAGGTGCGCAGACAACACTCTGAAAGAGGGAGATAATGGGTCTGCTGGTTCTAGGAGCAATAACTTGATGGTGGTGATTGCAGTGGAATACCAAAACGGTGTTGTAAATTAGTTTTTTAATTTTTTAAGAACTTTTACCACATGGCCAAAAAGAGAAGAAAACTTCCTTAAAAGACTGTGATAAAGGCCTTAAAATTTATTTAGCTGGTTATACAGGCTAAAGTGTCAAAATCAAAGGGTCTGAAAGATAGTTTGTACATTTGGATGTGCTGATCAGAAAATAGATCTCCAAGTTCTAGGGCACTGTACTATAATGACCCTATTGTTGGTGGGCAATGAGGAACAATGCATTTCCCGTGACAACAGTGGCTGTAATCCCGTCTCCAGGCAGAGAGACACTTGTCATGAATCACAACCATGGTAATCGAGATGAGATGACACCAAGACACGCCCACTACCAATCAGACCAGAGAGAGCGAGCGAGCGAGCGAGCGAGCGAGAGAGAGAGAGAGAGACAGACAGAGGTGGGCAGGATATATAATGATGGAGTGAAAGCATAAAAGAGGATTCAGAAAGAAAAGGGGATAGATGGGGCTGATAACAGTAGAGGCAAACATGTGGCTCTTGTATACATTAGGCCACTACCACAATCTAAATAGAGACCATCCAGTGATCCAGCTGAACACCCACAGGTTTACATTCTCCAGTTCAGCAGACCTGATGGCTTCAGTTAAAGTTTTTAAAACATATATTGACAGAAAGGTCAGACTAGAGCATCCTGAAATAATCTGGTCACATCTACCACCCCGAAACATACACACCATCACTCAATCGGACAGAGAATGCATCTCAAAATCATATGCGTGCACACATAAACACATGTGTCATTAAATCAGAAATTCACTCTGACTCTACTGCAAATGGAGTAGGGAGTCATTAAAAAGATGAGTGGTGATAAGAAATGAAGAAAAGAGTGAATGAAGGAAAGAAAGACTGATGGAAATTTACACCTAGGCTGGGAGGGGTTTAAAGGGTCATATCATACATTGTTTTTCCCTTAAATAGGTTAAGTTATCTAGTGCTAGAAAGAGCCATAATTTGACCATTTACCACCTTCTCTCACACCATATGTGAAATAAGAAACCGTGCTTTGCAGAAATTCCTCACAAGCTATGGGTTTCTATGTCAAGTCCAATACAGTTTTTAACTGCCCAATACTTCAATAGAAGCCTCTTTGCAAAGTCTGCTGTAACAGATTGAAGAATGTTGAAATGTGTCACGAAACTTGTTATGGTTGGACTGACATGATAATCGATATGGTTTAAAAATATATATATATATATATTTTCTAACATTGGGATCCATCAGAAAGATATGCAGAATAGGTGCTACACAGGCAGGAACAATTTCGACAGACTTTCACACATTTTACTCTTACCTTTATTTCTTTTGTTTTTATACATAACAGTATCTATCTTACTTCCACATTACAAAACTCTTGACAGGATGGGCCAAGTTTCTGAATACCAAATCATTAGCCATGTTTCCATCCAAATTGCAAATTGAATTTATGTGAAACACCATAAAATCACACAAACAGTGTGCAGATAAAGCCATGTTTCCATCTTACCATGTGACTCTTTTATTAATAAAATACTCGCTGTTCAGAGCACACAGAAAAAACACTGTAAATAACTTTGGGTCATGTCTACGAGCGACAGAGTGACACTCAGTTCTGGGAGTGCTATGTGTGTGCATTCATCCTTCCTTAGGTCTTTGTCGTGCTGCTGTTTTCCAAAAGTGTCAATAAACCTTTTCTTTGGCAGAGTTGGAGATTGTATACTTCTTATTTGCTCTACAAACTCTATACAGGCTCTGTTTATTCAAGACACTGTTGATTTCAGGATGGCCAGAGCAACATTTCAGATGCAATGATTGGTCTACTGGTTAGTCCAGTTATGAATGAGTTATTCAGTCAAATAACTTTTTTGATATGCATCTTGTATTTCTAATAAATTAATTAGGAGTTCATTTGGTGAATATGTTTCAATCATATTTGAGCATTTTGATGATTTTATTTGCATCTTGGTGCATCAATCCAGTAATTTTTATGTGATATTCCAAAATGCGCATAAATCTACATGGATGGACACAGCTATTCACTAGTACTGGAAAATGTCGATTGTCACGTTCAGATTATTTCATGACATCTGAAAGTTGAGGTTGTTTTGAGTTCTAAAATGATATAGTACGTTTTCCAAATTGACTAAAAAGCCAAGAAAATGTTTATTTCTGATGATATGACCCTGTTAAAGGTGCACACGGTACATTTATGTGAAACTTTTGTCAATAAATAAGGTAACTGCTGTAATTATCAAAAACACCACAGCAGATGAGGTCATTGGGAAAGTGTGAACGTCACTAAAACTTGTTTGTTCGTAAGATCATGTGTGTGTGTGTGTGTCTTCGGGAAAATACGCCTGTGTGGGGATCTGTGTTTTAGAGTGTTTTTTTCAAGGTCTTCTCCTTAAGCACCTCGGACATCTCAGCAAGCTCTTGATGCAACCGCAAACTACTCTTGTCTTCCTCCCCGACTCTCTCCCTCACATCCTTGGTTATCTCAACCCTACTTCACTGAGGTGTGCGTTTTTTCTTTTTTTGAGAATGAACAGTAAACCGAACTGGAACGTGAGCTGGCACAGCCTGGCTCGCCAGCCTGCCATTGTGCATATAAATATCTTTGGTGCATCTTAAAAGAAGGCTGAATCTGCACTGAGGGGAGAAGACAGGGTCCTCTCCCCACCCCTACCAAATGGATTGTCATATCAGATTTAAGTGTATAGGTTATTACACCCTTGGGCTACGGTTTCCAGCACTGTATTCTGGATGGACCGGATTGGGTTCCAGAACTATCTCGCTCTCTTTCGCAACCAAATGCAGACACAAACACACAGTCCTTATTCCCTCTTAAACTTTCTGCATGTCCATAAGTGCAATAATGCTCTCAGCAAGAATGTATGGGCAAGATCAAATAAAAATGAAAAAAGTAAAGGGAGACAATTTTTTATGGAAAATAAAAATTCCAGTTATACCTCTTGAGATCAGACAGTTAAAGACCGTTATTTACCACACTTGAAACTGTGGCAGTGATCACCTCTACATAGAGTCAATGCGATATTGTGAGTTGAGAAAAGTAAATCTCACAGCAGTGTAAATGTAGACCCTCAAGAATACAGACTGCTATGCTACAGAAAAATGTAGAGACGCACCTGAACTCTATCCTTTTCTGTCTCGGAGTTGCCCCGTATGATATGAGACTGGAACTGCAAATGGCAGCCACAGGGGGGAGCCAGCATTAAAGGGATAGTTCCCCAAAAAATGAAAATTCTCTCATCATTTACTCACCCTCATGCCATCCCAGATGTGTATGACTTTCTTTCTTCAGCAGAAAACAAACAAAGATATTTAGAAGAATATCTCAGATCTGTCGGTCCATACAATGTAAGTAAATGGTGATCAGACCTTTGTGGCTCCAAAAATCACAAAGAAAACATAAAACATATCAATAAGACTCCAGTGGTTTAATCCATATCTTCTGAAGTGATATGATAGGTGTGGGTGAGAAACAGATCAAGTTCTTTTTTTCTTTTTCTTTTATGTTTCCTTTATGTGACTTTTGGAGCTACAAAAGGTCTGATCACCATTCACTTGCATTGTATGGACCTACACAGCTGAAATATATATATATATATAAAAGCTTTATTTGTGTTCAGCTGAAGAAAGTCAAACATATCTGGGATGGCATAAGGGCGAGTAAATGATGAGAGAATTGTCATTTTTGGATGAACCATCCCAACTTTTGGTCATGGCTACTTTGAAGACACTTCAAAATGACTTTTTTTGTACTCTACTTACAGGGTCAGTCTTCTTGGAATAATCCTGGGGTTAAGTGCCTTGCTCAAGGACTGTGATTTTAATAACTCCACCATTTCTAGATTGACCCTACCTGGCACTGAACCTGTTACCTTTAAGCCTGCAACTGATCTGCTTCTACACCTCAAACTGAACAATTCAGCACAGCAGATTTCATGAATGGCAGTGGGGTTCAAATCTAAAGAGGACTCTTAAGCTCTGTGAGACATGTCCTTGGGGAGCTATTCATCTAATAGCCCGCATCTTGTTGGATTTAAGCAAGTATTTTCCAGAGACACTGAGGTGAAAACATCCATTTGTCCTCCCTAGACACTCAAGTGTGAGATTTCAGGGACTTCTTTACACATTTGACCTTTCATGAGTGCGACTTCACTGTGCCAGGCAGATAATTTACATATCCTTCTTTCTTGCAGGCTTAGATAATTATTTTCAGTTAGTTTACATGTTAGCCCAATAGGATTTGCTGATTTTCAAAAAGGCAGATGCTAATAAGTTGACTCTGGTCGGAACCACATTTAACCAATCCTACAATGACCTGCATTGTTGGTCACCAGCATATGTTGAGTTTTGGGTGCTGGTCCAACAACAACGAATGCTGATAAGCTAGTGATCCTACCAGGGTTTTAAACTAGCTTAAAGGGATAGATGTCATGTCTATGGTTTAAAAGGATAGAATTTTCATTTTTGTGTGAACTATCACCATTTACTCACCCTCATGCCATCCCAGATGTTCATGACTTTCTATCTTCTGCAGAACACTAACAAATAATTTTAGAAGGATATTTCAGCTCTGTAGGTCCATAAGAAAGTAAAAGTGTGTCCAGAACTTCAAAAGTAAAAAAAGCACAAAAGGAAGCATAAAAGTAATTTATAATACTCCAGTGATTAAATCCATATATTCTAAAGTGATATGATAGGTGTGAGTGATAAACAGATACAACACTTCAAGTATTTTTTTTCTATAAAACTTTCACATTGTTGTTCTTTTGTTTTTGGTGATTTGAATTATATGTGCAAATCGCCACCTACTGGGCAGGGTGGAGCATTTATAGTAAAAAGGGACTTAAATATTGACCTGTTTCTCACCCACATCTATCATATTGCTTCAGAAGACATAGATCTAACCACTGGAGTTTTACTAAATATGCTTTTTGGAGATTCAAAGTTCTGGCAACCATTTACCTGCATTGAATAGACCAACAGAGCTGAGATTCCCTACTAAGAAGAAAGTCATACACATCTGGGACGGCATGAGTAAATGATAGGAGAATCTTCATTTTCGGGTGAACTATCCCACAGCATAATAAGCATGACCATGCTGGTTAACCAGCTTTACTAGCTGGGTTTCACTGGTAACAAAAACAAATATGGCTATGGTGGTCCACTAACTAGACCAGCACCAGACCAGCACCAAACCAGCATAAACCTACCAAGACCAGGGTGGGAAATGGTTAAGATCGTCTTTGTTGCAGGGTACTATGGAGAAAACATTGCTCATGAACATTAATTAGGATACCTGACTGACCATTCCTGAAACATTACGAAGGTTGCAAGTAACGTCAGTTTGGCCTAATTAATAATTATGAACTTCGCCATTCTAGAAATCGTTTATACGCTGCTCAACTGTGAGGGGGAAAAAGTCATGAATGTACCTGGCGGTGTTAAGCAGAGGATGTTTCGTCCCGACCAGTTTCCTCACATGCATGGCCACATTACTGAGCTCATCACTGAGTAAACACCGTAAACTCATGAATGAAGTGGGATATCCTACGACCTTCTCCGCGTCAGACACCACTTTAATCCAGTTCGAAGGTGACGGGTTGGAGAAAATACTCAGATTCCTTCGTCCAATGCAAAAGAGCCGTGACATCCAAGCCATTATAAAACAAATAACCCCTAATAGACCAGTTACTTAAATTAGTTAATGTGCATTGGTATTTTCAGACCAGTTCACATGAGGGATCCCTGAAACTCTTTCACTTATAAATAATGTCAGATGCAGCCTCTGTCCTCTCCAATTCACCTCCATACTGAAGAAGACATCGTCTCCACTCATCGAGCAATGGTCTCAAGTTATTACAAGAATTAAACTCATACGTTTCGACAGCCGCACCGGGTCGCCATCTTCCGCGAAGCAGTTTACGGCTGTCGTGAAGAGTCCGTGGTTAACCCCTTCGTCACTAAAGTTTCTCCAGCATAGATAGGCTATGTAAAATACCTAATTAATATTTAGAAAAAAATATATTTGCATGTATATATTTTTGACATGCAAGTAACTGTTGGTCTCACTACCAAATTGTAATAGGCAAATTGGTTTAAAGGGAATATGTTTAATAGGAATTATTTACCACTCCTATCACTTTCATCTCGTTCTAAATCGATTGGAACAGCTCATTTCTTCTATTGCATCCCATGAGTGATTATTCTGAATTTGTGCTAATCCCAATGTTGAGATCATTATGTTACAATGTTAACACTGAGAAAAAATAGGTCTTCAGGTTTAGTGTATTTAAAGCAGAAAGGATCAGTTGGTTATCATTTAGTAGGATCAGTTTTTTTTTTTACAGATACATTTGAAGATATTCAGATCCTCCCAATTGCTCTATACCAGCCTTTCTCAAAGTGGGTGCGGCGGCACACTGGGGTGCCCCCTGACTGTGTCAGGGGTGCCGCCAAAAAATTACGTAGGCTAAAAAAATAAATTAAAAAAAATCTGACATTTCATATATAAATATATTTGAATTTACATAAATACATTCTTCTTCTTTTTAAATATATGAACGTATTAATAAAATTGTAAATTCATTTTAGATAAATAAAAATATATATATATATACGGATTTTTATGGTTAATTTTATATATATATATATATATATATATATATATATATATATATATATATATATATATATATATATATATATATATATATATATATATATATATAAAATTAACCATAAAAATCCGTCTCACAAGACCGAAGCAAGACACACACACAACTTGACGCAACTGACGCAACCCATAGCAACGCGTTATAGCAACAACACCTCAGACTGACAGAAACGTAAAAATAAACGTGAATTTAGGCCACTTTTAGTATCTCTGGTGCATTTTTTTAACATGCATCTTTTTCTTATCGTATTGTATATATATTTTTTTCATGTCTGCCCCTTTTTATTTTATTTTAACTGCATCCTGCACTTCATTTTAGTTCTCTGGTCTGGATTTGTTGTTGGGTTCTTGTATTGGGCGGTCCACCTCTTACGGTTTTATGGCATTTGTGTCTCTGATTAATTATTTTGTGAATTACTTTGCAAACCTGTGTTTTTAAAGGTGCTATAAAGTTGTTATTATTATTGTTATTGTTATTTACAGTTCGTATTATGCTCTGTTCATTACTGTTCTGTCTAAATAAACAGGACATTTGCATTTACATTTGGGTTATGCAGTGTTTTTAAATTATATTTTACACTGGGGTGCCTTGAGATTTTATGCACTTTTGAAAGGTGCCCTGACTGAAAAAAGTTTGAGAAAGGCTGCTCTATACAACCACCATGGCCTTGCGTACTATATGTTCTTGCCACAATTCTCGTATGTGTTTTCATGTTTATATGACAGATAATGTGGTTAACAGATTACAAAAATTGCCCTGTTCTGTTAGGTAAACTGATTTCTAGGGACAAGTTAAATTAATAGGTGAACAGGTAAATTGAGTAAATCCTATCTGACTTAAATCTGTATTGCAGTGCATCTTTCATTAAGTCTTTTAAAGGAATATCAAAACAAGTTTAGCTCAGTCGACAGAATTTGTGGCATAATGTTAATTACAAAAAATATTAATAATAATAATATTTCAACTCGTCCCTCCTTTTCTTTAAAAACTGCACAAATCTGGGTTACAGGAGGCAATTGCAATGGAAGTGAATGGGACCAATTTTTGGAGGGTTTAAATGCAGAAATGTGAAGCTTATAATTTTATAAAAGTACTTACATTACTTCATCTGTTAAAATTTTAGTATTTGACTATTTTAGCTGTAAAGTTGCTTTAATCACCATTTTTGCAGTGGACTACTAAATTACTAGGATTACAGGGTATACAGTGTTATGTCTCCATGGTAACAAACTTGTAAAACTGTATATAACTTTACACAGAAAAGGTTAGAACGTGATTTTATCATACTAAAATCATGTTAACACGCATATCGTTTACATCTTATGGCTACACTTTGGAAACAGTGATTATTTTAACATTTATGGATTGGCCCTATTCACTTGCATTATAAGTGCCTCACTGTAACCCAGATTTGTATTTATTTTTTTAAGAAAAAGGACAAGTCAAACATTATTCTTGTGGTAATCAACATTATATCACAAATGCTGTTGATTGAGCTTAACTTGTATTGAACCCAGGAATATTCCTTTAAAGCTGAATACAAAGGTACACAGATAATAATTCCTCTGGAGCTTCCTGATGTTAAGAACATCTAATTATTTTAAGAGCTCATGGCTTGAAAAAGAAAATGCATTGTGTACTTGAGAACACTTGGCAATAAAGCTTATTCTGATTCTGATTCTTGCTTGTTGCAGGTATCAAACTGGCAATTTTCTGGTAACCAACCCTGAATAATAACCACAATGCCATATCACCCAATTCTACAGACAAAGAGATCATAAACTATAGGTCTGAGAATAACCAATATGTAAATATTACCGATGTCATGTTTGAAAGCAAGGAGATGCTTAGAAAAGGCATAGAAGAGGACAATATTACACCCTCATGTGATTACACATGCATACTTGGTAAATTGGGCATAAAAGTGTGTATGTGAGAAAGACTGACAGAAAAATAAATAAATAAATAAGGCCTCTCGATTGTCCTCTCCTTTTGAAATTCAATACATTTTACCTTGAATCTCAGATTCCCCATGCACCTATTTTACAGCGAACTGACACGGAAGTTTTTACCAATAGAATACAGTGTTACAATTTATAGTTATGCAAAACAATGGCCTCATCAATAATGTGGCATAATGACAATCCTAACCATTCAGCCTTCTTTTGTTTGCACTTCTAGAGGATTTCCAGATCATTCCGCTACCACACCCACGTCACGGTGCCTCTGGGTTTTAGATATCTGACCGAAGCTGAATCAGCTGTGGCAGAGAATTCAGGTGGCAGCTGCCCTCCTACACTGATCCAAAACCAGTAACTGTGACCTGTACAGTGCAGGAAAGAAACCAAAGTCAGTCCAACCTCATAAATAGGTTTGCTCAATATTATTAAAGGTATAGTTCACCTAAAATTTTAAATTCTCTCATCATTTATTCACCCTCATGCCATCCCGGATGTGTATGGCTTTCTTTTTTCAGCAGAACACAAATAAAGATCACTGTTTGCTTACAGTGTGTGTGTATGTGTGTGTCACAGTCTCTTCTGCCGGAGCATATTTCTTGTATACACCATAAATTAGTCTTTTCAAAATTGCCTACCGTGTTTTAAAAGCAGGAACTCCATACAAAGTGGATGGTGATCAGCACTTTAAAGCTCCAAAAAGCACAGACAGTCATAATAAAAGTAATCCATACGACACCAGTGGTTAAAATAATGTCTTCTAAAGCGATACGATCACTTTGGGTGAGAAACAGATCAACATCATCCTTTTCACTATAATAGTATTCTTCCAGTCATTCTCCAATGTGCATTCATAAGAGGACCCAGCTCCTGCTGCCTCTTGCGTAATGTAAGCGTGTTCATCTAAACCTTGTCACCGTTTCTTTGCTAGCATGTGTTATTAACATATTAAGGATATAATCATAACGTAATTAAGAGGTCTGTTGTGCTCCATGGAGTAATTTAATAAAACCGAAACTTCAGAGGTTGAAATTGGAATTGTAATCAAGTCTTTATAGAGACTTGTAGTCTTCTTTAATAGGACTGTGAGCAACCTAGACAACAAATTATTTCCTTTGTGGTATGCTCAAAGCTTCCTGTTCAACCATAGTATCCAGTTTGTGGTATAATCTCAGAAAGAGAACCGCTTTGATAAGCTGGGATCTGATAATTAGAAAAACATCGGACCCATTACAATGGTTACTGCGGAAATGCATAGTATATTTGGCTTATATATGACACATTTTTTATGGACAACAGAATTTCTATCATAAAATCCCATTTCTGTGCCTTGGTGTGGTGGTCTTAATTTCAAGGAAAGAAAAAAAAAGTCATTCAATGTAAAATGAAAATTGTCCAGTTAAACAACTGGAAGCAATCTGTAGTGGAAATCTGTTTCACTGATGGGAAGGACCAGATAGAGAAAGTGGATCCAAATGCAGAATTATTTATCATGCTACTCAGAAGATGAATAAATAATGATGAAAATAAAACACTTAAGATAAAGATAAATCAAACGTAACAGCAGTTTGCTGGTTAAAAATATATGTAACATTCAAACACTAATGTGCTCACAAACGAACAAACAAGAACCGACAATGATTGAAGGAAACCAGAGGGTATTTATACACAGATGAATGATGAGGGATAGGGAACAGCTGTGGAAGATGGAGGGCAAGTGAGTGTAATCAAAAGGTGCATAATGGGAAATGTAGCCAATGAACAAAGGGAAAACTAAACAGTCACTGAAACTGAACTGAAGGTGAGGAAAAACACAAGGCAGTTTGTGACAGAACCAGGAATTCCAGGAGGAGAATCTGGAGGTGGAGCCGCTTGAGGATCAGGGATTTGAGACTCAGGAGGAGCTGTAGGTGGAGCGGGCGGAGCTGTAAGACTAGGGATTTGAGTCTCAAATGGAGTGGGAAGAGTCCCTGGAGGAGTCTCAAAAGGAGCAGGAAGAGCTGCTGGAAGAGGAATCACAGGGGGAGTGGATGGGACCGCTGGAGGATGAGTCTCTGGGCGAGAGGGTGGAGTCAGGAGCGGTGGTAGCGATTGGGAAACAGCCTTTGTGGCTGTGCATACTGGCTGCGACTGCGGAACGACCTCCGTGGTCGTGAGCTCTGGCAGTGACAGGGGTACGACCTCTGTGGTCGTGAGCACTGGCTGCGACTGGGGAACGACATCTGTGGTCGTGAGCATGGGCAGTAATAGGGGAATGACCTCCGTGGTGTAAAAAGGAAGGACACTCAAAAACCTATCCGTTCAGAATGGAACTTCAATAGATTGCCCATTTAAGGTCTCTGCGTTGTTGTCTTTTCTTAGTGCTCGTGAACACTGGCAGAGACAGTGGAACGACCTCCGTGGTGCCGTGGGAGGCTTCATGAAGGTGAAGTCTCCAGGACCACCGAGGCTGGCAAGAAAGTGGTCTCCATTGAAGGGAGCTTGGAGACCACTGGAGCCATAGTGCAACCCACACCCACCCTCCAGAAAATTCCTCTAAGGAAGCTGGAGCTGGCTTGAAAGATGGCTCTGGGATGGACGAGGCTTACAATGCTGGCTCGTTGGCCGTGGCAGGCGTGGGCGTTGGTCATGGCAGGCCTGGAGGAAGGATCCGTGGCAGGCCTGAGGGAAGGAGCCAAGAGCAAAAGGTCTGTCCTTATGATTTTGGAGATAAAACCAGAACATAGTATTGAGGGATCTCTCACACCAGTTCAATTGGATGGCTAGACTTCAGAATGAAAAGCAGTACTCAGCTGCAGAAGTGGACCCTTGGAACAATCTCTCAATCAATTTTACGCAGAATTATTTATTATGCTACTCAGAAGATGAAGAAATAATTATGAAAATAAAACACTTGATATAAAGGGAAATCAAACTTAACAGCAGTTTGCTGGTTAAATATGTATGTAACATTCAAACACTAATGAGCGAACAACCGACCGACAGACCGACCGACCGACCGACCGACCGACCAAACGAACAAGAACTGACTATGGGTTAAGGAAACCAGAGGGTATTTATACACAGATGAATGATGAGAGAACAGGGAACAGCTGTGGAAGATGGAGGGCAAGTGAGTGTAATCAAAAGGTGCATAATGGGAAATATAGTCCATGAACAAAGGGAAAACTTAACAGTCACTGAAACTGAACTGAAGGTGAGGAAAAACACAAGGCAGTTTATGACAAAATCCACATAAATGCACTTTTCAAAAGGTCGTTTTTGTGCTTCTTGAATTCCATAAGATATTGAGGCAATGTTGAGACTTATCTGGAGGCTATTGTGTGTTTAAATGGAAGCTTTATTTTGCATAGACCCAGTAGGTGATCTTAGGTCACATATATAAAGATCATATGAGTTCCTGCTTTTAAAACACGGTAGGCAATTGTGAAAAGACTCATTTATGGTGTATACAAGAAATATGCTCTGGCAGAAGAGACTGTGACACACACATACACACACACTGTAAGCAAACACACAAAAGCAAATCATATTTCATTTTACAAATCTTCATGTGTCCCTGTGATTGTAAAATAGATGTTTATTTTTCACTATAACCGGTTGACAGCTGTTTTGCATCTACTTTTAACTCCGTTGTAATACTTGCCTCTTATAGAAATCCCATAAGGTTCTTTTTGCAATGGAGACACAAACTCAAATACACACATAGGCATACGTACACAGAGACAATACACACAAAATATAAACAAGCAGGAATTACAATGAGAACAGAAAAGGCTGATGCTGTCTCATGACCACACTTTTTCCACCAGGCAATTTCCAAGAGACATAAATTCCATTCTATAATCTTATTTGTCATTGCATATTAGGGCCTTACTTGTGTTTACAAACCATACTCCTCTGCACTTGATACACAATGCTAAGAGCTATGGAATCGAATCGGAGTGAAAGCCAATCCATGCTGGAGAAAACGCAGTTTGGCCTGTTAGAAATAGGCTGAAGCACCTCCTCTGGTATCAAGAGGGGTAACAGTATCCCTTCTAGGATGTAACTGTTTATCATGGACTAATGTTCGGCAGGGGCTGCCAGAGCTGTGTGTGCAACAATGCACTCATTCAGGAAGCCGCGCATCTGCAAGTGATCTGGGACGGGACGACGGCCTTTGGTCCAAGCCAGAGGACAGAGGAGGTCTCGTGCCACCATGCCCTACTTGTGCCATGCCTGAGAGTGAATCATGCATACACCAGTAGACTGGAGATGAATAAAGAGAAAGAAAGAGACAGAGAAAGATATGTATTCAGGGTTTACAGATTCTTCAATACGTACAAACAAAAAACTTACACTAATAGACATAAAGCCAGTCTACATGGCCTTCATCTTCTTGGCCACAATCTTTTTTCCTTTCCTAAGATAGTTTTCTAGTGTTAGCTGGTCTCAAATCCTTGTCTGGTAGGCTAGTTTAAGAGGGATTTTGGGCACTTGTTAGCCGGTCAGGCTGGGAGACCAGACAAGCTTTAACCAGCTATACAAATAAATTAAGACTGGTTTGAGCTGGTCTCCCAGCCTGGTCAGGTGGTCTGGTAGGCTGGTTTTAGAGGGCTTTTGAGCACTTCTCAGTTGGTCAGGATGGAAGACCATCTAGACCAGCTTAAACCAGCTAAGCAATTCATCTTAGACTGGTTTAAGCTGCTTTAAAAGAGAGTTTAGTCTTCATTTATCTACAAGAATCTCAGGTTCCATCCATGGCATCCTTATGTAAAGTTACCGAAATAAAGGTGATGAAGAGATTGCTGGTGTGCTCCAAAATGATTTGACACCTAGTGTGAGTATCTGTCGCAAAACTGATCTTGCTAAAACCTAATGAGACTTTACATCTAGCGGAGCTCAGTGTACATGTTCTGTCATCTTCATAGAGCAGAACGACTCACACTTAGGCTTGAAAGAAGTTTTATGACACTTTTTGACCGATGATTTGTGTGATGATTGATGACACCAAATGTGTGTGCATCATTGTGTTTCAAACATACACTGGAAAGTCTCAACGAATAACTTTTTTACCATTTAAGTCATTTGTTACATTATCTCTAATAATTCTCTAATAATTGTAACACATTTGTTGTAAGACACATTTGGCCACTCTTACCATAAACTAGAGTGGGTTTTTGTTCACCCAAAAAAAATAATTTGGGTATAACTGTCTTCTGCTGAACACACTGAAAATGGACGTCATCAGAATCAGAACTTTGAAGCTCAAAAAGCACATAAAAGCAGCATAAAAGTAATATATATGACTCTGGTGATTAAGTCCATGCTATATAATAGGTGTGGGTGATCAAACAGCCATCTTAAGCACTCTTTTCTCCAAAAGCCCCGTTCATACCTCCGTAGACACAGCGTGACAAAGAGACACGATCCCATTCACTTACAATGTGAGCAGAGTGACTTCCAGCAACACGAGCTGCAGTGACTGTTGGCAACAGAGCTTGCCGTGGCAAGCAACAAGACAAAGTTAAGAAAATGTCAACTTTATGCAAATGACTATGCAAATACCAATGAGAGTGAAGACTGTGGAGCTCACATCATCCATCTCCAGGCAGTGAATGTGAGATAATGGAGTCGAGTGTAGCAAGATGGAGAAGTTAAAACTTTCTGTGAGCGATTTCACTGTTCTATATAATTTGTCTGTAGGCACATACATGGATATAGACTAATAAAACTGATACGCGGCAAACCATGTAGGCATTCAGAGTGAGTTTGATTCATACAGTACGTTGATATATTGTTAATCTTAATCATGATATGATTAAGTGAGCACTGCTGCAGGTTATATAAAAACATTCTCTTGTGCAAATTTTTTTGAGCAGAAATCGAACTGATTCCATTTCAAATTAGAATGATATCTTAGTTTTACTGACAGTATAATCTGTAATCAGTATTTCTAAATGTACTTTGGCCAGACATGCAATCCACCAATAACATTAAGACAGCAGAAGAAACACCCACCAGCGACACAGATTGCGGAGTCTAACGACACCAAGCAACAATGTCTTTTGCAGTGAAAAAGGACAAAAAATAAATAAATAAATAAATGACAGACTGGGTGCTAATTTTCAGTATATTTCTCAAGATATATTCATTTGAAGAGGACTTATTTGCAGTTTGCTATGAAAAAAAACTCTTCAACTGAAGTGAAGTCAGGAATTCTTTATCATCTAAAATATTGCCCACTGTTTATGGAAAATCAGATAATCTGAAAGTTGACTTGAAAAGACTCCAGACTGATACAGACCATATCTTTCCATTTACTTTCATGTGTTGACAGATGACTCTTGACAGTTCCAATATGGCGGATTGGTATCTACATATAGATCTCCATGTGTTTCTCACCCACACTTATCATATAGCCAGGGACAGATTAACCACCGGGCCGACTGGGCTGTTGCCCAGGGGCTTCTAAACCCGAAGGACCCGAGCTCTAAAGCAATTATTTATTTGTTTTGAGATATCTATTATAAATCCACATAAATGTTAGCCTTATGTGAAATACCATTTGTTTGGCCGAATGCGTGCTGGATGACAGCAGAGTGAGCACAGTTTAGTTGAAGGACTACAGAGAACAGCGTCTGATTTACAAAACGCTTCCAAACACAAAGATAAGTTGCAGTTTACCCTGGCTGTGTACAAAGCTGATGGTTTAAATTCACATAAGCGACAGAATTCGTGCAACAGTATGGAGGGCTATAAAATGTTTATGTCCTGCATGCATTTAATGTTTAATGATAAAGCAAAAAATGCCTTAATACCCTAAATACAGTATGTGCACGATAACTGCGAGAGTACACGAACAGTTATTCTGTTATTTATCGGGAGTCAGGACTCGGGAATAAAGAACGTTTATTGCCATGGATGCGTCAAACCCAATCTCAGATAGCAGGGAATAAAGTGCACAATGAGCTATGAGCCTAAATAGCACAACACATAGATCTTCAAATGAAATCACATTAAAGTTGAACAAAAATAATCTGTCACTAGTGCCTGCAACATAGTAGGCCTATTTTTAATAAATGGAAAATGCGTAATTCTGCCCGGGCACGCGCTCACTGGACTTCTTCGGGATGCTTTGATTTTTAAATGATTCAGAATTTAACTTGTGTAATTATTGTCTGCACACCAAAGCAAAAGGGGGAAATAACCTGTGACTCAAACTTGGCCAGGTGAAAAACAATCTGGAATCATGTGTAACAGTCACATTAAGTCCTTTTTCAACCTGAACTTAATCAGAATATCATTTTGTGACACCAGCGATAAAAAAGCTTGATGCAGCACAACAAATGGTGAAACGGAATACAGGTGTTTTAAGTTAACAGTGTTTAATAAAATGTGATGGCCCAGCAGAATTGTAAAATTGTAAAACAGAATGCAGGTGTCTTGAGATGTATTTTAAAATATGTCTAAAAATATGATGGTCCTGCGTAGTATGCTGAAAAAAGTGAATTGTGGCGCAACGATCAAAGATGCCCGTCCAATGTAAATGATAATTGTCTGCACTTATAGCGCTTTTTTAACCTTAGCGGTTTTCAAAGCACTTTACACTGTGACTCATTCACCCATTCACACACACACTCACACACCAATGACGGCAGAGCTGCCATGCAAGGCGCTAGCCTGCAATTGGGAGCAGCTTGGGGTTCAGTGTCTTGCCCAAGGACATTTAGGCATGTGGAGACATGTGGGCCAGAAATCAAACCACCAATCCTGCGATTAGTGGCCAACCCGCTCTACCACCTGAGCCACAGCCGCCCCAGGAGAGTGTTTACATGGTCTCAAAAAACAATTGAAAAACAGAGCAGACGCACATGTGAACAGCCCGTAACTTGCTCTATAGCATACTTGAAAAACCGACCCAAACCTGGCTCAAAACCTGTTGGTTTGTCAGGTACCGTCGGACTCAGATTAGGTTGAAGACCTCTAAACATGTGCATAATAACTGAATAGTGATTTTGGTATTTAAATACCATGCACATTCTTATTAATAACACAAGATTTTGGATCGGTTCATAATTAAAACGTACATATAATTGGAATGTAAGACATTGCTCCGGACTTTTCTTCCTGTAGCACATAAAGATGAACTTTGTCACACGACACATCATGGGAGGCCGCCATGGTGTACCAGCCCATGGGCCTCTCGGTTCTTAATCTGTTCTTGCATAGCCTCTGAAGATATTCATTTTAACCACTTGAGTCTTTTGGATTATTTTTATGCTGACTTTTATGATTTTTGGAGCTTCAAACTGTTGGCACCCATTCACTTGCAATATTTAAGACCTTTTTTACTCTAAATGTCCACTTAACTAAACAGGCACCACATGTGGATTTCAGATGTAAAAGTGAAAGTGGTAAGATTTAGAGTAAAATTACTTGATCTGTTTCTCACCCACACCTATCATTGTGCTTCAGACGATATGGATTAAACCACTGGAGTATTATGGATTACTTTTATGTTAGTGCCCTCCAAGCTTGAAGAGAAACTCTAGGCTCTGGGCTTAAACAGCTCACTGTGCATCTAGATCCTGGACTTCCTGTCAAGCAGATGCCAGGTGGTTAGAATGGGCAGCAACATCTCCTCATCACTGATCCTCAACTCTGGAGCCACACAGGACTGTGTTCTCAGCCCACTCCTGTATTCCCTTTACACACATGACTGTGTGGCAACACATAGCTCCAATGCCATCATTACGTTTGCTGGTGATAGGACGGTGGTAGGTCTGATCACTGGCAATGATGAAATAGCTTACAGAGAGGCAGTGCATGTCACTGGTGTCAGGAGCACAACCTCGCCCTCAACCTCAGCAAGACCAAGGAGCTTGTGGTGGACTTCAAAACACAGCCCCATCACCATAAATGGAGCACCGGTGGAGAGAGTCAGCAGCTTAAAGTTCCTCTGTGTCCACATCACTGAGGAACTCACATGGTCCGTCCACACTGAGGCCGTTGTGAAGAAGGCTCACCAGCGCCTCTTCTTCCTGAGACAGCTAAGAAATTTGGAATAAACCATCGCATCCTCACACCAGCACTGTAGAGAGCATCCTGACTGGCTGCATCACTGCCTTGTACGGCAACAACACTGCCCTTAACAAAGCCCTGCAAAGGGTGGTGTGAACTGCCAGACACATCATCAGAGGTGAGCTTCCCTCCCTCCAGGACATATATAACAGGTGGTGTGTGAAAAAAGCTCAGAGGATCATCAGAGACTCCAGCCACCCGAGTCATGGACTGTTCTCACTGCTACCATCAGGAAGGCGGTATCGCAGCATCAGGACCCGCACCAGCCGACTACATGTCAGCTTTTTCCCCCAAGCAATCAGACTTTTGAACTCTTAATCTCTCACGATCAAAATACATCAGCACCACACTTTATTAGTCTTCATCTTACACTGGACTGTCATAAAATATATTTTCTCTTAACAACACACTGGCAACTGACTATCAACCGAAGGCCTGAATGTCAATACAGCACAATACAACCTACAGTATATTGTATATATACTATTTTTATTGTATACTGTGTAGTCTATATTGCGTATATTGTATATGGTACATTGTATATTATTATTTATATATTGTCTTGTGTTTATTTATGTGTATATTAGATATGTAAATTGTGTTGTGTAAATCTGATTTTTATTGTAATTGGTATATGTTTCATCACTGTCATGACTGATATGTTGCTCGGAACTGCACCCATGACTTTCACCTACTGTTGCACTTGTGTACATGGTTGAGTGACAATAAAGGGATTTGACTGTGATTTTTGGAGCTAGAAATGTCTGATCACCATTCACATACATTGTATGGACCTAATGAGCTGATATTCTTCTAAAGATCTTCGTTTGTGGTCAGCAGAAGAAAGAAAGTCATACACATCTGGGATGACACGAGGGTGAGTACATGACTGAATTGAAATTTGTAGGTGAACTATACACTGTAAATGATTTCTGTTGTTTTCACAGTAATATTGCTGTATTTTCAGTGAAAGTTTACTGTAGAAACAGTTTACAGTATGTTGCTGTCAATTTCATAGCTTTTACAGTATTATTGCTGTATTTCCAGCTTTGTCTACTGTAGAAACTATTTACAGGAAAGTTGCTGTCAATTTATGCTATTCTTTGAAAAAAAAAACAGAGTTAGACAATAATAACAGTAATCCTTACATTACTGTTAAATTGATGACAGTATTATTTCAGACAAGCCCCGACAGAGGACGTTTTTTTGGTTTATTGAGGTAATTTCAGCTTAGGAATTTTACAATACATTGTTTCATAAGGGAACCCATATATGAAGGCATTTAGTATATAGTTAAAAAAAGTTAAACATTTATGTGGGTGTTTTTTAATTGCGTGTCTTTATGGTTGCCAGATTTTGTCACAGACCCAACTAATCTAATAGGTTTAGCCTACACTTTTTGGGTGGGAGATGTGATTCCCATCCAATGATCAATAACATAGGTTATGCAAAATAGATAAATTCAATTCCCATGATTTTTTTTTATTATTAGTATTTTGCTTTCTAATTGCACACTTAATTACACAAAGAGCGAAATCGCAATGGGTATACCTGGCAACCAATCATCTAAACCGGCAACCAATCATCTATACCGTCAGCCAGGTGAGATGTAAAATTCTATTTGTATTCAATATTTTAAAGATGTGTATTTCTAAACGTTTCACCCCAAATGTGAAGATATTCGTTTTACCCTTAAATAATCGGTGGTGATTTTGATATAAAGATAACGTTAGCTTTGTAACGCAAACATTCTTGCCAGTTAGCCAAATACTAGTTATCACAAGGTTTGCTGTTAATGTTAGTTAATCATTTCAAGTTTAGAACAAAGTAAATCGAAATGTTATTTTTTCTGAACATTTGTGTGTAACGTTAACTTACACCGTGTGCGTGCGTGTGGCCTGTCACAATCAAGGCCTCATATGCGCCCCTACAAGGCTATGTTCGAAATCGACCTATGTTATCCACGACTTGAAGGGACAACCACAGTGTTTTCAATCATATTATATACATTTATAACGTGAGTACAACCGATATACACTTAAAGTGAATTACACAGTCGGTGAAAGTCGCGCCGAATGAATTCCGCGTCTCGGCATCCTTCAGACCAGACGTACACAGGGTTCGATTTTGCTCACTCGTTTTCATTCACTTCAAGTACACTACCGTATATTAGTTTATTAATGTCTGGAAACAGCCACTGCCAACGGACTGAGGTTAATTTAGTTGTATATTTGATATTCGTTTGATATTCACGACAATGGTCATTATAATCTCTGTTTTTGTCACCTTGGGTGCTTCTCATTTCTTATTTGTGACAAATCAGGTTCTCCCTCGTCAGGACCCCAAGCGATCTCAAATTAGTTTTAATTGGTAGGCCTACTCTCTTTAGTGTCTAATTACAATTCCTACAAAATCATGTTATGATAAATCCTTTTTGAACCACTTTAAAATGACCATTAATATCTGTAACTTATTATTTAGCATACTAGCACAGATACCGATTGGCCTGATAGCATACACGCATTTACACCTACTGTACATGTATTCAGTCATCTTTAATGCAATTATGTGTTAAAAAAGATCAGGGTCATTAAGAAAGAGGATTCATTGTGAAACGAAGATCTCCGTAGGTTTATGCAGTGTTGAATATGTTTTTCATCTCTTTCAGCATGTATGTAGTTGGTCGACATTGCAGCGCGCTGATGAGTATCGCTCTTACGGTTAATACAGAGGTAAGTAATTTTCAACTATTGAAGAACACATTCAAATACATCAAATTAGAGCGGTTTTAGCTTTTAACATGGATCGAGGAGATCAGGATCTTAGAATTTAGTTTAAAGGGATATTACACCCAAAAATGTACTCACACTCACATAGTTTCATTCTCATTAAACAGCTTTCATTTAATTTAAAGTATATGGAACCACAATACATTGAACCAGGAGATAAGCCAAAACTTAATACCTTTAATCACATTGATGTCTGCCAAGCTGTAGTGCAACTAAATTTTTGTTTTGTTCTCTATAGGCAGCAAAAATCTGGGATCTGCATTGGCCCTTCGAAGTCTGGACTGGAGAATGTTTTTACAGTTTAATGAATTAAATTTTAATAAAAGTTTTTAAATGGACTTCTGAGTGTTGTCATAATTGATGTGACATCTTATAATTAGTAATATAACTGTGAAATATTTGTGCATACAAGTCTTTATATTTCATTCTTTTTAAGCATGTAACAGATTGTATTTAGTCATAATATGTATATATGTGAATATAAAAACTATAATATGTGAATATAAAAACTACCGTAATCAATTATACTGCATAGTAACTTTACAGTGTTTTAAAATACAGTGCAAAAACAAGAACTGTAATTAATTTTACAGTATAAATATACTGTAAGTTATTATACAGTATGCTGTGAACTACTGTAGTCAGATTTACAGTAATTTTACCGTGGAATAAAATACTGAAGCTTGCTGGATATTTGTTGCCAGTAAGTTACTGTTGATTTTACGTTAAATTTTTTACAGTGTACCTTTAATTACCTGCAGATTTCGAGCACATATACAACGGCACCCATTATGAAATGCAGCCCATACAAAGGTGTTTTATTAATAGGAAAGTGTTCAGACCTTTTGACATTTTTTCTCCATTTATTGTCTCGTTTAACAATATTAGGCACCCCCTGCGGAGCGCTGATAACGCGCGGGGGGCGAACGATAACACATCAGACAACAGCACCTATTCACTCCTATCGCGCGACAACCTCCGCCACGCGTGGAGTTCTGAGGCAAAACTGATCTGTGGAAAATTGGGGAGGAAATAGCATTCCCTGGATCCGCATGGCCGTATAGAGTTACGGCGGAGGCCCCTCCCCCTGTCTGGCTCGCTCTTTTTTCTCTACCTCTCGGTTGGCTTTCCGAGAGTGCTCGGACCAGCTTACGCTCAGACTGCTGAGAAATAGCAGGCTGAAGATGGCTGACTCGACGGGGCACGACGAACCCGCAACAGCACCAGCATCAACTTCACCGGGGCTTCTCGCTCGCCTGCCATTCGCTGCCTCTCTGCAACTCTGAAACGGCCCCGCCTCGCTTCGTGCCGCGCGCCCCGGGTTTTACCCCCAAATATTGAATACTAACAGAGATTTTTAGAAAACATGGCTGAGATGGAGAAAGAAGGAAGACCCCGGAAAACAAGAGGAGCAGAAAACCAGCTCACCCAGTGAAGAGGGAAATTAATGCGGAGATGAAGGTAAGTTGTGCGCTCGCTCTCTCTGGCGCGCGAATCATGCGCCCATAAAGGCTTGTCATTTTTGGATGCGTGCGTTTAGCGCACCGCCGCTCCGCCCTCGGACTGGTTATAGAGAGCCGATTCATTCAGGCGCTGTGTGTTTGGGTTTAATCAGCTAACTTTGATTTTTGAAGGGGTTGCGGAACAGGTTGGCATTATTTTCCCTCGTTTTCTTTTTAAGGTTAATTCACAGACCTTTAGTCTCCATCTCCAGTGCTTTAGGTACTCTAGTGCACATTGCATTATTAATATATACTTTATTTGAATCTATTTATTTATGCTTTTTCAGTCATGTGCATGTAAAATATGCTTTATAATAACCAAAATCTGATACAATCATAACTTATATTTGGAAGATGGTTTAGAGAGTATTTCTCTCCTTTCACATCTCCACTGTAGTTGATGGAAAATCCAGTGCGTCAGTCTCCGCGTCAGACTGCTGTCTGTTACTACTACTACTACGAATACTACCGCCGTCATCCCACTGCATACAACGGGGCCTCGCGGCACATAATCATCAGAATGCAGAAATATACGAATGAAATGGAATGCTGGTTAGATGGGTGCATCTCTCCAGCTGTTGTGATGGGAAGCGCTAGGGTCACTCTCCAGATGTGCATCTGACTGAGCTCCTTCTCATCACAAATGCACATTTAAAAGCCCCTTTGGGGTTGTTTGGTACATGTAATCACAAATCCGTATATTTAAGCGCCCTGAGATTTTTCACTTTTATTGTACTGTTTGAGGAGAGCTGTATATTTGGAGGAGGCACACAGGCGCTTTGTCTGCTGCTCCTCTGATGATCTTTGTCTGAAGCGTTTGGATCAGCTGCCTAGCCATGCAGCCTAATGTTTTGGAAACGCCTCTGTGTACTTTATCAGACAAAACTAAATACATTCTTATTGTGCCGTAATAGTATACGGGATACATTTCATTATTATTAATTTGATAATGTCTTTTGGTCTATGAGGATGTGTTAGGGGCTTTGGTGAATTGCTTTGAGACCCGTGCGCTTTCTTTCTTGTCAGACTGATGATTTGACGGGACCTGCGCGAGGAGCTCCGGTCCACCGGGGCTCTCTAAATTTGACAGATATTGATCGACAGAGCAGACATCCACGCGTGCGTCTCCCCGGTCTCCTTAAACGCCGCCGATGTTTTAGTTTGACACACACACACACATGTTGTGTTTCCATGTTTTATGGGGACTTTCCATAGACATAATGGTTTTTATACTGTACAAACTCTATATTCTATCCCCTAAACCTAACCCTACCCCTAAACCTAACCCTCACAGAAAACCTTCTGCATTTTTACATTTTCAGAAAACATAATTTAGTATGATTTATAAGCTGTTTTCCTCATGGAGACCGACAAAATGTCCCCACAAGGTCAAAAATTTCGGGTTTTACTATCCTTATGGGGACATTTGGTCCCCATAAAGTGATAAATACACGCTCACACACACACACACACACACACACAGACAGGGCAGAAATGGGCTTTTTTTGGAGTTGAAAATTATTTATTGTAATAGAAAATTGTTTTACTTTGTGAGTGCTAAGTTTAAGTGCTTTGCTTTGATTCTTGTGTAAAGATTTTTGCCCCCCCTTATTCAAAAAAGGTCATTTCCAACATGACATGATGTATGATGTTCAGAGCAAATGGTGTGGATGTTCCATTTAATGTGCATTCGTATAAAAGCAGTGAAAAATAACCTGAACAATTGTGTGCCAACCACAGAAAGAATTGTTATACATTTACTCTGGTTTAAAGACTAATAATGTGCACATGATTTATCCTGGTGATCTTGTGCACTTGCCTGTAATCTGTAGTGCAAAACTGGGCTCATTGATTTCTTCTGATCCTGAAAAAGTATCAGGAAGTGATCGTGTATGTGTCCACCTAGTTTTATTTTCATTACTAAATCACTAAATTAATTTCCAAAGCTCTGTGGTGAACTCTGGCCTTGTCAGGGGTGTTGGGTGTAAGAATCAGGCACATGTCTGTAATTTCATCCATATATTTGTCATTTTACCACCGAGCCGTGGATGAATCTAATCTCTGTCTCAATTCTGACATAGAGAGAAACATTAGACCACATTTCATCCCACCAAACTATTTTAGGTCTCCGTAGAGAGTCTGAAGCAGTAGTGGAAAGAGCACTGTTTTATTTTTTTACTTAAAAGTACTGCTACTGAAGAAATAATTTATTTGAATACATGTAGAATTACTGAGAAATATTATGACTCAAATAAGAGTAAATAAGTAGTTTGCTGAAAACCTACTCAAGTAATTACTTTACCAAAAATGATATGGTATATATGCTTCCATTTTTAGACATTTTTGTTCTTGAAAGAAATTGATGCTTCATTTCACCAAGGATGCATTAAATTGATAAAAAATACTGTCAAAATTATTAATGGCAAACTATTATTACAGTTTGAAATAATTGTTTTTAGTGGTATTTATTACGTTTTTTCTTTACCCGTGATGGCAATCATATACTGTTCCTTCAAAAAGCATTCTTAAGTGTTAATTTGGTACTCAAGAAAATGTTCTCATTATTCTTATTAATATTCTTATTATTACAATTTTCTTATTACGACTGGAAATGGTTGCGCTACCATGCAGAAATCACAATACAGTGTTTTTTCCCCATTTTCTGAGATATTATTTTCTAAAAAGTTATTTTACTCTTGCAAGTAACATTTTGGTTTTAAAAATAAGCAAAAAGAAACAAATTTCTCCTGAAATTCAATTTTCTCCTAAAGTCTATTGTTTTAGAGAGATGAAGGCTATTTCATGCATTACTGTTTTGTAAAAATTATCTCTAACCAGGATAGAGAGGGAAGTGGACATCCAGATGCACAACAAAAATACAAGTAAATCAGTCTCTAGTTTGAGAAACAGGCTCCTCAGCTGGTCCTAAACTAGCAGCTTCTAAATGCCAAAGACCTGCATTGCTGCAAGAGCATTCCTGGACAAACAGACAATTTTAAGAATACAACATTTATTTAAGTATAAATAGCATGTATATCCAAGTATTTTGGCTATTAAGTAAACATTGTACAATACTAATATAATGCAAAATCATAGAGGAGGAAATGTGTCTTCTATGATATTGCAGCAATTATCCAGATATGGAATGAGATTATTAAGCAAACTGTTATCAACTCCTACATGCCAACTGAATAAAATATGGAAAAAATAAACATTTCACACAGTGTTTAGTGGGAGATATGATTGATTCAAACACTATGATTGATTGGTTGTTCTGTATATGTATTATTGTATTACAGTTTTAATAATAAAGTCTTAATTAACATTATGGTTATTTAACATATTAATATATTATTGTTAAGTACTGTAAATTGTAGCATTTGGTTAAATTATGTTTTATGATTTCTCATACCTTCTTTATATAACATCTATCCCTTGCGGACTTTTGGCCTATAGCAGGTGAGGATTTTCAGACAGATAAACAGCAGCACAGGGCAGAGAATTACAGTACAGCACCGTGAGCGAGAGTGTTACCCACTAGGTTTATTTTGAAGAGGGGTGAATGGTTACAGAATTTAATGCGTGAGCACAATACTGAACTGTTGCGGATTGATAGAAGCGAAGAGCCCGTCTGTGCGTGCGATGGTACGAGGGAAATATAATGTTCAGTGAAAAGACAAAAGAAGATTGCAATGTATAGAATTGTAACAATATCAGATATTATTAATAAAACACAGGAATTCATTGTGTGGGCATTTTTTGCCCCAATATTTAGAATTTCCGGGCTATTTTGTGGCATGCTGTGCCCTGCAGGCTGTCTTCATGCCGCACACAGTGCGATTTAGTTTATAAACAGATTTAGCACTTACAACTTGCCGATTTCTTCATCCCAAAAAACTTCAGAATTTCAGAAATATTATGTATTCTTTTGTACTTTGTAATTGTGGTGAATATAACTGTAGCAAAATTGAATACTTCATTTTTAATCAACTCAATTATTAGTAAAAGTGCTATTATTTATTTACTCTTAAAAAGTAGAAACATTTGAAATATTTGCTCAAGTACTGTAACTAGAGTAGTTGTAATACTTTACTTTCCAGCAACAATTTTCCTTATGTACACCGATCTGCCACAACATTGAAACTACCTGCCTAATATTGTGAGGGTCTCCCACGTGCTGCCAAAACAGCACCAACCCGCATCACAGAATATCATTCTGAGATGCTATTTTTCCCACCACAATTGTTCAGAGTGGTTATCTGAGTTACCATAGACTTTGTCAGTTCAAACCAGTCTGGCCAAACCAGCCCATCTGGCACCAACAATCATGCCACGTTCCAAATCACTGAGAATCCGCATTCTGATGGTTGATGTTAACATTATCTAAAGTTTCTGATCCGTATCTGCATGATTTTATGCACTGCACTCCACACAGTTGGCTGATTAGATAATTGCTCTGTAATTGTGGTGAGAATATAATTTAAGAATGCTATTCTGAGATGCAGGTTGGTGCTGTTTTGGCAGCACGAGGGGGACCTACACAATATTAGGCAGGTGGTTTTAATGTTATAGCTGATCTGTGTATATTTTAAACGATTATGGGCTTTTCATGGGATTATGATTTTTTTTATTTGATTTAAAACATTTTAAGGCAACATTCAACATTATCACACAGGAGTCAGCATGTTATATCTGATACTTCCTGTACCCTAGGATCGGCCACATTATGCCAACTCACTGACAAGTGGCATCACATCACACATTTTTGCATTGGCTCCAGAATGTTTACCTTAAGAGCGTTGTGTCAGACCTGGTTTTGGATACTGCGTTGAAACCATGAAGTAATCAAATGCGCATTATCAGTAACAAGCGCGATTCAGAGTTAAAATTTTTCCTGTTAACGTTACATTTTTATTCCACTTATGTTTAGGTTTAGGTTTGGGATATGGGTTTGGAGGTACAGTTTAAAAAAACATGCATTTCTCATCACTGTATTACTGCATGTATAGCTGAAAACAACTCACGTTTCAACTTGTTTTTTGGCGCCCCTCCGTTGACATTACACCGGGAAAATGGAGCTCACGTGCGCATACATCTAACAACACTTTGGACACTGGGCAGTGTTTCGAATTTCTGTAAATACCGACCGATTTTTTGGGATCCTATTGAGCAGACACACTCAAATATTCTTTAATAAATCAGAAGGATTGATGTTTCTGTTTATACTATTTATATGGAGAACATGAGAGGATTTTAATGTGACTAGAAGTGAAGACTGATTCACAAGACAAACTAACTTTGCCCTTAAAAATAAAGTCTCGTCGTCATTGGCATGGCCCAAGGGATTGAGAAAAGTTTACTCACAATATTTCACTTACCCTGAAACACTGTTTTCTGTGATCCCTATCCTGATAAGATGTGTTTTCACCATGTGATTTCTGTAATAGGATGCAGCATGCCTCTCTGCCAGAAGAAAAGGTTAATGAGTGGTGGTGGTGTAGTGGTCTAAGCACCATAACTGGTAATCTGGTAATCAGAAGGATGCTGGTTCGAGCCCCACAGCCACCACCATTGTGTCCTTGAGCAAGGCACTTAACTCCAGGTTGCTCCGGGGGGATTGTCCCTGTAATAAGGGCTCTGTAAGTCGCTTTGGATAACAGCGTCTGCCAAATGCATAAAAGTAAAAAAGTAAAAGTAAAAGTAATGAAGAGCCATTTTTTAAAGCAGTATGGATCGATACTAAATTATCAATACTACCGATAATGATGTGGTATCAAGAATATAGATCCTCACATAAAAATATTGATTCAGATTTTTTTTTTTAACTAGTGATCTTATTATTTAGATAACAAATATGAATGCGTCTCATAAGCTTCGAAGTGGAAAAAATTATTATATTAGCGAATAGTTGCATGGCACTGGAACTACTTTTTCTTCTGCTCATCTTGATGCACAGAAATGCTAAAATACACCACCAGACAGTGCTCACCCTTTCAGTCACAGCACTCGTTCAAAGCGGGAGCAGTGTTTTCCTGAGGTAATGATAGAAAAACATAATCTGGAGTTATTCACACTATGACGAACCTAGACATGACATGTATTATAATGGGCTTGTGTGACCATTTTTACAGGCTTATTTAAATTCAGGTGTTAAAACATTGATAATGATCCTTAATCCTCGTTAATAAATTATACCCTCATGAAAACTACCCATGGATTTACTTTAGTAATATTCTATTATCCATGTCTAGCAACTACGTCTGTAGTAACCATGTTTTGTTTTTTTTGTTTTTTTGCAGTAATCAAGGTTTTAATACAATTAACCATGGTTTTGCTACAGCATTACTGTAGTATCCATATTGTAACTTGGTGTTTGTAATAGTAACATATAATAATATCTATGGTTAATTATGTGGTTTTATATGTTGCTTAAACTTACTCATTTTTAAAAGGTAAACAAAACAGCCTAATAATTTTCTGCTTAGGTCTACAAATATATAAAAAGAATAATAATTTAAGTTACTAATTTTATCCAAAGAATTCTTAAAAATAGAATTTATTAGAGGTATTGTTATTGGTAACGATATCGGCGATACTGGCCTAAAAGTACTTGGTATCGAATCGAAAAGAAAATAAGTGGTATCGCCCATCACTTTAAAGCAGTTATAAGACTGATTAAGTTTGATATTGCATCTGATCTTAGAGAGCATTTCAAGGACTCTTTGTTGGTTTAAGGAATTGATGTCTTCGTCCCTTGAACATTTCCTGCTAGTTGTCAAACTAATTCAAAACAACTGCGGGAGGTGCTTCATTCCAGCGACATTAACACGATTAATGTTAATTACGTTAATACGTAAAATAATATAATTATTAAAATGTGGACCATTTTGTTCGGTGGCTGGATGCCTGGAACTAACAGAAATTTAAGTGTACAGATTAACAAAAAAACAACCACAAATGGACTCATGAACTGCTGCAATGAAGAAAGATGACTGGATAGGTGCAGTAACAACTGTAGCACACATCTTATCTCCGGTAGTTGAAAAATTTTTTTTCCAACTAATAGTAAGCTTGATAGGTGAGTTTAGTATTTCTTTATGGGCTCTAAAAGTGACTATAGACAGTCAGGTCACAGGCAGCTATTTTCTATGTAAACAAGCGGCATTGTGGTGCAGCTCTATCTACTTGAATGCGGTAAGACCGAAATCTCAAAAATGGTTGGTCAAGATTACAATTAAAGAACATTTTTCAAATCCACAGTAAAATCTGACAACACTGGTATCATAAATTGTACTTATTTACCTCAGATAATGCTAAAAAACACAATTTTCAGCTTGTATAGCTAATGTGCATGCAAGCTGATTGACATCTAAAAGTTGACTGGCTGTTTTACCTTGGGACTATGTTTGTCCAACCAATGGAGGACAGGTTGGTAATGCATTTCACCTTTAGATTATTAGTTAGTTTCCCCAATACTGAATATGTGACATCATGCATAAAAAAACCCATATACCCCATACAGCTACCATCAAAAACCCCATATACTGTAGTAGAGCCCGAAGCCATTTGTTTTGAGAATAATGGCTGGCTGATGAAGTTATTGGCTGGCTAGCCGGCTCAGCCAAAACCTAAATGGCTGCTGCAGCCGCCAAACTTTTCATAGCTGCAAATGGCTGAAGCTGCCACTTCATGTCTATGTTATACTGATTTACTAGATCTCAATATTTCCAAGCAATGCATGGCTTACACTATATTTCTACAAAATGCAATACAATGTAATAAAGAAAACACCAGATTTTACTTTCACAACGTATGTACATATTTGCTATAGTGCTAGGCGCATTCAATAGCCACTGTAACGTTAGTGAATAATGTCCCTGATGCTGTGTAAGAATGCACACTTGTCAAACTTCACGGAGTAACGTTATGCATATATTTATGACATGTACAGTAATTCGCTGTTCAACTTTATAGTTAAGGCGAGACACTACGGGTGAATAGGGTAAAAATTTTAACTAGCAGATATCACCATGAAACTTTCCCAGTTGATTAGTTACATTAAGATGAGAAAAAAATTTATTACAAGTTTTCTTTAATTTAATGTTTAAATATGCAAATTAGGCAATATCTAATTAAATATGTGCTAATTTGCATATATTTTAAAAAACGAAATCTGCGTATTGGATAAAGCCAGGTTAAAAATATTTTTTTCATTGTGTTCACATATTAGATGGGAAAAAAATTACAGAGGGATTTATGGATATCTACTTTTGTTATCCTGTAAATCAGAATATAATGATTTTCGCCATGTTTTTTGGAATAAAATGTTATATATATCCGGCTAGGAACAATATATTTACAAATCCCTCTGTAAATGTCTTCATAATATTCATATAACTAGGTACTACTGAAGTGGAGATTTCGGACTTGGAGTATGAGAGAAAGGTCATTTTGAGAAAACGGGCTTTAAAGATTTATCATCAGCCAATGAGATCGCGCATTCAGTCTTTTTACTTTCACGATTGGATGCTAATAAAAAGGAAATTACCATATTTGGATCCAACAGGATTGTACAGAAGAGAGAGAGTTTCCTAACGGTGCATGTGATGAGAGGGTGAGTGACGGCAGAGATCGCGGAGAAGTAGGCTATGTTGATTAAGAACGCAAACTTTTGTTGAATTTATGAGAAATCTACAGACGCAAACAGACGAAGTGTAGTAAATGTGTATTTCGGACTTTTTTTCACCACAAGTCTGAAAGAAGACATGTTATTGAAGACAAATATCCAAAAATCTCAAAATTGACCAGTAAAAAAAAAACGATGTTTTTGCCTGCCGTGTCTCGCCTTAATATAAACACACACTGTTATCAGTATTATTTTGGACAAAGTTTTGCACATTTCACTTCAATGTACACTGAAGCATGCGTCGTGAATTAGCAATGTGGAAACGGTGGTTTGTTACTGCAGTAATATCACGTTCAGTGCTATAAATCTCTCCGTTCCAGAATATTTGGTTCATAACATCAATCTTTGATTCAGGTGTTTGTGCAACCGTGCCCTGAAGATTTAACAAAAGTCTGGGTAGGCCTAAGTTAAAAAAAAAATGTAAGTAGGAATTAGGAAAGTATGTGAGAAGTGAGATCAAAATTACCTTGCTTGCTTCTTTCCGCCATTTCACCTCAGTGCGAGAAAAAAACGCATCGCTTCTTCTGTACGGAAAACGAGCAATTTTAATTGGTCGTCAATTCACTGTGAGTCTGTGTATCGTAGCAACGAGCACAAGACTGTGCTGTTATGAATCCCGTGGGAAAATAGATCTCGTGTATTGTTTATATATTTCGTGTGTGTATGTCTCTATGTGATAGAATTATTATTTGATGCAAATAATTCTAGCCGGCTCAGCCAAACTTTATCAGATGACGGCTCAATTTGGCTTACGAAATTATTGGCTGGCGGCGGCTGAAATTCTAAATGGCGCAAATGGCGGCGCCTGGCGGCGGCTTCGGGGTCTATACTGTAGGTACACCAGATATACCACAAAGACCCTACAGCTGTAGGCAGTGATCCCACACATATGCACATCCCTCACGAGGCTGACAATGTATGTTCTTCACAGACATTCAACATGAAAAAGAGGAAACGGCAAAGCCATGGAGACGAAACTAAACTTTTCCCCAAACATTTGCGTCAATAGACGCAGATCAGGTTCAGTGGAATCAAAGCTACATTTTATATGCGGTGTAGAGTAACCAGAGGAGGGTTTAGAGCTAAGGTCTGTTTGAGGGATCTGAGATACATGCGTCAACAGGTGTCGGTAACGGGGAAAATCACAACAAGGTTGAATACTTCCATCCTGACTGTTATTATTGAAATGTGTCTCCCGGGCTTTTGATTTAGTCACAGGAAACTTTCTCTTTATCCTCTCTCTCTCTCTCTCTCTCTCTCTCTCTCTCTCTCTCTCTCTCTCTCTCTCTCTGCTCTTCATCGAATTCAAGTTTTCCACTGTGGGCTATACTCGTTACAACATCATGTCCAGCTTTTGAGTTGGATATTCTTTAAACGTAAAGGAAAAGTGTTCAGCTCTAATTCAGATACAAAGGCTCTGTTTTCTCCCTGAGTTATAAGTAAATAATTCCCAATACAAATGTTGCATGTATCGGTGTAACACGAAAACTTACTATAACTCATAATGTGTGTGTACAAAAACAATATGTGTTCTGTGTTTTACTGTGCGGTTCTCTCTTATTGCCTCAGTGAGAACTTGAGACGTGAGCATTATGAATTTCTCCCTCTCAGGTAT